>NC_056729.1:1508149555-1508822055 GCF_019279795.1 Protopterus annectens | reverse complement strand
ATCTGTCAATTCTATTGCCATCCAAGTCTTCATACTACATCCTGTCAAAGACATAAAAAGTGAAGATGTTGTGTCCAATGTTTTCCTTAGCATGCTTGGCCAAGGAGTTGGTAGGGATGCCTTGACGTATGCCAGTGCATTGATATACTATCTTGGTCTTAAACATATTGATAGTCCTCCCCACATAAAAAGCCGGACAAGACTTGCATTGTGCTCTGTAAACAACTATGTCAGAATTGCAGTTACTGTATCCTGTGTTAGGATCAAAGGGCAGAATCATTACAGTTGTCAGTTCATAAGTCTGTACACATTTCACAGGCTATGTATAACTGTTGTAATTCAATGTAGTTGCGATATTCTGTTCAAATTTCATGTGTTTTTTTTTACATTTCACAGATTAAGGTCATATGTGAACACATCTTGCCATGCCACTGAAAAGCACAACATTGGAGATGAAATAACATATTTTAGTTTACCTGCTACAGATTTTAAGACTTGTTACATTCTGACTTCTGTTACATTCTGACTCAAAACAGTAGCATAATTATTCTCAAACATCACACATCCAGCTTGGGGTTCTTTGCGTTAGGGAACACTAGTAATCCATTTTGCTGCGTTAGAAGGGTGCAAAACATTGGTAGGAAAAGTGGTCTGACTATGTGAAGTAGTGAGAGAAGCATGGGTGTCTTGGCCACAAAGATGCTTTAAAATGAGCATTGTGCTTTCTCTTTTACCTTTTGCAGCACACTGGGTAGGAGGGTTTGAGGGGAATGCATAAAAGTGTCACCCTGTCAAAGGAAGAAAATGGCATTCACAATCCAAGCTCACTAGCATGATAATTTAGCACAGAACTTTTCTCACTGGTAACTCTCCTCTGATGCAACAGATCCATCTCTGGTGTTTCACAGCTCTACAGTACTCTATCAAAAACCTGTCTGTTTACTCTCCATTCATGAAAGCATGAGGAGGATTTGCTAACTTTATCCACCAGGGTGTTTAGGTGTGATAGAAAGGGGCCCAGGCCATCTGCATCCTGGGAAATATTCATCCATTTGTTCAGTGCTGTCTGTTATCACCTTCACTGTTCATGGATGCCACACTGTCTTGAATCTTTGCAAGACCAGAAGCAAGGCCAGCATTTCCTTTACAATTACATAATTTATCACCATGCATGCACTGTATCTGTCTACTGATTTCAAATAGGATCTATCCACCTCTATATGAGATGTCAGTAGTCAGAGCTTATGTACTGCTTGGGGTCATAAAGGTAACACCTGAGTGGACTAACACCTCTATGACCACCAAAGGGTCATGAAATGGAATTTTTTTTATAAAGATGATCACTGGTAATACTTTCTCCAAGAGGTGTTGCTCCCTAAGACTACTACAGGTTCACAGGTGCATACTAGGCTAATGATTTGTGAGGATCTTTAGAAGCCTAGCTCTGTATTCCCATGGTTGGTATTAGCCTTATATTTTGCATAATAACAAATAATGCAGAAGTGAGCAGAGCAAAGACATATTTGGACATTTTGAGATACTACCTATCCTTCTCATGTAAAGTTTGGCCACTGGTATTATAATGTCAGAGGCTTAGATGTAAAAAAAAAAAAAAAAGTTATGTCTTACCATAATGTTCCATCTGTGTTGTTGAACTTCACTTATCCATGACCATGGGTTCGGTTTCATATCTTAAAACCAGCTCAGTCAATATTCCAGCTCGCGCCCTCCAAACCTCTTGAGCTAAACTTTACCCATAATGCTCCTCACAGGATTACCTCAGATCGAGTTTGCATAAAATAGTGACAGACTGGAAGTAACAGACCAGAGACCATATCATTATTACTCCTAAAAGAAACAAATAATCTTTTGGGAAAGATCCGTTTCACCAAGAAACCGAAGGGTAGGTGGAAGGAGATTGGGAATGTCAAGGATAAATGAAGTTCAACAACACAGCTGGAGCATTATGGTAAGACATAACTTCTTTATCTGATGTTGGCAATCTTCACTTAATCCTTGACTGTGAGACAGAGTCCCCAGCTACCCAAATCCTGGGAGGTCTCATAGAAGAATATATAATAACCAACAAAAGAATATTCCTGAGCACCATCGAGCCAAATGACACTCATCCCCTAGAAACCAGATCCAGCTTGTAATGAGTAACATTGTAATGAGTAACAAAGGTATGAGGGGAAGCCCAGGTAGCCACTGCACAAATATCATCAATAGAAGCTCTGGAATGAAAGACTGTAGAGCAGCTACTGCCCTTGTTGAATGTGCTTTAACAGGTCCTGGTAGTTGTACTTTATTTTTGTTATAAATGAAAGTTATACAGACATTAAACCATTTAGACAGAATAATCTTAGAAACAGGTTTTCCCATAGTAGAGAAGAGAAACAAACAAACAACTGGTCCGATTTTCTGATTTCCTTTGTTCTGTGAAGGTAAAAACACAATTGTCTATGCACATTTAGTAAATGTAGACAATATTTACCCTTGTTTGAGAAGTTGAGATAAAAAAATGGAAGTCGAATAGTCTGGCTGATATTTGTTTCAGACACTATCTTAGGCAAAAAAGAAGGATTTGTTCACAAGGAAACCCTGTCTTTATGGAAAATAAGATATGGAGGCTTGCAAGAAAAGACCTGTAGGTCAGATATCCTCCTTGTGGAAGTAATAGGTATTAGCAATAATGTTTTCCAAGATAAAAAAATAGAAGTTATGTTCTTACCATAACGTTCCATGTTAGTTGTCTTCTTCTCGCCTTCTTTCTTGCTGGATGGGTTCGGAGCCGACCTCGGCTCCGACTCGGCCACTCTAAAAGCTCGAGAGTTGGTTCCACCGGCTCGAGGCTCCCCTTATATCCCACAATGCTAGGCGGTAATACCTCAGATCTCGTTTGTAAGCTAGGCCCTGCCAGAAAGAAATCCAGAACTACTGGAAATGGGAAAAACCCACCTCTATAAAATGACAGAAGGAAGGTGACCTAAAACCTGATGAAGGAATATATACACAGTATAGTATATACATATATACAATAGAGGTGGTCCAGGCTAGGGGGATGGAGGGTGGGACGCAAGAAAGAAGGTGAGAAGAAGACAACTAACATGGAACGTTATGGTAAGAACATAACTTCTATATGTTAAGTTGTCCATCTCGCCTTCATTCTTGCTGGATGGGACCGCGTCCCTAGCACCTTGTCCCGGGTGGCCTATTGGAACAGACTCTTGAGTACAGTGGAACCAAAGTTAGCTCTATGTCTAGAAGCTAAATCCAACTTGTAATGAGAAATGAAAGTGTGAGGAGTAGCCCATGTAGCTGCTGCACAAATCGTATCAATAGGCAGCCTATCTTGGAAAGCTATAGACGTAGCCAATGCTCTAGTAGAATGAGCCTTAGGTCTGTTAGGCAACTTCTGGTGTCTAATCTCATACACAAAGGAAATCAAGGATGTAAGCCATCTGGAGAGTGATACTTTCGAAACTGGAAGGCCATTTCTGCCTTCTGCATAAGAAACAAACAATTGGTCAGTTTTTCTGGTCTGTTTGGTCCTATCCAAATAATACCTTAATTGTCGATGAACATCTAGCCAATGTAATTTCTGTTCAGACCTGTTAGAATAGTTAGGAAAAAACACAGGAAGGTCAATGTTTTGATTTAGATTTGCTGCAGAGGCTACTTTAGGCAAAAAGGAGGGATTGGTCCGTAAGGATACCCTATCCGTATGAAACAAAAGATATGGTGATCGACTGCAGAGTGCATGAAGTTCTGAGACCCTTCTAGCCGAAGTAATGGCTACCAGAAAGAGTGTCTTCCAGGATAGCAATTTCATTGAACAGGAAGCTGCAGGTTCAAAGGGGGGAAGAATCAAAGATGTGAGAACTAAATTAAGGTCCCAAGAAGGAGGAGGATTTCTTATAGGAGGCTTGAGAAGAAAAACTCCCTTCAAAAAAGCTTTGCAAAGCTTGTGAGACATGATGGCAGAATCAGAGATGCCCACATGAAAGTTAGATATAGCTGCCAACTGAACCTTAAGGGTAGATGGAGACGAACCTGCGTGGAATAGTTCGGCTAAGAAATCAAGCACCGTCTGAATGGGAGCAGTGAAGGGATCTATGTCCCTTTCTTGAGCCCAATAGGAGAAACGTTTCCACTTACTAAGATAAATCTTCCGGGTGGAAGATTTATGGGAAGCTATTAAAATATCTCAAACTGAGTGAGATATTTGAGGAAGCCTGGCTAAGGTTGGAATTGGAGGAATCAAGCAGTGAGGTTCAGAGAGGAGAGGGAGCGATGTAACTGACCTGACTGGTGGATCAAAAGATCTGGAACTAGGTCCAGATGCCAGGGTTGCTCTAACAGAAATTGGTGTAGAAAAGGGAACCAAACCTGACGAGGCCAGTAAGGGGCAATGGGGATCAATGAAGCCTTCTGAGCGATAGCTTTCTGTATAACTTGAGAGATTAGTGGGAAGGGAGGAAATGCATACAGAAGTCCCCGGGGCCAAATTTGGACTAGAGCGTCCCTGCTGGGATGGCCTGGTAGAGGAAAGAGGGTGAAATAATCTTTGCACTTGCTGTTTTGGGGAGTAGCAAAAAGGTCGCAGCAAGGCTGGCCCCATTTTAGAAAAATCTCCTCCACAATCAAATTTTTCAGAGACCACTCGTGAGGCATGAGAATAGCTCTGCTCAATTTGTCCGCAATGAGATTGGACTTTCCGGGGATGTGCGTTGCTATCAGAAACCGCTGAGAAGAAATCGCCCATTGCCACAGTCTGAGTGCTTCTCGACATAGGGGGTAGGACCTGGTTCCGCCTTGTTTGTTGATATACCACACTACAGACATGTTGTCCGTCTGAATTGCTATCGTTCCCAAAGGAAGAGAGTCTTGAAGGGCTTGCAACACTAAAAGCACTGCTCTCATCTCTAGAACATTTATATGCAAGTGGCGTTCGTCTGGTTGCCAAATGCCCTGGACTGTCCTGCCCTGAAAATGCCCCCCCCCCACCCGATCAGGGAGGCGTCCGTTGTCAGAGTAGCAACCGGAGGGGGAGGGACAAATGGTCTTCCTAGGAAGAGCTGGGGGGAAGAAATCCACCAAAGGAGATGATTCCTGCATGCTTGCGTTATCACAATGGTGTGGGACATCGGAAGTTGTTGGTATGACCATTGTGTGAAGATCATCCATTGTAAGATTCTCATGTGAAATCTGGCTAATAGAAGTAGAGGGATAGCAGCCGCCATAATCCCCAGTACTTTTAGGACTAACCTGACTTTGATTCTGTTGCTGTGGAAAAGAAGGGAGACTAGTTTGTGTATGTCTGCTATCCTTTGGTCTGTGAGTCTCGCAGACATGTTGACTGTGTCCAGATTTGCGCCTATGAAGGTAATAGCATGACAAGGCGACAAAACAGACTTTTCGCAATTTATTGAGATGCCTAGCTTTCGAAATATGCGAAAAGTATAGTTTCTGGCAAGTAGCAGAAGATGCTTGGTGGGAGCTGTAAGGAGCCAGTCGTCCAAGTATGGAAACACCTGGAATCCTTGACGTCTCAGGTGAGAGGCCACCACTGCCATGCATTTGGTAAACACCCGGGGGGCTGTGGTGAGTCCAAAGGGCAGGGCTCTGAATTGAAAGTGACTGGTTCCCAGCCTGAAGCGGAGGAATCTCCCGGAGCGTCTGTTCATTTTTATGTGATAGTACGCATCCTGGAAGTCTATAGAGCACATCCAGTATTCCTTTCCCAGTAGGGGTAGGATGGATTGCAATGTGACCATCCGAAATCTTGTTTTCTTGACAGACTTGTTCAAGATGCTGAGGTCTAAAATGGGCCTCCAGTCCCCTGTTTTCTTTGGAACCAAAAAGAATTTGGAGTAGATTCCGGATCCTTGCTGGTCTGCTGGCACTGGCTGAATGGCTCTTTTTGCAAGCAACTTTGATATTTCTAACGCTGCTTGATCCCTTTGAGCGGGTGGAACATCTGGAAGGGATTTTTTTGATTGATTTGGAATGCGAAAGAATGGAATGGAATAGCCTTCGGAAATGATGGACTGTACCCACTTGTCTTGAGTTAGGGATCGCCAGGCTTCTGGGTACAGTGATAATCTTCCCCCGACTGCCTCCGAAGATGGATAGTCGGGCAACACCTCAGGGATGCTGGAAGGGCTTATCAGAAAAGGTTTCTCGATTGCCCTGGTTCTGCGGACCCCCCCTGCCTCTAGGGCGACATCTACCATTATTGTTCCCCCCTCTGCCTCTAGAGGGGAACCGACTCTGTGCGTCAGGCAAAGCCCCTTGAGATTGCTTGCGGAACCACATTTTCCCACTTTTCTGGCCTTTGGGGTAAGGCCTAGAAGGAGTAGAAAAACGGACTCCGACGGCAGAAAGAGTTTTGCCATCCGTCTCGCACCTTGTCAAAGTTTCTTTCACTTGAGGACCAAAAAGGGACGATCCATCAAACGGGGAATTAGTGAAAGACGTCTTAAAGGTCCATAAAATTGCATAGCCACATCCAGGCATGCCGGCGTAAGGCCACACCTGTCCCTGCGGCTCTGCTCGCTCCATCAGCCGCATATGAGAGGAGGCGCATGGAGGAGTTAGCTATAGAATTTAGGGTAGCCAGCTGAGCATTCATCTTGTCCTGAAAACCCGCAGCCGTAGGATCCTTTAACATCTCACTCGTTTCCTTGATCAAGTCCCTTTGAAGACGAGTGAAATGACAGAGGTAGTTCAGCGAACGCATTGAAAAGGTCGCTGAGGAAAACATCCGCTTCCCATACCTGTCCATAGACCTAGATTCCTTGTTAGGGGGATGGACAGGTACTGAAGGATCAGCTAGTTCCTTCTTAGTGGCAGCAGCTACCACCATAGCATCCACAGAAACTCCCTTAGTCAGAAATTGCTTGTCTGCTGGTGCTGTAATGAACTTTGAAGGTCTCCTGGGGGTTGGGTCCACTGAGTCAGGAGCCGTCCAAGCCTTTTTTGCTACCACCTGCATAAGGGGGTCAAAAGGGGGAGACACCCAGGAGGTGGAAGGGCGAGAGCCGAACGCCTCAAGATACACAGATTCATCCTCCGAAGGGTTAAGGGTCGGCCAATTTCTCCTCTGTTTCAAGATTTCCAGAATGTCTGCAAAGGAGACATCTTCAGAAGGGGAACGGGGGGAACCCTCAGAATCCTCTAAATCCGTGTCAGAGGTGACAGACTCAGGTGAGTCTATGTGCTTCCTCTTGCACTTTCTCTTCCTAGGGGGCTCTCCTGCCAATTCAGGAGAGGCCTCGGAAGAGGATGAGATCCCCACAGGGGATTCTTGAGGAGCTGGCTCTCTGCGGTCTGGGATGAGGGAGTGAGTAGATATCACCTGAGGCACCGAAGAGGGAGGGACGGACGGAGCCGACTGTGGAGTTGAACAGGGTTCCAACACACTCCGCAAGACCTCGAAAGCACCCCTGTCAGGCAGAGCCAGAGGTCCCCGCTCCGAAAAGCTGAAAACCTCCCTCGGCACCGACAGTGATGGTTCCGAGGCTGATGTCGGAGCCGAACTCACCAGCGCCGAAGCACCGAGAGGGAGAGCGGGGTCGGACAAGGGTCTGATGCCACTCACCCCCTCGGAACCGACGAGGGAAGTCCGGCGCCGAGATTCTTCCAAGGAAGAAATCGGAGCCGACGACGGAGCCGAAGACAACTGTATCGGCGCCGACGCTACCACAGTCTCGGGTCCGAAACGCCCCGGCTCCGAACTCAAGGGAATCGGAGGAGGAACATTTTGAGGAATAGGATTAAGCATCGACTGATGAGTCGGGCTCTGAAGCATTTGGGCAAGTGCCTCGGACTTAAGAAGTCGACTCACTACCCTCTGAAGGTCATGGTCAGACAGTCTCGATGACCTAGAGGAGTGAGATCTATGGCTCCGTTCAGACAGCAAGGGAGATGCTGGAGCCGAATGAACGGAGCCAAGGGACGGTGACCTAGACCTCTTCCTAGATGTCGGTTCCGATAGCCTTATCGGAGCTGACTCAGAGATTTCTAATACCTCGGCTCCAGCCGGAGCCGAGGGAACCACAGGAATAAGACCTTGAGTCTCATCGGCTCCAGCCGGAGCCGATGTAGTAGCAGACTTCGACGCCTTAGGTGTTGACTCAGATGCTGGAGTCGAAGACCTAGAAGCCTTAGAGGGTTTGCCCGAAGAAACAGTCGGGGGACCCTCAGGTTTAAGCAAGCCCCGTAAGATGAGCTTATTTTTCCTTTCCTGCAGGACTCTAGGGCTGAAGCCATGGCATACAGCACAAGAGTCCTGCAGGTGTAAAGGTCCCAGGCAGTACACACAAGAAGTGTGACCGTCTGTCAGAGACATTTTCTGACAGCACGAGTCACACTTCTTGAAGCCTGAGACCTTCGAATCCTTAGACATTTTAAGGAACAAGTGCAATCACACACAAGCACAAACACACTGATTACATTATACACTAAATAACACTAACTTAAACTAAATAAAATTAGATAGTTTAGTTTTATAAAAGTCCCTACAGAAAACACATACACTCTAAAGGGGAATGGGAGGGCCCGAAGGCCTAAGGGAAGAACATATAAGTTCTTGTGGTAAAAAAAGGTGAAGAACAAGGAGGAAGGGATAAAAATCCTTTAAAGTAAGGGGATACTGTATGGAAAACTAATTTAAAGGGGTTTAGTAAACTTTTTAAACTGTTTTCTACACTAACCTGAAGCCGGTTGAAGCAACACGTCTCGATAGCTGTAGCGGCAAACGAGATCTGAGGTATTACCGCCTAGCACTGTGGGATATAAGGGGAGCCTCGAGCCGGTGGAACCAACTCTCGAGCTTTTAGAGTGGCCGAGTCGGAGCCGAGGTCGGCTCCGAACCCATCCAGCAAGAATGAAGGCAAGATGGACAACTTAACATCTTCAGTTCACAGGTTACAGAAAGTTTAAAAGGGGAACTAATAACAGACTGAAGTACGACAGTCAAGTCCCAAGGTGCAGAAGGGTCTTTGTATGGGGGTCAGAGCATCAAAGTTCCTTTTAGAAAAGCTTTGCAAAGTTTGTGGAACATTAATGTTGTGTCATTCAAACCATTATGAAAATCTAAAATTGCAGCTAGATGCAGTCATATGGTCGAGGCAGATGCTCCCGCTTCAAAAAGCAATGTTAAAAATTCCAGGACCTTATCAACTGTTGCTGAAAAAGGATCAAGATTAGTCTCTGAATCCCATTTTGAAAACTTTTTCCACTTGCTGAAGTACAACCTTTTAGTCAAAGGTTTATAGGAAGATAGAACATTTCTTTGCACTGAGGAAGTAAGAGTAGAATGCCTGGTAATCATTGGAACACCTCGCTCTGAGCTTGAGATTTTGAAGATTCAGCTGAACTAGTCCATCCAGATGGGGCAAAAGGTCTGGATCCGGGTCCTGTGTCCAAGGTTTCCAAATTAGATAAGGCCAAAGAAAGGAAAACTACACCTAACAAGGCCAGAATGGGGCAATGACAATTATTTTGTTCTTCAACCTGTTGGCTTTCTTTAGAAACTGAGATATAAGGGGAATCGGGGGAAAGGCATACAATACTCTGGAGACCAACCGTGAAGGAGTGCGTCTCTTGGTGTCTCCCCCAGAGGGGGAATTAGGGCAAAGTAACGGCTGCACTTGTTCAGGGGGGATGCAAAGAGATCGCAGCAGGGCTGGCCCCAGAGGCAGAATATCTTTTCTGCCACTGATGGATTAAGAGACCACTCCTGAGGAATTAGGATGATCCTGCTCAATTTGTCCGCAATCATGTTGGAGCTCCTGGGAATATGCATTGCTATTAAAAAGTGGTCAGATGAAATTGCCCATTGCCATACTCTAATTGCTTCTCAACAAAGAGGGTAAGATCTGGTTCCCCCTTGTTTGTCGATGTACCAGACTTCTGACATGTTGTCTGTCTGTATTGCAATCGTTCCCAAGGGGAGGGTTACTTGGAATGCCTGCAACCCTAAGAGCACTGCCCTCTTCTCTAGAACATTGATGTGCAAATTGGCCTCTAGCTATGACCAAGTGCCTTGGACTGTCTTTCCCAGATAATGTTCACCGCATCCTATCTGGGATGCATCTCTGGTCACTGGCTTGGGACTGAAGAGTAACAAAGGGTCTGCGTGACAACATTTTGTTGGAGTGAAGCCACCAACTCAAGTCTCTCTTGCACAATTTGGTGATTAATACCAGATGGGACATTGGCTGATTCAGTAATGATAACTGGGATGCCAAGAGCCATTGAAGAATTTGCATGTGATATCTCATAAGAAGAACTAGAGTGATGGAGACTGACATTGATCCTAGAGTTTGTAGCAACAGGCTTGCAGTCATCTTTTTGCTGTGAATAATCTGACTGACTTGCGAGCTTATTCTTTTAAGTCTTTCTGAGGGGAAGAGATGTGATGCCAGTGATCGTGTTTAGCATCGCTCCTATGAATTCCAATTGTTGAGTTGGCTCTAGATGAGAACGAGGAACAAGTTTGAAGAATGTTGTCTCTTGCCACTAAAAGTAGATGCCTGGTGAGAGTGGTGAGAAGCCAGTCATCTAGGTATGGAAACACACGGAATCCTTGTAGTCTGAAGTGAGCTGATACCACTGCCATTCATTTGGTGAACACCATGGGGGCTGTGGTGAGACCAAACGGCAGGGCCCTAAACATATAATGACTGGCTCCCAGACAAAAGCGCAGGAATCTTCTGGAGCGCTTGTCCATTTTTATATGGTAATATGTATCCTGAAGATCTATTCAGCACATCCAATCATCTTTTTCCAAAAACGAAAACATAGACTGAACTGTGACCATTAAGAATTTGGTTTGTTGATCCAATTTGTTTAACTGACTGAGATCCAAAATCGGTCTCCAGTCCCCTGCTTTCTTTGGCACTAAGAAGAATCTTGAGTAAACTCTGGATCCTATCTGGTCTGGTGGGACTGCTTGGATGATTCTTTTGTTGAGCAGTTTTTGAACTTCTAAGACTGCTGCATCGATGTAACTGGGTGGAACGTCTGAGACTCTCTTCAATTTTCTGGGTTTGTCTGAGAAAGGGCTATTGTAACCTCTAGTGATGATCCTCTGTGCCCAGTTGTCCTTTGTTATCTTGAGCCAGGCAGGTACGTGCAGGGATAATTGTTCCCCAGCTGCCTACATAGGATGGCAATTGGACCTCCTTTCAGGACCGCTGATAAGAGTTACCAGGCAATGAGTGCCTGGAACCCTGATTTTGCTGTCCACCTCTGCCTCGTGCACAGGGTCTTCCATTGTTACTCCCCCCCCTCTACCCTAGGGGATGTCATTGCCATGTGAGTTTTGGAATGGGCCTTGGGACTTTTTGAACCATAGCTTCCCACTTCCCTGGTTCCTAGAGTAAGACTGTTGAGGAGTGGAAAAGCATATACTCATGGCAGAAAGGGCCTTTCCATCCTTCTCACATCTGGCCAGGGTGTCTTTAACTTTAAGGCCAAAAAGGGATTCTCCATCAAATGAAGCATTGATGAAAGAAGACTTAAATGGATCCGCGAATTCACATAAGCGTATCCAGGTGTGTCTCCTAATAGCTACGCTCAAACCTGCTGCCCCTGTCGTCCCTTCGGCCGTGCACGCATTCAGCCTCATGGACAAATTGCAAACAGAATCTAAGGTTGCCAGCTGAGAAGTTACCTTTTCTCTAATCCCTTCAGCTACTGCTCCTGTCAGAGTATCTGATAGTTCTTTTATCAGATCTCGTTGAAGTCTTGAGAAATGTGCCATGTAATTCAAGGACCTTAATGGGAAGGTCGATGAAGCATATATGCACTTCCCAAATCTATCCATCATCCCAGTCTCTTTATTAGGAGGATGGATCGTATGACTTTCATCAGCAAGTTCCTTTTTGGTGGCTGCCGTTAACACTATGGCATCTACTAGTATTCCTTTCGCTCAATGCTGCTGATCCTGGGGACCTGACAAAATATGGTCTGGTCTCTTTGGGACTGGCTAGATAGAATCAGGTATCTTCCAAGCCTGCTGTGTAATGAATTTAATCAGATTGTCAGCGAGCGGAGAGATCCAGGAGGTAGTGGGTTGGGCATGGAAAGCCTCTAGGTATACCGATTCCTCTGAGGAAGGTGAAGGGAAGTCCAGCCACCTCTCTGTTTCAGGATCTCAAGAATGTCTCCGACGGAGACATAGGTTCATAGGTTCATAGGTTCATACTAGGCTATCTGCCCGAGGGCATTTACAAGCCTAGCCCATAGTTTTGTGGCTTACGCCACCCCTTTAGTATGGGGAACTATACCCATTATTTTGCTGTGCCTCTGTTGAGCAGTGACACTGAGGTAATCCCTGGGGTATATCTGCGATCTCCCATCCATTGGTCAAGATTTCTCTTGAACAAGGCCAGCGAAAGCCATCTTGCAGAGTGACCTTGGGGAACCTACCACTTCACCAAAATTAGTATCTTCACTGAAAGATTCTTCAGGGGAGTCTAAGTGCTTCCTCTTCAGGGGTACCTCTTTGGCGGGATGGGTTGGAGAGGTCTCTGAAAAGGACATGAGATCCAGAGGCTTCAGCACCCACTGTCACAGGGTAGAGGCTGGAGGAACCTCTAGGAAAGGGGAGGGGAAGGGCAGGGCAGTTGGTCCAATGAGAGTGGTGTTGACTGAATGCCTGCAATGGACAATGAAATCTCCATGGCTTGGAAGGCAGGCACTCCCATAGAGGAATAGGAGCCCGGAACAACAATAAACTCCTTCAGAACTGTGGTCCTAGCCCACACTGAGGAGGCCACTTCCAAAGCCAAAGCCTGTGTCGAGCTAACATGTGCCAAACACCCCAAAAGGCATGGATGGCTCCGACAACACTAGAGTGGAACCATGCCCCATGGAACCGGCAACAAATCTGTGACCCTAGGAAGTCTCTGGTTCTGACAGATCCAAAGAGCTCAAGGCTGTTTTTCAGTGCTAGAGAAGTAACTGACAAGCACTGAGACAGTTGAAACCAGGACTGTCAGCACCAGGAACTCTGTAGGGTCAGCTGGAGTCAAAGAAGAAACAATCACTGGAGTCAAGATAGGTAAGGTTCCAGAGCTAGAAAAGCTAGGAATCGCAGAAGTGGACAACCCCCCTCACCACCAAGAGCTGATTCACCAGCTCTTGGTGGAATGGACCGATGAGACCAATAGGAATCTGAGTTTCTCTGAGAAGAGACTTGGAGGTCGGTCTACAAATGGGTCCAGTGAGGAAGAATACCTGGTACGTGGCATATCTTTAAAGAAAAATTATTTCGGTTCCAGAGATGTCCGCTTTGAAATAGTAGTGGTAGTAGTAGTAGTAGCAGTAAAAGTAGTAGTTGGCACAGAAGCTGTCAGTGCAGAGGTAGGCACCGAAGGCAAATTCTTTCCTCCAGTCGGATCTGAAGAAACTGCGGAAACTGGGTATGTTTTAGGCATTTTAGATAATGGTGTCAAAGATACTGTCAGCAGCAAACTGCCCCTCTTCTTTGAATGTTTAAGAAGATAACGAAGGAGAGCTAACTTCTGTTTTAGACTTTGGAGAACCAGAAATGGCCTCGTCGAAAGCAGTTTTAATAAGACCTTTTAGAGTAAGCTTTTTTTTTTCTCTCAATAAGGGCCCAAGTGACTCAATCCATGACATAGTTTCATAGGTTCATAGGTAGGTACTAGGCTATTGGCCCTAGGGCCTATATAAGCCTAGCCAAACAGTACCCTGGCTTTTACCACCCAAGAAAATTATTTTCCTGTGCCCCTGTCAAGCAAAGCCACAGAAGTGATCCCCGGAGTGAATTTCCAATCTCCCATACAATCATCAAGATTTTTCTTGAAGAGTGCTAATGAGGAGCTTTGTTTGATATAGATAGGTAGTTTGTTCCAGAGTATGGGAAGTCTCTGGGACAGGAATCTATTCCCCCAGCATGTCCTGTTTACTGTGGTGACAAGGTTTAGGTCCCTAGAGCATGTAGCACGGAGGGATCGGGATTTCTTTACATGGAGCATGTCCAACAGCTCTGGGTTTGACATAGCTTTGTATGTTAGGCAGAGATCGCCTCTGAGTATATTTTTGGCACTTATTAACTGTTCAGAGCTGAATAAAACAATAATTGAATTCAGTTCAGAATACATTTTGAATAAATTGCATTTATTTAAACTGTATTTGCTTTAATACTGCTACACACTGAGGTGTGCTAGCTTGCACTGCACTTGAATTGTTTTTAGTGCTGTTTTAGCTGCTTTTCTGTAAAAAAAAAAAAAACTCTAAGCCTGTTTTCTACCTTTCTCCATTTCTCTCAACTTTCTGATTTAAAAGCCCGCATTTGCACTTGTTTCTTTCCTGTAACTAGTCTAGTCCAGATACAGACTCTAAGTTTTAGCACTTGAATTTGCTTATTCATGCTCAGCACTTGTTCAGAACTTGTTGTACTAAATCACTAAATAAGGTACAAATTACTACAGCACTCAACCTTCCTCATTCCCTAGAGGAAAACAGTTTTTGTACTTACTTTCCTCACTTGCTTTGAGAAAAACAGCTCTTATACACACTTTTCTCACTTATCTAGAGGAAAATAGTTTCTATTCAGACATGTCTAAGGGTCAACTCCCAGTGTTCTCTCCTGTCTATCTGATGAAGCTGGGCATCTTGGGGCAATGTAGCAATTGCCTCATGTACACAGACAACCCTCTCCTCCTACCACCCAACACTACAACCTGTGAGAGATGCGCTTATCTAGCCAAATGGGAGGTAAAGCTCTCTCCAACCAAGACTGAACTTGACAGTCAAGAGGAGAAGGTAAACACTTGCACCACACCACAGTCATCACATAGTCCCACGAAATCTACACCCCCAAAATCCACAGATAAAAACACAAAAACATTCATGGAGGCTCTCGATAATAATCTGCTCAAGTAACAGAGACCTCCAAAGCAGAAACGCAAGCAACCTCCACCCCTCAACACAACCCAAATGACACACAGCCCGCAGACTCAGTGTGCCACACAACCACAGACCATAAGGCAAAACAACGTACCCAACACACTAGTCATAGATGACTTTATAGTCAGGCACACTGATTTTCCACTCACCAGGCTAAACAAGGAGAAGGTTACTGTCAGCTGCCTGTCGGGTACCAGGATCTGCCACATAACCCATGCACTCAGGTCACTCCACAACATGTACAAATATGACTCTGTCATTGTCCATGTTGGTGTGAACGACCTGAGATGTACCTCCCTGGACTACATGAAAAGAGACATGGAAGATCTCTCTGATCCTGTAGCCCAGGCAGGTATGACCCTAGCCCTGAGTAGCATTCTGCCATCACCCAGAATGATACCACAGTACAAGGACAAAATGATTGACTTCAACAATTGGCTAAGCTTCTGGTGTCATTCTAAGGGGATCCAGTATCTGCCTGGGACGACATGCTCGACAGACCACGATGCTTTGCCTGAGATGGCCTGCACCTGCCGCCCCTGGGATTCCGGATACTGGCTAAGGCTCTTGCCATCCCTATAGTGCCTTTTTAGGCAAGGTTTCAATGACAAATTTACCACCGTAACAGGAACAGGTAATCAAAAACTGAGGGTAATGCTACTCAATGCTAGAAGTCTAACTCTCAAAATGCACTCACTTGAGGCACTCCTTAAAATGGAGAACATCGATATCTGTGCAGTGACTGTGACCTGGTTCAAGGCTCCAGAGAGCACCCCTGCACTACCAGGCTATAACTCACACCACACTTTTCGGCCATGTAACCTGGACCAGAACACCAAAGGCGGAGGTGTGTCCATATTCATTAAGGATATCCACACCTCCAGGCTAGCTGCTCAACAGAATGCATCCAAGGTTATCCAAGTGAAACTAACTCTGGGCAAAACTGCAATCCAAATTGTAGCTTGCTACAGATCCCCCACCAGGCCCCAAGATTCCCAATCCTCTTTTCTTGATATACTGGAAAATATTAGGGTTCAACAAAGCACCCTAATAATGGGCGATTTCAACGACCCCACCATTAACTGGGAAAACTACTTATGTACCAACTCCTTCACTTAACGCCTTCTGGAATTCATAAATTCCAATGCCCTGGATCAACCTATTCACACCCCCACCAGGGGCAACAATATTCTAGACCTAGTCATTACCAACATGAGTGACCGGTGTTCCACACCTGAAGTCAACTCCTCGTTGGTCCGATACGACCATAAGTTAATCAACCTAGGTATCCACATCCTGCCCCCACCCCCCATTAAGGAAGCCACAGTAAAAAATTTCTCCAAAACCAACTTCATGCTTCTTAAGACAGAAGTGGTGAACTTTGACACCCATGCAGATGGACAATACAGTTACAACTGCTGAATCCTACACAAATTCACTCTATAAGCACAAACATGAGTGCATGGATCGTGCTATCCCAAACAGAACCAAGATGCTAGCCTCCAAAAAAAGGAAGCCAATCTGGTGGTCCCATGTCATAAACAAACTGTACAACAGAAGGAAGAAACTGTTGCAAAAGACAGTAAAATCCCATGAGTGGAGGAGATACCTGGTCAGCCTGAATAAGAAGCTAAGATCCCTTATAAGATCCTCCAAAGCTAGCTATGAAAACAAAATTGCCACTGATTCTAAGGACAACCACAAAGCATTCTATAGCTATGTCAAGAATCTCAGTGGCAACAACTCTGAGTTACAGCACAACGACACGAAAATTACAGAACCAAGTGATATTGCCAACATCCTGGCAGATAGGTTCAGTGCTAACTTTACCCCCCTCTCACCATCTAAAAGGCCCATATCTATACAGGAAGAATGCAGAGTCCCTGTAATCACAACTATACAGGTAAAATCTACAGTCTCTAAAGCCAGGAAACACAGCATCCATGGGACCAGACAACATCCCAGGCTGCGTTTTACACGAACTTCAGAATGAACTGGCTCCCCACCTAAGCACGATGTTCAATCATAGCCTCACATCTGGCTTTGTGCCCAGTGAATGGCGCACAGCAACAGTTATCCCACTCCACAAGGAGGGAGGCTCCACTGATCCCGGGAACTATCACCCTATTAGCCTGATGAGCCTGGTCTGGAAGGCCATGGAAAGTATCATCATGGAACTCATAAACAAATACATTGGTACCCTCCAAACTCTGGACCCCACCCAGTTTGGGTTTGTAAAAGGCAGATCATGCCTCCTTAGGTTCATAGGTAGGTACTAGGCTACCAGCCCTAGGGCCTATACAAGCCCAGCCAAAAAGGTACTCTGGCTTTCACCACCCAAGAAAATTATTTTCCTGTGCCCCTGTTGAGCAGAGCCACAGAGGTGATCCCTGGGGTGAATTTCCTATTTCCCATCCAATCATCAAGATTCTTCTTGAAGAGTGCTAATGAGGAGCTTTGTTTGACATAGACAGGTAGTTTATTCTAGAGTATGGCAAGTCTTGGGGACAGGAATCTATCCCTCCAGCATGTTCTGTTTATTGTGGTGGCAAGGGTTAGGTCCCTAAAGCATGTAGAGCCCAGAGGGATTGGGATATCTTTAAGTGGAGCATGTCCAATAGCTCTGGGTTTGACATAACTTTGTATGTTAGGCAGAGATCGCCTGAGTAGGCGATATGCGAAGGAACAAAGCTGGAGTTTTTTGAGACGGTCTGCATAGGGCATCTGTTTGAGGCCAGTAATCCTCTTTGTGAGGTATTTCTCTGGCCTTTCCAGTTGTTGTAGATGTCTTGTGAGGTACATACCAAAAGAGGCATGTACTCTATAATCTAATGAGTGATGAGTGGAGGGGAAGGTGGACAGTCGGGCAGCCCCTCAGGGGTGCTGAAAGGGTTTGTCAGAGAAGGATTCTCTGCTACCCTGATTTTGCGGACCCCCTCTGCCCCTTGGGCAGCATCTATTACTGTTTCCTCCTCTGCCCCTGGAGGGAAACTCACCACTTGTGTCAGGCACGACTCCCTGGGATTTCCAAAACCACATTTTTCCAGTCTTCTGACCTTTAGGGTATGGTCTAGAGGGAGTAGAAAAATGGACTCCCACGGCAGAGAGAGTCTTGCCTTCCTGCTCACACCTGGTAAGGGTATCCTTCACATGTGGTCCAAACAAAGCCGAACCATCAAAAGGGGTATTGGTGAAGGATGCCTTAAAGGGGTCAGCAAAGTTACATAACTGCATCCAGGCATGTCTCCTCAAAGCCACGCCTGTACTTACGGCCCTACTCGCCCCATCGGCTGCATAAGAAATGAGCCGCATGGAGGAGTTGACTATAGAGTTAAGGGTCACCAGCTGGGAGTTAATCTTATCCTGAGACCCCGCAGCTGATGGATCCTGAAGGGTATCACCCAGTTCCTTGAGAAGATCCCTTTGAAGGCAGGTGAAATGGCACAGATAATTCAGCGACCGCATGGAAAAGGTCGCTGAAGAAAACATCCGCTTCCCGTACCTGTCCATTGTCCTAGATTCTTTATTAGGTGGGTGGACAGGTACCGAAGGGTCAGCCAACGCTCTCTTAGTGGCTGCTGCCACCACCATGGCATCAACAGGGACCCCTTTTGTCAGAAATTGTTTGTCAGATGGGGCCGTGATGAACTTAGTGGGCCTGTGGGGGGTTGGTTCCACTGTGTCCGGGGCTGTCCACGCCTTCTGAGCCACCACTTCCATGAGCGAGTCGAAAGGTGGAGAGACCCAGGAGGTGGAAGGGCGAGAACCAAACGCTTCCAGGTACACCGACTCGTCCTCAGAAGGGTTAAGGGCAGTCCAGCTCTCCCTCTGCCTAAGGATCTTAAGGATGTCTGAAAAGGAGACATCCTCAGAGGGGGACCTTGGGGACCCTTTTGAATCCTCCAAGTCGGTATCAGACGTGACTGACTCGGGGGAGTCAACATGTTTCCTCTTACATTTTCTCTTCCAAGGGGGCTCCTCTGAATGATCAGGGGAGGCCTCGGAAGAGGAAGATATGCCCACTGGGGCGACCTGGAGCACCTGTTCTCCACTCTTGGGGTCAGGAGGGTGAACAGAGACCGATGCAGGCACCATGGGGGGAGGAGCCGAAGGGGCCAATGGTGGAGCAGACACAGGAGTCAGCACACTCCTCATGACCTCGAAGGTGCCCCTATCAGGCAGAGAAGAGGGCCCCCACTCCGAAGAGACGTGAACCCCTCCCGGCACCGAGAGGGACGGCTCCGAGGCCGATGTCGGGGCCGAGCTCACTTGCGCCGAGGCCCCGAGAGGGAGAACGGGGTCAGACAAGGGTCCAATGCCACTCACCCCTCAGAGCCAACAAGGGAGTCTCAGCGCCCAGATCCCTCCAAGAATGGAACCAACGAAGAGATCGGAGCCGACGAGGGAGCCGGAAGGTGTGGTATCGGCTCCGACGTACCTACGTTTTGAGCCCCAATGAGCTCCAGCTCCGAACATAGTGGAAGAGTCGGAGGAGGAACTGCAGAAGACACAGGGGTAGCCACAGTCTGTTAAGAAGGGCTGGTCAAAATTTTGGCCAGGGCCTGCGACTTTAGGAGCCTACTGACCACCCTCTCCAAGTCATGATCGGATAGCCTGGAAGACCGAGAGGAGTGGGACCTATGGCTTCACTCCAACTGAAGCAATGGAGACCTCGGAGCTGAACGGACAGACTCTATAGATGGGGACCTTGAGCGTTTTTGGCTCAGAGAAGGTTCCGACACTAAGGTCGGAGCCGAATGAGGTCTCGAGATGTCGGTTCCGGCAGGAGCTCCACTCGGTGATGGCTCTGAACAGGGAGCCGACGGTCTGGCGGGCTTTAAGGATTTTTCCGACGGAGGCTTAGCTCTCGGGCTGAAGGCGTGGCAGACCAAGCAAGAGTCCTGCAGGTGTAGGGGACCCAAGCAATAAACACAAGAAGTGTGACAGTCTGTCAGAGACATCTTCTGACAGCACGGGTCACACTTCTTGAAACCTGAAACTTTGGTATCTTTAGACATATTTAAAAAAAAAATGGAATACCAAAGGGAAAAAAAGTAACTAGTGCTTAAACACAACACACACACACACATACACACACACACACACACACACACACACACACACACACACACACACACTAGATAACTAACTATAAGACTATAGCCACACAACTACCTTACTACTAACAAATATATATATATATATATATATATATATATATATATATATATATATATATATATATATATATATATATATAAAAAACAATACAAGAAAAACACTAATTGTCTAACAAGGCCTAACACTACCCTAAAGGGTGGAGGGGGGAAGAAACTCTCTAACAACAAAAAACGAGTTTCTGAGTGGGATCAAAAGGGGACACAATCTAATTAAAACTAGGAGGGAAGAATTTCTAAATACAAGACAGTATATGAAAAAAATTAAAGGTAATAACACAAGAAAAGCTTTATACAACCTGGAGCCGGTAAAATCGCAACCTCGTAGCTGAAGTGGCAAACGAGATCTTGGTATCTGACGCCTAGCATTGTGGGATATGGGGAGGCCTCGAGCCGGTAAATAGCTCTCGAGCTTTAGTAGAAGGCTGAGTCGGTGCCGTGGATCTGCTCCGAACCCATCCAGCAAGAATGAAGGTGAGATAGACAACTTAACATTGTATGTTAGATTTAGTATAGGGTTAGAAGTAGGGTTTTTTTTTTAAGTGCATGTGTGTGCATTATTTAGTTTGTTTGGCGTTAGCTTTTTAAGGTAAGTGTGCGATAGTTACGGACCTTAGGGTTAGGGTGCGGGTTAAGTTAAGTGCATACATGGTGTTATATGTAAGATTTAGTGTAGGGTTAGAAGTAGGGTTTAGTTTAGGGATAGAAGTAGGGTTTTGGTTAGTGTATGCATGTGGTTTATTTAGTTTGTTTGTGTAGGTAGTATGTAGCAGGCGGTGGGGTGGGACAACTTTTGACAGTTCGACTTTTTGAATTTCGCAGTTTAGGGTGTTCGGTGTATATGCAGTCCGCAGAATATGTGTCGACATTTTGGTACTTGGGTAATTAAACGTTAGTGTTTATAATATAGACCCGCTGGCAATATCAGTTGGCTCTGGATATTTGGTGCCATTGTGCTGTAACTCAGAGCAGATCTGAGTGTTGCCACTGGGATTCTTGACAAAACTATAGAATGTTTTGTGGTTGTCTTTAGAATCAGTGGCAATTTTGTTTTCATAACTAGCTTTGGAGGAATGTATGAGGGATCTCAGCTTCTTATAGAGGCTGACCAGGGAGTTCTTCCAGTCATGAGATTTTACTCCTTTTTGCAACAGTTTCTTTCTTCTATTGTAGTTTGTTTATGGCAGGGGACTACCAGATTGGCTTCCTTTTTTTGGAGGATAGCATCTTGGTTCTGTTAGGGATAGCATGTTCCATGCACTCGTGTAAGTGCTTATAAAGTGCATTTGTGTAGGATTCAGCAGTTGTACCTCTACTGTCCGTCTGCATGGATGTCGTGAAGTTTGCCACTTCTGTCTTAAGAAGCGTGAAGTTGGCTTTGGAGAAATTTTATATAGTGGTTTCCCTAATGGGGGGTTTGGGCAGGATGTGGATGTCTAGGCTGATTAGCTTGTGGTTGGATCTGACTTATGAGGAACTGATGTCTGGTGTGGAACACCGGTCACCCATGTTGGTAATGACCAGGTCTAGGATACTGCTGCCCCTGTTGGGGGTGTGGATAAGTTGATCCAAGACATTGGAATTTATGAATTCCAGAAAACGTTGAGCAAAAGAGTTGGTATATGAGTAGTTTTCCCAGTTAATGGTGGGGTAGTTGAAATCGCTCATTATTAGGGTGTTGGGTTGTACCTTAATATTTTCCAGTGTATCAAGAAATGAGGAGTGGGAATCCTGGGGCATTGTGGGGGATCTGTAGCAAGTTACAATTTGGATTGCGGTCTTGCCCAGAGTTAGTTGCACTTGGATAACCTGATCGACTTCTTTGAGGCAGTCAGCAAAGCCATACACGAGGGTAAGGTGGTTCACACCACATCTTGACCTTGCCAAGGCTTTCGATACCATCCTCCATTTTGGAATTACAGCTAAACTCAGTAAACTAGGTATAAATCCCTACGTCACAAGATGGGTTGCCAGCTGGCTCACTGACAGAACCCACACTGTAAAAGTTGCAGACTCCAAATCTGACTTCAAACCAGTGACAAGTGGAGTACCACAGGGTTTAGTCCTGGGACCTCTCCTGTTTGGGATCTACTTCTTTGAAGTACAGGCTAACACAGAAGGCCTCTGGCTAACGAAGTTCGCAGATGACTGCAAACTAGGAGCCATAGTCGAGTCCCCAAATTATGTGGACATCCTACAGAAGGGCCTCACTAAGACAGATGCCTGGTGTCAGAACCATGGCCTCAAGTCCAGTGCCAAAAAGTACATTGTCATCCTCTTTGGTAAAAACTCTGTACCCATGAACTACCACATAGGCAACAGTCTACTTAACACCAAATGTGTGATAAGAGACCTTGGGACCCAGGTGGACAGTAGTCTCTCCTTTGATAATCACATTGCCACAGTAGTCAGGAAGTCCTTCTACGTGGAACACCTCATCACAAAAGGTTTCTCATCCAAGAAAAAAGAGGTCATTGTTCCCCTCTACTCGACACTCATTAGACCCATTATAGAGTATAATGCCCCTTTTGGAATGTACCTCACAAGACATCTGCAGCAGCTGGAAAGGCCACAGAAGTACCTCACAAAGGGGATTACTGGCCTCAAACTGATGCCCTACACTGACCGTCTCAAAAAACTCCAGCTTTACTCCATAGCATATCACCTACTCTGAGGTGATCTCTGCCTAACATATAAAGCTATGTCAAACCCAGAGCTGTTGATGTGCTACACCTAAAGAACTCCCAGTCCCTCTGAGCTACACGCTCTAGGGACCTAAACCTTGTCACCACAATAAACAGGACATGCTGGAGGGATAGATTCCTGTACCAGAGACTTCCCATACTCTGGAACAAGCTACCCATCTATGTCAAGCAAAGTTCCTCATTAGTACTCTTGGGGAAATAGGAAATACACCCTGGGGATCACTTCTGTGGCTCTGCTCGACAGTGGCACAGGAAAATAACTTTCGTGGGTGGCGTAAGCCAGGGAACCTTGTTGGCTAGGGTCACTTAGGCCCTTGGGCCGATAGCCTAGTACCTACCTATGAACCTATTAGCGTAAAGGAACACCACTAAACCTTATTAAACCTATGACATTTCTAGGAAGTGGGAAATGTTGTTTAAAGAATGCACTTTCAAAATTGTACCCAAATGCCTTCAAAATGGGTGGAGCCACTTTTGGCTATGTTCTTCCCTACCTACGAGGTCTAGGTATCTTTTATGTGTTTCTAAGACATGCACATATTCTGTTATAAAGTATTCCCTCATACCTATCTATCTATTTAATGTGCAGCTTAGTCTCAAAGTGTTTATAAAACATAGCTCCTCTGGAATGGAGCCTGATAAATCATCTGGGACATATCCTACAGTTTAGGATATATGCATTTTATAGGCAAGATCTCCCTCAGTCAAGTCCAAGTTCAAGGTATCCAAGAAAGGGGATTCCCTCTTTCTTTTACTTTGAAGGTTCTCTGCTGACGTTGAGGGTTAGGACTACTGAAAGTCAAGGTGAGTACATGCTAAAATTGCAAAGCAGGCAACACAGGCACCGTGTATATAGGTGTGTTTCCTTGGCAGTGGAGAATTATAACATGATGGGTGACCACCTGGAGCCCACAGCTTAGAGGGGCCCATGGCCAGCTTAGCATGGGCCAGTGACTCAGTGAGGAGGACACTGAGGTTGTGCAGCTGCATTAAATGAGGGAGCTGTGGGCTGGTAATTTATTTTTTTTAAAGCAGAGAAATGCTGTGATTATTTACTGAAATATTTTCAAAAGAGCCACAGCTGTGCATCCTATGTGGGAGGTGTAGTTGACCATTCAACTTGCCAGCTTTCTGTTCCTTGGCATCTTACAATCTACCTGATTCACAGGATAACAAGGGGCAAAGAGTACACAAACTTTAAACTGTAAAAGGGTGGCTATGGTGCAAAACAGCAGCAATGGAGGTAGTAGCATGAGGGAAGCTTTTTTATTCCTGGTAGGCAAACAAATACAGACAGTGGATGGCTTTGCAGGGCAAAGGTTGGACAGCAGGTATGGAGCTTTAGAGCAACTGTGTGTTTGTATGAAATGAGACTGAAATACATTACTGCAAGGCCCTTATTTTATTTATTTTATTACAGAAGGACTGATACTAAATTGTACATCTAATTAATTTCTCTCCAGGCATTTCCAATGTAAAGAGATCTACCCAGTTAGAGTGCTGGCCAACAGTGACAGACAAATAAACAGATAATCAAATGAACAAATAATTAGCTGTTTTTACCTTCATCAATCAGATGTGAAGAATTTCTTATCTTGAAGGGTGAATTCTGTGCCATGCAGTCACAAATTCCAAGGTGAAACACCTATAGTCATTGGGAGTACAGGCTAGAATGCAAGGCAGGCAACACAGGCATCTTGACCAATTGACTTCTGGCTGATAGTCTGCCAGTCTTGATTATAATACACACCACAGGCCTCCAGTCCTCAGGCATCCATGTCATCTTAATGTGCCTTTATACTCCTCTTCCTCTCCAGAGGGAATATATCATTAGTAGTGTCTTACATGTGTATTAGAAGAGAGCCAATGAGAAGTCCATAGTAGCAAAAGGATGCCATTGGGTTAGCCACTGCTGAATAAGCAGGAACAATTTCTTACATTTTTTATTTTTTTATTTTTTTACACATGATAGACTGTGGTATCACTGACCATTCTATGTATCACCCACTTACTATAGTGCTTGGATGGGTAAACAAAATAGCCAAAACCTGCAGGAGTGACAACAGCAGCAGCTGCACTCATCTCTTTGGCTAGTACAGTGCACACTTATGACACACAGCAGCTGGACTCACTGCCACCACATACTGAAAGGGCAAGCCACATGGGCAAGCAGTCCATGATTAAGGTAAGCAGACAAAATGTAACTTTATTATTCAGAATTCCAGAAGATTTCATTTGGATGAAAAAAGTCTAACTAACTTTGGTGATTATCACATTCTCTTTACTAAGTAAAGCAATATTTGGATCATTTCTTTCTGGTAACTTACCTATGCATGTTTTCTCATCTACATCCAGGTGATATCCTGGGTTACAGCCACACACAGGTCCACCACTAGTGTGCTGGCAAAGGTGTGAGCAGCCTCCATTTTTCGACTCACAGCTATTCACAATTTCCATTTCTATCCCTATGAAGAGAACAAAGAAAACGCATTCATTTATCATTCACTCACAAATTATTCATTTTGCTTCAGTTTTATTAACATTTTTCTGCACTTTTTGAGATGTTAAAAAACTGTATCTAAAAAAAGATTTAGTCTGAAATTAGTGCACAGTGCCAATTTCTCCTCTACTCCTCCCAAAACACTGACAAATAGGGAAAAGAAAACACTGTAGATTCACTACTTAATATACACAAAATACACTACAACACCCAGTATGTAAACATTTTCATGTTGAGTGAATGATTGCTTACATCCATTCCTCCAAAATGCATCAGAGTATTTAGTGAGTTAAAAACAAAGAAAAATTGGAAAATAGAAAACATTGTAGCAACATACAAGCTCTGTTGGAAATAAATGGAAAATGAATGGAAGGAAACAAATTTGATGCTGAAAGTACGGGTAGTAAGCAGCCTGACCAGTTGGTCCTGAAAGAAAAATAAATGTGCCACACTATGATAGTTAAAGAAATATATCGTGAAGAGAACTGTGGCTGGAAAGTTAAAATATAGCGTGCCTAATCTACAGAGCAGACAAGCCACAGGAGTACCTGTATGTTCACAGAAAAGTAAGAAAAGAAAAAGGTACAAAAAGGCATGCAGGAAGAACCAGATATGATTGCTGTCAAGATGAAAAATACACAGGACACAACAAACCAAGCTGCTCAAGGACAGTACACTGGCTACATTTTTTCAGGGTTGAAGTGAGGTGAAGGGAGTTAGTCAAGGATACAAAACAAAATATACTTAGGACAGCAAAAAAAATGTTCTTCTTTCGGCTTTTCCCGGTTAGGAGTCGGTACAGCGGAACTCCGGTCCGCTAATGATTGGCAGTCGATTTTTACGGTGCCGAGGTGCCAGCTCGACGCCCAACCATCAACGAAGGCATGCCCTACGCTTGTCTTTTGAATGCCACTTGACCGTGGGGGGGACATGCAAACTCCACACAGAAGGCGCTGCAGCCGAGAATCGAACGGGAGAACTTCTTGCTGTGAGGCGACAACGCTACCACTGCACCACCGCGGCTTTAGGACAGCAAAAAAATAAATAAATAAATAAATTACATTAAATTAAAAACAGATTCATAATACTAGACAGGGGGCACACTTCAGGTAGATACTACTAGTATCCAATTACTGACTGAATTATTTACTACAAATTGTTAACCATGTAGGTGGGATGATTAGTTCACTCTTTTCAGCCATGACCTATACCCCAAAGTCTTAGATCTTGTATTGACATAAGGAAATGGAGTGAGGAGCTCTGAGTGAGAGTGAGTAACCACTTATAAAACCGCAAACACTATCACATAGTGCAAATAATTGAAAACATTGTCCTGGAGTCCACCCGTTTGATTTCCTCAATCTTTATTTGCCTAATCTGTTGACTCTAATTAAGTGACTTAACCAGACAGTGCCTTTGAAAAGAGGCCTATGCTTAAAATGTAATTTGACAAAAAAAATAACTGAAAGATATTAGAAGGAAAATGAATTTTGTAGAAGGCAATTCCCCCTACATTTCCTATGTAGTGTGGGGGAAGAGGGAACTGTGCCCCACCCCCATTAATATACTCTTACTACAAAATTGCACAACCTAGAAATAAGAAATAAATACATGCAAATTGCTTGAGGACTACACTATATGTTCATTTTTAACAAGGTTTTACTTTTATAAATTTGTGAACATCAAACAAAGAGAAAGCAGCTCCACTGACCTCTGCTTTTGACATAAGATAAAAACGTAATTATGTTACTCTGCCGAAGGAACTTTTCTTGAGTGCCAAACCCATGAAACTAACTTGCTGAAAGTTACTCTCAGCAAATCTCAAACTATATATTTGCAGAGCGCAAGCTCCCCCTGTACTCTCCATATGGGTGGACACACATATACTCCTCAAAGATTCATACGCAAGTACTAAGCTAGCTGTCCTTGAGGGCCATTTTAAGTCCAGACAATCTCGCAAAGGTGAGAATCAAACCCTGTATCTTATGTGCTATGAAGTAAAATTTTTGCCAAACCTCAACAACATACTTACATAAACCAACTCTACTGTCACACAACAGTAGAGCAAAATGAAAGTTCCCTAGAGACTGAAAGTGGCTTCCGGCAAGTTTACTACAGCTCTGTGTTCCATATGCCTGCTCTCACAGGCTCTAGAATTGCTAATCAAATTTGGCCCACCTGATTCATTGTCAGGGCTTTATCACTCTATACCAACAGAGTTGGCATTACAGATAATTAACACATAAAATATACAGAATGTTATCCCAAAGGTTTGGAATTCTTTTTGCCAAATACATGTTCATTGAATTCAACAGTATAAAATAGATAGTAATGTCTTTCGGCTTTTTCCGGTTAGGAGTCGCCACAGCGGAACTCCATCCGCTAATGATTGGCAGGGGATTTTTATGGTGCCGAGTTGCCAGCTTGATGCCCAACCTTCAAAGAAGGCACACCCATTCACGCATGCACCTGTCTTTAAATGTCACTCGACCATGAGGAGGACATGCAGACAACACACAGAAGGCGTTACAGTATAAAATAGATGCACTGTGCAAAAAAAAGGCATAGCAAACATGAAAACAACAAAGACAACAAAAGCAAAACACTCCTTAGCTTGCAGGAGAAACCACTCTCTAGTAAAAGAAATCACAGCAACTAGTTCCCACTGTATTAGTTTTCCAAATAACAACAGCAGCAAAAATCCCTAGAAAGCATAGAAGCTTAAAAAAGTACGTGTGTGTGTGTGTGTGTGTGTGTGTGTGTGTGTGTGTGTGTGTGTGTGTGTGTGTGTGTGTGCGTGCGTGCGTGTGTGTGTGTGAGACAGAGAATGTGTGTGTGTGTGTGTGTGTGTGTGTGTGTGTGTGTGTGTGTGTGTGTGTGTGTGTGTGTGTGTAACAACAGCATAAGAAGTTGAGGATAACAATCTCTTATAATGTTTATCCTAAATGTCAGCAATTCATCTGTTTGCAACTTTGTGTTTTACCTACTATATTATAGTCTGAGTGACACATAAATGGTGTACCACACTGACTTACTGATCTAATCAAAGAAAAGCAAACATGAAAGTTAACTAGCAGATTACATTTAAAACAAACGTATTTCAACATATATGCAGTAATCTCATAGCATGTTTTTGATTAATAAATTATGGGTGATAAAGATTTTTCTTCACACAAGGGGTCGCATGGTTGGCAAAAGTCCAACCAAGTGAATCCCAATTTTACAGTTAAAAATAGTGGAGATTCAAGCTTTTTAGAAAAAAAAACATTTATTAGCGTTGCATGTTTGCAGAAATTTCCTTTCAAGCATTTCTCTTTATGGTTTAAAGATATTCTGGTCCTCAGAGGGTCATCATTTATCCCTTTATACCCAATATTAATACTAAAGATAATAGATGAATCAAGTGAACACTAATTCTGGGGATTTTTTTACCAGCATAATTTTGCATTACATTTTGTTTCACAAGGTTTACTCAGATATCAATGTAAGACGTTTTTCTGATACATCCACTTGGCCATGAAATGGACTATACACAGCAATTTTATAATCATCAAAATGCCTGACATGGCACTTACCTAAATAGAGAGGAAACAGTATTGTACTTTATCTAAACAGCAGACCAACCAGAATAAAGCCCTGGGGCACTCTTTAGAAACTTTTTGCATTTCAATCTGGATTTTTTTTTTTTTATCTGTTATCCTGAATTAATCCATGAACAATGATTTAATTATTGCATGTGTGTAAAGTTCCAAAGCAGTTATTTATTTTATTTTATTTTACATTTGTTGACTGGGATAGTCCGACTGGATACTTGTCCATTTTCAGCAGAGGCCCGGGGAGAAAAGCTCCATACATACATAGAGAAAAACTGTTACATTAATCAAGTTAAAGCACTGTTACAGATACAATACATAGATAGGATAAAAGTCATTAATTCTGTCATACATAAATCTGATTTGTTATAGAGTAACAATTAGGAAGCAATGTACGGGTGGCCAAAAGACCTCGTTGGCACATGTTTATATTGCCAGAGTTAGTCAGGATTAGAGCAAGGGCATAGCCACTGCCTTTTAAAGTACTGTTTTTGATTTTTTTTTTTTAATTGCGTTAGAACGGGTTCTGAAGTAACCTCAGCAGGAAATGAGTTCCATATTTTACCAACAGAATTGGCATATAGAGAGCCTCCAGATGAGTTCTTGCTTTTGAGGGTTTGGACGAGTAATTTGTTGGATGAGTGAAGTGTCTTGAGGTTGCTGTAAGGGGTGATAATTTTTGTAAGTACAGGTGTGTTTTCAGGTTGGCAGAGAATTTTATGTGCTACTATTAGCTGATTGTACTGAAGTTGGATAGGCAATTCTAGCCACCCTAGATTCTTTAGGTTCAGACAGTGGTATGTTCTGTATGCTGCTCCAGTGGCAAATCTAGCAATATGATTAAAGCAGCTAGAGAGTTTATTAAGGTCAGACTTACTCAAGTTCGTGAAGAGAGGGGATGCATAAAGGAGGGTGGAAAGTAGATCTGTATGGGCAATTACCGTCCTAGCTACTGGAGTGAGGAAAGGTTTTATCTTCTATAGTGAGCCAAGTTTTTTATTAACTTTTTTACTAGTTTGATTAATATGCATATCAAACTTGAGGTTGTTATCAACTGTTACACCTAAGAGTTTGGTACAAGGATCTGTTACAATGACAGTGCCATTGTTAGAGTCAAATCAAAGTGGAGTCATCTGTATATTGAATGCAGGCGGCTGTTGGGATGACTGTGTACAGGTCATTAATAAAGATGGAAAATAATAGGGGTCCTAATATAGAACCCTGAGGGACCCCAAGGGTGATAGGTAGAAGAGAAGATAGTTTGTTCTGCCATAGTACAGCCTGTTGTCTACCACTCAGATAAGATTTGAACCACTGTTAGCCTGGACATCTAGGGGAATAGTTTTATTTAAAAAAAAATTGTGTGTGTATGAGTAGTTGGTGGTTGACCATGTCGAAGGCTTTGGAGAGGTCAAGAAAGAGGGCAGAAGAAAGCTTATTCTTGTTTCAGTTTTGATTAATAACATTTGAGAAGGCAAGGAGGACTGTGGTTGTACTGTGAAACAGTCTGAAACCATGCTGTGAATTAGCCAGGAGACTGAGCTGAATGAGATGGCTCAGGAGTTGTTTATGGATGCACTTCTCCATAACTTTAGCCAGGGGTGACAAAATAGCTATAGGTCTGTAATTTGACAGTTCAGTGGAACTGCCCCCTTTGTGGAGTTGAATAACATGGGATGTCTTCCAGATGGAGAGGATAGTGGCTTCTGATATAGTTATACTGATCAGGATAGAGATCAGGTATGCTATGGCATCCACAGCTTTTTGTAGATACTCAGCTGGGAGAAGATCTGCAGCAAGGGTGGTAGGTTTTAGTTTCTTGATTAGGGCACAGATAAGTGATGTGGAAACTGGCTGAAAGTTAAAGGGGAGTTGAGAACTAGGTGCGGCGGTGCTAGGACTTGGGCAACTGGGAGATAGTTGGTTAGCTAATAATTGGATAGTTTCTGTGAAAAAAACTATTAAAGGAATTGGCAATGTCCTCTGAAGGTTTCTGGATGGTAGCCATGGGGGGTAGGAGCTGTGCATTGCCCTGGGTGAATACGTTTATTTATGCCTACCCAAAACTTTTGCGAATTGTTTTTATGCTTCTGATGTAAATGGCAGTAAAAGTTTTTTTTTATCTATAGTGGTAGATTTTTTAGTGTTGTTCCTTAGTTGTCTAAATCTAAGTTGATCTAAGGGGGATTTTGTGGTACGCCAAGTGGTCCAAGCTTCGTTTCTAAGTAAGATCATTTGTCTGGTTTCTTTTGAAAGCCATGGGGCAACTTTTGCTTTAGTTCTTATAGAACGTGCAGGTGCATGGGAATCAAGGATGGCTAGGAATCTGGTGTTGAAATATAATACAGCTTCTTCAAGTGGTAGATGTTTTAGGACTGCCCAATTACATGCTTTGAGTTCATTTTGGAAATTAGTGAGGTTAAAGTTTTTAGTGTTTCTAATTGTTTTGTAAGTAGATTGGTGGGGGATGTCAGTCTTATGCCTGATTATATAGGTAAGAAAATGATCACTTATGTCTTCAGGTCGGGTACCAGATCTATACATGTAGGGATGGCTGTTAATGAGTATCCAATCTAGGATACTATCTTTGTTGTCAGGTTTACTGATCCTAGTAGGGGAGGATATGATCTGAGTAAATCCGTATAGATTTACATGGATGGTCAAAGATTCTGAGGAACAAATATTCCAGTCGATGTTGAAGTCTCCTAGAACAATGGTTTCTTGAGGGTAGTTACCAGACAGCCAAGAGAGGATATCTTCTAACGTGTTTGCGTTATTACCTGGGGGAATATAGACAGAAGCTATGTTAATACTTTTGCTTTTATTAATTTGAAGCTTGGTAATGAGATTTTCTGCATTATCAACACGTGGTGGTTGTGTGGAATCAGACAGGTCACATCTAGCGTGGTTTTGTACAGTACAGCTACCCTCCTCCCTTCCTAGTGGTACGGTCTAACCTTAGTATGTTATAACATGGGGGTAAAACCTAATTATCTGCCGTTGATGGTTTTAGCCAGGTTTCAGTAAGACAAAGTATATCTGGGGAATGTGTACCTAACAGTGCATGCAGGTGGTGACCTTATTATTTAAGCTTCTAATATTTAGGTGACTGACCAGGAGTGAGTTTGAAGGTCTATTTAAAGTTTGTAAGTTAGTGGGAATAGTAGAATTGGGGCTAGGATCGACTAGCGAGGTTAGGCCAGGGTTTGGATGAATGTCCCCATCCCTTGTTGCCATGTAGTCTAATTGTGAGCTTCAGGAATTTAAATATTAGTATTAAATATTAAATATGGCAAGGTACCATACATCTGTTATATGAAGGAAGGCATCCACAAGACATCTTAATTAATTTCCTCTGACAAAGAATTATATAAACCTGTCAGGCTGAATAAACAGAACTATCACGTGACAAGAAAACTCCATCCATATATCCCACCCCCACTCCACTCTCCACTCTGCACTGTTTACTAACACAGTACTATTGTTACTGCAAAACTTCTGACAGGCTAGCATACACTGAATTAGAAACTGCATGTTCCTGTCTCATGTTAAATAACAACCTGAATGTGTATATGTAGGTATATGTATGCATTTATAAAATTTGATTTAAATTGCTCCACTACTGAACTTCAAGCGTACGTATGACTTACTTGTTGAGCTGTTATCTTTGCATGTCCTTGCCTAGGTTACATTGATTACTGCTGTATATGGCGCTTTGTCCAGTATTTCTGAACTGTACCGCCTATGTTATATTCTACCAAGCTCTTATCTAAGTAAATATGAAATGTTTGTAACAAAGAAAAATGTCTCTCATTGTTAAAGTACTGGTGAAGCTTTCTCCACCCAAGGATGGTATTTTCCCAACAGGACATTCTTAGTTAACAAATGAAATAAAGGAAGGAAGGAAGTAATCTATTATCAGAAAATTTAACAGTAAGAACAACTACATTTTGTGAGATAAGGGAAGTAAATGAGCACATGTTGAAGAACATAAACTTTATTTACTTGTGCGTTTGGTTTTGTTGGCCATGGTAAAACATACTAGTAACTATACACAGAAAATGGGTACTAATGATTTTTTTTTGTTGTTGAAACCGTACATGGAAAATAGGCAACAATCATAACAATAGAGAATAAATGCAAACATATATGCTCTTCACAAAAGAAGGCAAAAATAAGGACTGCTTGAAGCTCATTAGAAAAATAGAATTCTTCTTTAATGCATTTGTCAGACATATTATTTTTTGAACTGTTTGGACTTGAAGAATGATTACAGTAAGTACCCATTAATACAATTTAGCAATCTGCAGTAGTTACAGATGCCCATATTATCCAGTGCATCATCTTTTATTTATTTATTTATTTTTATTTTGTCATTTGCTAATTGGATTGTGAACTGGTCTACTGACCCTTTTCTGTCATGACCCAGGCTCAGAGAGCAGGAAAAATACAATGGTTAATAAATTCTGATTATAACAGTTTAGGTTACAATATTTTAGCACAGACAACTACAGAACACTACAGCATTTTCATTATTTACAACATTTACATGCTAGGCAATTTCTACGGTTATACATAGTATTATGCATTACAGATGAAGCTAAGGGGTGTAAGACTTGATGTTACCCAGTGTCATGAAAACAGGTCCAGATGTCGTCCTCCTGAAGATGTTTCTTTCATGAAGTTTTGAATTCTGATAATGTCTGTTGGCTTCTTATGTCATTTGGTAGTTTGCTCCATATTGCCAGTAGGCTTTCTACATCAGAGCTAATTAATGAAAAGGGCTTCTCCCCGATAAATATTATTTTTGTTGATGGGCAATATCTTTGTTTTAATTTTTTAATAAGTGGCATACAGATAAGGATGGAGGCCATGTCGCTTTATCACACAATGCTTAATATTGATAGCTATAGCTAATGTAACATCAGATGCATTATTCCACAAATCTACCATGTGAGCCTTTTGTACCACCTCAGTGAAAACTGTGAAAATGTACCTCTGGGTCAACACTCCTCTCTAGCTGCCAAACAAGCAACAAATAATCAGTCATATACTACAATGCAGTACTGCCCTCTGCCTCCTAATCCAGATGGGGGAAGTGGTGGCAATATCACTGGGGTTAAAACATAGAAATAAAATCTATGAACACAGTCATTTCTTTTTTTTCACTCCTGATTCTGCTCACTATCGGTTAACTTTCACCTTTCTTCTTACTGTCCTGTCAAACCCCAAATGTCCTCAATATTAAAAATACTTGTCACTAAAGGCATGCTGAGGCAAAGTGTAGTGGTATCACTCCTTAAAATTCAGCCACATGCACAGTGTGCTTGGGAAGCCCTAAATGCATACATGCTACACAGCCATTCCCTCAGGCTTCACTAGGGAATGGCAGTGTCATGGTCAATTAACACTCCCCTCATACAGACATAAAACAGCAAGGTAACGGCTGCTTCATCTTTTTCCTACAGCAAGTTCCTCTAACACCTGACAGTTGAAGTCATGGTTGTAACTTTTAAAAAATAAAACTGATCACAGCACAGAGAAAGTTTCAATGGACAAGTCCCACTACTAGCAATGGGCAGGCTGAATAAACAGTTTAATATCACGAGGTCGGTATATAAGGATAGTCACAGAAGTGTGGAAAGTAAACCAGGGAAATTCCCTTCTGAGCTCTGGTTAAAGGCTTATAGTGCATGCATATTTGAACTGTTTCTTACTGAAATTGGTACACCTTATTTGTTGTAGCATAGACTAGATCCAGGCCTGCTGAATCTAGCTTTGTTTGTATGCTTGTTGTTTGTTTGCTTGTTATTTCTCTGAAACGCTAATTCCACCTAAAACGCGGCTTTTCAGCAGTTCTGTGGAACCCTATTGATATCTGCTTTGCTTACTGTACTTATTTCCTTGTTTCACTTGAAAGAAAGTTATTGTTTGTCGTTTTTGCATTTAAGTTACCTGTAACACATTGCATTTAAGTTACCTGGCACTTGCTCACTAAAACAATTATATAAGTCAGCACTAAAAAATTAAAAGCACTACACCCTCACAAACTCCCCTTGAGTACCTTGTTCCTTGGCCCTTTTTTTTCAATTATAAAGGAATTCCCAATACTATTCTAGCATGTCCAAAGGTCAGTTGTCAATCTCCTCTCTGGCCCAGCTGGTGAATCTGGGAATCTTGAGGCAATGTTACAACTGCCTCATGTACACAGACAACCCTCTCCTCCTCCCAACAAATTCCAACACATGTGAGAGAAGAAACCATATAGCCATACTGGAGGCTAAGCTCTCTCAACTCAGTACTGGCGAAACCAGTCAGGAGGAGAAGGAAACCACACTCACTACAATTCCAGTCTCACATAGACCTACCACGACAGCAAACCAAACACATAAACACACAAAAACATACTCGGCGGCTCTAAATAAATATCTGCCTAAGCATCAGAGACCTCCATAGCAGACACCCAAGCAACCACTACCCCAAAACAAAACACATGCAACACATAGCTCACAAAGCCAGTGTGCCGAACAGTCACAGCCCTTAAGGCTAAACAACACACCTGATACACTTGTAATAGGTGACTCTATCATCAGGCACACTGACGTCCCGTTCACCAGGCTGAACAAGTAGAAGGTCACGGTGAGCTGCCTGTCAGGCGCTAGGATCCGCCACATAACACAAGCACTCAGGTCACTCCAAGGCAAGTACAAATATGACTCAGTCATTGTCCATTCTGGTGTGAATGACCTGAGACGTACCTCCCTGGACTACATGAAAAGAGACATAGAGGAGCTCTCTGAGCATGTAGCCCAGGCTGGTATGACCCTGACCTTGAGTAGCATCTTACCCTCACCAAGAATGATGCCACAATATGAAGACAAGATGATCAATTTCAACAATTGGCATAAGTATTGGTGTCATTCAAAGGGGATCGAATGCCTGTCAGCCTGGGATGACATGCTCGACAAGCCATGATGCTTCGCTAGGGACGGCTTGCACCTGTCACCCCTGGACTTTCAGATATTGGCAAAGGCTCTTGCTACCCCCATAGTGCCATTTTTAGGCAAGGCTCAAAAGACAAACCCACCTCCATAGGTATTACAAGGGATAAGAAACTAAGAGTAATGCTACTCAACGCCAGAAGTCTAAACCTCAAGATGCATGCACTCGAAACTCTCCTTAGCATGGAGAACATCGATATCTGTGCAGTAACAGACACCTGGTTCAAGGCTCCCGAGAGCACCCCAGCACTACCAGGTTATACCTCATACCATGCTTTTCGGCCCCAAAACTTGGACCGAACCACAAAAGGAGGGGGAGTATCAATATTCGTCAAAGATACCCACACTTCCAGGTTGGTGGTACAGCACGAAGCATCAGAGACTATCCATGTGCAACTAACAGTGGGTAAAACTGCCTTCCAGTTTATAGCCTGCTACAGACCACTCTCCCAAACCCAGGAACCCCACTCGGCCTTCCTGAGAATACTGGAAAATATGAAGGTCTCTCCAAACACCATTATATTGGGCGACTTCAACTACCCAAACATAGACTGGGAGCATTACTCTAGCTCCAACACCCTAGCCCAAAGGTTCCTAGAATTTATAAACTCAAATGCTATGGAACAACTTGTTACCACTCCCACAAGAGGGGAAAACATACTGGACCTGATCATCACCAACATGGGGACTCTATGCTCCAGACCAGAAGTGTATCCCTCACTGGTAAGATCAGACCATAAACTAATCTCACTGGATATTCACATCCCGACTCCACCCCCTGCCCTGAAAACCACAGTGAAAAACTTCTCTAAAGCAAATTTCACACTCCTCAAAACCGAGGTGGAATCCTTCAAAGCCCCCAGGCCTGTGAAAAATACAGCCCAGACCGCAGAATCCTTTATAAACGCATTCTATGAACACCTTCAGGAATGCATGGATCATGCAATCCCAAATAAAACCAAGACTCAATCCTGCAAAGGCAGACATCCTGTCTGGTGGACCCCAGCCATAAACAAACTATACAATAGAAGGAGGAAGCTACTATATGATAGAGCAAAATCCCAAAAAGGGAAGGCATCTCTGATCAGTATTAGCAAAAAACTACGGGCACTCATAAAATCGTCTAAGGCCAGCTTCGAGAGAAAAACTGCACAGGACACCAAGGATAATCACAAGGCTTTCTTTAGTTATGTTAGGAACCTGGGTGGGATTTCCCAGATATGCTCAGAATTAGTCCAAAATGACAAAAAATACACAGAACCCACAGACATTGCCAACATCCTAGCTGACAGGTTCAGCGCAAACTTCTCCCCCCCCCCTCCCCACCAAAAGGGCAAATATCCATCCCAGCAGAGTGCTGCCCCCCTGACATCTCTGATGCTCAGGTAAGAGCTGCCCTCTCCAAAGCAAAAAACACAGCATCAATGGGACCAGACGGTGTCCCAGGCTGCATCCTACATGAACTCCAAGAAGAGCTAAACCTAAACATAATACTACAGTTCAATCTCAGCCTTACTACAGGACATGTACCCAAAGAGTGGCGTACAGCAACAGTGGTCCCTCTCCACAAAGGTGGTGCCTCAACGGATCCTGGAAACTATCACCCCATAAGCCTGACTAGCTTGGTCTGCAAAGCTATGGAAAGGATCATCATGGACCTCATAAATAAAGATATTGGGGACCTACAGACACTGGATCCTACCCAGTTCGGCTTTGTTAAGGGCAGATCCTGCCTCTTAAACCTGACTGATTTCTTTGAAACAGTCACCAAGGCCATTGACGAGGGGAAGGTGGTCCACACAGCCTACCTGGACTTCGCAAAAGCCTTCGATACAATACCCCACTCGGGCATTATAGATAAGCTCACCAGCTTAAATATAAACCAATATGTCACTAGATGGGTTGCAAATTGGCTCAAGGACAGAACCCACATGGCTAGAATTGCTGGAGCCATGTCAGACTCCAAACCAGTTACAAGTGGCGTCCCACAAGGCTCAGTCCCGGGACCTCTCTTGCTTGGTATATATTTCTCGGAGGTACAGGCCAACACGGAAGGACTGTGGCTGACCAAGTTCGCAGATGACTGCAAACTGGGCGCCATAATCGACTCTCCAGCTGACACAAGCATCCTCCAAAAGGGCCTCATAGAAACAGACAACTGATGCCAGAGCCATGGCCTCAAGCTAAATGCCAAAAAGTGTATAGTCATCCCCTTTGGCAAAAACAAAGTGCCCACAAATTACCACATAGGTGGCAATCCATTAAGTACAGAAGAAGTAATTAGGGACCTGGGGACCCAAGTTGATAGCAATCTCTCATTTGACAACCACGTGGCCAAAGTGGTTGGAAAAACATTTTATATAGCCCACCTAATCATGAAGGGATTCACATCTAGATCAGGGAGGTCATCGTGCCTCTTTACTCATCCCTCATCAGGCCCATAATTGAGTACAATGCCCTTTTGGGATGTACCTTACCAGACACCTGCAGCAACTGGAAAGACCCCAAAAGTACCTCACCAAGAGGATCAAAGGGCTCAAACAGATGCCATATGCTGCCCGGTTAAAGAAACTCCAGCTCTACTCAGTGGCATACCGCCTGCTCAGAGGCGATCTGTGCCTGACGTATAAAGCCATGTCCAACCCGGAATTAATGGACATGCTGCACCTCAGAAAATCCAAATCCCATCGAGCTACGCGCTCGAGAGACTTGAACCTCAGCACTGAAATAAATAGGAAATGCTGGAGGCACAGATTCATAACCCAGAGGCTCCCTTCACTCTGGAATAAAATCCCAGTCCAGGTTAGGCAGAGTCCCTCATTGACTCTCTTCAAGAGGAATCTTGATGAGTGGATGGGAGATCGTAGGTTTACCCCGGGTATCACTTCTGTGTCACTGTTAGACAGAGGCACAGTATACTAACCTTGAAAAAGGGCATAGCAAAATTAATTTAATATGGGTGGCGAAAGCCATACACACTCTGGCTAGGCTTATAAATGCCCTAGGGCAGATAGCCTAGTATGAACCTATGAACCTATGAACACTCTGGCTAGGCTTATAAATGCCCTAGGGCAGATAGCCTAGTATGAACCTATGAACCTATAATACATTGTACTTAAACAAGCTAAAGGAAATCTATCTGGGATCTCATGGAAGCTTTCTTGCTCTTTTTAGACAACTACTATGGGATTTTTTACCATCTGTGTAACATTGCCACTAACTCTGATGGCACCCTGGTAGATGAGACCTTGGAAGGAAGCTGCTGAAGAATGCAGCACCCTACTCACACTGTACTGCACTGTAAGGAATGGAACATGAATCCAAGCACCTGGTGTGAGAATATAAGACACTTTCCTCTGACCAGGGATTGGGAAGAAGGGGACACAAGACAGTGCATACATTATGAACGTTACCTTATGGTACCCACATTAGCTATCTTCAATACGTGCTACAACTATTAAATGCTAACAGTTACTATTCAAATAATGCTGCAGGAAGAGGCAGTATTCTAAATACCAGCCTCAAGGATATCAAAGGGGCAAATGAAGTTTTCCTGTTGTTTGGCAGTTTGTAACAATAAGTGAAAGTACAATGGCAGAGTACACCTACTTGAAACATAAAGGAACTGTGGGATCAGGTCTTTATTTCACTGATTGTTTGCTTTTTTTAAACCAAGTGGCTAAAACACTGTGAGAAATTCAGAGCCATTTGTGTGCAAGCATAGTGGGCTGTGAAGTATGACAACCCAGATTTCAAAGTTACTTAAAACTGCATCTACAGTGTTGCATTTATGTACTGTACTTATAATGTGTAGAAACAAGCATGCCACGGTCGTACGGCGGTAGCGTTGTTACCTCACAGCAAGAGGTTCTCCCGTTCGATTCTCGGCTGGGCTTGGGAGTGCCTTCTGTGAGGAGTCTGCATGTCCTCCCCACGGTTGGGTAGCGTTCAAAAGACATGCGTGCGTAAATAGGCGTGCCTTCATTGTAGGTTGAGCATCGAGCTGGCACCTCGGCGTTTCATAAAAATCTACTGCCAATCATTAGTGGACTGGAGTTCAGCTGTGGCGACCCCTTACCGGGAAAAGCCAAAAGACAAACAACAACTTATAATGTAGAAACACACTCTCATTCTACACAGTCACATGCAGATTATCATATGTGGAGAATAGCAAAGAGAAATCTGGCAACAGGTAAATGGGAAACGGGTAAGCTGAAACTAGATTGTTTTGTTCTGTGGCAAGAGTAGGGGAGCACTAGGGTAGGGATGAACAAACAGAGCTCTAACAGTCTTAAATTCAGTCATGTTACCTCTCACAGAATGCCTCTTCATCATATTTTCTTCATGAAGTTACAATGAAAAGTAATTGATTTTAGTTATTTTCTGTGGCCTAGTGTTTGATCAAGGTCACTGTGCACTGTTGTAGGAGGTTTTCCCCTTTTCTTTCCATCATAGTATGACTGTGAAGTTGGTATATATAAATAAAGGTGGTGTAAGGAATGCAGGGGGGTTGCTCCCCGCAAAAAATGATTTTGTGTGTGTTTTATGGGTTTTTGAAAAATGTTTCATTTGATTAATAAAAACTGTTGAAACATTACACATCTAAACGCTGTTCAAATCAACAGAAGAAAGCAGTTTATGTTGATGTCAAGGTGAGTAAAAAAGAGAAATTCTCATCAGAAGAAAAGTATTTTTACTCAGAACTTTAGGAGTAGATGCTTAAAATGGCATGTGAAAGGGTGGATGGGGATACTGCTAGCACTGAGGGTGGCATGGACATGGACAGATGTGTTGGAAGAGGGGGATGGAGAGATAAAGTAAACAGCCATTGTTATACAACAGCATTGGTAGGAGGATGCATGATGAAAACTCTGCAGTGCAGCTGGACTGGAGACAAGGAAGTGGGTACAGTAGTTTACAGGGGGCAGGTCCCACATAAGCCAGTCATCACATAATCTTTGCCAGGATGTCCAATAAGTGATAGGCACTGGAAGTGAGGCAACATCTCTTTGAGAGTTGTCTGAGTTAGGATTGGGCTGTCAGGATCAACCAAGTATGTGTGCTTTTTTTAACATTTATGTAGAACCTTAATTCAGGGAACAGATAAACTGTATAAAGCTCTTTTCCAAGGTCTTTCCTGGGCATTGTGAATCCGGGCCAGAACTTGGACAACTAAGCACTCCCTAGAGAAGCCTTCAGATCACTAAGATAGAAGCTACATCCCAGAACACTTGTGGAAGTAGTTACTAGTCAGGATCTAGATGAGCAGCAAGGGGTAGACTGTATGCCTAAAGATATACTCTGGCAGCTGAGAATCTTGTAAGTGGAACTCCACGGATAATGTAATTTCCCAAAACTGTATGTCTAGCTGCAAAGTCAGTAAGATCTTGTGTCATAATTTATGTGTTTAAGTACCTCATGATTGTGGAGTTTTTCATATATGTCTTAAGCAGTCTTGTGTTTAAATTGTTATTGTATTCCTTTAGTGCTAGACATTTATTTTAGGATAACATATCCTTTACTGCATAGTAGACCAGATCTGATGGGATGACTGATTTCAGAAGTTAGCTTTTCATGGATACTGGTTATCACAATGGTAGGAAGAATTTGCCAAGATTTGACAGTACTACCTTTAACCAGCAGTTAGGTTCCTTTACCAAAAGTAGTATCTGACAGGAGGAGTACCAGTGTAGGCTTTGTCTGATCCCACAACGATGCATATAATGGTTTTTGGCTCAGCTTGGAAGGTCTAGAAATGGAATGGAATGACTGCCTTGTAAAATTGTAAACTGAAAATGCTGTTTTCCCACCTTGAACCTCATTAATTTTCTGTGAAAGGGAATGATGGAAACATGCCATGCCTGAAAAAATAAATAAAGTTGCAATAGAACTGTAAGTGTGGGGTTGTGCAGCCATGCCCTGCACTGTCTTACACACGGAGATGATTTTGCATATACTAACTTATTACTTACATATACTTCTCTCTCTTATTTCTTAACTTACACATCTTTGTAACTCCCTCATCTGCAGATCCTTGTCACCTATCTGTCCAATACAGTAGCCTACCTGAAAATTGTTAACTTCTATGCGTAAATGCATATTAATATAAATATAGATGACTAGCCTAGCATGATAATGAGCTATCTTTTTCTGCAAAGCTCAGTCATCATCATATATCGCAATCAGCATTATACCTCCATAACCATTACTATGCATTTGCCACCTTACATGTGCTTACTTAACTAATGATCTTCAGCATAAAATCTCATAATGTGTTACACTGTACAGATTAGTCGCACAGGGTGCATTTCTTGTTTTGAACTGAAATGGTTCACTGTTTTGCAATGTTTCTATATTTTATTTACAGTGGATATAAAAAGTGTACACACCCCTGCTAAAATGCCTGCTTTTTGTGATATAAAAAAATGAGACCACAATAAATCTTTTCAAAACTTTTCCCACCTTTAACGTGACTTATAACCTGTACAATTCAATTGAAAAATAAACAAATCTGTTAGGGCAAAAAATGTAAAAAATAAAACATGTACAATACACTAGTTGAATAAGTGTGCACACCCTTTTTAAACATACTTTGTTGGGTGTGCACACCCTTAAACTAATATTTTGTTGAAGCACCTTTTGATTTAATTACATCATTCAATTTTCTTGGGTACATACCTGCCATCAATTAAAGAGAGTCTGATCAAACACAAATAAAGTTCAGCTGTCCACATAGGATTTTCCTGACATTTACTCAGTTGCCTGCTACAGAAAAAGCCATGGTTCGCAGAGAGCTTACAATGCATCAAAGGGTCTCATTGTTGAAAGGTATCAGTCAGGAGATGGGCACAAAAACATTTCCACAGTATTGGATATACCATGGAACACAGTGAAGACAGTCATTAAAAAGTGGGACAGCAGTGACGTTGTCAAGAATCTGGATGGTCCCTCCAAAACTGATGAAAAGACAAGATGAAAACTGGTCAGGGAGGCTGCCAAGACAGCTACAGCAACACTGAAGGAGCTGCAGGAATTTCTGGCAAGTACTGGTTGTGTAGTACATGTGACAACAATCTCCCATATTCTCCACATATCTGGATGATGGGGTAGGGTTGCAAGACGGAAGCCTTTTCTTACAGAGAAAAACAACCATGCCTGGCTAAAATTTGCAAAACAATACATCAAGTCTCCCAAAAGCATGTGGGAAAATATGTTATGGTCTGATGAGACCAAGGTTGAACTTTTTAGCCACAATTTCAAAAGGTACATTTGGTGCAAAAACACTCTGCATCACCAATAGATCACCATCCCCACGGTGAAGCATGGTGGCGGTAGTATCATGCTTTGGGATTGCTTTTCTTCAGCTGGAACTGGGGCTTTAGTCAAGGTGGAGGGAATTATGAACAGTCCAAATACCAGTCACTTTTGGCCCAAATCCTTCAGGCATCTGCTAGAAAGCTAAAAATGAAGATGAATTTCACCTTTCAACACAACAATGACCCCAAGCATACATCCAAATCAACAAAGGAATGGCTTCAACAGAAGAAAATTAAAGTTTTGGAATGGTCCAACCAGAGCCCAGACCTATCCAATAGACAATCTGTGGGGTGACCTGAAGAGGGCTGTGCACAAGAGATGCCCTCGCAATCTGACAGATTTGGGGAGCTTTTGCATGGAAGAGTGGGCAAACATTCCCAAGTCAAGATGTACCATGCTGACAGACTCCTACCCAAAAAGACTGAATGCTGTAATTAAATCAAAAGATGCTTCAACAAAGTATTAGTTTAAGGGTGTGCACACCCAACAAAGTATTAGTTTAAGGGTGTGCACACTTATGCAACCAGCGTATTGTACGTTTTTTATTTTTTATATTTTTTCCCCTAACAGATTTGTTTGTTTTTCAACTGAATTGTACAGTTTATAGGTGACATTAAATGTGGGAACAGGTTTGAAAAAAATTATTATGGTCTCATTTTTTTATATCACAAAAACTGTGGCATTTTAACAGGGATGTGTACACTTTTTATATCCACTGTATGTTTGTTTTATATTGCAATACAGTATTTTCTTTACAATAGAGCTTTCCCCCTAAGATTCCACCTGATGTTGGACATTCCCAACAAATACAATACAATACATACATACATACACATATGCATAGATATTGCATCAGTATGTATACTTGACAGTCGAAGTCTCCATCCAGAATTATGAAGCAACATAGGAAGCAATGTCTTGGGGAGGGTCACCATTCTGAAACTTAAAATTGTTTGCTGAAAAAGAAGAAATCTAGAATGGGTCTCTGTGTTCTGCTAACTTAAAATGATTTGTTAGGATATACATCTTAGCATTTGATGAATCAAGTGCAATGATGCATTTTTACACTTTATTGTTATGTACTTTGGATGTTTTTTAATAAAAAGCTTTGTAACCTTGGGGTACCATGTGTTATATCCATTGACTTTAATGGGGCACCTTTGTACATGCATGGTGGTGCTCCCATTAAACTCTATGGATGCAACACATTTTTTCTACACTGATGCTACAAATGGTAATATTTACAGTTTTTCTTCAGCGATGTCAGTGTATGGGAATCATATTTTTAAAAGTGTTTTTCTTATTGAAATAAAAGAAAATGCTCCCTGATGGGTAAAGACACTGTTTGGCAATTTTTTTGCACATGTTATGGTGCAAAGGCAAAATTAGAACATACTGGAAAATTGCCAACTAAGAACTAAGAATACCTAGCCTTTCCCTTTGTCTGGAATGCAAAGGCCCCCCCTTGTGATGACAGTGTTTACATTGGACATTGAAGAAAATGACTGGGGAGTTGTGAAAATAGCAGGCCTCAAGTTCAACAAAATTTCAGTACATTTTATCTATTCAAATTCAAATAAGTACAGAGAAAATTATTGGTACAGAAGTCCCAGCCCGGTTATTATTACTGACAGACCAGTTCAGAGAAACAGCAATTATAACTCTTCCAACATACAAGTGCTTTGGCAGCACTACTGAAGTCAAGACTGATATTTGAAGGTCTTCTTAAATAAATATTGAATCCCTGCAAGAAGCATTTTTTTCCAAACATCTTTATTAAATTTTTATATATGACAAAGGCAATCTTACATTTATATAAATGAAAAACATACAAAATCATGCCACTTTACTTGCAAACAGTTTGCATCACAGACACCACTGAAACAACTGTAGTTGCAAACATTATACATCACTTATAAACCATCCAGTCATTGTCAGTTAAGCATTATATGGCTCGTTCAAATCCTGCCTCTTAAACCTCATTCCTGCTCTGCATATATTGTTTCAACAATTCCGATTTTTTTCCTATCTAGTTTGCTCCTTCCCTTTTCTAAAGATCCCAATTCCAGTTGTTTCATCTCTGTTACTACATTCACTACTTCTACTAAAGTTGGTCTAGACTTTGATTTCCATTTTCTAGTAATTGCTTTTTTGCCAGCCACCATAAGTAGATTCAGGAAGGCTTAACTATGTCTAGGTATTTTCAATTCTGTATCATAACTCAAAAGCATCATCTCCTCAGTCAGTCCAATCTGCTTATCCAGCATCTCCGACAGAGCAATCTGCAGGGAATCCCTAGTCTGCCAGCTCATTACACTCCCAAAAAAATATGTTCCCAGTTACCTCTTTTTCGCCTGTCACACCTCCAATATTTGCTATCCACCTCAGGAAAAATTCTTTGAAGTCTACTTAGGGTATAAAAATACCTATGTAAATACTTCCGGGCAAAGATCCTAAATCTTCTAGACTTTCTTGCATACTTGGGAGATATACATATATCCCCCCATTGTCTCTTTTTGAATTGTTTATCCAATCTCTCTTTCCAATCCCTTCTAAGCTCCTCTGATTCTTATAATTATCTTGCAATATTTTATATGCTTTATTAATTATTCCTTTTTTAATGACAGCTTCTGTTCTAGCTTCTATTAAAAACTTTACCAGTGCTGGTCTTTCATTTAGGAGCCCCCTATTTCTTTCTCTTTGCCTATACTCTGATATCAATCCTTGGTAAGGAAGGCAATCTCTAACCTGCAGTCCAAATAAATTCTTGGCCTCTTCCCATTCCATTACTTTTCCCTTTATAGGTTCATAGGTAGGTACTAGGTTATTAGCCCTAGGGCCTATATAAGCCTAGCCAAAAAGGTACCCTGGCTTTCGCCACCCAAGAAAATTATTTTCATGTGCCCCTGTCGAGCAGAGCCACAGAAGTGATCCCTGATGTGAATTTTCTTTTTCCCATCCAATCATCAAGATTTTTCTGGAAGAGTGCTAATGAAGAGCTCTGTTTGACATAGGTAGTCTGTTCCAGAGTATGGAAAGTCTCTGGGACAGGAAGATATCCCACCAGCATGTTCTGTTTATTGTGGTGACAAGGTTTAGGTCCCTAGCGTGTGTGGCATGGAGGGATTGGGATATCTTTAAGTGGAGCATGTCCAACAGCTCTGGGTTTGACATAGCTTTGTATGTTAGCCAGAGATTGCCTCTGAGTAGGCGATATGTGATGGAGTAAAGCTGGAGTTTTTTGAGAAGGTCTGCGTAGGGCATCCGTTTGAGGCCAGTAATCCTCTTAGTTTGGTATTTCTGTGGCCTTTCCAGTTGTAGTAGATGTGTTGTGAGGTACATACCAAAAGGGGCATTGTACTATGTATAATGGGTCTAATGAGTAATGAGTAGAGGAGAAGAATGACCACTTTTTTCTGGATGAGAAACCTTTTGTGATGAGGTGAGCCATGTAGAAGGATTTCCTGACCACTGTGGCAATGTGATTATCAAAGGAGAGACTACTGTCCACCTGTGTCCCAAGGTCTCTTATCACACTTTTGGCGTTAAGTAGACTACCACTTACGTGGTAGTTCATGGGTACAGAGTTTTTACCGAAGGGGATGACAATACATTTTTTGGCATTGAGCTTGAGGCCATGGCTTTGACACCAGGCATCTGTCTCAGTGAGGCCCTTTTGTAGTATGTCCACATCGTTAGGAGTTTCGACTATGGCTCTTAGTTTGCAGTCATCTGCAAACTTTGTTAGCCAAAGACCCTCTGTGTTAGCTTAGGCTAAAAATAGGCAGTAATAGAATATCAATGAATGAGACTACCCCCGACTGCAATTACTGTCTATGCAGGAATTCTAACAGGCAATACAATCTAACAAGCACTAACTGAAAAAACAGAGTCAAAACTTCCAGTTCAGTTAATATTCAATGCAACACAAACAAATCAATTAAAATGCTGTATTATTTGAAAAAAGTGCAGATAAAAGGTACTTAAATTCTCTTATACGTCCAGTTGAATACAGCTAGATCTTAGCCGGCCAAAGCTCAGGTTTTAAATATTCCAAAATGTACCACTTAAATAGGCAGTAACAGAATATCAATGAATGAGACTACCCCCGACTGCAATTACTGTTTATGCAGGAATTCTAACAGGCAATACAATCTAGCAAGCAAAAACTGAAAAAACAGAGTCAAAACTTCCAGTTCAGTTAATTTTTAATGCAACACAAATAAATCAATTAAAATGCTGTATTATTTGAAAAAAGTGCAGATAAAAGGTACTTAAATTCTCTTATATGTCCAGCTGAATACAGCTAGATCTTAGCCGGCCAAAGCTCAGGTTTTAAGCAGAAAATATTCCAAAATGTACCACTTAAATAGGCAGTAACAGAATATCAATGAATGAGACTACCCTCGACTGCAATTACTGTCCATGCAGGAATTCTAACAGGCAATAAAATCTAGCAAGCACTAACTGAAAAAAACAGAGTCAAAACTTCCAGTTCACTTAATATTCAATGCAACACAAATAAATCAAATAAAATGCTGTATTATTTGAAAAAAGTGCAGATAAAAGGTACTTAAATTCACTTATAAGTCCAGTTGAATACAGCTGGATCTTAGCCAACCAAACCTCAGGTTTTAAGCTAGTTATTTTCTTAGATATTTCTAGTTACTTACTCCCAATACCTTGGTTCCTTTGCCAGTTTTCTCCAATAAATTCCAGCCCCCTTTTGACTATTATCTGTATCCCTGACCAGAGTCATCCCTATTGGCAAAAACTCTTTTCTCCATTCTCATGCTGGTTTGGTTCTTAGAATACTCCCTGCTATTCTTGCAAGAAGCATTTTTGGTAGACAGCTGGTTCTCTTTGATTTTCTGTACTCTATTTCTTTTTTTATTTTTATTTGTATTTGTTTACCAGGGTAGTTACTGATTTCCATGGAACTTTTCAGACTTGGCTCTAGAGCCCAGTTTGATTAAGTGACATTCTCAGAGCTACACAATTAGGCAAAGGAAGACAAGGAAATTAACCCCTGGACACTGGTCCACATGAAACAGCTCATTAACAGCTTCTTAATTCTCTGCATCAGCTGTCGGACTGCTATCATGTGCCCACAAACACTTAGAAGCAAAACCTTTTTTTACTTGCAATTTGTCTTCCAAGTTTAAAAATACTTAAGATATTTAAATATACAAAAATCTGAAGGGGAAAGGAACCATTAATTTTTTACAAATATAAAAGTGACCTCCAATGGTAGAAAATAAACTAATAAATAAGCTAGAAAGGTTTCTGGTTATGATAGGTAGAGGTGTGGAGCAGTGACTTTGCTTCAGATGACAGAGGTTTGATAGGTGGATCAGGTATAGAAACAGACAGCAAGGGTGGCACAAGATTCCTCTACTCTTTTCTCCATTCATAAATGATCTTACCTAGGACATCCCTCACACTGACTGTATACTATAACATAGATTCATAGGTGTGTACAAGGCTAATGGCCATGGAGCTTTTACAAGCCTAGCCCATAGAAGTGCCCTGGCATTGTGCCACCCGACGTTAGTTCCCAGTGACTCTATTAAGCAGAGCCACTGGAGTGATCCCCGGGGTGAACTTTCTATTTGCCATCCACTCATCAAGATTTTTCTTGAAGAGGGCCAGTGAGGTGCTCAGCTTGACATGTATTGGAAGTCTATTCTAGAGCATGGGCAGTCTTTGGGTTAAGACCTGTCCCTCCAGCATGTTCTGTTGATTGTGGTAGTGAGGTTGAGGTCTCTGGAGCATGTGGTGCAGAGGGATTGGGATTTCATTAGATGTAGCATTTCTAACAGAGCTGGATTAGGCATGGCTTTGTAAGTCAAGCAGAGATCGCCTCTTAGTAGATGATATGAGTCAGAGAATGGCTGGAACATTTTGAGTCTGTACATGTAGGATATGTGTTTAAGGTCTAGGATCCTCTTCGTGAGGTACTTTGTGGCCTTTCCAGCTGTTGCATGTGTCTAGTAAGGTACATGACAAATGGGGCATTATACTCGATGATTGGCCAAATGAGGGAAGAGCAGAAAAAGATGATGACCTCTTTCTTCCTGGATGCAAAACCCTTGGTAATGAGATGTGTCACATAGAACTTTCTGACCACAGTGACAATTTGGTGGTTGAAGGAGAGGTTGCTGTCAAACTGTGTCCTCAGATCTCTTATAACACTTGATTTTATATATATATATATATATATATGGACTTCAGAATGACTATATGGCCCTCTGGAATTTTCTTCATAACACTACATTCACAGTCAGTACTCTACAAATGTAGTAATGCTACTGGTACTCCCCACCATTTGCAATATACCACAAGAATCACTATAACAGACCCACCCTGTGTCAAGCAACAAAAGTATCTCGGCCTGTTATTTGAGAAATGCCTCACATGCAATACACACACACTGAGTCTCATATAAAAAATAATATGTCTATATAAAAATCTCAAAAAAGTGTAAACTTAATGACTCTTGAATCCATACAATCTAGAATTAGAACCATAAAAGTTTTGCTTCCCAGATGAGAATATGGTCTTCCTTCTATTCTACTATGGTCCATACAAATCACCACCATTTTTCAATCTGCAAAAGAAATACTTAGATTTATTCAGCTTTCCAGCAACATGGTACGGCATTGTTCTACTCTATGTAATTTAAATGGCTACCTATTGAGGCTAGGTCTACTCTTTTGCTAAATATTCTTACTTTCAAACTTTTACATAAAAGATGCTTCCCCAGCCTCTCAACTGTCCAGATTTTCACAGAATGTCCAGATTTTTGCCTCATATTTTGGTTGGCTCCTCATAAAATTTGTGGTTTTCTGGCAAATCAATAAAGATCAAAGTTGCTAAACAATGAGATACATTTGAATTTCAGACTTTATATCCTTCATCAAATGCATACTAACATAACACCTGCTATTATAGCAACTTTCTAAGCTTATAAGAGCAATATTTAAAATCTGTCCCAATTTTTGGGCCTTTGTCCCTCCATTATTTTAGGCTTTGTCCAGATTTCTTGCACTAAGAGGTTGAGAGATACGGAAACCCCTTCCTACTCTCACTCCATAATACAGACTACATACAATTACAAATATCACCATTTGCTGCCACTATTTGTGAGTCATTCTCTAAAATTGCTCCTATAAGCTGGAACTCTATACCTACAACTATAAGACAGATTGACAAGATTAAACTGTTCAGGAAGTTTATATGTACCCATCTAGCTAATGAAAACAAAAGTAGCTGTTTCAAAGACACTGGTTGATTGCACGTATACACCAGATCCTACAAACATCCTGTACACATGTTAACTTTATACCTCCTAAGCATATTTATAAACAGGAATTATTTTGACTGTGATGTTTGAAGTCCCATTTCTGTTTACAATTCTAATTCTCCTACCAGTCTTCCCTTAGGCTTTGTATAGCCTTGTCTTCATAGATTTTTGTACCTATGGTTTACATGATTTACATAATGTTGTAATTATGAATCTATTCTGCTGTACCGACTTTTGTAATTTGTATTATGCAACTGTATAGATCACCTGCAATTCATTACGTTGTATATTATTCGCTGTATTTGCCTATTTGGCTTGTGTTATGGCTGAAAGGGGTCCTTGGACTAGTCCACTTACTTGGTTAAGAAACATTAAATAAATAAAATAAATTGAAGTGACTGGCTGACACTAGATCTTCCATCCCAGGAAAGGGAGGAATTGGTTCAAGCCTTCCTACAGCACAAACTTCTGGGGGAGAATTCAGATATGTGCTCTATGCCAGAAGTGCAAAATGCAGGGGATAAGCTTGGCAAGGAATATAGACAAGTATAAGGAATATGGAGATGAGCAACCTCACTTGAATCTGACATAGTAGGCATTTCATCACAATTATCTTTTCAATTCTGTTATTGACATGTTTGTATGTTTTCCCTGAAATAGGGAGCATATTGGTTCTTTTATCTGTGATAGTTCGCGCCTTGAAATGTTACTGTGATATGATTTAGAGGGGAAACCAATAGAAAATTTAAATCCAGATTACAGCAATATATAAGAGATGCTTGTAAATGTGACAGTAAGAACCCAGGTGTACAACATTTTATGAAGTATCAGTAACAGCATAGCTGATTGTTTGAAAACTACAGCACTGTATCAAGTTAATATGATAGGATGTAATACTGTGAATGTGAAAAATATACTTAAGAAGAAATAAGCCTTTTTAAGGTTAAAGTTTCAAGCTTTAATTCATAAAGGCTTGAATACAGAACTTAATTGGAAGGCTTTACTGTAGCTTTCCTTTTTGATCAGTTATTTGAGTGATGGCTTTTTATTAACTTGTTGTTGTTGGTCTTTCAGCTATTTCCTGGTTAGCAATCGCCACAGCGGAACTCTGGTCCGCTAATGATTGGCAGTTGGTTTTTATGGTGTCGAGTTGCCAGCCCGACGTGCAACCTTTCGAATACCCACTCAAACGTGGGGAGGACTGTGTTTTATCTTCTGGGATGGTTGTTATACTCTGGAAGGCCTGTCTTAGGCTGAGGCATTGCTTATTTTTTTTTAATAAAGTCTGAAAATGTTACAGTTGTTAAATGTATTTGTTTCACCACACCTGCCTGCAAAAAGGAGTAGGGGGTTGAGAGCATCTCTGATGACTTTGATTCTCACCTGTTGTCCCCCATGCCAGATTTACAAACTTATGGAATATGGAGGTTCTCTGGTCACTAGAGGAAATAGACAATAATGGTTAAAGAATACTAATATAATCATTCAATCACTTTCAAAATATATTATTTTAAAAGATGAATAGGTATATATTCCTCTGAAAGAGTGTATGTAGCTTAGGAATAAGCCTGTGACTTTTAAAAACCATAAATATGCTAACTAGGAAATAAACTAACAAGACCTTTGAAAGAACTTTAAACCTAAAGATGATGCATATTATAACAGAAAAATAAATTTGTTGAGAATTGTTAATAGATGCAAAACGCATAAAAAACATTTTCTGAAAACCAGAAATGGACTGTCAGTACTGATACTTTTAAATAAAATACATTTTAAAAAGCACTCATCCCCTCATTGTGGACTTGATCTGACTACATTTGTTAGATACAACAGTTAAATCTTCTTGAATGAAGCCATCTAAGGTGTTTGTAATCTCTCCAAATGTCTGATTTATTCTGCTTACCCAAGTAAACAGACTTATGCTATATAAACAACCAGAGCTCTAGACTGTATACAGTTATTCATTAGTCCTGAAATTGTCTTGTCAGACTTAGGTGTTCTTCGACAATGCTGCAGAACCCATCCATCAGTGTTAAGGAATACCAAAATAACATTTTTAACAAAAGAGTGATCACCTAAAAATATACCTACTTTGGTAGTTCTTGCTAGGTATAGGTGATCAGCCAGTACTCTGCTATCTGCATCTGACCCAATCGAGGCTTATAACTAAAGACAAGACCATTATTGCTTGTATTTCTGCACTAACTGTTATCACTGTTTTTGCTGATCTGAATATTTCTTCATTTTTACTGTAAATTTTGCCTGTTTTTCAACCTCTGCATTTAACTTGTGTTCTGGGCACTTGTACTATGTAGCGTAGACTAGCCACAGATTCTACTGTGTCTAGTTCTGCTTGTATTGAATTGCACACTAATCCCCAGCTAACTTTTTTTCCTGGAGAGGGCCCTCTACACCCTTGTGGCAGGAGGTGTGTGGCTAGAGACTCATCTGTTGAAGCTTGTTGCTCTAGGGCTCTGTTCTGAGCTTTTGATCGGCTATTTTGCCCACCAGTAAGGTTTTTTTAAGTATTTTAAAAGCCCCATGTTTGCACGGGTTTGCCCAACGCTCACTGCACACTAAGTCTCACTAACGAGCAGTTGCAATTACTGTTGGTGGCTATAGGAGCAACTTCTGTGGATTAAATTTTCCCTCAGCTGTGGTCCGTTCTGTAGAACAGATCAGTACTGCCTCTGAGCTACCCTCTCTAGTTCTTCTCATCTATACTAGTGGACTACCCTCTCACAGGATCCCCAACTGGTCATTTCTGGTCAGTCCCTTTTACTGGCCAAACCTTTTACCTAGCACTATGGAAGGACAATACCCCACCATTTCTCTTGCCTACCTAGTCGAATTAGGCATCCTGAGGCAATGTAGCAATTCCCTCATGTACACTGACAACCCACTTCTTTTACAATACTCCAACTCAACATACAAGAGGTGCAACTACATAAAAAATATGGAATCAAAGCTCTCTCACTCACCAGTCAGTATACCTGACCCTAAGCAGGTTGTCACCATTCACACCTCACCACTATCACCTACCATGCAACCAACACATAACCCCACATATGTGGTGGTCCACTCTAAAAACCTACCCAAAGCACAGAGACCTCCCAAACACAAGCACACCATGTTAGTTCACTTAAAGATAAACACAGTACAAAGTACACATAAAAACACACAATCCAAAGTCTTACTAACTAAGCCATTAAGGTGTAACACAAAATCAAATGTACTAGTCATAGGTGACTCTATCAGGAGACACACTGATGTTTTGCTCACTAGGTTGGATAAGGGGAAGGTCAAGGTTAGCAGCCTGTCTGGTGCCAGGACCCAGAACATCACACATGCAGTCTCTCAGCAGCAAATACTGTTATGACTTTGTCATAATACATGTTGGCGTGAACGACTTGAGACGTACCTCTCTGGACTATATGAAGAGAGACATGACTGAGCTCTCTAATTATGTATAACAGGAACAAACAGGATCAGTACTGTGGTAAAGCAGAGATTCAAGTCAAACATAAATTTAATAGCATTGTAAGAGGCCAATATACACATGCTAGTAGACTTAATACTGACAAAGAGAGCATCTGATCAAATTAATGAAAGACAGCATCTGATCAAGTGAATGAAATGTTAACTGACTTTTTGGAAAGGGGGTATAATTATGAAACTTTACAGAATATTAAGGAAGAAGTGATAAGTAACAGAGAAATTGATGCTAGACCACACTTTTCTATGAATAGTAATTCTGATGAGATGAAGAGTGTACATACTAATACAGCTGAGAAGCCTAAATGATGGTACTTAATATACAATAGATGTACCGAAGCCATAAAAAAGTAGTAACTAATAATTAATATATCTTAAATGTTATGCCTGAACTTAAAGAAATTATAGGAGTCAGACCTAGGTTTTCATACAGAAAATGTTCCAACTTGAAAAATCGACTATGTTATAAAGATGAAAACTCGCTCTCTAGATAGGATTTCTAATAGATATGGAACATTCCCTTATCATAATTGCTTGTGCTGTATGGATATTTGTACTGATGCCATTTTTATATATCCCACAACAGGTAGACAATACAGTTTTAAATGTTTTCCATTATGCAGTACTTCTTATGTTATACATCTAGCTACATGTAAAAAATGCCCAAGTTTTTATGTAGGTATGTCTTCTAGGCATTTGAAAGATTCATCGCTCAGATATTCAGAGAAGTATTATGACTAATGCCTTGGTGAAACATGTTGTTGATAATAATTATGAGCGTGCTTCCACATTTAGAGTTATTGAAGTACTGCATAAAAGTTTGAGCAGTGGTGATATAAATAATAAATTTGAACAGAAAGAATATGAATGGATAATTAGATTACAGGCAGATGTTACAACAGGAATCAATGCTACAGTTTTAAAACAGAAACAACTTTGCCTTAGATAGACTGTGTCTCTTTAAGTTTCTTAATTGGTTAATTGTTCTGCTTTTACTCTTTGTCAGGCTGTGTCTTGTGACTGCTTTAGATGTATTATTTAATAAGGCTTTAATTTTCAATTTGCTTTCTTAACACTGAAGAAGGATTTTATCCAAAAGCTTTGTTATTATATCTGTTTCTGTAATTATTAAATATTTTAGTGTTTGCAGAGCCTGTCTTTTTCACGGATTTTACTCTCTGATTATGTGTCCCAGGCTGGTATGTCCCTAGCCTTAAGCAACATACTACCCTCACCAAGGATGATGCCTCAATACAAGCAAAAGATGATTGACTTCAACAATTGGTTTAGTTTCTGGTGTCATCTTAAGCAGATCCAGTTCCTAGCAGCCTGGGATGATATGGTTGATAGACCTCGATGCTTTGCCAGAGACAGTCTTCACCTATCAACCCTAGGATTTTGTCTTCCGGCAACAGCTCTTGCCTCCCCAATGCTTTTTTTAGGCACTGTCACAAGTACAAAATTTACAACGTAAATTTTTCCTCAAAAAACAACATCATGGTCATGCTGCTAAACATTAGGAGTCTAAACCTAAAAATGCACTCGTTGGAAGCTGCCTTCACCTTGGAGGGATGCTGACATCTGTGCTGTCACATAAACCTGGTTCAAGGCTGCAGAAAGCACCCCGGTCATACTGGATTACAATGCCTTCCATTCTCTCAGACCATCAAATCAGAGCAAGAAATCCAAAGGAGGAGGAGTATCAAATGTTATTATTAAAGACAAATACTCGTCCAGACTGGTAAGACTAAATGAGTCCCTCGAACTATTCCAAGTACAACTCTCTGTAGGTAAAACTCCTCACCAAATTATCGCCAGTTATAGGAACCCTTCCATGCAGGACACCCACAATGCCTACATGGACCTCCTGGAGTCCCTCAATATACCACCAAACATCCTGGTTTTGGGAGACTTCAACTACCCATCAATAAATTGGTCTGACTACACCTGTACCAATGCACACACCGTTGAACTTCGTAAACTCTAATACCCTGGACCAGTTAGTGGACACCCCCACTAGGGGTTCAAACATTATGGATCTAATACTTATGAACATCACTGATCAGTGCACCACCCAAAGTGTACCGTCATCTCTACTGAAATCTGACTACAAGTCAATCACACCAGAAGTAACAATAATGTCTGACCCTCCTGCAGCTGGAACTAGACTAAAAATTTCTCCAAAGCAAACTATAATCTCTTACAAGATGACATTACTACTTTCATAGCACCTACCCCTACTGATGGCAAGGATACCTATGCTAAGGTTTATACTAAAGCCTTGTATAAAGACCTTCACAGCTGCATTGACTCAGCTGTACCCAACAGGATAAAAGTAAGTTCCTCACATAAGAACAAACCTGCTTGGTGGACATCTGCTATAAATAGGTTATATAACAAGAAACTAAACTAAAAGCAGAAGGAGACAGTCCCCAAACTCAAAGGACTCACTCCTCTGCCTAAGTAAGTAAATAAAACACCAAGTGAAAAAATCCAAAGCCAACTACGAATCTAAATTGGCCACCCTAGCCAAGGGTAACCATAAGGCATTCTTTGGTTATGTCTGCAACCTCAAAGAAAAATCCCAGATTTGCACAGAACTTGCTGTAAATGGCACAAGATATACTAAACCTGGTGATATTGTTAACTTGCTGGCAGATAGGTTCAGTGAGAACTTCTCCCCACTGTCTCCACCCAATAAACCACAATATATCCCTCCTACATGTCATCCCCCAGAAATCTCTAAGGAACAAGTTCTTAATGGTCTTTCCAAGGCTAAAAACACAGCCTTTATGGGACCCGACAACATCCCTGGCTGTGTCCTAAACTGCTTAAAGCAAGAGTTAGCTGTACCTCTGTTTACCCTCTTTAACCACAGTCTAAACACTGGGCACATTTCTGCAGATTGGAAAACTGCCACTGTCATCTACTGGCCCTGGGAAATACAGACCCATAAGTCTGACCAGCCTCATATGCAAGGGCATGGAGAGAATCATCATGAACCTTATCAACAAGGATATAGGAGCTCTCCAAACACTAGACCCATCCCAGTTTGGTTTCATCAAAGGGAGATCATGCCAACTAAATGTGGTGGACTTCTTTGAAACAGTCACCAAATCCCTGGATGAAGGAAAAATTGTGTATACTGCCTATTTAGACCTAGCGAAAGCCTTCAACAACATTCCCCACTCAGGTATCATTGATAAATTTACCCAACTGAACATAAATCAGTATATAGTCAGGTGGGCTGCACACTGGCTCACCAGTAGAGCACACACACACACACACACACACACACACACACACACACACACACACACACACACACACACACACACACACACACACACACACACACACACACACACACACACACACACACACTCTCACACACACTCACACACACACACACACACACACACACACACACACACACACACACACACACACACGCACACACACAAAGTTAAAATAGTGGACTCTTCATCCACCTTCAGACCAGTAACCAGTGGAGTACCACAGGGCCCGGTGCTGGGGCCCCTACTGTTTGAAATTTACTTTTCAGAAGTACAGACCAAAACAAAGGGCATGTGGCTAACAAAGTTTGCAGATGACTGCTAACTGGGTGTGATTACTGAATCCCCTAGTAACACTGACACCCTCCAAGAAGGTCTTACTCAAATCAATGACTGGTGCCAAAGTCACTGGCTCAAGTTAAATAATAAAAAGTGCATCATCATCATCCCCTTTGTCAAGGGAACCGACCCAACAAAGTACCACATTAACAATAACACCTTAAGTACTCAATCCATGGTAAGAGATCTGGGCACACAGGTTGAAATCAACCTCTCCTTTAACCATCATGTTGGAAGGAAAGCCTTCTATATTGCCCATCTCATCAATAAGGGAAATGCCTTCAGGAAAAAGAGGTCACAAGCCCCCTGTACTCCTCCTTTATCAGACCAATTATAAACTACAATGTACCCTTTGGTATGTACCTCACCAGGCACCTCCAACTATTGGAACAACCCCAGAGGTACATTACCAAGAAAATTCAAGGTGTCCAACACCTGTCCTATGCTGACATACTAAAATCCCTGTCACTATACTCTGTATAATACAGACTACTCAGAGGTGATCTCTGACTAGCCTATAGAGCAACCACAGATCATGCCCTGATGGAAATGCTACACATTAGCAAGATTAATGGTACTCATTGCACCCGCTCTACTGACCTCAACATGAGAAGCAATATTAACAGGACCTGCCAGAGAGACAGGTTTATCCCCCAGAGGCTCCCCCTACTCAGGAATAAGTTTCCAATCCTAGTAAAACAGAGCCCCTCACTGACCTTTTTCAAAAGTAATTTGGATAACTGGATGGGGAACTGATTCACTCCTGGGGGTTCACCTGCGTCCCTTCTGAACAGTTGCAGTGGGTGTTGAGTCAGGTCTACTAATAGCACCATTACAAGAAGGGAAAAAACTTGGCTAGGCTTGTAAGGGCCTTAGGGCCATTAAGCCAGCCAGTAACCTCATATGATTTTATGATCCTATTGTAGATGTTACTAGAAGATAAGAATTCCTGGGACTGTGCCTAGCTATGAGTTGTTAATATTAGTTCCACATCCAATACTTGTCCCTCTATTACTCCTCAGCATATCTGTATAGGCAAAGGTATGTTCATGAAATAAGTGCTGCTGTCTACTTGCAATTCTGAGATGCGTTGTGAATACATGGAGCGCACCTTAAGACCTAGCAGCTCAGTCTTTCAGAATTCTACAATTTTTCATTAGCTGGCTTAAAAGCAACCACACTTGCCACATAGTTTCAAATTCTCACCACTGTTTTTATTTTCTCCACAAACTCATTCTCTTCCAATTTCTGTTGAACAGTAAGCCACTTAATCACACTGTCCCACTACTAAAACATGGCTCATTACTTAGGATGCATCTCCACTGAAAGCTTTATGCAACAAATGGTTGGGCGACACAAGTGGATAAAGCAAACAGATTTCTCCTTTTGCTTTTTTGGGTTGACGACATGACTACTCTAAAGTTTGATTCTCAAATTTTCACACATAATTCAACAACATCAGAACATACATTATATATATATATATATATATATATATATATATATATACACACACACACACACACACACACGCACATATCTACATAGGATCTGTATTACAACGTTGAACTAAAACAAGTTCAAAAGTTGTAATATCGAACCCTAAAGTCTGAAAATTGAAAATAGCAAAGCCAAGGCACATCGACTTTTTCCCAGGGGAAAAAAAAATTAGTGGGCCGTTTTCAGGGCTTTGCTATTTCCTCCACTGTGGTGTGATCTCAGAGTTGATATATTTAAGTAGGGGGTGTGGGGGGCACAGATCCTCACATTGGGGGGCATGGAGGGCAAAGTCCCCTACTTTAGTTTATGTTTAAGGTTAATTTTTTTTTTTTGTAACGGAACAGCGATTTTTTTTTCCCCTGGGGAAAAACATCGCTGTTCTGTGTTTTCGGTTTTGTTGGGTTTCGGACTTTAGGGTTCGATATTACAATGATCGAATTTTTGTTAGTTTGACATTGTGATATAGACCCTATACACACACACACACACACACACACACACACACACACACACACACACACACACACACACACACACACACACACACAGACACACACACACACATATACATACACACATATATACATACACATACATACACACATACATACATATATAAACTTATGCACTTTGGTTTTCTTCTGGAGCACAAAAGTTAACTTAATAAAAATACAAAACTAATGCCTCGATCACTTGCCTTCACAAGGTTCTGATGTACTGTAAAAACACACAGTTAAATGCTATTGTCACAAGAATCTACCAATCAGAAGGATTCATCTGTCAAACACTAAATTATTAAATTAAATTAACTGATTCACATTACTTTAAATTCATGAAATAACTTATCTTACTCTAATAAATATTTTTCTATAATAAATATGCCAGCACTACAACCAATATTTCATCACTAACTCATTACTTGAACCTTTTGCTGTTGAATTTCATAAACAAAAATAAACCATACTTCTTTGCTTAACAAGGCATCACAAAAGATCTAAACACAAGTCAGCACTTTGGCAATGGTACGTTAACAAAAAATGTTAAAAGCTCATGGTCCTGATTATGTTCTTGTTTTAAATGAACAGCAATAAGAATAGATGAATTGCAACTTTAATGTCTCTAATATGTTCCTTTTTTTGTTTATTTATTTATTTTACATTTGTTAACCGGGAAGATCCGACTGGACCAGGTCCATTTACAGCAGAGGCCCCGGGGAGAAAAGCTCCAGTATTTAGTTTAATAAAACAATACAGCATATATAGTTCAGCAAGGTGATACAACATATATGGTGATCAATGTAATCATACACCAAATTAGGGAAACAAAATGAGCAATACAAGGAACAACACAAAGATTGGCAATAACAATTATACATTGTTGGACAGGTATCATGAGAAGAAATGTGTCACGCATTTCAACAGCTAATAGTTTGACATTCCCAATACATATAATATGCAGGTGAAAAGAAAGTGAGTGGGGGCGATAGAAGCAGTAAGGGTATGTTTATGTGATACAATGGCATAACCAGGTACTAAGGAGATGTGATTTCAGGGAGTTTTTGAACTGAGAGGTGGTAGGGGCATGTTCCTGCACCCTGATTCCTACTGGTTGAGTAATTTGCCCTATATAATATAAACTACATGGACATTTAAGCTCATACAGCATTGCTTTTCAGTTTTGCATCCATCTGGATGCATGCAAGTTGTGGTTTCATCTCAGACCTACATATATCTCAGGTGTAGCAGAAGATAATACCACTTGTGTGAGCATGTTACCTAAAGCTCTACTTTATTCAAACATTCAGATAGTTGCGTGTGTTTTGCTTTAGTATTGTTATTTTTGTAATTATCTTCTTACTGTAACACTGTCTTCCATCAGCTCCCAATTCATATCCTGGGTTACAGGTGCAGATGAAGGATCCTCGAGTGTTGAGACATCCATGGGAACACACTGCCAGACCAGATCCACACTCATCTATATCTGAAGAGAGACAAAGGGAGGGGGGAAAATGGATATTAATGTCTTCGTAATAGATAAAGCATATGTTATGGCTAATTCTCAAGTCTGCCTGGTAGGTTTTGCCAAGATCTTGTAACAAGAAACAAGGCATCAGCCAAGCAGCACAGTTCTTCATCTGGTAGCTGTTTAATGCACTGAAACAAATTAATGCAGGCCCATGGAATGTCAATGCAAAATAAATAAAAGTAATATAAAATGACCAGCTTAAAACCAAATAATATCGCAATGTCATACCACATGCAGTTAAAAGCAAAAACAATGGTGTCTCAAATTAGGCAGAAGGATCACTTGTAGCAAAAAAGAGCAGAGTCACAAAAGTATTAAGAAATTTCAGGAAAAAAAGAAGGAACAAGTAATACTAGCCAACAGATAGCTGAAGGCAGATGATAATTCAAATTACATACTTGTTCTTTTATGGGAACACTTACATTTTCACAGTGAGGACTGAGAAAGGGAAGGTGAAATGGGAACTGATGACCATTAGTATAGTAAAGATGGTGTGAAAGGGGCAGCCACTACAGATGCAAGCTTGGGCGTGTACAAAATTCACCAAAATGTTTTAGTATATATTTTTTTACCTTAATTAAGGCAAAGCAACATTTATTTTACTTTGTTTACTTTTCCTCATTCCTGGCTGCTTCATGCCCCCTTCCAACTTCACAATAGGTGTATGTTCTCTCATCCTTACTTTTTATGTACGGGATGAGCCTCAGAATCCACTCTAAAAGTTTCTGGATGGGTCACTGAGTGGAGCTGGCAGAGTAGTGCAAGCACGTTAGTCTGACATTATAACTGGCATCCACAACAGCAGCAACAACTCAAATCTAAAAGTAAAAGTGATCAGTTGCAACTTCTTTTTTAAACAGATCAAAAAGCTAAAATTTTTTCCAAAGTGCTGAAAAATAATGCTGAAGTTTAGAATTATTTATTGTACTTTACTCCTTCTGTTAGTTTTACTGTGACCACGGGATGGGCCTGGGTCTGGGGGTCTGGGGGCCTGGAAGGATTTGGTTGCCTGACAGAGTCCAGATGAGAGAACAGAAGCCTCACTGAACAGATTAAAAGCCAAAGTGCGGGTTATTCACTAAAATAAGCAAAAAAAAAAGTTACCCAGTGTCTGCATTACTGGTCTGATACCTTGTGAAAAGATGCAAGTCATACATACACACAAAAAGGTTTTTCATCTATTCTTTCCAGACCAAGGATTCTATCCTCAGTGACTATGATGTCTGTGAAAAACCACAATCCATCTCTCAGAATGCATCAAAGTACAAACAGTGTGTGCGCGCGCGCGCGTGTGTGTGTGTGTGTGTGTGTGTGTGTGTGTGTGTGTGTGTGTGTGTGTGTGTGAGAGAGAGAGAGAGAGAGAGAGAGAGGAAAAAGTCTGATTGCTTATTTATTAATCAATTATCTGCAGCCCGCTTTGACAAAAAGTGTGTTACTTTCAGTGATTTGGGTAGGGACTTTAATTCAGCATTGCATGACATCCTTTACAAGAACAACTGTCATAAGGAACCCAACATGTGGCAAATCCTTAAGGAAGTAACAAAAAGCCATCAGCTGACTGATGTTTTGAGACTCCACAGGAGATCTAATATTTAATAAGGGTAGGAATGCAATCTTCTTGATTATAGCTCCCCAGATTCCATTGGAGATCCCTATTGTGTATGTTATTTTTTCACCATTGCAGGTTGTTTCTCTTTTCCTTATGGTTAAGTGAACATGGAGTTAATATGGGGATATTGGAGTGAAGCTTCCCACAAGTTGGGTTGCAGTAGAGTTTGTCATCCTGCAAAAATGCTTAGCAAACATTGTTATCTGCAGTTTTGGCAGTGTTTTTTTTCTTTCTTTTTTATGAGTTTGACATGTTCATTTTGCTGTTGGGGAGTTATGCTTATGATACTGGATAGGAGAATCTGCACCCCTTCACTATTCAGTACTACTTTTTACAGTAGTAAGTTCACAACTAGAATAAATCTCTTACAAATGATCATAAAAGTTTAAAATGACAGTCCTGGTTTGATTTAGGTAAAGCCAATCCAAATTAACTACTGTATCTTGGCACCTCACATCTCTACTCACGTAAAGGATTAGGGATCGGTAAGGACAGCTTTAACATATACTAAGCTCATGGATAACTTGCGCTTACCAGAGTTAGCGCTGTCTTGACTTCCTCTTGTACCATGCTTTACACATCCACCTCTCCTGAAGTCAGAGTTCCCACTTCTCCCAGCCTGTTAAATTCTAAACACTGTCCTAAAAGAGAAACAGTGTTCCACAAAGCTATCCATTCCTGTGCAATTCCAATGACCACAAGAAAACAGTGTTTTCTGTACCCTACTGCTATGTACTGCGATGGTATCTTCCAGCTTTTTTCAAGCCATGTAAAAATTTTTTGCTCAGAAAATAGTTTTCCCCTCCTTCTAGGGTGCAGAGGACATGAATAACTGATATAAGGCTCTGATGTTACTGGTTTTATCCAGGTAGTAACACAGCTTCCTGAACATGTCTAAAGAATGAAGAATTCTTTCACCCTTGTTTTGCGGATTACAGAAGAAACCGAAGTTTCACAGTCTGGGTGAGGCAGAACTCAGTCACCACTTTTGAAATAAATGTGGGTTAGTTTTAAGATGATAAAAAGGGCTCTCTGTGCATGAGTACCTATAGTTATGAAATCCTCCTACATAAGGTGATTGCCAAAATCAAAGTTGTTTTCAATGTTAGAAATCTGAGGAGGGGGGAGGGGGGGGGGGCTGAACCATCTCACTCAAAAGGGGACTGTCTTACATTTTCCAGAAACTACATGCTCTAGGAACCTAAACTTTGTCACCACAATAAACAGGACATGCTGGAGGGATAGATTCCTGTCCCAGAGACTTTCCATGCTCTGGAACAGGCTACCCATCTATGTCAAGCAAAGTTCTTCATTAGCACTCTTCAAGAAAAATCTTGATGAGTGGATGGGAAATAGGAAATACACCCAGGGGATCACTTCTGTGTCTCTGCTCGACAGTGGCATGGGAAAATAACTTTCTTGGGTGGCATAACCCAAAAAACCTTGTTGACTAGGCTTACGTAGGCCCTTGGGCCGATAGCCTAGTACCTACCTATGAACCTATGAACAGAACAAAGGCTTGCCTTGGTGGACTTAGATGAGACATCTTTTAGGAAATGTTTATTAGTCTTCAGCAATGCTAAACATGGGTTCTACAGGAATGTGGGCTGAAATGGCTGAAACATGTGCCTTTACAGATGCATATGATAGGCCTGAATTGAACAGCTCACTTAAGAGCAGCAAAATCATGGACACTGGTACTATGCCTGGGACCTTATATTTCATATGGCACTAAAGAAAAAAAATCCTTTTTGTTAAGCAGGATATCCTTGTACCAGGCTTCCTAGTTTCCTTAAGTATGGTGCGTGCATCCTCAGAGAACTGACACCTGAAGGGCAATAAAGTTAAGTCAGACAATGAGCTGCAATGTCTTTAGGGTGGTGTATATCAAGGCACGCTTGTCCTAAGGTAGGAGGACTCTATGCAAAGGCAGCATGTGAGATTGTGCCCTGAACACCTGAATGAGGAGGAGAAACAAAGCTGCCAGGCCAAAAATGTTTTTATTAATGGCATATTTTGTCCCTCAACACTTGTTTTCTGGATTAACCTAGGGAGAAGGGGATCAGAGAAAAAACATATAGAAAGATTACTGTCCCATTTCAAAAAGAGGAAGGCATCTACTGCCCAGAATTTTTTTGTGTTGTGTTCTGGTGCAAAACTTCTTTAGCAATTTATTGTTTAAAGATGCAAATGTCTACTTATGGGACTTAACTGTGATCATTCTGGAGAAAAACATCCTGCTGTAACATCCATTTGTGGGGATATTCAGCAAAACTGCTTAGCTGGTCTGCCACTGAGTCTAACTGGGACTGAATGCTGGAATGTAGACTGCCTTTAAAGTCATCCGAGATTAAAGAGCTAGCTCTCAGACAATCATGGTCAGCCTGCACAAAAGGTAAGAATGGGATCTGTCTTGTATGTTGATGTACCACGTTAAAGCAACATGGTCTGATGTCATCTGCAAAGCCCCTTTCTTCCACATGGGTTTAAAGGCTCTGAGTACCTGAATAAAGGGCGCCATCATTTTTACATTTATGTGCTTGCTTATTTGACTTGCATTCCCTGACCCCCCCACACACTGAGGTCTCATGAATGTACCCCCTCAAACTGGGCCTGAAGCATCTGGGGTTAGCATCTGACTGTGAGGTTCTTATTTAAAGGGCAATCCTTGGTTCAGTTCGACCTGGATGGACCACCATTCCAGCTCTTTGGAAACAGAAGGTAGCATACAGATCCTCTCATCTAAGGACTTTATATTTTCTCATCCTGTAGCTGCTTTGGCTTCTTTACCCCTCTTTTTGTTGTGCATGCACAGCAATTTGCATGGGTTTCTTTCCTGCGTGACCCCCCCCCCCCCTGCATACAACAATATCTTCTTTATGCACTGAAGCTGACTATCTTAACTAAATAATTATCTTAACTAAATAAAACCTCCTGGAAGCAAGAACCTGACACCCTACATCTTTTCTGTAGTAATAGGTGAATTACAACTTAATTTTTGTAAAGATTTAAGGCTTAAAAGGTGTATGCACAACATCAGTGAAGGGTTCCAGCCAAGTGCCATTAGATTGGGCCAATACCTTGAATCAGCCGTATACACACACACACACACACACACACACACACACACACACACACACACATGCACATTGTTCCAGTCCCAAGCATTTACTGTGTAAATTAGTAAATTTTTGCTTTTATTTTCAGCATAGTCTCTATACTAATCACAAGTATCTATATCTGCCAAACAACCCTGTTTATGCACTTGCAGTGATAATTATTTAAAGTATTCTAGAGCTACTTAGATTAATATTTTGTTAGATACTGATATTTTAAGCTTATTACTTACCTTACACTAATAGGTTTTCTGCTCTTCTCTCTGTGGGGGCCAGACCTGTTCCGTTTGCTACACTCACTCCGCTCCTTACCCTCCCCCAATAACATCAACCTTATACCTAGCCTGACCCCTCCCACACATCTCTTCCACCTATTCCATAACCCTCCTAATTATTCCCCGTCATACCATACCTCCTATCTACTCTACCTCCCACCCATTCTAAACATATAGTGCTCCATCCCCTAAACTATCACTATCCTGCTCATATTCATTCTGTTACCACAATGCACTCAACCACCATCATGTCCATCACAACTATTGCTTTGATCTCACTTTTCTCACTTACGCTCTCTCTCCTAAAAATAATCACAGCTTTCCAGACACCCAACATACCTCCTACACCCATCTGTACAACCACCACATATAACCCACATTTATCAAGTTACTCAGACATCCACCCCAGCTTATTTACAGCTAATACCTCTGTACTATCCAAAGTAAAAATTCTACCTCTCTAAAGACACCCCCATTATCACTCCACCAGCAGTAACTATACCATTTTTAGAAAGAAAACTGGTAAGTATAACCCACGTAATTTGCCAAAGCGTTATATCCCAGTGTGGTCATGTACAACTCAACCCAGGCCCAACCCCTCTCAGCCTAAGCAAACCTAGCAAATCTCTCATGCTATCAACCATAAATCTCCAAAGCCTTAGAAGCAAAATACCTGAACTCCAGGTGTGGATTTCACAAAACAACCCGGATATTATCTTCTTCTTCTTTTGGCTGCTCCCGTTAGGGGTCGCCACAGCAGATCACCTGTTTCCATTTCTTCCTGTCCTCTGCATCTTGCTCGGTCACACCAACCACCTGCATGTCCTCTATCACCACATCCATAAACCTTATCCTAGGCCTTCCTCTTTTCCTGTTACCTGGCAGCTTCATTCTTAGCATCTGTTTCCCAATATACTCAGCATTCCTCCTCAGCACATGTCCAAACCAACGTAATCTTGCCTCTCTAGCTTTGTCTCCAAACCTTCCAACCTGGGCTGACCCTCTAACATACTTATTCCTAATCCTGTCCATCCTCATCACACCCAGTGTAAATCTTAACATCTTCAACTCTGCCACGTCAAGCTCTGACTCCTGCCTTTTCGTCAATGCCACTGTCTCCAACCGATATAACATAGCTGGTCTCACTACCCTCTTTTAGACCTTCACTTTCACTCTTACTGGTACTCATCTGTCACAAATCACTCCTGACACTCTTCTCCACCCACTCCATCCTGCCTGTACTCTCTTCTTCACATCACTTCCACACTCACCATTACTCTGAACTGTTGATCCCAAGTATTTAAACTCATCCACCTTCGCCACCTCTACTCCCTGCATCTTCACCATTCTTCTATCCTCCCTCTCATTCACACACATATATTCTGTCTTAGTCCTGCTGACCTTCATTCCTCTTCTCTCTAGAGCATATCTTCACCTCTCCAGGGTCTCCTGCACCTGTTCCCTACTCTCACTACAGATCACAATGTCATCTGCAAACATCATAGTTCACGGGGACTAGCAGCTACCAAAACCTGGCTGAAATCATATGTAAAAGACACTGAATTTCTTCCCCCAGGCCACTCATGCCTGAGAGCCAATCAACTCCACAAGAGAGGAGGAGGAGTAGCAATACTCTTTCCTAACAAATATACATCAATTCCCTACTCAAAACCAACACCCAATTTCACCCCAGCTAAAGTACTAATCTCTATATTAAAACGTAACAACCATAAAAACATCTGCATGATTGCACTGTACATTCCTCCAGGAAACAACATACCAATATGAGAAAACATACTTCCCTGGACTTCCCAAAATATAGATACTGAAATCATCATTGTAGGTGATGTAAACATCGATTGGCTAGACATTGCCCCACAATCCCTCAAAAAATATAAACCTTTACAACATCTCCCAACTAATTGAAGACATCACCAGACCCCACAAAAATGACTATTGTGGCTCCACAATAGGCTGGATATTAGTGTCCCACCTTGACAATGTCATCAATGCAGGCATACTACCAAGGGCGCCCGCAGGCAGGTGCAAGGGGGTGCACTTGCACCCCCCTGGAATCGGCTCATGAGTTAATGCTGTAGGTTTTTTTTTTTAGTCCGTTCTTCTTTAAGAAGAAGTCTGCGCTGACAGTCCAGTCGCAGGCATGCTGACATCATCGCTCTCGCTCATATTTACAAGTTTATGAGCGGGAATTCACACGGATGGTTTCGCAAGCGGGAGGATTCGAGCGGGAACCGAAACGGACGATTTGCAAGCGGGAGAAAATGGATGGAAGATGGGACCTGAAGCGGATGGATTTGCAAGCGGGAGGAAACGGATGGATTCGCAAGCAGGAGGAAACTGATGGAAGATGGGACACTTTCAGAGTGAGTAGTGTGTGGTGGTGGCTCTGGCATGTGAGGTGGCCATGCAAAAGCCCTGTGCAGTTGCACACAGCGTTTATGAATGCCAGCCATAACTGGTTAGTTTATGGCAGTGCATTTTCATTTGTTTTTATTATTGTCCTTTTTCATTAGAACAATGCAGTTGTGTAAAAGTTACTATTTTTTGTTACTGCCTCACAGTGCTGGAGTCTGTGGTTTGTTTTCTAGTGGATTACCCTCTGTGCAGAGTGTCTATATCCTTCCTGTGCACACATGTTTTTTATGCAGACATTTTTCCTTCCTTATCCCAGAAATATGCAGGTAGCTAAACTCCTAACTGTTCCAGTGTATGTATGTGTGTGTGTGTGTGTGTGTGTATGGGTGTGTGTGTGTGTGTATGGGTGTGTGTGTGTGTATGGGTGTGTGTGTGTGTGTGTGTGTGTATGGGTGTGTGTGTGTGTGTGTGTGTGTGTGTGTATGGGTGTGTGTGTGTATGGGTGTGTGTGTGTATGGGTGTGTGTGTGTGTGTGTGTGTGTGTGTGTGTGTGGTGTGTATGCACACATGCATGCATGTATGTGTCTGTGTATGTTGGTTGGGTTGGTGTCTGTATGTCTGCGTAAACTGACTGTCTGTTGTGTTTATTCTGAATGCTGTGCCTTTCTCCAGTTAATTTTTCTGTGTTGCCTCAGTATATGTCTCATATTTTTTTCTGAAATTAATCTTAGAGCATCTTTCTAATTATTTATTCTATTAACAAAAATAACTGATTAACTTTAGCTCCACCGTGATTTTAATATCACCTCTCAATCACACCTGGATTGGCAGCTTTAGTTTGCTTTTTCATTGAAATGATACCGGACTACGAAGGAATGAATAAATGACCTGACCCATAGTTTTGCTGTGTATTGACATCAGTGTTTGTTTTAACTAGCATATTTAGAGTGAATGCAAGCACCTTATACACCCCCTCACCTTTTACTTCAGATCCTTTCTGACTGCAGTTCGCCTAATGCTTCTATGATGCTGTGTCGAGCAAGAATATTTTTTAATTACCTTGTGTCCTTTGAACAATGGACTAGATGTGAGTTTGGTGAATTCCTTTTAGATTCTGCATTGCAACTGCTGGTGAAAATTTGGGCTGGCTGTTTCTTGTTTGTGACTTTATATTTCTTAAGATGATCTGTGGCTATGCTTTTGTCAGTACATACCATTGGTGGGTAGAGAATAAGTCTTGAACCCTATACCTTGGGCCCAAGTGGCAAGAGCCTGAATTCCCTACCCACCACCATTTGTAAAAATGTTGCAGGTTTTTCCCTCATACTTTTTCTGTTCTTCATAAAATCTGTGGTTTCTGTATGTGTCCTTGTTGCCTGACAGCTACATGTTCTCTGGTTTGATTCTTGGCTGTCTGGAGTGTTTCTCCCTGGACCTCTGCTAAAAATTAGCTTTTTTTCTAAGTCAGACTTTCCTGGTTAAAAAATGGACACTCATTTCAATGTCAGACTACATATTCTTCAGAAAGTGCATGGTAACAAAAGCTTTTATTTTAGCAATTTTCTTCTAAGTGTACAAGATGGATATTTGAAATGTATCCCTGTCTTTGGGACTGTATTCCCCCCATTATTGGCTTCATCCAGGTTTTGTACTAAGGTTGAGAGCTATGGTGAGAACTGAATTCACTGAATATGTTTGGGGGCTATATTCCCCCATTACTGGCTTTGTCTGGGTGTTTTTTGTTAAGAGGTTGAGAGCTATGGTGAGAACTGAATTCACTGAATGTTTGGGGGTTGTATTCACCCATTATTGGCTTTGTTCAGGTATTTTGTGCTAAGAGGTTGACAGCTGTGCTATGGTGAGTACTGAATTCACTAAATGATAGCCATTTAAGTTTCAGTCTTCCTCTTTCACAAAACAGCTGATTTGGCATAGTGGTATGTTGCTCTGACTGTTTTGCACAGGGTCCCCTGGGTTCAAGACGTGGCAGTGAAATGTATGGTGGTAACGCAGCATTTTATTCTAGCAACTTTCCAACATTATACAAGCAATGTTTAAAATGTGTCCCTGTTTTTTGGCCTTTAGTCCCCCCCCAATAAATTTTGGCTTTTTCCAGATTTCTTGTGCTGCAACGTTCAGAGATACAGCTGAGTGTCGAGTAGATTTTACAAGGAGCTGAGAGCTGCAGGGGAGCAAAAGTTTAGTGCTGCTTATGTTTAGTCTGCTCGCACTGTTAATAGCACAACAGGATAGTGTACTTGCTTTTGATGCTGAAGGCTGTGGGTTCTACTCCTGCAGTAGGTAGATGCATTGCTGATACTGTACTGTGCTGTAAAGGGGGTGGATGCTGCAGTTCTTTTGGCAAAGATACCTAGTAGCTATGAACCTGTTATCAGTTTGCTATCCATTCCCTATTGCGATATTACTAGCTTATTTTTTTATTGCATGCAACAAAGTCAAGTTATTCTTCAAGGGTAACAGACACTTTATTTGTAGATTAAACAATGACATATAAAGTGTTTGCTAGCAGCAACCTCTTTATTAGTTACAAATTTCTTTAATGTGGATTTTACTACAGAGATTGTGCATATTTTTACTGATACTGGTGGACTATAGAAGGTTGAATAGACTTTATGATGGAAATGTTCTGAATTGGGCAGTTTTGTCATTGGTGTATGCATTTTGTTTCATTGTTTACTGGAAAAATATTCAAAACAAATTTAAAATGCCCTCTAACAACTGTACTGTATTGTACAAGGAATATAATGTAATACAGTCAGGAAGGTGTATCAAAGAGCATGTGTATGTTATGTTCGAGGGGCCTATGATTTTGAAGACAGCCCAGAGTTTATTTATCTGCCACTGGCAAAATGTATTTTCTTTGAATGTGGGTTTCAATGCTGTTTCAATGCATGTGAGTTTCGAAGGCAGAGAAGTGTTAATGTTAGTCTATTTTCATTGTCAGACTGCATTGCTTTGTTTAACAGATATGTATTAGGGTTTGTGCTGTAAAATGCAAAATAAAACTTTCAAATGAAATCCTAAATCATCGCAGAAGTAAAGCAGTATGCACATTAGTGTTTATGGTAAATGGGGCAAAATAACCAAGAAATGGGACATTGGAATGGCTGCAGGGGGGAGGCTCCATTTGACCATGATTTTGTGAGGGGGGTAGCAAACTCAGACAGCCCTGGTTGAACTATACCTCTCAGTTGTCCATATATTTGCAGAATGAATAGATATTTGCTTCTTATTTTTGGTTTGTTCCTCATAAAATTTGTGGTTTTCTAGCAAATCATTTAGGAATTAAGTCAGTAAATGACAGACATTGAGTTTCAGACGTCATAACCTTCAGAAAAATGCATGCTAATGCAAGACTGTCTTAAGTTTATACAAGAGCAATTTTTAGTAGTGTTTGTATGTTCCCCCCAATATATTTGGGCCTTGTCCAGATTTCCTGCATTAAGAGGTTGAGAGGTACGTGCAAATCACTTTGTAGATTAGAAATATCCAAACCTCTCATTTGTCCCCAATTTTGGCTCAAAATGTTGCTCTCCCCTAATAATCCCTCCTCCAAAATGGCAATTTTGGAAGAAAATGTGGAGGGTTTACAATTATATATAACTGTAGTGATCAGAGTTATAGATTACTTTTATTTCAGAAATGCATGCAGATGCTCTTATTTTGTTAGCTGCTCAAGTTAACAATGTTAATATTAAAAAAGTGTCCCTTTTTTGACAGGTATTTTTGCATCACGTTTTGGTCTGTTTTTCATAAAATTGTGGTTTTCTGGCAAATTAGTGGCAAGTCATTAAAGATTGAAGTTAGAAAATAATGGCAGACATTTGAGTTTCAGATTTTATACCCTTCAGAAAATTCGTACTAATGCAAGATCTACTACTGTTCTATTATCTAAGTTAATAAGAGCAATATTTAAAAATTGGCCTTATTTTTTGCCTGTGTCCCACTTCTAGTTCTATGTATGGCTTTGTCCAGATTTCTTGCTCTGAAGTTGAGGTATGAGTGTCAGAGCCATCACTGTCAGCCAGAGACATTTCAAATTATGACACACTTATTGCACCCCACCCCCCATTGAAGTGGCTCTGGATGTGTCCAAGGAAGGCAAGGAGCAGTTATGCAGTGTAAGTGTGCAGAGTATTCCCCCATCCAAGGTAGATCACAAATACGACTGTGGCTTTTCATCTGTCCTTGATTTTGCAGAATGTTCTGGTTTTCTATCAGATTTTTATACTGTTGATTTATGCTTCTTATTATTCAGGAACTGCATGCTATCACAGTGCCCTGTTGCACTGTTTAAGTAGCCATGGTTTAATGAACATCAGGTAAGCTTGTCGGAGATTGTAAGATGCAACTAAGCTTTAGTAAGCATATTGTTAAAGAATTACCAGCATTGAAAGCCTTTTCGTTGTTGCCATGCAGAGAATATTTACATAACTAGATAATGTATAAGCCTTGGGTATTGAAATGCATATGACAGTATTTGCAATAAAAGGACAGGATTACAGTATTTTCAGAAGCTCATTACGTTTTATTGGAGACCAGTGTCTTATAGCAGTGTCTGTGTGTTAGTACACTTTTGTAGTTGGGTGGCTTTAATGGTATATGGTAAATAAGCATTGCTACCTTACTTAAAAGCCAAGCCCTGCAACAACTAGGTAAGCTGCACACTGAAGTCAAAACACAATAGCTCTGGTGGGTAAATGTACTCTGTAGTAATAAAAAAAGGCAAATGTTTGAAATAGCTACAGCTTATGTGCAAACACAATAGGTAGTGATGAAACAATGCTCTGCTAAAAATGCTTTAATGCTCCACATTGCTGAGCTGCAGATCAGTTATCATTGGCTACCAGGATTTCACCCACTTCAGATCAAGCACGGTGCCATTCAGTGCAACCTTCCCAGAACTAATTCAAGTCTGACCAGAATTATTTTGTGTGTGTGTATAAGAGGGAGGTAGCATACCCCTCAGCTGTCCAGGTTTTTGCAGAATGTCCAGATTTTTGCCCCATTTTCCTCCTAAAAAGGATTGAAGTTGCTAAATGAGATATTTCAGTTTTAGATGTCATATCATTTAGAAAAATGCATACTAACACAAATCCTGTTACTCTTGCAATTTTCTAAGTTTATGAGAGCCATATGTATAATCTGTCCCTATTTATTTTAGGCTTTGTCCAGATTACTTGCACTAAGGTTGAGGCCTTGAGGGGTGTGGTATGTTTGTGAGAGAGAGAAAGTGAAATGCCCAAGTTAGAGTTAGCAGGTGGAATTATGTGCATTTTCAAGGAACTGAGTTTTAAGGGAAGCTAAGTTTACTGCTGCTCATGCAAAGTCTATTTATAATGTGCAACTGTTTTGTTTAGCAAATGGTATCTCTATTGTGGTATAAAGTTTTAAAGTTATGTTAGTAGCACAAGTAGAATACTTGCATCTTAATGGAGAGGCTTGAGGTTCTATTCCTACAGCATGTACATCTGTATGCTGCAGTCCTGAGGATGTCCTCCTTTGGATGAGATGCCTAATAACTATGAACCTGTTTTTAACCTTTCCATCCATTTTCTATTGCAATATACCAGCTTACCATTTTTTAATTCAACATAGGCAATTTATTCTTTGACGGAAGCAGGCACTGAATTTGTAGATGAAACACTGAAATATATAGTTTTCTAGCAACAACACCTTCATTAGTTTCAGATATCTTAAATGTGGAATTATTCAGATTACTTTTACTTCGGCAGAGACACTCAAGTGTTGCTGTATAATACAAGGGATATAATTCAATTATATATTATAATTAATACAATCAGGTAAATCAAATCTTTTGCATGGCCCTAACAGTATGCAAGGAGCTTATTGCTTGAAAACAGTTCAAAGGTAAATAACCTGCCACTGGCCAGATGCATTTTCTTTGAATGTGGGTTTCAATGCTGTTTCTTTGAATGCGAGTTTCAAAAGTAGAGAAGCTTTAATGCCAAGTCTGTTTTCATTGTAAGACTATTGTTTTGTTTAGGTTTAGTAAATGTCTCAGTGTTTGGGCTATAATGTTTGAAATAGAAGTTGTAAATTAAATACAACTGCCTGTAATCATTGTAGAACTAAAGCATAAAACAGTATGCACACAGAGATTTGAACAGTGTCTACGGCAAATGGAGAGAAATAGCCAAGTAATGGGACACTGGAATGGCTGTGTGGGCGGGGCTTGGGAGTGGATGTGGGCGGGGCTATGCTGGCAGGGGGTGGGGAGAGCTACGTGGGTGGGGCTCTGGGTTTGCACCCCCCTGCAAAAAATCCTGCGGGCTCCCTTGCATACTACCTAATATCATTAGCGATCACCACCCAGCATACAGCTTACGCAAAACCACCTCAACTTCAGGCCAACACCAATATAAATCAAACAGAAATTTTACTAAGTTCCATCCATTCATATTTAATGAAACCTTAGCTAAAGTAAATTGGGAACCCCTTAAATCCTTACCATTTACTGAGGCTGTTGAATTTTCTAACTCAACATTCCTAGACATCCTAAATAGGCAAGCACCCACCCACCAAAAACGAATAAAACATAACCATGCAAGCTGGCTCTCAAAATCCATCAAAGAAGTACTATCCATAAGGAATAAAATTTGGAAATCATGGCAGAAAAACAAAGACCCCTCAACTCTACTACATAACAAGCAACTCCGTAACCAGGCAAAACGTCTAATAACCATTGATAAAAAAGCCCACTACCTCCACCTACAAGACCAGTATAAAAATAATCCCAAAAAATTCTGGTCCTCCATCAACCAACTATTAAACCCAGGCTCTCAAAACAACCCATCCCCTGACCCAAACAAAACCCCTATCAAACTTGCCACCCTTTTATTTATTTTATTTTATTTAAGTTTGATGACCGAGGAAGTCCACTGGGCCAAGAAGAGCTCGTTTTCAGTAGAGGCCCAGGGAGAAAAGCTGCACAATAATTGCAAGTAACATTTTACATGTTACAAAAGGACAACGTTCATACAGCTAATTAAACATTTACAGATAAGCTCCATGATATTTGCAATTGGCTTGTCACAATGTTACAAAAATGAAAAGACATAATTCAATACAGAAATTTCGACATTTACATAAATTGAATATTTTTGTTATAAACTCAATTATAGGTTTAACATTTCAAAATATATAGCTACTAGCCTTTAGTAGATTAGGAAAACATTATGCATGGGTAACAGTGTATTTCAGATTGAAGAGTATAGTACAATAGATATTAGAGAGAAAATTAGTTTTTTTTTTTTTTGGTAGGGGAGGGATTGTTTTGGGTGGGATAAAGTAATAGTAGAGGTAGTTGGATGAGTCAGTGCAAGGAGGAATGAGGGAAATTTTCAATTCCTACTTCATTGACACCATCGCTAACCTACCTAACCATCACCTTTCCTACTGTTACCACCACCACCACCAAGACAGCTGATGACCAAATCATCCCAGAAAATAATCCTTCCTTCAACTCTAACCAAAAATTCTCCCCCATATCCACCACCACAATAAAAAAAAACTTTTACTTAAGCTAAAACCCTGTACTCTGGCCCATGACAATCTACCCCCTCACTTCCTGCAGCTAGCTGCAAACTCTATAGCTTATCCAATCAGAATACGCATTAACAGATCTATTAAAGAATCCCTTGTCCCAGACATCTGGAAAAAAGCATTCATTCTCCACTTACACAAAAGTGGCACCAACACTGACACCATAAACATTTGACCCATAGTAATTCTCTCACCCCTCTCTATAATACCGGAAAATGCATCCATGCCCAGCTCCTCAACCACCTGCTTGAAAATCAAATTCTATCACCCACTGAGCATGGTTTCAGACCAGGACATAGCACCACTACTGCCCTCCTATCCTTCCTTGATACAGTTAACCGGGCAAGGGATTCTGGTAAGATAATCGCTTCACCTTTCCTCGACCTCTCCAAAACTTTCGATACCATTTCCCACAATATCCTCCTCTCTAAACTATCCACCCTCCACATTTCTCCTCCTACTCTACAACGGCTCAAGAGCTATCTCTCCAATAGGCAGCAATCCACCAAATGGCAACAATCTTACCCTCCCTTCCTCAGTACATACACAGGGGTACCCCAAGGCTCCATACTTGGTCCTCTCTTATTTAGCATCTTTATTAACAACTTTCACTCCACTCTCCCTCAATGCTCAGTAATCCATTATGCTGATGACAATACAATAATATGCACTGCAAATTCCATCTCTGAACTCCAGCAAATCACCCAGAATGCCCTCACCTCTATTGAATCTTGGATGCATAACAATCATCTTGCCCTAAATCCACAAAAAAACTGAACTAGTAGTTTTTATCCCTACGAAAACCACTCCCCATAGATAAAAATCTCTTCACTATAAAAGCCCAAGATAATACCACTATAGAAATTGTCTTAGACACTAAATTACTAGGCATTATTATAGATGACAACCTTAACTTTGACCTACACATAAATAATAACATAAAAAACACCAAAAAGCTCGGTATGCTCTACGGGCACCAACACTTTCTTAGCCTCTCTACTACACAAGCCCTTGCAACTACCTTTTTATTACCCTCTCTCCTTTATGGTTCCCCTCTCCTCACTAATATCCAAAATTCTACAAAATCCAAACTTGATATGTGTTACGACAGAATTTATTTATTTTATTTATTTTACATTTGTTTACCGGGCTGGTCTGACTGGATATATTTCCATTTTCAGCAGAGGCCCAGGGAGAAAAGCTCCACATAGAGACAAAACACAGTTACGTTATACATAAAAAGAAAAAATAAGTAGCAGGTTAAACATGATTCAAGACTACATTACAGAATTCTACATACATACCCTGTAGAGAAAACAATTAAGTTGTAGTTATAGAAATACAAAATAGAAAGGTTCTGTAACAGTAAAATATTTGTGGCAAGAGTAGAGCACATTCAGCAAATTTCTTTTACATTCAAAATTCTTTAATGGATTGTAATAGATGCTACTTGTAAAAGAAGTAGATTGTTAGGGAAACTTCTCAAAGTGTAGGTAGTAGAGAGCTAATAGAAAAAAGGTGTTAAAGAGAGAGAGAGAAAAAAATTTGTGGAAGTCACAATTTTAGTCAGGATTGAAACATGGGCATAACCAGTGTATTTTAAGGTGTTTTTTCAGCTTTTGTTTAAAGAGAACAGGGGAGGGAATGGAAGTTAGAGCAGTAGGTAGAAGATTCCAATATCTACCGATGGTATTGGAGAATAGAGAGTCACCAGCAATGTTATTAGACTTAGTTAAGGTTACTAGAAGTTTGTTTGAAGAGCGTAATGAATTTAGGTTAGTGTAAGGGGTAAATAGATTAGAAAGTATAGGTGTGTTATTAGGTTGGTAAAATATCCTATGGACAAGGGTGAGTTGGGAGAGTATCAACATGTTTTTTAGTTCAAGCCAGTGCAGTTGCTGTAGGTTCAGCCAGTGGTGAGTTCTAAATTGCTTCCCAGTAACAAACCTAGCAATACTATTGTAAGTATTAGCCAGTTTAGAGAGATTATTTTTCTTTAGGTTAATGTATATATGTGAAGCATAGAGAAGAGTGGAAATAAGATGAGAGTGGGCAAGTGTAGCTTTGGCTATAGGAGTTAAGAACATTTTAATTCTGTAGAAGGAGCCCAGTTTTCTATTTACAGTTTTGACAGTATTGTTAATGTGGTTATCAAAGGTAAGGTTATTGTCTATAGTGACACCTAGCAGCTTGGTGGTAGAGTCAGGGGATATAAGGGTGCCATTCTTGGATAAGATAGAGAATTCTATTGGGGAGGACCTAATAGTAGGCTTAAAGAGCAACAGTTTGGTTTTTTTAGCATTCAAAAGGAGGCAGCGTTTTAAGAACCATGCCTCAACTGTGTTAAATACATTTTGTGTTAGTGTTTGTAATTCTGAAATGGTTTTAGCAGAACATATGAGTGTAGAATCATCTGCGTATTGTATGCATGTAGCTTGAGGTATAGCTACTTGTAGGTCGTTTATGAATAAGGAGAATAGAAGAGGTCCAAGAATAGAGCCTTGGGGGACACCAAGTGAGACTGGCAGAAGAGATGAGAGTTTGTTATCCCAGAGAACTGTCTGTTTCCTATTGCTGAGGTAGGAAGTGAACCAGTGAATTGCCTTGGGTTCTAAAGAAAGAGATTCTAGGATTTTTATGAGCAGGGGGTGGTTGACCATATCAAAGGCTTTTGACAGGTCTATAAAGAGTGCTGATGAGAGAATATTCTTGTTGCAGTTTTTATTGATGAAATCAGTAAAGGAAAGGAGAGCTGTGGTGGTACTATGAAATGGCCTAAAACCGTGCTGGCAGTTAGTTAGTATGTTATGTTTAGTTAAGTGACCCATTAACTGATAGTGAATACATTTCTCCATAATTTTTGCTAAGGGTGATAAGAGTGCTATAGGCCTGTAATTAGAGTACTCGTTTGAGTTGCCTCCTTTATGTAGGGGGATAATGTATGAGATTTTCCAGATATCAGGGATGGTTTCTTCACTAATGGTTCTGTTTATAAGGATGGATATGGGATAGGCTACTACATTAGCTGCTTTTTGAAGGTATTCTGATGGTAGCTGATCAGCAGAGGGGGTACAAGGTTTAAGTTTTTGGATAAGTTTTTGGATAAAGGTGGTAGAGATGGGTTGTAATTGGAAAGTAGGCAGATTTGAAGATGTCTGGTTAGGGATGCTAGAATTGTCAATGGTAAGGTGAGAGGCTAGTGAGTTAATGGTATCAGAAAAAAAGGAATTAAAGAATTTGCACCAAGGCTAATTATCTTCCCACCACTGTAACTCACTGAAACAATTAGGGTGGCTGGAACTCCCCCACCATCTCTTATTCACCCAACTAATTACAGCACACAAAATAATCTACAGACCCACAGACTGTCCTGCTTTCTCAACTCTACTTGCCAAATATCAACCCAGCAGGCAACTAAGATCTGAAAATCATCTACTTCTAAAAGTAGAAAAGCCCACCTTACCTGCTGGTCAACTCTTCTACTCCTTCACCATCACCAAACTATGGAACTAACTTCCACCTTCTATAAGAAACACAGGCAGTACCACCTTCAAACAAATACTGAAAACTCATCTCAACTCTTCCTGGATATGTACCTGCTCATTAACCTAACCTCTTCCTTCTCCTTATATGACAACTCCTATGCTTTTTGCTACTAGTGACTGATGATACTTTCTTACTAGTGACTGATGATACTTTCTCCATATTTATTTATTTTTTTCATCACTTGCTGATACTGGTACAATAACACTGATTTAATATATATGCTTATACCTCTGATTGAATTCATTCGGCAACCAACTAAATTCCTGCTTTTATGTATATATTCCTGTACTCACTATGTGTAACACTGTTTCTACTTCTGTACCAATTAATGTTTAATTGTTTTCTGTATCTATGTTCTTGTTGGACCTTTTCTGTCCGGGCATTCACTGAAAATGGGCTCTTTTAGGCCCAGTGGACTTTCCTGGTAAACAAATGCAATAAAATACATAAATAAATGAATAACACTAGATACCACTGCAGTTTTCTTAAGTGTAACCTGGCTAGAAAGACCACCAGAATTGTAGAGTCTATGAAACCCAGTGTCCTCAGGAACTCCCTGTCTGTAACCACTGTTTATAGAGCTATTTGCTGAAAGTATTGAGCCAGAGATGTCCCGTTGTCTGGGAGGGTGCAATAATGCATCCCTTACAGAGCTCAAAACTGAAGGAGATGTCACAGGTTTAGAAGCATCCAGATCCAGTAAATAAAAATATATTGTCCAGACATTTGACATTTATTTGGCTACCCATGAGAAGTGGTCTGTAATCCTACAAACATAGTCACCAAGTGACATTTCCTCTATGAGTGAAGCAAAGGACATAATGTCATTAGTATCACAGTCATACATGGGGAAGGAAGACATTTAGGACACGTACGTTGTCAGTGTCATGTCACAGTTGAGGGAAGTCCAGGCAAATGCATGCAGCTGGCTGTGGGTGCCTTATGATTAAACATTTGAGTCCTTACAAATGTTCTGCTGCCTTGGAGGCCAGATACTGACAGACAGGATTCCCTGACACCTCTACTCTGACCGTTAATGTCCTCCCGGACTTAAATAGTGAGCATGCAGTCCTTCCTATCTAAAACAACAATCTGAACTTAAGTCACAGGTGTCTGAAGATGTGGGATGCCTAGCCTGAATTACGTGTGAGAGATCTAAGCTTAGTGGGATGTGTTTTGACCTGCAGGCATGCTGGCATTTAAAAGGACTTCAGAAGAGACCTTGGACTTCTGAGACATGAGAGAGAATAAGTGTGTGTGAATGTGTGTGTGTGTGTGTGTGTGTGTGTGTGTGTGTGTGTGTGTGTGTGTGTGGCTGCAAAAGTGCCTCACTGGGACCTACATCCTTCAGTTGAGCAGGCACATTAGCATCAGTAGTCAGATTATGCAGTACCCTACCTGTATGCTCCTTACATCAATATTCTCTTTGCTTCTTGAGAGTGGGGGATGTCCAAGTTCAGAGACAAAGGAGCTGTGATAATATAAGTCTCAATTTTCTTCCTATCTAAACAGTTTTGCAGAAAATGCTCTTTTCTAAGATTTTTTGGTGCATACCATTGACAGACCTTACAACTCACAGTGTTTCACTGTGGACTTAAACAGGAAATGCACAAACTGTGATCATCTTTGAGTGGAATTTGATTACTACATGAGCATCTGCCTTCTTTCTTAGGAACAAAATTGCCCTAAAATATCATATTGGGTTGTCCATCCCTACTAAACTACAGGAATGAACTGTCAGTAAGAAAACACATTAAACAGCCAAAAATATATTTTTTAAAAAATGTGTACTTATCTGGCTGAGTTTTGGAGCAGTTTGAACAATGCCAAACTATTAACACACACACACACACACACACACACACACACACACACACACACACACAAAACGAGATGGTAAATATACTGTAAAAGTGTGGCAGAAAGATCTATAATGGCATTACTGGACATTTGCTTTATGCAGAGACTGTACAGTTGTGTAAGAACCTACCATAACAGTAGATGTCCTACTGATCACTTTTGCAGTATTCCTAACATATAGGTTATTACTGCTGTTGTCTGGCCAGAGTACCAAAGCTTTACCTTATTAGGATTGTACATCTGACATGTGACCTCAGCTCGCAAGCATAGGGTATATAGCTGGACATATCTCAAAGCAAGCAACTTAAAGATCTCTGAAACTTATGAATGGTCAGCTAGGAGGGGAACAGTATGAAGTTGTTAAAAGGTCCCCCTCGGTTCTAGGGTGTTTCTCAGAGGATAGAAACTGAGGGAGAAAGATGAGAAAAGGAGATGATAAAATGAAAACTGGAAGGAAGGTGTGAAGGAGTGATGCAACAGTGAACAGTAGGACATTTACTGTTCTAGTAAGTTCTTACACAACTGTACTTTGTCCTGAATTAAATCACTATTGCAGTATACCTAACACATGGCTAATTCCCAGAGCTAAAGGCAAACTAGGATAGGCTAGTTAGAAGACAGTAGAACTGTCCAAGAGATCAGATTGGACTGACCTAGCAAAAGCTGCTCTGGACCTCGGAAATGCATCAATCCTGTAGTGCTTAGTGAAAGTGTGTACAGATGATCAGATAGCAGCTCTCCAGAACTGACCTGGCATCCACTCTTTTGTGGAAAACTCCAGAGTACAGTCAGCTTGAGAACATGAGGGCAAGGACTTGCCATGTACAGAGCAACAAAATGAGATGGCCTTATTAAAAAAAAAAAATAGATGGTAATAGTGATCCAACTTGCAATGGTTTGCTTGGATACCAGCTCAATTGGCCCAGTTTAGAGTCCATGAAAGAAACAGTTGCTCAGAGTTTTGAACGGATTTTGTTTTGTCCAAACAAAATCTCAAATATGTCTGAATGTCAAGAGAATGTACTATCCCCCCTCCCCCCAATACTGTGAATTGGGAAAGAAGTTAGACAGGTTTATGGTCTGAATGAGGGTCAGCTCATTCACTATATTGGGTATAAATGAAGAATTAGTCCTGAGGGTCACCCTGTGAAAAATAAGAAAGAGGAGAATGGCCATGACGCAGTACAGAGACAGGGCTATAAGGCAGTCTGTATAACACAATGTGTTTATACCTTGGATTCATTTGGTAAGGAACTTATGTGGGGGTTCCAGCTGTTGCATAGTTTGGACAGGTACATGCCGCAGGGGGCTTTATATTCATAGATGGGTCTGATAAGGACTGAATAAAGGGCACTATGACCTTTGGACCTGGATGCCATGTCTACTTATAAGATGGGTGACATAACTAGGCCACATGTTTGTCAATGGTCATTTGTCTGTTTTACCTGCCTTTTGAAGGGGTTTGAAAAGGTTGGCTATGGGGGGGGGGGCAAACAAGAGAGCCTTGCCTAAAAGGGAGTCCACTCATTTTGCTTATAAATCTTCAGGAATATGCTGTTTATGTAGCCATGCCTACCTGCATATTACAGACCCAGTAGCAGCTGCTCTGAACAAACCCTCCACAGCATCATAACTGCATTTAATGCTGTTTCTGGCCATGTGCAAAGCCTGATTAAATAAGGGTAACATTAGTTTTACAGTCAGTAGCCTGCAAATCCAGCATTAACTTTTGTAAAGAAATGAGAATGGATATCAAATATTTGGTCATTTAGGTTTGGTAATTAGTAGCACTGAATATCAAGATAGAGGAGATATAAAAATTTCTACCCCACCTATCCATAGCTCTGAATGCTTATCAGACAAGAAGGAAACTGCATAAGGGTCAGCCACAGGACTATTAAACAGAAACTTAAGATCATCTATCTGATCTTTTGGCAGTGGGAGGCTGGGAGTTGGGGGCGACAGCAGTGGATGAAAAGCATCCAAAAAGGCTTCAAGAAAGTACAGTTGTGTACACTTACCATAAATGTAGATGTTCAAGTGTATTCACTGTTGCAGTCATTACACTTGGGTTATCCTGCTGGCAGGCTACCCTCAGTCGGCCTGAATTCCAAAGTCTAGGTCCGGCGTCGATTGCTGTCGCCTCTTCCCTGACGTCAGTGCACCAGGGGTATAAAAGATGCAGCCGACGCCATTTTCTTCAGTTTTTCTTGCCCCAGATGTCAGGTGCCCCCAAAGGGTTGGCTAAAAATATGCCAATAAAACATGCATGCACCAGAAAATATAATATCTTCATCTACAAGCAAATACACCACATAGGTTGTATAGATTAGAAAAGTGTAGATAAGTTCCAGCAAAGAGATGGGGGATGGAGGGTGGGTAACCTGGACTGCAACAGTGAATACACTCGAACATCTATTTATGGTAAGTGTACACAACTGTACTATGTTCTTTGTGTTTCACTGTTGCAGTCATTACACTTGGGTTGAATCCCAAAGCTATGGTTGGGAGGCTGGAGCTAAATAGCAATAGGAGTGGCTATGAGGCCCTGCAGGGCTGCAGTGGCAAAGCCTGCCCTGGATTTAGAGTAGAGTGGTAAATGATAGTGCTTTGTAAAGGTGTGCACTGAAGTCCAGGTAGCAGCCTCTAAAATGTCTTTGGTTGGTACTCCCCTGAGGAAGGCTGCTGAAGTGGCTGCTGCTCTGGTTGAATGTGGCCTGATGCCATTAGGCACTGGCTTGCCATGTTGTGAATAGCAGAAACGAATGCAGTGGCCTATCCACTTTGAAATAGTCTGCTTTGAAATAGCCTTTCCTTGTGATCCTGCAGCATATACCACTAGTAGTTGCTCAGTCTTTCTGAAAGCTTTGGTTCTGTTCAAATAGAAGCGTAGCTGTCTGTGTATGTCCAAAGAATGCAGAATTCTTTCCCCCTTATTCTGTGGGTTTGGATAAAAAGTAGGCAGATGGATAGTTTGGTTAAGGGCCACAATGGACACTACCTTAGGCATAAAGGTCGGGTTTGTCCTCAGAGAAACCCTGTCTGGATAAAAAATGATAAAATGTTCCACAGCCATGAGTGCCTGTAGCTCTCAGACTCTTCTTGCAGAGGTTATTGCTAGGAACAGAGCTGTTTTCCAAGATAAAAACTTTATATCAGCTGTAGTGGCTGGCTCAAAAGGGGGCAGAGTGAGTTTTTCCAAAACATAATTGAGGTCCCATGCAGGTATTGGTGATCTCCTTGGAGGCCTTAAGTTTTTGGATCCTCTGAGGTATTGCCTTAGCAAAGGATGAGAAAAGATTGGTGGCTCTGTGTTGTAATGAGCCGAAATGGCAGAGGCATGAATTTTAATTGATGAAAAGGATAGGCCTTTGTCCAGCATCTCAGTTAAGTATTGCAAAATCTGAGTAATGTTTGGTACTGCATGTGTCAATTCCTTGTGCCTGGTTCCAGGTACAGAATCTCTTCCATTTTCCAGCATAGGATTTTCTAGTACTAGACCTCCTGACCTCCAAAATGACATCCATCACCGCTTTAGTGAGAGGTGTGTTTTGTATGACTACATTATCCGCCATGCTGCCAGATTTAAGGTCTTGAGTTGGCTGTGCAGGATCTGATTGTTTTGTTGGGACAGTAGGTGAGGTATTTGAGGTAAGGTCCAGGCTGGGCATTGAGACAAGTTCCTTAGGATTGGATATCAGTACTGGCGGGGCCAGTCTGGGGCAATCAGTATCATTTTTGGCTTCTCTTGTCTGACCTTTAGGAGTACCTTGGGGAGGAGAGGCAGTGGAGGAAAGGCATATACTGTTAAGCTTTTCCAGCTGAAAAATAGGGCATCCACTTTCCATGCTTGTCTGTGATAAGTCCTTGTGCAGAATCTCTTTAGTTGGCAGTTGTGAGGAGAGGCAAATAGGTCTATGTCCGGGCATCCCCATTTCCTTGTTATTATGTTGAAGACTTGTGGATCCAATTTCCACTCATGGGGATCCATGAGGTTTCTGCTTAGTTTGTCTGTCAGAGTATTTATCTTTCCTGGCAGGAATTGTGCCTGCAGATGTACTTGGTAAGTCAATGCTGTGTCCCACAAAGTCATGGCTAGTCTGCAGAGGGGGTAAGAATGAGTGCCTCCCTGCTTATTTATGTACCACATGACTGTGGTATTGTCTGTCTTTATCAGTAGTTGTCCTGGATGAAGTAGGTCCTTGAGGGCTGTCAAGGCATTCTGAACAGCTAGCATCCCTTTTTGATTGATACGTACATGCATTTGGTTGGCGGACCATGTGCCTTGAATACATCTTCCTGCCATGTGTGCCCCCCCAGGTGTAATCTGATGCATCCATTGTCAATGTCTGCCTGGCTGGGGGTAAGGTGAATGGCTGTCCCTTGTTCTGGTGACAGGCCTTTGCCCACCATTGAAACTCCTGTTGCAGGCAGGGAATGAGAGTAATTATTGTTTCCAGGCTGTGGCAATGCTGAGTTCAAACACTTTTTAGGTACCATTGAAGTTTCCTCATATGCAGTCTTGCATATGGAATTATTGTGATTTAAAAGCTTGTTTTTTTTTCTCCACATATTGTACTTACTTGACTGCCTGCACTTTTAAAAAGTTGTTTTTGTTTAAATAAATTGGTTAACTGTTGTACGCTGTACACTAAAGTGCGGTAGCCTTTTCTGATCACTTGTAGTCGTTTAAAGCTTTTTTAAGTGCACTTTTTACTGTTTTTGCCTTATCTTTTCAAAATAAATAAATAAATAAATTTCTTGTTTCCCACCTTTCTAAGCTAGAATAGTTCAGTTTTCAGGCTAGTGCTGAATTCAGGGCTGTGTTACAAGTTTCTGAGTTGCCCATACCTTACTTGGATAGAGGGAAGTTTAGTTTCATAGTTTCATAGTTTCATAGTATAGTACTAGGCTATCTGCCCTGGGGCATTTGTAAGCCTAGCCATAGTGATGTGGCATTTGCCACCCCATGAAATGGTACAAACATGTACAGAATAAATTTAGAATACTGTGTCTAGTAGTGACACAATGAAGGTCCCCTTATATAATAGAATTAGTTTACTGTGCCCCTGTCTAGCAGTGACACAGATGTGACCCCTGGAGTAAACTTATGATCTCCCATCCACTCATCAAGATTTCTCTTGAAGAGAGTCAGTGAGGGGCTCTGCCTAATACGAACTGGGATCTTGTTCCAAAGCATGGGAAGCCTCTGGGTTATGAATCTATCCCTCCAGCATGTCCTATTCATACTTGTGCCGAGGTTTAAGTCTTTAGCTCTCGTGGTCCTGATGGACTTGGATTTTTTGAGGTGGAGCATGCCCATCAGATCCTGATTGGACATGGCCTTGTACGTCAGGCAGAGATCACCTCTGAGCAGGCGGTATGATACTGAATAGAGCTGAAGTTTCTTTAGTCTGGCAGAATAAGACATATGTTGGAGACCCTTGATCCTCTTGGTGAGGTACTTTTGTGGTCTCTCCAGCTGTTGCAAATGCCGGGTGAGGTACATACCGAATGGGACATTGTACTCAATCATGGGTCTGATGAAGGAGGAATATAGGGGTACAATGACATCCTTGGATCTGGATGTGAATCCCTTCATGATGAGGTGTGCAAGGTAGAATGTTTTTCTAACCGCTTTGGCAACGTGGGTATCAAATGAGAGGTCGCTGTCGACTTGGGTCCCTAGGTCTCTGATTACTTTTTCAGTACTCAGTGGGTTGCTGTCTATGTGATAATTTGTGGGTACTTTGTTTTTCCCAAAGGGGGTGACTATACATTTTTTGGCATTTAGTTTAAGGCCGTGACTCCGGCACCAGTTGTCCGTTTCTGTGAGGCCTTTTGGTAGGATGTGTGTGTCTGCTGGTGTATCGACTATGGCGCCTAGTTTGCAGTCATCTGCGAACTTTGTCAGCTACAGCCCTCCCGTGTTTGCTTTAACATCTGAGAAATAAATGCCGAACAAGAGGGGTCCCAGGAAAGATCCCTGTGGGACACCACTTGTGACTGGCTTGGAGTCTGACATTGCTCCAGCGATTTTAACTTTATGGGTTCTGTCCTTTAGCCAGTTTGCAACCCATCTAGTGACATAAGGGTTTACATTTAAGCTGTTGAGCTTATCTATGATGCCTGAGTGGGGTATTGTGTCGAAGGCCTTAGCCAAGTCCAGGTATGCTGTATGGACTGCTTTGCCCTCATCAATGGCTCTAGTGACTGTTTCGAAAACGTCAACCAGGTTTAAAAGGCAGGCTCTGCCCTTTACAAAGCCGAACTGGGTGGGGTCAAGTGTCTGTAGGTCCCCTATGTCTCTGTTTATGAGTTCCATAATGATTCTTTCCATAGCTTTGCACACCAGGCTGGTTAAGCTTATGGGGCGGTAGTTTCCAGGGTCTGTAGAGGCACCCCCCTTGTGGAGTGGGACCACTGTTGCTGTACGCCAGTGTTCAGGTACATATCCCGAAGTAAGGCAAAGGTTAAATAGCATTTTTATGTGTGGGTTTAGCTCCTCTTGGAGTTCACGTAACACGCAACCCGGGATACCGTCAGGTCCCATTGATGCTGTGTTTTTGCTTTGTTTAGGGCGGTTCTCACTTGGACATGTGAGATGACAGCGAGATTACATTCAGCTGGGATAAGTATTCTTTTGGGGGTGAAATTTGCACTGAACCGGTCAGCCAGAATGTTGGCAATATCTGTGGGTTCAGTGTATTTTTTTATTGTTGTGAACCAACTCTGAGCATATCTGAGGGTTTCCGCCCAGGTTTCTAACATAGCTGAAGAAGGCTTTGTGGTTATCTTTAGTGTCCTTAGCGATTTTTCTCTCAAAGTTGGCCTTGGATGTTTTTATGAGAGAACGTAGTTTTCTGCTAATGTTGATCAGAGATGTCTTCTCTTCATGGGATTTTGCTCTGACGTGCAGTAGCTTCCTTCTTTTGTTATACAATTTGTTTATGGCTGAGGTCCACCAGACAGGACGCTTACCTTTGGTGGAGAGGGACTTGGATTTGTTTGGGATTGCATGATCCATGCATTCTTGGAGATGTCCATAGAAAGCATTTGTGAAGGATTCAGCATTGTGGGATGTGGTATCCACTGGCACAGTGGGCTTAAAGGATACCATCTCAGTCTTAAGAAGAGTGAAGTCTGCTTTTGAGAAGTTTTTCACTGTGGTCTTTTGTGCTGGGGGTGGAGGTGGGATATGTATATCCAGGGTGATTAGTTTGTGGTCAGATCTCACTAGTGAGGGATATATTTCTGGTGTGGAGTATTTTGTCCCCATGTTTGTGATGATCAGGTCTAGTATATTATCTCCCCTAGTGGGACAGGTGACTAATTGTTCCAGTGCATTTGAATTTATGAATTCCAGGAACCTTTGGGTTAGGGTATTAGGGCTAGAATAATGTACCCAATCTATGTTTGGGTAGTTGAAGTCTCCCAGTATGATGGTATTTTGTGATACATTCCTATCCTCCAATGTCTTCAGGAAGGCTGAGTGGAGTTCTTGAAATTGGGAGGGTGGTCTGTAACATGCTACCAGTTGTATAACAGTTTTGCCTATGGTTAGTTGCACCTGTATGGTCTCTGATGCTTCATGTGTTGCTACTAACCTGGAGGTGTGGGTGTCCTTGATGAATATGGACACTCCCCCTCCCTTTGTGGTTTGGCCCGGGTTTTGGGGCCGAAAAGCATGATACGAGGTATAGCCTGGTAATGCTGGGGTGCTCTCAGGAGCCTTGAACCAGGTTTCAGTTACTGCACAGACGTCAATGTTCTCCATGCTGAGGAGTGCATCAAGTGCCTGCATCTTGAGATTTAGACTTCTGGCGTTGAGCAGCATTACCCTTATTTTTTTCCCATTATTGTTTTCTAAGGAGGTGGGTTTGTCTTTTGAGCCTTGCCTAAAAAAGGCACTATGGGGGTGGAAAGAGCCTTAGCCAATATCTGGAAGCCCAGTGGTGACAGGTGTAAGCCATCCCTTGCAAAGCAGCGTGGCTTTTCCAACATGTCATCCCAGGCAGACAGACATTGGATCCCCTTAGAATGACACCAGTACTTGAGCCAATTGTTAAAGCTGATCATCTTGTCTTTGTATTGTGGTATCATTCTTGGTGAGGGCAAGATGCTGCTCAGGGTCAGGGTCATACCAGCCTGGGCTACATAATCGGAGAGCTCCTCTATGTCTCTTTTCATGTAGTCCAGGGAGGTACGTCTCAGGTCATTCACACCAGCATGAACAATGACGAAGTCATATCTGTACTTGCTTTGGAGTGACTTGAGTGTGTGTGTTATGTGGCGGATCCTAGCTCCCAATAGACAGCTCACAGTCACCTTCTCCTTGTTCAACCTGGTCAGCGGGACATCAGTGTGTCTGACTATAGAGTCACCTATTACTAGTGTATTAGGCAAGGTGTTTGGCCTTAAGGGCTGTGATTGGTTGACACACTGATTTATTGAAGTATGTGTTGCATGTGTTTTGTTTTGAGGTGGTGGATTTTTGGGTGTCTGCTTTGAGAGCCTCTGTTGTTTTGGTAAGTTTATTATTAGAGCCTCCGAGTATGTCTTTGTGTTTTTATGTGTTTGGTTTGCAGTTGTGGTAGGTCTATGTGGGACTGGGATTGTTGTGTGTGTGGTTGCCATCTCCTCCTGTCTGGTCATGCCAGCCCTGAGCTGAGAGAGTTCAGCCTTCAGTTTGGCTATATAGTTGCATCTCTCACATGTGTTTGTGTTTGTTGGGAGGAGGAGAGGGTTGTCTGTGTACATGAGACAATTGTAGCATTGTCTCAAGATATCCAGATTGACCAGATGAACTGGAGACGACACCAGTAATCTACCACTCGACATGCTAGAACTGTATAAGGGAGTGCTGTACCTTTAAGGGAAGTGGATATTCACAGGGGTGGTAAGTAGATGTAGTGCTTTACTTAGTACGAGAGTGCTTACTTAGTAGAGAAGTATTGAGAACAAGTGATAGGCTTATAATATAGTAAGTAGTCTGGTTATACTAAGAGTACAGCTTCCTTAAGGGAAAATTTGAAGAGCAGACTTGATGGAGCCACAAAAAGTTTAACCTTGTCTAACCGGCGCTGCGATGTGCACAACTGCGCAAAGCCGTGCAAATGCGGATTTTAAACAGTGAACTACAAAAGAGCTAGAAATTGTCCAAAACAACCAATTACTATGGCTTCTTGTGCTGAGGTCACTTCCTACAGGGACAGATAGGCTGCTCAAGGCTCCCCACTCCCACTGGTGAGCAAAGAAACTTCCTTCTATCCAAGTAAGGTAATGGACAACACAGGAACTACACCACAGCCCAGAATACAACAATGCCTGTAAACTGGTCTATACTAGTCGAGGAAGGCGGGAAAACAAGGATTATTTTTTTTGTTTTTTTGGTAGAAACACACAGAAAATGCAGGAACAGTGATAAATTAGTTACACAGGCTAACACACTTTAGTGGGCAGCCTCCACAGTTAAATTAAACAAACAAACAACAAACTTTCGATCAAATTCGACTAAAATGTAACTTTAAGTGCAGATTTTAAAATAATGCAGCAAACAGTTAAAAAAAAGTTCAAGCTAGTTCAGGGTAAGCTACAGAAGCTATTCCAAGTGAAAAAAAGCAAAGATACTTAAATCCAGAAAGTGGTCGCTTTTCTGAGTTCCCTGCTGCTAGGACCACTCTGCAAACCCACGAGGAGCTTGTCTGAGTAGTATACCCAGAAAAAAATGCCCAGAGGTGGATTTTAAACAGTGAACTACAAAAGAGCTAGAAATGGTCCAAAACAACCAATTACTACAGCTTCTTGTGCTGAGGTCACTTCCTACAGGGACGGGGACAGATAGGCTGCTCAAGGTTCCCCACTCCCACTGGTGAGCAAAGAAACTTCCTTCTATCCAAGTAAGGCAATGGACAACACAGGAACTACACCACAGCCCAGAATACAGCAATGCCTGTAAACTGGTCTAAACTAGTCGAGGAAGGCGGGAAAACAAGGATTATTTTTTTGTTTTTTTTGGTAGAAACACACAGAAAATGCAGGAACAGTGATAAATTAGTTACACAGGCTAGGGGATCCAGTGTCTGTTCACATGTGAGAGAGGGGAACTTTGAGCAGCCATCTGTCCCTGGAGGAGTGGTTCCAGCCCAGAAGTTAGTAGTTTAAAAAATGCATTGCATGGTTTTGTGCTCCGGGCAGCACCGGTTAGCTAGGGTTAAATTATTCCTGGCTCCACTAAGTCTTCAGTTTTTCACTTGAAACTAGTCTAACTCTCAACCTAAGCACTCAAAAAGCATCCTACAGTCCAGCACTTGCTCAGACCTAATATCAAGCACTAATATACCACGACACTTGACTGCCCCGCAGGGCAAGGCTCTTTATCCACCCCTTACCAACCAAGCAACTAAGCAGCTCACCCTACTATTCAGGCATGACCAAAGGGCAACTTCAGGTGTACTCTCCAGTCCAGCTGGTGAGTCTGGGTATCCTGAGGCAATGTTACAACTGCCTCATATACACAGGCAGCCCTCTCCTCCTACCACAAAACACTAACATATGTGAGAGATGCAATTATACAGCCAAACTAGAGGCAAAGGTATCTCTACCCAAGACTGGAACAGACAGTCATGAGGAGAAGGTTAACACTTGCACCACACCTCCAGCCTCACATAGACCTACTAAACCAGCACTGGCAAAAGATACACATAAATACAAGAAATCATACTCAGAGGCTCTAAATAAAAACCTGCAAAAGCATCAGAGAGCTCCAAAGCAGACAACCACAAAACCTGCACCTCCCGTCACAAACCAGACAATACATAAAACACAAAATCAATGTGCCGCACAATCACAACCCTTAAGGAAAATTAACATACCTAACACACTAGTAATAGCTGACTCAATAGTCAGGCACACTGATGCCCCACTCACTAGGCTGGACAAGGAGAAGGTTACTGTTAGCTGCCTGTCGGGAGCCAGAATCCGCCACATAACACAAGCACTCAGGTCACTCCAGAACAAGTACAAATATGACTCTGTCATTGTTCAGGTTGGTGTGAACGACTTGAGCCATACCTCCCTGGACTACATGAAAAGAGACATGGAAGAGCTCTCTGATCATGTAGCCCAGGCGGGTATGACCCTGAGCCTGAGTAGCATCCTGCCCTCACCAAGAAAGATACCTCAGTATAAAGAAAAAATGATCAATTTCAACAATTGGCTAAGCTTCTGGTGTCATTCAAAGGGGATCCAGTGTCTGTCAGCCTGGGATGACATGCTCGACAAGCCGCGTTGCTTCGCAAGAGACGGCTTGCACCTGTCACCCTTTGGCTTTCGAATAATGGCCAAGGCTCTTGCTGCCCCCATACTGCCTTTTTTAGGCAAGGCTCAAAATTAAAACCCACCTCCGTAAACAGCACAAGTAAAAAACTGAGGGTTATGCTACTCAACGCCAGGAGTTTAAATCTCAGAATGCATGTGCTCAAAGCACTCCTAAGTATGGAGAACGTCGACATCTGTGCAGTAACGGAAACCTGGTTCAAGGCTCCAGAGAGCACTCAGGAACAACTGGGCTACAACTCATACCACACATTTCAGCCACAGAACACGGACGGAAACACAAAAGGAGGGGGGTGTATCCATATTCATCAAGGATACCCACACCTCCAGGTTAGTGGTGCAGCATGATACCTCTGAGATTATCCATGTGCAACTAACATCGGGCAAATCTGCAATGCAAATTGTGGCCTGCAACAGATCAACCTCCATGACCCGGGACCACCACTCCGCCTTTCTGGAGACACTGGAAAACATGAAGGTCCTACCGAACACCCCGATCTTGGGAGATTTCAATTACCCTACCATTAACTGGGAAAACTACTTGAGTACAAACTCCCAGGCTCAGCGATTCCTAGAATTTATCAACTCAAATGCCCTGGATCAGCTGGTAAACTCCTCTATCAGAGGCCACAACATATTGGACCCGGTCATCACCAACATGGGTGACAGGTGCTCCGTACCGGAGGTCAACCTGTCACTGGTTAGATCAGACCATAAACTAATCACCCTGGATGTCCACACCCCACACCACCCCCAACCAAGAAAACCACAGTGAAAAACTTTTCTAAAGCAAACTTCACCTTACTTAAGTCAGAGGTGGTAAGTTTCACAACCCCCACACTAAAGGATAACACTGCCCAGGATGCAGAATCCTTTACAACTGCACTCTATGAGCACCTACAAGGATGCATGGATCGTGCCATCCCTAGCAAAACCAAGACTCACTCCCCTAAGAGAAGGAAACCAGTCTGGTGGACCCCTGCCATAAACAGGTTATACAACAAAAGGAGAAAACTAGTTCAGAAAAAACGCAAATCCCAACAAGGAAAGACATCCCTGATCAGTATCAGTAAGAAACTAAGATCCCTCATAAAATCATCCAAGGCTAACTTCGAAAGAAAAATAGCCAAGGACTTGAAAGATAACCACAAAGCCTTCTTTAGCTATGTCAAAAATCTAAGTGGCAACTCGCAGATATGCTCTGAGATAGTGCAAAATAGCACAAAATATACTGAACCTACTGATATTGCCAACATACTGGCAGATAGATTCAGTGCAAACTTCACCTACCTCTCACCTTTAAAAGGGCCCACAACAATAACGGAAAAGGGTAGTGTCCTGGAAATCACAGAAGCACAGGTGAAAACAGCCCTTTCAAAAGCCAAAAACACAGCATCAATGGGGCCAGATGGTGTCCCAAGCTGCATCTTGCATGAACTACAGAACGAACTAACCCCCCACCTAAACACGCTGTTCAACCTCAGCCTCTCCACAGGCTACATGCCCATAGAATGGCACATAGCAATGGTTATTCCACTCCACAAAGGAGGAGCCACAACTGACCCTGGTAACTATCGCCCCATAAGCCTGACTAGCCTGGCCTGCAAGGCTATGGAGTGCATTATCATGGAACTCATTAACAAAGACGTTAGAAACCTCCAAACACTTGACCTGACCCAGTTCAGCTTTGTTAATGGCAGATCATGCCTACTAAACCTGGTTGACTTCTTTGAGACAGTTACCAAGGCCATAGACTAGGGAAAGGTGGTTCACACAGCCTACCTTGATCTCGCCAAGGCATTCAACACCATTCTTCACTTGGGTATTATAGAAAAACTCACCAGCCTGAACATAAACCCCCACGTCACAAGATGGGTTGCCAACTGGCTTACAGACAGAACTCACACGGTAAGAATAGCGGGCTCCAGGTCTGACTCTAAACCAGTCACAAGTGGTGTCCTGCAAGGCTCAGTTCTAGGACCCCTACTGTTCAGCATATATTTCTCAGAAGTACAGGCAAACACAGGAGGACTATGGCTAACCAAGTTCACTGATGACTGCAAACTGGGAGCCATAATTGACTCTCCGGCTGACACAGACATCCTCCAAAAAGGCCTTACTGAGACAGACACCTGGTGTCAAAGTCATGGCCTCAAGCTAAATGCCAAAAAATGCACAGTCATCCCGTTTGGGAAAAACAAAACACCCACGAATTACCACATAGGTGGCAGCCCCCTTAATACAGAAGAGGTAATAAGAGATCTAGGGACCCAGGTAGATAGTAATCTCTCCTTTGACAATCATATTGCCAAAGTAGTTAAGAAATCCTTCTATGTGGCCCATCTAATTACTAAAGGGTTCGCATCTAGAAATAAAGAGGTTATAGTGCCCCTCTACTCATCACTCATCAGAACCATCATAGAGTACAATGCCCCATTTGGGATGTACCTCACAACACACTTCCAACAGCTTGAAAGACCACAAAAGCACCTCACCAAGAGGATTACTGGCCTCAAACATATGTCCTATGCAGCCCGACTGAAAAAACTCCGGCTGTACTCAGTGGCATATTGCTTACTCAGAGGTGATCTCTGCCTGACTTACAAAGCCATGTCCAACTCAGAATTGATGGACATGCTCCACCTAAAGAAATCCAAGTCACTGCAAGCCACGCACTCTAGTGAGCTAAACCTCGCCACAACAATAAATAGAACATGCTGGAGGCATAGATTCCTGTCACAGAGACTCCCCATGCTTTGGAACAAAATTCCTAACTATATTAGGCAGAGCCCCTCACTAACACTCTTCAAGAGAAGCCTTGACGAGTGGATGGGTAACAGAAAGTACACTCCTGGGATCACTTCATTGGCTCTGCTTGACAGAGGCTCAGTTAATTAACCAATGGGGCGGCAAAAGCCGACACACTCTGGCTAGGCTTATAAATGCCCTTGGGCAGATAGCCTAGTACCTACCTATGAACCTATTAGTAGAATGCAGGATGCCATGAAGCCCAAAGCCGGCAGAATTTTTCTTGCAGTTAACTGGGCCTTTGTTGCCAACAGTTTGAAATAGGTAGTCAGTTGTCTTTGTTTGTCTGGTGTGAGATAAGCCATCTGGGCAGTTATATTTAAGCTTGTACCCAGGAATATTATCTCTTGAGAAGGTACTAGTTTTGATTTTTGTTCGTTGACTGTGTACCCTACACATGGTAGTAATCTCTTTACAAACGCTGTAATAGAATGTCCTTGTTCTCTGCTTGTATGAGGCAGTCATCCAAGTAAGGATAAATTTGTATTCCTCTTTGTCTGCAAAATGCAATTACTGGTACCAGGCACTTTGTGAAGACCCTGAGAGCAGTAGATAAGCCAAAGGGCAGTGCGTAGAATTGGTAGTACATTGAACCTACTTTGAATCTGAGGTATCTTCTGCATGTTTGTCTGATTGGGACATGCAGGTATGCCTCTTTTAGGTCTAAATTCACAAGCCAAGCCTTCTTGCCCAGCATGGGCAGAAGCTGCTGTAAAGTCAACATTTTGAATTTTGGTATATACAGATATGTGTTTAGAATAGAAAGGTCCAGTATTGGTCTCCAGGCTTTGTCCTTTCTGGGTACCAAGAACAGTCATGAATAAAACCCTTGTCCCTGCTCTTGTTCTGGTACTTGTTGAATGGCCCTCATGTCCATGAAGGATGAGACCTGTTTTTGTGCCTCTGCCCATTGTTTTTTTGGCAGGTCTGGGCAACCGTTTGCCCTTGGCAGGGTATGAAAGTGAAACTTGTAGCCCCGTGATACTATGTCTAAGACCCATTTGTCCTGGGTTATTATGTGCCAGTTTTGAGAAAAAAAGTGCTAGTTTGCCCCCTAAAGGTGCTGCCAGAAAATAAGTGCTTGGCGCAGGCAGGGGGAAGTCATTGGGACTGTTTCTTGTAAGGCTGTGATTTGTCTTCTCCACTTTTGGAGGTAGAAGCACCCCATTGTTTAGACCTGTATGAACCTTGTGGCTGGGATCTGCCTCTTGGGTGTCTGTATCTGCCCCTTTGTGGTCTGTCTGACACAGGAAAGGACCAATTCTTTGTAGGCCAATGGCTGCTAAATCTTGGAGGCTGTACCTGTAAGAAATCCTTGACTGTTTGCATAGATTTAGCTTTGTCCTCCATTTTCTTTAACACCTTCTGCTTTAATACCAAACAAAGTATCATGCTGTAATGGAGCATCTAATAATTTTGCTTTAACATGATCTGGTAAATTTTGTTCCTTTAACCAAGCAAGCCTCCTAATGACCTAACCCGTGACAGCGGCCCTGCAAGAGGCCTCCAAAGAATCAAAACCACATTGCAAAGTATGCTTTCCAACTTGCTCAGCTGCATGCAATAAATCCTGCATTTCTTTGTTTTCTGCACCTTCAGAATTTATCAAAATTTTCTGTTTAAGCAGTGACATAATATATTGCTGATATTTGAGCATATGAACCTGACAATTTAAAGCCCTTATAGCCAAGGTAGCAGAGGTGTAAATCTTCTTTCCCCATCTGTCTAACGCCCTTGAATCCCTGACAGAGGGGGTAGGGTTTTTTGCAGTGGATGCCTTGACCCCTTTGGGATCCTGAGAAATAGTTTCTGGGTCAGCAGCAGGGTTCTTGAAAAGGAATTTATGAGAGTCAGGGACCCTGTAGTACCTGTCCGGCTCAACAGGAGCTGGAGGTAAGGAATCAGGGGTCATACTGGAAACATCATCTACAATGTCTAACACAGGTGGAATAGCTAGGGGCCTGTGTTGTGGGAGTAAAAGGAAGTCCCTGAGCCTTTTCTTAGATTCAGAATAATCTTGGCTCTCCCAGTGGAAATGTTCCCTCATGGTATGCAAGGTTTCCCCAAAATAGTAATCCTCAGGAGGAGAGGCTAAAGGGATAGATTCTTCAGCATCAGAATCCTCATAGGGAGGAAGAGAGTACTCCTGATCAGAAGAGGAATCTGAAGAAATGGAAACCTAATCTGAAGATTCATATTCTGTCTCTTGCCCAGGCCTCTTATCAGGAGGGGGATGGGAACCCCTGATCAGAGTAATTAAGTCTTCGGCCATTTTGAGCATCTGTTTTTTGGGCATGGAGGCCTGACCATGAGGATGGTATACTTGTTTCTTTGTCTTTAAAGATGCTTTAGTCTTTGCCTTTGTTGCTGGAGTCGCTTTAATATACAATTGAGTACGTCTGAAAACACCCTCAGAAGCCGATGCCTGCTCAGTGGCTCCGGACCCATCTGAGGGAATAGTTTCCGAAAGTCCAGTACCTTGAGCTTCCAGCAGCCTAGGCGACTCTATGTGGGAGTCTGTAGTGGCCTGGGGTTCCAAAGTAGCGGGTGCCAGGGGCTGCGAAAGTGCCTCACTGAGAGCCAGTGAACTGGTGACTGGCTTGGTAGAAGCTTCGTCGGTTTTAGTCTTCAGATGCCTGTCCTTTTCTAGTCCTCAAATGCCTGTCCTTTTCTTTTTCTTTGCATTTCTTGTGAATTGCAGTAGCCGGTTGGCTATCCGACAGCATCATGTAATTAAATCTTCTGCCAAAATAGTGAAAAGCAAAATCGTACTGGTGCTTTACAGTGCGCTGGTTAAATCTAGCACAAAACCGACAACAAGCAACGTTGTGGTCAGGGCCTAGGCAAGGAATACAGTAAGAATGAAAATCCTTATGAGATATTTGCTTCCCACAAGAAATACAATTATTAACTTTTTCTGACATTGGTCTGGAGCAAGAAAAAAGTTTTCCCCAACGGGGTACTTAGCTTTTCAAGTTGACTTCGGATCTGAAATTCGAACACTCAGGAGTCGGCTGACCGGCACTTGCGAACTGCTTCTGCTTCGGGCACTGGTGGCAAGAAAGACTGGAGAAAATGGCGTCGGCTGCATCTTTTATACCCCTGGTGCACTGACGTCAGGGAAGAGGCGACAGCAACCGACGCTGGACCTAGACTTTGGAATTCAAGTCGACTGAGGATAGCCTGCCAGAAGGATAACACAAGTGTAATGACTGCAACAGTGAAACACGAAGAACACCTGGGGGGGGGGGGGGGTACCATTTCTAAAAGATTGGTGCATCTTATTTGCACCTCTGAAATCTGCCTAGATTCCAAGTTGAAATACATCATATTTAAGAGGATCTCTCCAAGGGAAGCTTCTTCTACTGGAGGATAAGCTGAAATTGAGTCCTCATTATCCAAAAGGACTTGACCAGGAGAGTGCATATGGGAGGATTAAGCCAGAGAATAGCAGAATCAGAAGTCTCCTTATTTTCACAGGAACATGAATCCAAAGCCATCTTTTGAGGTGTGTGGGGAGGGGTTAAGATGAGAAAGGAGGTTGTTTCATTGCCAAAAAGGCCTTAAAACAAACCTTGAGAGAAATCTATCCATTCCTTCACCCTAGAAGATAACGGAGGAGGTTGAGGAGAACAAACATGTTTTGTTTTCTGATGCTTCTTAACCATGATGTCTGCCTGTACTAGGCATGGTGTGTCATTACTCTGATGTACCTTGATTAATTTCTCTGGGATATGTTCCCTAACCAGGACCTGAGGGATGCCCTCTGTAAAGGTTAGGATATGAATGGAGTATCACATTTCAAAACGTGAGAGTTAAGCTCTCTACTGCTAAGAAACCAAGTGTGCATTTTAGTAGAAGTTTACTAACTAAGGTAGTATGTAATAGCTTTGGTCTAATGGGGCCCAGTTTGGAGCTTGACCAACTTTTGGTGCTAATTATTGATGGTGCAACTCCAAGCTTAGAAACCATAGTACTGGAGTGTCTGATGAATTTAGTTGCTACTTTTTCAGAAGTTGATTAGTTTAGCCATTTCATTTTACCTTGTTAGAGGAGCAGAATGAGACCACACCAAAAAAATCAAGTCATTAAATGAGTTTATTATTTATTTCCAGTTGTTAACCAATATAGAGCACTTGTCCACGTGTTTCTTTTACAGTCTCAACCTGGGAGTAAATACTCAGGAAAAACACATAACATAATAATGCAATCCAATTAAAATAGCGGGACAGATCTCTTCCCATACTAAAATCTTGAGAGGTGCCTTCTGGACCCTCTGACATAATGATCCACCGTTCCTCCTTCTCCATTGCAGTAGCAGTCTCTTTGGATGTGTGGTCCTCTGACACCATACCAGACTCCAACGGGGTCACAATTTAGGGCGTCTGAGATAGCGTGGGATGTACTGCGGGTTCTGTAACCTCTGTATGTATGTCAGAATCAGACTGGGCAGACTGAATTTCAGACCTACGCCTTTTGTGATTTTCTTTGGAGCAGAAGGTATGTCAGGTGTGGAAGGATCTGACATCTTAGATTTGGCCAAATGCTTCTGTTGTTGGGTCTCTAAGAAAGTGTTCAGTGATGATAAATGAGAACGCAATGTCTTACGTGCAAAGAACTGACAGATGGAACAAGCTCCATCGTCATGGTCTGTAATCAAGCAGAAAAGACATTGGGTATAGAGGTCTTTGTAGGGTATCTGCCTACTGCACTAACACTTAATCCTCCTAGATGGCATCTAACAAAATCGCAGCAAAACAGATCAAACAAAAAGGAAAGCTCCCCAGTGGGACACTTATGTGAATTAAAGGCTTACTGTACAAACGACCACGTGAAGATCAGAATGGGTGCAAGATCTGCATCCTTGCTGGTGGTGAGATAGTCTGAGGACTTATGCTTATACATCTGCTTATGTAGCCCTATGCTCACATGCTGACTTCATACATTGGACGTACGGCTGTGGGAAGCTTAAGGCTTTGGTATCCTGGCTAGACTTCAGTGATGAAAACCCACCTGTTTGGAATAATGCAACAGCAAGTTCAGTTAGGACATCAAAAAAGACAGTTATAACATACTATTACAGTATATACAACAAAAAATAGGGCTAACAGCAATGAATAGAACTTAATATGAAACGTATTCATAACGAAGGAAGCATACAATTGAGAAAGAGAAGTTAAAAGCATTGGACATTCTAGTTTAAGAAAATAAAAACTATAAGAAAAAGATTTTAAGTACCGAAAATTATGATGAAAACCAGGTAGATATATCGGTTTTTGAGGATGGGCTAACATTATAAAGACTAGGAGAACAGTCGAAGATTGAAGGAAAGTAGAGGAGAAATATTATCCTGGAAGCATCTGCATTTGGCTATTTTCAACAGATGTTTAATAAGGTTATTTCAATAAACTGGGTAGGATCCAAGATCACTGATCATTACGAAGCATTCTCTTTAGCTAAACACAGCAAATGCTTAGTAAGGTTTCCTAAGTCTAACCAGATATAGGGCTGCCAAATTTGTGCATACTAGTGTGCATTCTGTAACACCTGCCTGGCATCATGCCAATAAGCATCTATAGGAAAATAGTGTTTAAATAATCAACAAATGATCTGCAGGAAAGCAGTTCTGAAATAATCAGCTAAATGCAGGGTGAATGTAATGGTCTAATGCAACTTTCTGGTCTACACTAAGGTCCCCGGTGACTACTCATACAGGAATGTATTCAATGTAGTTTATACTTTGCAATGCTCTTTGACAAAACTGGAGGGTTATATATCTGATTTTCTGTACTAGTCTATACTGTGATTATGAATGAGTCTATAGCTGGCATATGGAAGTCACAGGGATAAGAAAGTGTGGACATGTCACTAGGAACAGTCATTACTTCTGCCGCCTTTGTGAAGTGAAAGAGTGAAAGAATTTCATAGTGAAAGAATACTCAAAATAATGTATAAAAGTCTTCAGTAGCTATTAACAAGTCAGGATTACACTGGCAGAGCTAGCTTTGCAGGAGAGATAGTTTGTTAAAAATGCAGGAGGTATTCGTATGTGGCTCTTTTTTAGTATTAGGCATGGTTTAAGTTTTGGAGAATGGAACAAATGATGTTCTTAGAAACAGGCCGTATGATTCGAATGAATGTCATCACACAGGAAAAACATGCAAATAGTCACAGTGTTTGCATCTGTAAGACTACAAGAGCTAAAGGAGTTTTAATGCTTTCATATTTGGTACAGCTACAGGGTCTGAATTTGCTTGGCTGCCCTGCTGAATGAAGTGTGTAGATGGGGACAGTCAGATGAGTTAACCAGAGAGATTTTAGGCAAGATATGAGTGAGAAATTAATGGAAGAGTAAAACATGATACAATTGTTGAGGAAGGAGAATGGAATTAACCATTCTTATGCTTATGGAGGCAAATTTAAAGTCCTAGATCAGGGTTTAAGCCCAAGTTCTAAGCCATATTGGTCTGTCCATAGTCAAGGGACGATAGCTTGCAGGCTACTGAACTTTAGCTGATGGGTAGGTTGTACAAATCAGGGAGTCAGGAGGCAGAAGGCCACTGGAAAGAAGGTTAAGTGCCTCTGGCTTCCTGTCACCTGGTTAGTTCTGGTGTTGAAGACAGGCATTAAAGGTCTGAGCAAAAGAAGCCACTCCTTGTTTTTGATCAATTAAAGACTGAGGCAGTTCTTTCTCAATACACTGTCAAAACTCCAGGGTACTTTACAGCTGAAAAAGCAGGGTGTGTCGCCCAGCCATATCCTTGCAGGCCTTAACAGAGTGGAAGACTTACTTCACTTCTTTCACACCACAGAGCACCTAAAGCCATTAAGAAAATTAAGTAAGAATAGTCCAGGAAAAATAGCATGGGAAAAGTGCACTGGTGAAAACAGCAGTTAAGGGGAAACGGGTGTCTGTGAAGTAAAGTAGGCCGTATGTTGGAGAGGTGTGAGAACACATTGGCCAAACAAAGAGAACAAGAAGATATAATGATAACAGAAATGATAATGGGAATGCAAGCATACAGGAGAGAGGGTAGGCAACAGCAGCAGTCACAATGAAATAAGCCAACAAAACAATAGCCTTGTGAGTGGCCAAAAAACAACAAAAAACGGAAGCACGTCACTATTGACATAAAGGACATGAGCTGGTCAGAGAAAAAGGACAGAAAACAGTTGAGTTTCCCTGTGCCTGGCTTGGAGACCTCTGACTGCAAGACTTGGATTGCTTCTAAAGCAATCTGTGGACCTACAAAGTTGATATAAGTATTTTTTTGCACTTGCTCTATCTCAGTGCTATTTAATACTTCTCTGCTGCATTTACTGATTTTGTTGAATTTATCACTGTTTTTCAGCCTACACCTGTTAAAGAAATACCATATGTTTGTTACTGTACTGCTCTTAGATTGTTTAACAGTATTCTAATATTTCCTAACCTTTCTCTGACACTGCAGAAGTTGTTCTGAGTTTGTCAATTTCTCCTTAGTTTGCCAAAATATTTCCTAAGTTTTGCAACGTTTTTCCTGTGTTTGTAGAAGTCTCCTATATTTGTGCACTTTTTTCTGTATTTGTGAACATTTCTCAGGGTTTCTGAACTTATTTCCATGCATTCCTGATACTGAAGGAGTTCTGCCTTTTGTTATAAAACATTTGTTATTGCACTTGAGCTCAAAACCAGCTTGTTTTACATTAAGATGTTTTTCTGCACTCAGCTGGGAGCAGAGGACTGATTCAACCCATCTGAGTTGGGAACTGCTGGTGGAAGGCTTACTGTGTGTTTCTCTGACTGGCCTGAGGGATTAACTGTGTAAAAGTCATTCATCCTGCTCGTATTTCTGTTTTTGGGAGCATTTCTCAGGGTTTGTGACCTTATTTTCAAGGATTTCTGATACCGCAGGAGTATTGCCTTTTGTTGTAAAGTATTAGTAATTGCACTTGAGTTCAAAACCAGTTAGTTTTATATTAACAGGGTTTCGTTGCACTCTGATGGGAGCAGAGGGCTGATTCAACCCATCTGAGTTGGGAATTGCTGGTGGATGGCTTACTGTGTGTTTATCTGATTGGTCTGAGGGCTTAACTGTGTGAAGGTCTTTCATCCTACTGGTATTTCTGTATTTGGGAACATTTCTCAGGATTTGTGAAAGAATAGTTGTGTAAAATCTTACTATAACTATAGATGCCCTTCTCTTCTATCTGCTGCGCTATTCATAACATGAGGGAGTCCGCCTCCAACTGACTTATATGTCCAGCCAGTATACCAAAGACTTAATGCTACTGTAAGGTACGTATGATGCCTTACATCAGTTAGCATATGTCGGCCATACAAAGACATCAGGTATAAAGCAGACATCAGCACGTACCAACCACTGAACTGAATGCTGCAATGCACCAGCCTGATATAGGTGAGGAAACATGCAACCAATGACCAGCTAACCATCAGGGTGAAGGTGGGGGGGGGGGGTAATACTCCAGCAAATAGAAGAGAAGGATATCTATGTTTATGATAAGATTTTACACAACTATTCTATGTCCTTCTATTCATATTCTGCAATATTCATAACATGAGGGAGAGTACCAAAGCTCATGCGGAGGAGCAGAAGTATTTTCCACAAAACCATGCAGAACAGCTCTGGCATACTCAGCCCTGGACCTGGAAAGACATCTAGTTTATAGTGTTTGGTGAAAGTATGAACAGAAGACCAGTTAGCTGCCTCCAGGATGGAGTAAGTGTCCAAGCCTTTAAAGAAGGCCCCAGAAGAAGACACTGCCCTAGTGTACTGTGCCCTCACAGGAGAAGAAAGACTCTTTCCATTGACTAAGTAACAGAAAGAAATAGCCTTAGAAATCCAAGAGGAAAGAGTTTGCTTGGAAACAGGTTGACCCAGGGACCTTGGGTGATAGGAGACAAACAGGCATTCAGACATACGGATGGACTTGGTTTTGTTCAGGTAGTATCTCAGCTGCCTGTGCACATCTAAAGTGTGTAGAATCCTCTCACTGGAGGATTGTGGAGAAGGAAAAAAGGTTGGAAGGTTGATATACTGATTGAGGGATAACTCATTAACCACCTTGGGCAAAAAGGAGGGATTAGTGCGAAGAGAAATCCTATCCCTGTGAAAGACTGGAAATGCAGAGGGAGACATTACAGCTTGTAATTCAGAGACCCTTCTGGCAGAAGTAATTGCCACGAGAAGAACAGTTTTCTGTGTGCAATGTTGCAGGGAAGAGGAACTTGCTGGCTCAAATGGGGCCAAGGTAAGTTTCTCTAAAACAAAATTGAAATTCCAAGGAGGTGTGACTGGTTTCCTTGGTGGTCTGATGTGTAGGATGCCTTTTAGGAACAGTTCAACTTCCACTCTAGAAGTTAAAGGTGGAGACATAGGTAGACATGCAGAGATGGCATAAAGATGGGCTTTAACTGAAGATTAAGACAGCCTACTCTTCATCAGTTTACACAGATAAGGCAAAACCACTGAAACCTCTACTAACATTGGTTGTAAATCCTTTTTGAGACACCAGATAGAAAATCTCTTCCATTTGGAAACATAGGATTTCCTAGTAGTGGGTTTTCTGGCCTCATGCAGACCTTGAAGTACATCCTCAAAATAAAGGTGTCTGAAGGGAATTAAACTCTATTACCCACAGGGTCAGGTTTAGAGTTGACGTCTGTGGATGCACTAGAGTTCCCATTTCCTGTGTGAGCAGGCCCATCCCTTGGGGTAACTTGTGGTGATTGCCCTTGGCTAAATGCAGGAGGAGGGGGAAATAATGCTGTCTTGGCCAAAAGAAAGTCATCAGCAAGATTTATGGTTGTTCCCGTTGAAATTTCAGCAGGATATTCTGGAGAAGTGGGAAGGGAGGGAATGCAAACATAAACATCCCCTTCCAAGAAAAGTACAGAGCATCCACCTTCCATACCAAGGGATGTGGGATCCTGGAACAAAATTTGGGAAGTTGTCTTTTCATGGGGGAGGCAAAGAGATCTATCTGAGGTGTACCGCATGGATAGGCCACATCCAGAAACACATTCTTGTTCTACATCCACTCGTGGGATTGAGTCATAGACCTGTTGAGTGTGTCTGCCACCACATTCTGAGTTGAAGGAATGTAAACAGCCTGAAGAGAGATCTGACTTTGCCAGGCTAGTTCCCAGGCCTGTAATGCCAGTCTGCACAGGAGGTAGCACTTTGTCCCCCCCTGTTTGCTGACATACCAGAGGACTGTGGTGTTGTCTGTGAACCACCTTAGAACCTCTAAAGAAAGCATAGACTTGAAATTTTTGAGGGTAAAAATCAAGGTCCTCATTTCTTTTCTGTTGATGTGCTCCTTTGCTTGTTTTGGAGACCATACATCTCCGACCTTCCAGGATTTCAGTGTTGCACCCCACCCTGTATCTGACACATCCATGTATAGATCCTGAGTGGGAGGAGGTGACTGTAGGGTTAGGCCTAGATTCCTTGAAACCTGAAGAATCCACCAATGTAACTCTTTTCAAAAAGGGTAGGAGAGGAATGACAAAGTCTAGAGGGTGGGAGTGTTGGCTCCAAACCATTCTCAAGAACCACTGGAATTTTCTCATATGCAGCTTGGCTAAGGGGAGCATGGGAATTGTTAAGGCCATGAACCCCAGGAGTTGTAGGAAGTACCTGGCAGTTAGGGATTGAAGTGGTAAAGGTCCTAGAAACAGGAAGTAAGGGACAGGAACTTTTCTGAGGATAAAGAGACGAGCATCCTGTCTGTTTGAATCCTGCACCCAAGAAAAATGTGGTCTTGGGAAGGGGTCAGAGTTGAATTCTGAAAGTTGATTGTGAATCCTAGACTTTCCAGTACAGACATCGTGAAGGAGAGATTCTCCAGAAGGATGTCTGGGGATGGTGCCAGGAGGAGAAGGTCATCTAGATATGGAAAAACCTGTATACCCTGCAGCCTGCAGCAGGCTATGACAGGAGCTAAACATTTTGTGAAGACACTTTGTGCTATAGACAGACCAAAGGGCAGAGCACAAAACTGAAAATGTGAGGAAGCAATAGAAAAGTGACTAAATTTCCTGAACCGTTGGTGAATGGGGATATGAAGTTAGGCACCTTGATGTTTAATGACACCAAGAAAGCCTGAGGAAGAATTAGTGGGCATAGGGTGGGTAAAGTCAACATACGAAAGGTGGGGACTTTCAGGAAGGCATTTAGATGAGAAAGGTCCAGAATGGGTTTCCAGGAGCCATCCTTCCTGGGGACCAAAAACATCTTGGAGTAAAATCCTTTCCCCACTTGAAAGTGTGGTACTTCCTGAATAGTGCCCTGAGATAGATGAGAGGAAATGCCCTGTGGAAAGAATTCTAATTGATCTCTTGGTGGTTGTGGGATGCCAGTGAAGGAGGGAAGAGTTCCCCACACCATGAAATATCCTTGTTGGATGATGGAAAGGACCCAAGAGTCCTGAGTTATCTGATTCCAAGCTGGGGGAGAAACAGAGAGACAAGGAGACAAGGGAGTAGATGGATCTGGAGGCAGATAGTCACAGACTACCTAGCTTGGCCTGAAAAGGCTGTTTCTGATAAAGTGTGAAGGAAGCAGATTTAGAAGGGGTTTGTTTCCTGGAGTCCCTCTTACCTTTGGTGGAAGGAGCCCTAGCTGCCTTTCTAACATAGGAGGTTTTGGCAGGATAATTCCTCTAGAATCTGGAGACAGGTGAGAGAAAGATGCACTTTAGATCCTGGAGCTTTCTTGAAGTGTTTTAAAAGTTCTGCAGCTGCATTGCCAAACAAGACTTTGTTGTCCAGAGGGGCATCTATTAGCTTGGCTTTAATGTCATCAGGCAAGAGTTGGTGCTTGAGCCATGAATACCCCCTCAGAACAGACCCATAAGCAGCAGCCCTGACTGAGGCCTCCATGGCATCATAACTGCACTTTATGGAGTGTCAGGTAACCTGGGCAGAGGAATTTAGAATGGAGGAGAGTTTAGCCTTGGTGAATGAATCAGGGAGCTCAGAAAGGAGTTTCCTTGCATCTGATAAAAGAGCCAAAAAAGTTTTGGCCATATGTATCTGATAATTAATTCCCTGAAGACCACGGTAGCAGAAGTATATACTTTTTCTCCAGTCTCTCCATGACTTTGCATTCTTTATCCAAGGGAAGCAGAGAGGTGAAAGGCAATAGTTATACTTTTTCTCCAGTCTCTCCGTGACTTTGCACTCTTTATCCGAGGGAAGCAGAGAGGTGGAAGGCAACAGTCTGGATGATTTATCAGCTAAACCTGAGATAGTAGCTGGGTCTGCAGAAGGTGCTTTAAAGAGGAATTTGGAGTCCTCAGGCACTTTAAAATCCATCTGGATGTTTGGCCACTGGAGGGTGGGAGTCTGGACATTTAGAAGCAGCTGTGAAAGCATCTAAGAAGGCCGGCAAGACAGGAGGAATGGCAGATGGAGAAGGAGAGTCCATCTAGAGGAGGTCATAGTACCTCTTCTGTATGTCAGACACTTGGCAGCAGTCCTATTTAAAGAAGTCTTTCATTTTCAAAATGGTTTCCCCAAAGGAAATATCCTCCCTAGGTGAATCCATACCATTAGATTTCTCCTCTGTGGAGGCATAACTCGGGAGGGAAGCAATTTGTGTGGATTAAGCAAGGGATTCATCCCCAATGACTCCTCGCCATCTGATGAAATATCCTCCGCGGTCCTCTTCAAAGGAGTAGAAGGAGGAAAGACAGGTGAAGAGATAGGAGTCGAGGTCTGGAGCAAAGCCATAAAGGCATTGAAAAGGCCTTGGGAAAAGGCCTGCCAATCTGGTGCTTAATCCTGGGGAACCAGGTAAGCATGTTTGGTATTTAGTTTTTTTCTTTTTAGGAGCTTCCATGTGGTGGAATGTGGATGGGCCAGACATCGGCCTGCACTCCTCAACATCAGTAGGCACATCCTCCTGCATGATGATTTGGGTGATGCCACACAGACCTTCAGTAATAAGCCATGGTTCCCCCCACTATGCCTGAATTAGATGTCTGAGATTCCCTCGTGGATGTGGTGGTAGGATCCTTTATGGCTTCTGCTGGGGTACCCATCGAAGGAATGTCTACCAATTCCAGGACAGCCTCCAATCCCACATCAGCCTTGGGAGCGATGCCCGAAACAGAAGGATCAGCAGGAAGGTCAAGTTGAGACTTCTTGGCCTTTTTAAGTTGTGGCTCGTCTAAAGGGCCCGACCCGGCCTCCATATCTCGTGCTAGATGATTAAGGCGCTGATTCTCCAGATACAGTTTAAGGGAAGTTAGACTGCTGCGAAGAGTTTTGGGGACAAAGGCCTTACAGACAGCACAGGTGGTGTGGTTGTGGTCTGTGCCTAAGAAAAACAAGCAGAGCTCATGAGAATCTTTATGTGGAGTCTGCATTCCACATTGACACTTGCCCTTCCCAGCTGCCATGGACTCAATAAACACAAAACAGTAGCCAATATTTAAAGAAAAAAAAACCCTACGGGATACTTATTTGAACCAAAGTTCATGGCTAATCTGGTGAGCAATGACCAGAGCTGGTGATTGGACAGGCGGCAGAAAAGTTGCTAAGTTGGTAGGTAATACCTGACGTCTCGTTATGGCCGACGTACACTAACCAATGTGCAGCGTTGCACGTACCTTACAGTAGCATTAAGTTTTTTGTATACTGGCCAGACATACGTGTCAGCCAGAGGTGGACTCCCTCATGTTATGAATACTGCAGGATATGAATAGAAGGACATCTTATTTTCAAGGATTCCTGACACTGCAGGAGTTCTGCCTTTTGTTGTAAAGCATTTATTATTGCACTTGAGATCAAAGCCAGTTAGTTTTACATTAACAGGGTTTCTCTTCAGTCTGGTGGGAGCAGAGGGCTGATTCAACCCATCTGACTTTGGAACTGCTGGTAGAAGGCTTATTGTGTGTTTATCAGACTGGCCTGATGGCTTAACTGTGTAAAAGTCTTTCGTACTCCTGGCATAAAAGCCTCGCATTTGTGCATCACACAAAAGCAGTTACCCATGCTTTGTATATAAGCAAACCTCTCCAGTTTAAAATCCTCTACAGGAAATGCTCTCCATAGTCTCCCAGTGTTCATAGGTACTCAGAGATATGCCAGTTTGCACAGAGGGCAGCACCATTGCATGTCATATAATAGTATACTACTAAACACTCTCACTTAGACCTTTAAGTGGCTCTCCCCTACACTATCCCATCTACTAAGGATCTAGTATAATGGATAGGCACTTCCATGTCATCTCTTTTTCTGGCCTAGTGGACATGGGCATCCTGAGGCAGTGTAGTAACTGCCTCATGTTCACCAACAACCATTTAATTTTCCAACAAACACAGTGTGTGAGAGATGTAGATAAAAAATGTAATTGGAGGCAAAGCTGTTACATGACACATGAAAAAATGCAAACTACCTTACAAGCAGTACACCCAAAACACTCATTACCATCACTAAGGAACAAACAAATAGACCATATATCCATATATGTGGAGGTACTTACTTGTAATCTACCTAAACCTCCAAGAACTCCTAAAAGCTTCTCTCAGTGGCCCTGTGCACTCAACAAAGACAGCACCTTACACAACACATAACTCTAAAAATAATAGTAACCCTCTTCCAAGCCCATAAGGCAACACACCACACATCCAAACATTCTAGTTATTGGGATTCCATGGTAAGACATACTGATGTCCCCTTTACCATGTTAAACAAGACAAGATTACAGTGAGCTGTCTATCTAGAGCCAGGATCCACCAGATCATGCACGCACTTTGATCTTTAAACCACAAGTACCAGTCTGACATGGTCCATAGTCCATGTGGTCATAAACAACCTACGATGTACCTCATTGGACTATATGAAGAGAGACATGATATAGCTCTCTGAATATGTGTCTCAGGTGGCTATGAATGTAGACTATTGCATCCTACCTTCACCAATGATGATGCCACAGTACCAGCAAAAAATGATTGACTTCAACAATTGGCTTAGTTTCTGGTGTCACAACAAGGGGATCCAGTACCTGTCAGCCTGGGTAGACATGATCTGCAAACCACAATGCTTTGCCAGAAATGGTTTGCACTTGTCATCACTTGTCTTCTAGATACCAGCAAAAACTTTACCTATCCCCATAGTGCCCTTTTTAGGCTGTGCCAAATTGTTAAATCCTCCAACATAAAAAACACTCAAGACTACTTAACGGTACTGCTGTTGAATGCTAGGAGTTTAAATAAAAAACTGCCCTCCCTGGAAGCACTCCTCACCCCGGAGAATGCAGACATATGTGAAGTCACGGAAACATGGTTCAGAGCCAATGAAAGCACCCCTGCTATCAAAGACTATAATGCTTTTCATAGATTTCAGCCCCCTCAGCTCAGGATAAAAGAAAGGGAGGAGGTGTCTCACTGTTCATAAAGGGCAAGTACATTGTTAGGCTGGTCCATCAACATGACTCACTTGAGTTGCTCCATGCCCCTCTAACCATAGGTGTGACCCCCTATCATATCGTATCATATTGCTAGCAATAGATCTCCTAACATGAGTCTGGAAAACCAGACCTCTTAACTAAACCTAATAGAATCTCTTACCATTCAGCCTAACTCCATACTTATGGGTGACGTCAACTACCCCTCCATAAACTGGGAGACGTATATAACCCATAATTCACTTGCAAACACACTGAAGCAACTAGTTAACTCCCCAACCAGAGGTACAAATATCCTACACCTAGTACTTATGAACAATGGGGGATGCTGCTCTCTCCTATACATTAACTCCTCCTTGGTAAGATCTGAGAAATAAATGATCTCCTTTAGTATTAAAACTAACCTAGAACACCCATCAAACTCCAAACCTGTTAAGAACTTTGCTAAGGCCAATTATCACAAACTAAGTGACAGCTTATTAAACTTTCACGCCCCTCTGAACCCGGATGACACTAAGGCTGTCAGCTGTACACAAAAGCACTGTACAACCACATTCATAGCTTTATAGAGGAGCCAGTACCTGTCTGAGTTAAACCTATGATTACTGGCAAAAATAAACCACCCTAGTGGACCCCTAACATAAATAGGCTATTCACCAAAGTGAAAAAGATTCTCTCCAAAGCCAAGAAGGAACAGTCAAAACAGTGCAAAAAGACACTCGCCAATCTAAACAAACAAATTAGAGAGGTAGTCAAATCTACAAAAGCAAACTATGAGCCAAAGATAGTGCCCCTAGTGAAAGCTAACCATAAGACTTTTTCGTAACGTCAGGGGAAATGCTCAACAATGTGCAAAGTTAATCATGTATGGCAGCACTTACACCCAGCCTGAAACTATAGCAAACCTGCTGGCTGACAAGTTCAGTTCAAATATTTTCCCCATCACCTCTTACCACACAAAAAGAAATACCAGCAAACATCCTCCTACTGGTCATTACAATGGAACAGGTTCTTATTGCACTCACTAAAACCAAAATCACAGCCCCCATGGGTCCCAACAACATTCTATGATGCTTGGTAAATAGCTTAAAACAGAATACATTAGGGCCACTAGAAGCCCTTTTTAACCACCACCACCTATGGACAGGCTTTGGCCCAGGGTAATGAAGAACTACAGCACAGCAGTCATCCCTATGCACAAGGGGAGCCTAACAATTGACCCAGAGAAGTACAACCCATTGGCATGACCAGTCTTATCTGCAAAGCCAAGGAGAGAATTATGATGGACCTGATCAATAATGACATAGGAACTCTCCGAACACTCGACTAGACACAATTTGGCTTTGTCAAAGGGAGGTCTTTCCTGCTCAATCTAGTGGACTTCTTCAAGAAAGTTACTGGGGCTATGGATGAGGAGAAAACTGTACACACCACTTATCTAGAACTAGCCAAAGCTTTCAACATAATCCCCCACTTGGGGATCATAGATAAACTTTCTGACTTAGCCATAAACCCCTACATTGTTAGATAGATTGTCAGCTGTCTCACTGACAGGACACATGTTGTCTGTATAGGTGAATCCACTTTTGAAAAGAAACCTGCTACTAGTGGTGCCTTACAGGGCTAAGTGTTGGGACCTCTCCTGTTTGGTATATACTTCTCTGACGTGAAGGCCAATGTTAGGGGCCTCTGGCTCACCACGTTTGCTGATGACTGTATCCGTGAATCCCCAGATGATGTTAACATCCTACAAACAGGACTAGAAACGACAAATGACTGGTGACACAGCCATGGTCTGAGACTAAATACTACAAAATGTGTAATCATACTCTTCTGTAAATCAGATATCCTAGGAAATTATAATATTGATAGCACACCCCTAAAAGTAGACCAGTGATGAGGGACCTAGAAACACAGAGAGATAGTAAACTAAACTTTGACAAACAGGTAACTGCGTTAGTGAGGAAATCTTTCTGTGTGGCTCAACTTATAAATAAAGGTATGACATCAAGATCAAAAGTCATAGTGTCATTGCACTCGGCCCTCATTAGGCCCATAATCGAGCACAATGCTCCCTTCTGCATGTCCTTAACTAGGAACTTACACAAATTGGTGTGGCCCTAGAGGTTTCTCATTAAAACAAATACAAACCATAAGAAACATGGCAGACTAAAACAAATACAAAGCATAAGACACACGGCAGTCTTTATGACTAAACGTGAAAGGCTTGACAGACTAGGTAATATTTTTTTGCAAATATGACAACATCTTTAAAACACATTTCCAATTTCTCTTCTATTCTATTGCTGATCTTCAGAGTTTTAAAATGCCTGTAGTTCTTATCATACCATGTTTTTCAGATAAATACAATTTCTTTGAACTGCAATTGTGCTGCTCACTACTTGTTCTATGGTAATCTATTATACTGTCTTTTTACTCATTTTTTTATTAAAAGGATTTAATGCTAAAATGAATTTGCCACAAACAAGAAACATATTCACTATGACGAATGGAACAAACTTACACTTGTTATATAGGGCCTTGCTGGAAGCATACCAAATGTGGAGAATAGAGAAAACTAAACATTACATTTTAATCACATCAGGAGTGCTCTACAAAGATATACAGAAAGCATGGTAATCAGAAGAAAACAGTTCCTGGGATGAAGGGGCAATCTGGCACCAAAACTGTAAGAGAAGAAGGGACAACGTGCACTGTATAAATTCACTGGCTTTTATTGATACAAGCTGGAATAAAATAAATATTTTATTCCAGCTTGTATTAATAAAAGCCAGTGGATTTTACTACGTTTTTTAAGAGCATCTTTTGGTTGTACTTGTATTCTGTGCCACACACACCTTGTTTTAGTTTGTCTTTCTGCCTTCCTGGTTTATTTGTTCACTGCATAATTTCATTTTGGGACCTCATCAATACTGTGATAGACTTGTACACATGGCAGAGAAGAAGCAAAATCATGCAGCATCTGACCAAAACACTCAGAAGGTAGGGTATAGTACAGGGAAAGTAAATATATAAAGTTCGTTGGAGAAAGAATGAATAAGTAAATGATATGAGTGATACTGCTAAATAATTCAGTGGTAGAAAGAGTCATCAGGGAAGCCCTACCAAGACTAGAAAAATAGACAACACTTGGATGAAAACTTTTTACTGAAAATGATTTCTTGAGATGTTGCAAATGAAAACTGCAACCTTTGAAAATGCACATCTGTGTACTTAAACTTCAAAATTACTAGGATGTGAAGATAATAATTTAGTAATAATTTAGCAATAACCTACAATTATGTGTGGGTATCACAAGATTTAACCATGGCTGGTGTGGTTTGATCACAGGGCAAAGCCAAAGTAATCAAACAAAGCCAGTCATGGGTAAATCCTGTGATACCCACATCTAGGGTTGGGTCATTGCTATTATACGATGATATTATTTAAGAAAGAAATTGCTTACCTTTCCTAAATAATGTTTTTGTATACTGGTACTTCCACCTTCTATACTTTTACTGATGCACTGCGCATATGTATGGCGCATACATCCCTACATTAACCCAGCACATCAGTGCAGTGCTTGGAAGCTGTAGAAGATGACAGCATTCCAGTAGCAGTTTGCCTCTCTGTCTTTCTGCCTTACTTTTGTTTTACACTTTTTTGGGGGTGGGGGTGGCAGGGAACTTTAATGTCTGCCATTACCAGAATGGTGAATGATTAGGCAGAAAATTTAAAAGTTTACAAGGACAGGCCAAACATATAAGGAAATGAGAGAGGGACATTATGCTAAAGTCTGGACAGTTGAGAGGAGATTGTGTTATCTCTAACTATACTTTTTAACTGTCCAGAATTTTTGTGTAAAATATTCAGAGATATATTTTTTTTAGTTTAGTACCCAGACTTCTTTCTATGGGATATGCTCAATTTAAAACAGGGACTCTGACTGGGGTGTCTAATCAGCATGCACATTTTAGAATACTAATTACCCTTTCCTGTATAATAATTAAAAATACACTCTTAAAAGCTTTGCTGTCTGTACACACCCTGCCTATTAATTATTTGTACCACCTCCAGGCCTTGGCAATTATAGCATAAGCACAGCTCAGTACTTCTGATGCCTGCAATTTCAGCCAGCAAGCCATTTGGCAAAATCAGCCAAAATCAAGTAATTTAAGGAAGTACACCTTCAGAGGATGTGGTGGGTGAAAACTATTGATAAATTTAACAAGACAAAGGGCGCACTTCTGAAATTATTGCTGGAAAACAGTGCTTCTATCACAACTCTTGACTATATCATAGTCTATGTTTGAAAGTGAAGCAACATTTTACATTCTACGAATAATTGAATTTCCTTTGTAGCATGTCTGTAACAACATGATTTATGATGTAATTTCCCTTAAAATAACTTGAATCTGAATCTATTCTTCATTTGTCTGTACACTTTTTATATTCTATGCCTAATAAAGGTCTAAATCAGGACTTCAGAATCAGTATTCTCTCTCTTTCTTGAATTTCAAACAAAAGTTAAAAAGGCTATGCAGCGTATACAGAACTGCCATGCTCATCAGAAATACTGCATGTAACATGGAAAACACCCTAAATATGCATAGTTTAGCAAGTCAAATGCATAATGCTACAAGCATGTTTAATGTGCATGGCCAAATTGACTACAGCTATGCTACAAACTATCATTAGGGAGTGCAATGCATTTCTAGATGTCAACAAATGATGAGAGACTACAAAGGAATGATGAAGGAAACATAATAAAATGCTGAAACTGCAAATACATGCCTAACAAAATGTCAAACAGAACTGAGTTCTGAATTGAGCGGGAGGTTGGCATAATGGTTATGATAACCAAACACCAAACTCCTTTACAGGAACAGCACCAACTGGTAAAATTCAAAAAGCAGGATATCCAGGTGCCAAACCAAAGTGCAGAAACAAAAACTTTTATTTTCAGCTTCACCAGTAAAAGCGTTAAAAACATACAGTAAATCCAAATATCCCGTCAAGCGCTTTCACCCGGGCCCTCCCAGGCTTTATCAAGACATTTAATTCATTACTAGGCAGCTTCTTTTATATTATTTCTGCCCTACTTAATTACTTGATTGATAATCAATTAATTATGAATTACACTGCATTTAAAGCAAAAGGATCCTTTTTTATACTAATACAAACTGATAGTGTTAATTCTTGTTGTATTTTTTATATCATAACTCATCTGTAGTTCATATTAATATTAAATGCATGTCTAAAATTAAACATTAAATAATTATATAATAATTGTCTTTAAAAAATACATATTAAAAACCATACATTTTAAAAACCATATTAAAGAGTATTAAACAGTATGTATACAACGCCTTATGGCAAAAGCAAATTCGATTGTTTTTAAGCCTCATAGTCATTTCATTAACAATTTGCAAATCAATCAGCATATGCAGAACAAAGAATATACAGATACTTCATATTTTAATAACTATAGTACCCCGTCCCTTTTGCATATATGGTATGCCTTGTTGTATGTCTGCAAATTAGTTATGCTGCGAACCGCTTTTGACAACAAATATATGTATAAAATGTTTACAAAATGTATGTATGTCTGCACAAAGAACATGGAAGAAGTATGTATGTGACTATACCTTCTTCATTCTTTCTATCCTACTTATAAAAGTGGACATATTCATTTGCCACACTTCGTCGCTGTACTGTATCCGGCTGTGGTTGCTAACATCTTGGTCAACCCTCTATTAACTGCCTCTAATATGGCCAGGGACCCAAACTGTGTGTTTTTTCTTTGCTATTAACCATTTTTTAATATTGTAAAAATGGTTTTGTAATATATTAAATTTTATTGTATTATAGCTTAGCTCTTCTAATTTTTAACAAGCTACCAATACTAATAGCTCCATTTAGACCTGGAGTTTTGGCCGCATCTAATCTTATCTGCCAAAGCAGTTCTTTGAACTCTAATGATGTTTCCCAGTCACCCCCTGTTCTAATACCATAAATTCTATCTTCATTCTTTCACATACTAAGGAGTGTTTATAGAAGGCATTTGTTTCTTTACTTTTACTAATATCGTAAAGGTGCTCGTATATTCGTTTTGCCAGTGTTCTCTCTGTTTTTCCAATGTAAAAACTTTGGCAATACTGACATAAACCAAGATATACTACTCCTTTAGCTTTGCAATTGAAGTACCCAGGAGATTTTATATATGTTTTCCTTGACTTCAAATAGAACCCTTTTTTATTCATAATATTAGGGCACTGCTTGCAACTATTGCATTTAAATGTCCCAATCTTTTGGGTCATTCCACTTTGCCCTACATCAGGGTTTGTTTCCAGTAATTCCTTTAGGTTTCTATTACGCCTTCTAATAAATTGTGGTTTACCCCCAAGCAGTTTCTTAAACTCTTCGTTCATAGTAATTATAGGCCAGTATTTGTTAATCGCCCTTTCTACCGCTACACTTTCGTTGCAATTTGTGTGAACAAAAAGGCATTCATTCTCTTTTGATCCATTATCCATTTTCTTACTTTCATATCTACGCTCTTCACCTAATAAAGGAAAGTACCTTTCTTTTCTTTGACTTCTCACTTCTGTCGTTACTACCTCTATTAACTGTTTTGGGTAGCCTCTTTCTTGGAATAACTTCATTAAAAACAAACATTCGTCTTCAAACCAGGTTTCCTCACTACATATTCTTGCTGCTCTAATTATCTGTCCTTTAATAATTCCTTTCCTTTGATATAAAGGATGGTTACTGTTATAGTGCAGGAACATGTTGGAATAACTATCTTTTCGGTAAATCCTGGACATGAAACAATTGTTCTCTGTGTTGTTCCACAAATCTACATCTAGGTATTGTAAATTGTCAGTTTTTATGTTACATGTGAATTTAAGAAAATTAGTACTATTATTAATGTATTCAATAAATTGCTCACATTCTTCCTTGATGTATTCAATAAATTGCTCACATTCTTCCTTAATGTATTCAATAAATTGCTCACATTCTTCCTTAATGTATTCAATAAATTGCTCACATTCTTCCTTCAGAGGATGTGGTGGGTGAAAACTATTGATAAATTTAACAAGACAAAGGGCGCACTTCTGAAATTATGGCTGGAAAACAGTGCTTCTATCACAACTCTTGACTATATCATAGTCTATGTTTGAAAGTGAAGCAACATTTTACATTCTACGAATAATTGAATTTCCTTTGTAGCATGTCTGTAACAACATGATTTATGATGTAATTTCCCTTAAAATAACTTGAATCTGAATCTATTCTTCATTTGTCTGTACACTTTTTATATTCTATGCCTAATAAAGGTCTAAATCAGGACTTCAGAATCAGTATTCTCTCTCTTTCTTGAATTTCAAACAAAAGTTAAAAAGGCTATGCAGCGTATACAGAACTGCCATGCTCATCAGAAATACTGCATGTAACATGGAAAACACCCTAAATATGCATAGTTTAGCAAGTCAAATGCATAATGCTACAAGCATGTTTAATGTGCATGGCCAAATTGACTACAGCTATGCTACAAACTATCATTAGGGAGTTGCAATGCATTTCTAGATGTCAACAAATGATGAGAGACTACAAAGGAATGATGAAGGAAACATAATAAAATGCTGAAACTGCAAATACATGCCTAACAAAATGTCAAACAGAACTGAGTTCTGAATTGAGCGGGAGGTTGGCATAATGGTTATGATGTTTACCTTACAGTTACAAGGTACAGGGTTTGAGTCTCACATGGGGTAACTGGCTAGGCTTAAAATGGCCCAGAACGGCTGTTAGCTTAGTACTAATCTATGAACCTATGAACCTATGAACCTGAGATGATGGTGTGGGAAAATAGCACTGCATGATGACAATGAAGTGATTCTCAATACCAAAGCTGTGAGCTCGTCAGGTTATAGTCCAAGCTCCTCAAGATCCCCAACATATGGCTATAAAACCCATCAGTTTGAGAATGTGCCATAATATATAAGATGTGAAGCAAACTGTGTTATTAAAGCCTGGATAGTTACTGAGGTAATACAACTTCTTTTCCTACCTGTATAACTGTTATGTGTACTAGGGTACCTGTAACAGACTGATGTGTAAAATAAGTAACATGATGACACTACATCTTTGTATGCTATTATTTCGGAGTGAGGTCTTTTATGATGGAATAACTGGGAGGCAAAGCTATGAATGTGATAAATACTGAAACAGGGTGATCCCAAGATTCAAGTATCTTCCAAAACAGAAAGTAAACTGCTAAACCAAAGGCTTCAGCACAGCCAATAAGCATAGCAGACATTTTAGACTTCTCTCATACACACATACACACACACACACACACACACACACACACACACACACACACACACACACACATATACACAAATACACTAGTTTAAGTCTACATATGTGGACATATCAAACAGCTGGCACATGAAAACACAAATGTGCTTTTTTGGTTTCCATGCTGAATTCAGTTGGCTTTATTTACATTTGTATGTGGATGCATTTCCGTCCACTATTCTTACATTTAGCCTTTTTTCTGTAACTAAGTGGACAATACCCCTTAAGTGGCCTAAATTGTACCTGAAATTAATTCATTAAAATTACTTTGCCTACCTACTTATCAAAAAAATATTTTATTTTATTTAACATTTGTTTACTGGGAAAGTCTGACTTGGAACAAAGCCAATTTTCAGCAGAGGACCAGGGAAAAACGCTCCAGACGCATGTCTTTGAAACTTGGGAGGAAACACACACGAATGCAAGGAGAACATGCAAACTCCACACAGAAGGCACCCAGACAAGAATCGAACTGGAGAACCTCTTACCCTGAGGTGACAACGCTACCGCTGCACCACTACACGGTCCAATAATATACAAAATAACCATGTCAGCAAAGGCAGACCAGAAGAATGATTTTCCCCTTGTATACAAAATGTAAAACTATAAGAAAAGACAACTATAATTTATGCAATAGGCAGCACAAACGTATACTGACATGTAGATGTGTACAAGCCAAAACCAAACAGTGTGTGTGACTTTCCTTTAATATGGATGTCAAATGAAATCTTAAGAAAACGTGATACAAAGGCTATTTCTGTAACTTTAAGCTCATATGTACAGTAAGTATACAAATTTGGAAAGTAGATTTTGCATACCTTCACAGGTTTTGTTGTCATATGCAACTTGATATCCTGGGTGACATTCACAGTGGACAGTTCCTTGATGACTACGACACTTGTGCATACAGCCACCATTATTAACAGTACACAGGTCCTTCACTGCAGAAAGAAGTTGTTACTATGTCAGATATAATAAAATGATTTCACAGCTTTTTTAAGCTGTGGAAGAGAAAAACAGTTTTTCCACCAACCATATCCAAGATGCTAAGAAGACACAAAACTGTACACAGATCTTTATTCCTATAAAATTAAAAAATGTTTAACACTTTTTTTTGTCCAGGTTTCCAATTTATATTTTAAATTGCTATCACCTGCACAAGACGAGGTATACTCGGGCAGCTAGTTACAAACAGATGGGCAGGTTTACTTATCTTTTCTGTGTTATACATGCCTATGTAACACCAATGATCCAGCACACAGATCCACATTATACCAATTCAGTTTACAGGGAGTATAGAAGTGTTGGCATTTGCAAATATCATTTTATTTTAAAGTTGAAGTAGTAGTGATTTCACTTACCTTTTGAGCTTAGAAAATATACATAATATAAATTACAATAATAATTACAAAGACGTGAGTCACCTTATTTTTAAAAAGCATAGGCTTCATGCCCATATTTAACATTTATTCATAAATGCAACTATAACTCTCTCCATGTGTGTGTATGTATGCATCTGTATATGTGTGTGTGTGTGTGTGTGTGTGTGTGTGTTGTTGTATCCTTCGGCTTTTCCCGGATAGGAGTCGCCACAGCGGAACTCCGGTCCACTAATGATTGGCAGTAGATTTTTATGTGCTGAGTTGCCAGCTCTGACGCACAACCTTCAACGAAGGGACACCCATTCATGCATGTCTCCACACAGAAGACACTTTAGCTGAGAATTGAAATATATATATATATATATATATATATATATATATATACACACACACACACACACACACACACACACACACACACACACACACACACACGGGTCTACTTCAAAAACCCCACATTACAGAGGAAGACATCACCAAGATGACATTGCCAAAACCTGACTTAAACGAATAACCACAAAGCCGAAGGATTTCACAGGGTAAGTATCCAGTTGGTCACCGTCTAACAACGAAACACACCACACTACCTCACACCCCCCTAACTAAATATACCAACTCCGGGATTGCACTACAGTGGGGAAAAGGAAATTTCCCTTGTTGGCCACCCGGATACTTAGCCTGTGAAATCCTTCGGCATTGTGTTCATTTGTTAAATTCATGTTTTGGTGTTTTCCGGTAAGTGGTCTTTCATTTATTTGAAGTAGACCTATATATATTCATGTTACAACACGAAAAGCAAAGAGATTAGAATTGGTAAGAAAATATTGACTATCCATCTGTCTATGAAAAACGTTTCTTTACGTGCACACACACACACACACAAATGCATGTAAAATGTGTTCTGTGTTTATGTATAACATACAGGAATTAAAATAATACAAGAAAGGTGGACTCCAAACCAAGAATTAGATTAATCAAGTTAACAGATGTTGGAGTTGAACCACTTCACAAGCTACGGCTTGCTGTCACTGGCCCTTTGGCTTTCATGTTATTTAGATTCTATGAACTGTAAGTATAAGTTAAATCAACACCACACTGCAATAAGCAGTTTATCTCACAGGACAGACATAATATATAAAACAATGAAAGAAAAATACATAAATAATTTAAAATACAAGAAGCAAAACAATGCATATGTTAAGTACATTTTGTTGGTGGAATATAATGTAACATCATATTTCCGCTTGGGCATCTAACACAGTTTACTAACTTCAAGTATATAGAGGAAACTTGAGCTTTATATATATTGAAGAGGTCCCAGGGATCAAAACTTGACCAGCAGCTCTCTGAGGTAATGAAAAATGTAAAAATAATATTTATTTAATTTGAAAAATAAACTTCTGAGGCAAAGATGACTTGGGTTGAAACACAGAAGTCCAGGCCTTGGAGATTAAAAGACCATATGATAAGACACATAGTGTGTTTATTCATGTTAGAAAGGTCTGTTTTTATCAAGCCCTCGTTTACTGCATAATTCAATTTAAACAAAAACAGAACTGATCTGAACTGCTTCTGGCACTGCATATCTTTAGTACAATTTAAATACTGTCTGGAGCAAGAGGAACTCAGTGCAAGATTAAACTTAAGAGTTCTTACATGTGAGACATCTATCTGTTTGGGATCTCACAATATGAAAACAGGGAATGACAAAGTCCTTGTAATTCACCAATTCATCTTCCATATGTCCAAGCAGCATGTGACCTCTGAAAATCACTACCACATCACTTTAGTATGTGAAAGCTAAAACATTTTCTGTACACTGTAGCCTAAATACTCCTGTACTAAGCATGGTACAAACTCATCACAGAATAACATTTAAAATCAATTTCTGCTTGGTGGCTTGTCTACAGATTTTCAAAGATGAGCTGTATGTTGTATCCAGGCACTGTTTCTGAACGTGTGCCAACTATATGACTTTTTCTGTGTAATAACTGCAATATAAAAAGATCCCACTATCTTGCCTTAAACAGCCTGTATGAAGTCTGCAAAGTGGAATACTTAATAGTGTGACAGCTTGCTATACTGTTTTGAGAAAGGAAAACAGCAATTTTATAAAGCTACTGTAGTTATAGACTGAAACAAACCCATGTGCTAAGCAAATGAGCGTTCAATCAGCCACGCTGCTTCCAACGGCAGGGGATTTACACTACATCTAAGTCTATCTTAGCCCTATCGGATACTCTCCAAGGATGACTTGTGTACTACTATCATAAACATTTTGAAAAGAATCTTCACCATAGTTACCTGATTGCTGAATAGATAATTACTTTACCTTTTAATATTAAGCTACATGAATACTACATAACATGTGGAGTCCTTCTCAGTGCAGTTCTTCTGTGTTAACAAGAAATCTCTCATCATATTATGATGTGCTTAACATTAGATATTAGTGTCTTCTTCCCGAGGACTAGGGAGCACACACAGGCAAAATAATTCTAATCAGACCAGAGTTTGGGTGGTAAAACATTTCTTATGTAACATCAGAATCCAGAAATGTATTATTCTCTTTATCCATTATCACATTCTCTTGTTTCTTTTGCACATACTTTCTTTCTTTCATTCCTCCATATTCATTCAGTTACTGACCATCTCTATCTTCTCCATTCCCACTCACTGTGTTCTATAGAACTGTGAAATTCTCCTACCCTTTCTTAACATTCCCTATCCTGCTCTCACACCTTCCTTTAGAACTGTAGTTACAACCTGACCTTACAATCTCAATGCTGTACTCCATCATTTTATTTCTTTCCTTTATACCAGCAGGATTAACATTGCTATATACCTTCAAGGCAAATATAAGGTAGGCACACCCCCTCTGAACACCCCCTGCCCATCACTCTGTCATCTTTGTTTTACTTTCAGGCCAGTTTCAACAAGATTTACAATGTTTCAGATAGCCTGGATTAAATCATAATAAGCAAGTTCTGTTTTGCACAAAACACTACCATACATTTTATTTTCAGAGCCATAGCCATGGGAAAAGTATTTTCTTCAACTTTTTTTTATTTACTGTTTACCGCCTTCAACCTGTGTGAGGTAGGCTCACCCAATAAGTATCAGAAAGTGTCGATTTGAAACAATGCTTCTAAATTAACCTGAGCATTTCTATGGTCTGTGTAATCCTCTCCCTATTTCAGCTTCAATTGGCCCAAAATCACATACGAGTATATATCAGAAATAAACGCATGCACATCTCTCTCTTCCTATGAATGACTTCTTAGTCTTGACTGGTACTTAATTAGTTTACAAAGAAAATACACCAAAACACCAAATGTTTACAAGAGTAATTATCCTTTGTGACATATAGGTGTTAATCACCGACACTCCAGTATTGAATTCTTACTTATTATATTTGAATGGGAGGCACTAACAGCTCTGTCTAAATGCAGAACCTTTTAAATATTTATAAGTATTTTAATCATACTTTGGTCCAATCACCTCCTTTACCAGCTACTACTTTCAAAAGTTAATTTATGAAATATACTAAGGGAAAATCTACAGATTGTTTATTCAATGTTCATTTATTCTGGTTTACCTGGCAAAGGATGTCAAAAGCCAGAGGGACCTTTTTTGGCAGGACACATCTCTTTCTCAGTTTAGGGCTCAGTATTCATCTCCCCCAAGCATTTTTTCTCTATGCTTTTTTTTTAATTTTAAATGTTGCAGTAGTTTTCTCCTCGTCTTTCAACCATCTGCTTCTCTATACAAGTGCATTTCTTTTGACTGAATTTAAGTTCACTAAATCACAAATGACTAAAAAAAATCAGTTAGTAGAATTTGACTCAAAAACAGTAGAATTTGACTCAAAAACTTTATTAGACGAAATGTACCTCAATTTTTTTTGACAGGAAGGCAAGCTCTTCAAGTTTCCTCATGTGGTCATTACTACCAATCATCTGACTTGGAGTTTTATATCATAACAGACATTTTTCAAAACTTACACACAACAATTTCACACAATTTTAAAGTTATTTCAGGGGGTATGGTTCCACAATTGTGTAGGTACCAGAAACCTGCTTGTACTTTTAAAACTTTTACTTCCTTGCACTGGAATCAAAGGAAGGGAAAGCCCACCTAATTTTTTTTAAGGTCAACCTCTGACATACTTTGCAGAGGAATTCGCCTCCACCTGTATGACATACCACAGACACAGTTAAATCTGTAGTTTACCCTGTGAGGTACTGCTGTCAGTCTTAATGGGCAATTAATCCTGCTAATGTCAGGAACACAGCAGCTGATATAGAAAAAGCCAGAAAGCTGCGGAATTGTTTTCCACTATTTTTATTTCACAGCAAGACAAAGCAATTAGATCACTCAGGAGTTTAAAGGCAGTTGTCACCTATTCTGACAAATTTGTATAAGCAGCAACACAGTATTGAAATGCTAAGCTTTAAATGTTGGTTATTTATAATAATTTATGTTAAGATGACTTAAATGTAGTATCAAAGATTTCGGTGACATTTAGATAAAAGTCAGAAAATATTTTTTCTTGTAAAGTACCAACACATTTACCATTTTCAAGCCCCCCCCTCCACACACACACACACACACACACACACACACACACACACACACACACACACACACACACACACACACACAGGACAGAACTGCAGAAATAGAGACAGGTGGCAACCCTATCAATTAAGTTGACTGATACTGGTGCACTGATACTGTTCATTAAAAGGTCTTTTATGCCTTTCTGTGGCATCCTTCCAGACTGGAATGCATATCTGGTACATGCAGATCCATGGTAAGAGATTCCCACTGACTTTGAGTCATTCCTTACATTGTCAGTGTGCATAAGCATTTTGTAGTCCACAAAGGAAATGTGACCATTTACAGCAACTATAATATACATCTGAATTTCCTTTAAGGTATATTTACTATATGCTTTTGTATTAAAAACATTAAGAAAAAGGAATCAGAAGGACTTAACTATATTTAAATAAATACGCGCACACACACACACACACACACACACACACACACACACACACACACACACACACACACACACACACACACACACATACACGTGCCTTTAAACACAGTACTGCATCCCACATATAATATTCTATATGCTACATACATTTTTATGCACACACACACATATATATATATATATATATATCTGTGTGTGTGTGTGTGTGTGTGTGTGTGTGTGTGTAGACGCACATATACAGTTACACGATACTTCCATTTTGATTTGTTTTTGTTGAAAGGACATGATACAAACACACAGGCATATAATCTAGTTCTCTGTTATACATACACATATTGTAGAACCAAATGGCAAACGCAAACCACAAAATGTAAAAAGTCTGGCAGATCAGGTTCCAACAAGCACAAAATCCAAAGCATGATGATGTAAAATAAAAGTTTTTAATGTAGAAAAAATATAAAAGATGTAAGCGCTTTCATTTAAAACAGTGTAAACTTCTTCAGACAAAGCTGTAGGACAAGGCAAACATTTAAATAATACACAGATGCATATAATTGAACTGCAGTGGTGGTGCTGCGGTAGCGTTGTCGCCTCACAGTTAGACATTGCCTGTTCGATTCTCAGTTAGAGCGTCTTCTGTGTGGCGACATGCGTGAATGGGCGTTCCTTCGTTGAAGGTTGCACGTTAGGCCCGGCAAGCCAGCACGTAAAAATCTACTGCCAATCATTAGCAGACCGGAGTTCCGCTGTGGCGACCCCTAACCGGGAAAAGCTGAAAGACACAAACAAACAGATGCATCTAATTGGGCACAGGGAAACAACTAGCACAAACCTGACATGAAAATTAACCCTTTAGTCTCACAATTCATACTGTTGAATGTGTGTTAAAATATACTATTTAAAAACATTATATTTAAACCAAGACCTTGTCAAATAAGAATGTTGTTTTGACACACTAAAATTCAGTGTTTACACTTTAAAGCTTAATGTTTGTGAAGATGTTATAAACAACTTACTCTAAGGAACAATCAAAAAGCACATTACTTTGCTTCATGCAATTTTCTTTCTTTCCAGGGCTTTAAGCTTTAGGACCGGAGAGACAGAAGTCAGGTTGTCAGCATGCACACCTCACCACCTACTCCATGCAAACCCACATCACACATACCTACATACACAGAGATCCTTGCCACAAACTTATCTTAACACCAAAGACCTTCCAAACACAAACACAAGCACACTACATGTAATACTTCCTCTGTAGAACACAATACACAGAATAGCTCATGCACCAGTGTCTCACCTGTCAAGCCCATAAGGCTAAACACTAAATGTAGCATATTAGTCATAGGAGACTCCATCGTGAAACACACAGATGCCCCTCTCACCAGGCTGGATAAGGAGAAGGTCATGGTCAGTTGTCTGTCAGGTGCCAGGATCCGCCATATCATACATGCTCTCAAGTCTCTCAACAATAGGTACCATTATGACTCTGTCAAAGTCCATATTGGTGTGAAAGACTTGATATATGCCTCTCTGGACTACAGAAAGTGAGACATGACTGAGCGCTCGGACTATGTGTCTCAGCATAGCTGGCGTTATGTACTCGGTAAACCCATGGCCTCAGGGAGCCCCTGATTATCTCCCTGCTTATGATGGCCCCCACATGAAGAAGCCATGGGTTTCTCCGTCTCTTCCGCTCCTTGCTCAAAGCCTCCTGGACTTTCTATTGCGTGTATGATGTCTGGTTGTTTTTTTTTTCCCCCCTGAAATACTTGCCTGTAAGCTGCACTCAATCAGGTCTGTTTCAGTGAAGCAAGGGGCCTGATTGGCTATGGCAATCAGGGAAGTAAGTTCTAGTTTCTTGACTGGTTTTGCTGTAATCAGTGGTCTGCTGGGTCGGTTCTGTGGATTATCGGTGTGAGCTATGAGGACGGATGGAGGATTCAAGTTTTCTTGGAGCGATCATGGGACCAGAAAAGGAGCTGTATTTTTAACTGTCCTTGTAAGAGCAATTTCTAAAAAGATTTTCCTTTTAAGGGCAATTTAAATGAGCTGTACTGTTCTGTTCTATGTGTAGGACAAGCAAGCAGAGGATTAGTAGCAGCCTTCTATCAACAGCAGAAAAGTTAAGTTGCTGGGCTTATTTTTAACTTTATTTTTTTGTTTTGGGGGAAGAAACCTAGGGAGAGGATTGTATTACTTTTTTTTGTGCAGGGTTCTTGTGTTAAGATAATTTGCAGGGGTGGGGGGTGGGGGGGCTGTGTTTGTAACAGTTTTATTTTACCTTTGTCCAGAATTCTTCCGCTAAGAGATTGAGGAAGGGAGGCTTCTCTGTAATTAATGTCAAGATTCAATGTAGTTTTTTAGCTAGTCTTGCATAAGAATATTCATTAATGCATTCAACGGATGAAGAAATTTGCTTGATTTATCATAACTGGACTTCTGGAAAGAATGCTTTCTGAAAAGTTGAGCTCTAACTATCCTGCTGTTCTTAGCTTTAGGCCTCATCAAACTAGCACTAATAGGCAGTGTTGTTCTGGTTTGCCTAGATAGAAGCCTCTGAGCAGGCTAGCCAAGTATATTGTCATGGGGTATGTTTCTGAGATTAAGTAAATTCAAAAAGACATCAGTATTAACACACTTTGACCTCTCCAAAATACTCCAGGCCAAAATTCTAATTCTTTCGCCCTTCTTTTGGCAAATTTGGGACCTGGGTGACCACTATGGAAAATCTGGATATATTCATGTTGTAAGGAAGCAGGAATAACAATTCTAGGACCTTTGAAAATAATGCCATCTTCCATCAACAACTCATCTCTGTAAGGGAAAATAAGTTTGCACTTCAGGTGGTACACTAGATAGCTTTGACAGCCATCCAACATTAATGTGGTGGTTGAGCTTTTGCAAACTTGGATCAGTCGTTGTATGATTTCTCAGCTCATCAAGTCTTGTGGTGGAAAAAGTACACACTTCCATGATGTCAAAGTCAAAATTCTCTGCATGAAGCTGTTGTGTTGGATTTCTGGGTGATCTGGATAAGGTATCAGCCAGCTAAAGAAGTTTGTCTTTTGTATAGACCATTTTGAAGTTGTACTTTTGCAATTTTAGCATCATTCTTTGCAATCTCGCTGGAATAGTAACTAGAAGTTAGTGTTCAGTTTCAATCTGAATAGCTTGATCATAGATATACTCATGAAGCTTTGAACATGCAAATACTATCGCCAAAAAGTTTTTTCTCAATTTGAGCACACTGCATTTCAAGTTTGGGTAAGAGTTCTAAATGCATAGGCTACTGGTCTGCCTTCTTGAAGAATAACTGCACCAAGACCAAATTTTGGGGCATCACAGGAAAGAGTTATTGGTTTACTGACATCGTAGTATCTTAATGTAGGTGGGGTGGCGATTTTCTGCTTAAAGTCTTGAAATGCCTTCTAGTGCTGTTCCAACAAAGCCCACATTTATTTATTTATTTATTTTACATTTGTTTAACGGGATAGTCCAACTGGATACATGTCCATTTTCAGCGGAGGCCTGGGGAGAAAATCTCCAAAAAGGCATTCAGCAAACTGTTAAATTTTTACAGTTTAAAACACAAAATAAAACACAAATAAAATAATTTTTACACAGATGCAGACAGATACACAAACAAATTATTACATTGTTGCATATAACATTTTTGCGCGTCCGCTCTCTCAAAGGTGCTGACAATTCACTGAAGTCTGCTATAAACTTGCCTAAATAGTTGACCATACCAAGAAAACACTGTAGAGACTGAACATTATCTGGTGCTGGCATCTCAAGAATGGCTGCTTGCTCAGAAAGGTCTGGTTTCAAGCCAGTGCTAGTAAAAAAGAAGTTATGTACTACCATAATGTTCCATGTTTGTAGTCCATCTCGCCTATATTCTTGCTGGATGGGTTCAGAGTTGATATTCGGCTCCGACTCAGCCGATACTAAAGCTCGAGACCCATTTACTGGCTGGAGGCTAGCTCCTATCCCATGGTGCCTCACGGCAATTCCCCAGATCTAGTCTGCAAGAAAGCAATAAATACCTATCAGGTAAGAACAAAAAAGAGGCTGTATAAATACAGCAAAGGATTAGAAATGTAATCCATTCCAGGTGGACAATAAGGAACAATGTCAGGCAGCACCAAAAGGTATTCACCAGATCCCCCAGAAACAGGAAGGGGGTTGGAGGGAGGGACGCAAGAATATAGGTGAGATGGACTACAAATATGGAACGTTATGGTAAGTACATAACTTCTTTAAGTTATGTAGTCCTATCTTGCTGTAATTCTTGCTGGATGGGACAGTGTCCCTAGCACCTTTATCCCGGGTGGCTCATGCGAAGAGACTCTTCGGCACAGTGGACCCAAAAGATGACCTGTCCCGGGAGGCCAAATCCAGTTTGTAATGAGTGACAAATGTACGTGGTCTTGCCCAAGTAGCTGCTGCACAAATAGTATCAATTGGGAGCCTAGATCTAAAGGCACATGAAGGAGCTAAATCCCTAGTGGAGTGACCTTTAGCTTTTACAGGTAATTGTCTACCAGCTTGTGGATAAGCAAAGGATATGCAATCTGAAAGCCATTTCGAAAAAGTAATTTTAGAAACAGGCAAGCCTTTCCGTTTGTCAGAAAAGTAAACAAAAAGTTGATCAGATTTCCTGAATTCTTTAGTCCTGTGTATATAAAACTGAGTATCCTGTGGACGGTAGCTCAATGGTAGTATTCAGATTGTGCTCTGAGCATACCTTAGGAAGAAAGGAAGGGTTTGTCCTGACAGAGAATCTAGCCTTGTGAAAGATAATGTAAGGAGGTTGAATAGTTAGAGTCTGTAGTTCTGAAACTCTCCTAGCAGATATTATAGCTACCAAGAACAAGGTTCATAGGTAGGTCCTAGGCTATCGGCCCAAGGGCCTATGTAAGCCTAGCCAACAAGGTTCTCTGGCTTACGCCACCCAAGAAAGTTATTTTCCTGTGCCACTCTCAAGCAGAGACACAGAAGTGATCCCCGGGGTGTATTTCCTATTTCCCATCCACTTATCAAGATTTTTCTTGAAGAGTGCTAATGAAGAACTTTGCTTGACATAGATGGGTAGCCTGTTCCAGAGTATGGGAAGTCTCTGTGACAGGATTCTATCCTTCCAGCATGTCCTGTTTATTGTGGTGACAAGGTTTAGTTCCCTAGAGCGTGTAGCTCGGAGGAATTGGGATTTCTTTAAATGTAGCATGTCCAACAGCTCTGGGTTTGACATAGTTTTATATGTTAGGCAGAGATCACCTCGATAGGCGCTATACTATGGTGTAAAGCTTGAGTTTTTTGAGGCAGTCAGTGTAGGGCATCTATTTGAGGCCAGTAATCCTCTTTGTGAGGTACTTCTGTGGCCTGTCCAGCTGCTGCAGATGTCTTGTGAGATACATTCCAAAAGTGGCGTTGTACTCTATAATGGATCTAATGAGTGCCAAGTAGAGGGGAACAATGACCTCTTTCTTCCTGGATAAGAACCCTTTTATGATGAGGGGTGCCACGTAGAAGGGCTTCCTGACTACTGTGGCGATGTGACTATCAAAGGAGAGACTACTGTCCACCTGGGTCCCAAGGTCACATCACACATTCGGTGTTAAGTAGATTGCTGCCTATGTGATAGTTCATGGGTACAGAGTTTTTACCAAAGGGGATGACACTGCACTTTTTGGCATTGAGCTTGAGGCCATGGCTCTGACACCAGGCATCTGTTTCAGCAAGGCCCTTCTGTAGGATGTCCACATCATTTGGGGACTTGACTTTGGCTCCTAGTTTGCAGTTATCTGTGAACTTCATTAGCCAGAGGCCTTCTGTGTTAGCCTGTACTTCAGAGAAGTAGATACCAAACAGGAGAGGTCCCAGGACAGAACCCTGTGGTACTCCACTTGTCACCACTTTCAGGTCAGATTTGGAGTCTGCAACGTTTACAGTGTGGGTTCTGTCAGTCAGCCAGTTAGCAACCCATCTTGTGACATAGGGATTTATACCTAGTTTAGTGAGTTTAGCTATAATTCCAGAATGGGGGATGGTGTTGAAAGCCTTTGTAAGGTCAAGATAGGCTGTGTGAACCACCTAACCCTCATCTACGGCTTTGGTGACTGCCTCAAAGAAGTCGATCAGGTTCAGGAGGCATGATCTGCCCTTCACAAACCCGAACTGGGTGGGATCCAGAGTTTGGAGGTTACCATTGTCTTTGTTTATGAGTTCCATGATGATACATTCCATGTCTTTGCAGACCAGGCTTGTCAGGCTAATAGGTCGATAGCTCCCGGGATCAGTGGTGGCTCCCCCTTTGTGGAGTGGGATAACTGTTGCTGTGTGCCATTCAGTGGGCACAAAGCCTGATGCAAGGCTGTTATTGAACATGGTGCTTAAGTCAGGAGCCAGTTTGTTCTGAAGTTCGTGTAAAACGCAGCCTGAGATGTTGTCCGGTCCCATGGATGCTGTGTTTTTGGCTTTAGAGAGTGCAGCTTCTGTTACCTGTGTAGTTGTGATTACAGGGACTCTGCATTCTTCCTGTATAGATATGGGCCCTTTAGGGGGTGAGGGGGGGGGTAAAGTTAGCACTGAACCTATCTGCCAGGATGTTGGGAATATCAGTTGGTTCTGTAATTTTCGTGCCTCTATGCTGTAACTCAGAGCAGATCTGGGTATTGCCATTGAGATTCTTGACATAGCTATAGAATGCTTTGTGGTTGTCCTTAGAATTAGTGGCAATTTTGTTTTCATAGCTAGATTTGGAGGATCTTATAAGGGATCAAATCTTCTTACTAAGGCTGACAGGGAGCTCCTCCACTCATGGGATTTTACTCTCTTTTGCAACAGTTTCTTCCTTCTGTTGTACAGTTTGTTAACGGAAGGGGACCACAAGATTGGCTTCCTTTTTTTGGAGGGTAGTGTCTTGGTTCTGTTTGGGATAGCACGATCCATGCACTCATGTAAGTGCTTATATAGTGCATTTGTGTAGGATTCAGCAGTTGTAACTGTATTGTCCATCTGCATGGGTGTCATGAAGTTCACCACTTCTGTCTTAAGAAGCATGAAGTTGGCTTTGGAGACATTTTTTACCATGGTTTCCTTAATGGGGGGGTTGGGGCAGGATGTGGATATCAAGGGTGATTAGCTTATGGTCAGATCGGACCAACGAGGAGTTGACTTCAGGTGTGGAACACCGGTCACTCATGTTGGTAATGACTAGGTCTAGGAAACTGTTGCCCCTGGTGGGGGTGTGGATAAGTTGATCCAGGGCACTGGAGTTTATGAATACCAGAAAGCGTTGAGCTAAGGAGTTGGTACATGAGTAGTTTTCCCAGTTAATGATGGGGTAGTTGAAGTTGCCCATTATTAGGGTGTTTGGTTGAAACCTAATATTTTCCAGTACGTCAAGAAAAGAGGAGTGGGAATCCTGGGGCATGGTGGGAGATCTGTAGCAAGCTACAATTTGGATTGCAGTTTGCCGAGAGTTAGTTGCACTTGGATAACCTCGGATGCATTATGCTGAGCAACTAGCCTGGAGGTGTGGATATCCTTAATGAATATGGACACACCTCCGCCTTTGGTGTTTTGGTCCAGGTTACATGGCCGAAAAGTGTGGTATGAGTTATAACCTGGCAGTGCAGGGGTGCTCTCTGGAGCCTTGAACCAGGTCTCAGTCACTGCACAGATATCGATGTTCTCCATTTTAAGGAGTGCCTCGAGTAAGTGCATTTTGAGATTTATACTTCTAGCATTGAGTAGCATTACCCTCAGTTTTTACTTGCCTGTTCCTGTTATGGTAGTGAATTTGTTATTTGAACCTTGCCTAAAAAAGGCATTATAGGGGCAGCAAGAGCTTTAGCCAGTATCCGGAATCCCAGGAAGACAGGTGCATGCCATCTGTGGCAAAGCATTGTGGTCTGTCGACCATGTCATCCCAAGCAGACAGATACTGGATCCCCTTAGAATGACACCAGAAGCTTAGCCAATTGTTGAAGTCAATCATTTTGTCCTTGTACTGCGGTATCATTCTGGGCGATGGCAAAATGCTACTCAGGGCTAGGGTCATACCTGCCTGGGCTCCAAGATCGGAGAGCTCTTCCATGTCTCTTTTTCATGTAGTCCAGGGAGGTATGTCTCAGGTCATTCACACCAACATGGACAATGACAGAGTCATATTTTTATTTGTTGTGGAGTGACCTGAGTGAGTGGGTTATGTGGCAGATCCTGACACCTGACAGGCAGCTGACAGTAACCTCCTTGTTTAGCCTGGTGAGTGGGACATCAGTGTGCCTGACTATAGAGTCACCTATGACTAGGGTGTTGGGTACATTGTTTTGCCTTATTGGCTGTGGTTGAGTGGCACACTGAGTCTGTGGGCTATGTGTCATTTGGGTTGTGTTGGGGGATGGAGGTTGCTTGCGTTTCTGCTTTGGAGGTCTCTGTTGCTTAGACAGACTATTATTGAGAGCCTCCGCAAATGTTTTTGCGTTACTATGTGTGGATTTTGGTGGTGTAGATTTAGTGAGACTATGTGATGTGTGTGGTGTGGTGCAAATGTTTACCTTCTCCTCATGACTGTCAAGTTCTGTCTAGGTTTTCCATGATAACAATTTTAAGTCTGACGATGAGGATGGCTCAAAGGGTACAGACATCAAAGATGAGAGGACTAAGTTTAAGTCCCAGGGCTCTAGTGGTTATTTTATTGGGGGCCTAAGAAGAACTCCTTTTAAGATAGTTTTACACAGGGAGTGCTGCATGATTGGATTTCCCATGAAACCAAAATGGAAATTGGAAATGGCAGATAACTGAACTCTAACTGCAGCGGCTGCTGTTCCTTCATGAAAAATAGTTGTTAGGAAGGATAGAATGGATTCTAAAGGAGCCGTATATGGATCCTAGCCCCGATTCGTAGCCCAAATAGTTTCTGAGTGGAAGGTTTATGGGATGAAATCAGTATGTGTTTGACCGCTGGGGATAAGGGAATACACCTGGCTACATGGAATTGAAGCAGCCATGCTATCAATTTGAGGGTGCGGATGGAGGGATGGAACTGTCCCAACTGATGAATCAGGAGATCTGGAGATAGGTCCAGAATCCATGGTTCCTCCAAGAGGTAGGGCCACAGGAAAGGAAACCAAACTTGTCAAGGCCAGTAAGGAGCAATGAGGATCAAAGAACTCCTCAACTGTCTTGCTTTCTGTATTACTTTGAGAATGAGTGGAAAAGGATGAAAGGCATAAAGAAGTCCTGGGGCCACTCGTGAACTAGAGCATCCCTGGGTGACATCCCCAGATGGGGAATGAGGGCAAAGTAGCTGCTGCATTTGGTGTTCAGGTGAGGGGCAAACAGACTGCAGCAAGGCTGGCCCATTTGTGAAAGATCTCTTTCGCAACCATTGGATTCAAGAACCACTCGTGAGGCATCAGAATTGCTTGGCTGAGTTTGTCCGCTATTACGTTGTATTTCCCTGGGATATGCACTGCTATCAGGAAGCACTGAGTATCCATTGCCCATTTCCAAACTCTTAAGGCCTCTCTACAAAGCAGGTAAGACTTGGTTACCCCCTGCTTGTTTATGTACCACAAGACAGACATATTGTCTGACTGAATCACAATTGTCCCGGTGGGAAGGGAGCTGTGAAGTGCTTGCAATGCATACAGCACCGCTCTCATCTCCAGAACATTGATGTGCAAGTGGTTCTCATGGTTCTGCCAAGTACCTTGGACTGTCATTCCCAGATAATGCCCCCCCCCCACCCATCTGGGAAGCGTCCGTGGTCAAAACTGCTTTCTCTTGGGGAGGAACAAGTAGACGACCTAGGACAAGTAGTTTAGTGTGTAACCACCATGTCAAATATTTTTTGCATGCGTTTGTTATTAATATCCGGTGAGACAATGGAAGTTCTTTCATCAACCATTGTGCAAATAGCATCCATTGGAGAATCCTTATATGTAGGCGAGCAAGAGGAACTAATAAGATGGTGGAAGCCATAGTCCTTAGGACTTGAAGGATTATTCTGGCCTGGACTCTTTGTTTGTTTATTAAAGATCTGACTTGACTGCGTAGAGAATCCACTCTTTCCTTTGTTAGCTTTACTGACATGGTGGTTGTGTCTATTTCTGAGCCTAGATATACAAAATGCTGCGAGGGAGATAAGATTGACTTTTGCAAGTTCACTGTGATGCCTAGGCTGGCGCACAAGGATCGAGTCGTGTCCCTGGTCCTTATGAGTTGATGCTTGGTGGTAGCAGTGAGGAGCCAGTCGTCTAGGTACTGAAGCACCTGGAATCCTTGACATCTCAGGTGAGCCGTTACCACTGCCATGCATTTGGTAAACACTCTAGGGGCTGCAGTGAGGCCAAAGGGCAGTGTTCTGAACTGAAAATGCCTGGCTCCCAGCCGGATGTGTAAGTGTCTCGTGGAGCACCTGTCCATTTTGATGTGGTAGTACGTATCCTGGAGATCGATTGAGCACATCCAGTTGTTTTTCCTGATAAAGGGAAGTATCGACTGCACAGCGACCATTCAGAACTTTGATTTTCTTACATGCTTTTTGAGCCTGCTAAGATCTAGAATTGATCTCCAGTCCCCTATCTTTTTTGGAACTAAAAAAATCAAGAATTAGTGCCGGATCCTACTTGCTCTGTGGGGACTTCTTGGATGACTCTTTTTTGCAGCAACGAGATGACCTCTGATGTTGCATGGTCTAGTTGGATGGGTGGTACATCTGGAAGAGACCGGTTTGTTGGGGGTTTGGAAATAAAGGGAATCAGGTAACCTCTGGATATTATTGTGTCTACCCAATGATCTTGAGTGATATTTAGGAGGCGCTTGGGTACAGCAATATATGACCCCCGACTGCCTCCAGAGACGGACAGTCGGGCAACCCCTCAGGGTCGATGAAAGGGATGATCAGAGAAAGCTTCTCTGTCTCCCTGATGTTGCAGACCTCCTCTGCCACGAAGGCGGCATCTTCCCTTATATCCTCCCCCTCTGTCTCTGTGGGAGGGTTGACCTTGTGCCTGAAGAAAACCTTTTTGGGATTTGCGGAACTACATTTTCCCTCCTGTATTACCCTTGGGATAGGGTCTGGATGTGGGAGAGAGAAATGGACTCCATTGGTAGATAAGGTTTTTCCTTCCTGCTCGCTCCTGGTCAAAGTCTCTTTCACTTGGGGTCCAAAAAGAGATGAATCATCAATGGGAACGTTAGTGAAGGAAGACTTGCAGGATTCCGTAAAATTACAAAGGTGTATCCATGAATGTCTACTGAGGGATATTCCTGCTGCATCTGCCCTGCTTGCTCCATCTGCCGCATATGAGATCAGCCTCATGGAGGAGTTAGCTATGGAAGTAAGGGTGGAGAGATGCATAGAAACCTTATACATGGAACCCAGAGCTACTGGACCCTGGAGGGTATCTCCTAACTCTTTCAGGAGATCCCTCTGAAGATGAGTAAAATGAGTCAGGTAATTCAGCGATCTTAATGTAAATGCCAGTGAAGACAAAGTACGCTTCCCATACCTATCTATCGTCCTGGACTCCTTGTTAGGAGGATGGATATTAGAAGATGTCTCAGATAATTCCTTCTTGGTGGCCGCTGCTACCACCATAGCATCAACTGGAACTCCCTTGCTAAGGAAAGACTTGTCCTCAGGTGCTGTCATAAATTTGTTTGGCCTCCTCAGGACGACTTCCACTGAATTTGGAGAGTTCCATGCTTTCCACAATATGACCCCCAAAAGTTGGTCATAATGTGGTATCACCTAAGAGGTGGAAGGTCGGGAGCCAAAGGCCTCAAGATACATTGATTCATCCTCAGTAGGGTTACAGGTCTTCCAATCACCCCTCTGTCTAAGGATTTCTAGGATGTCAGAGAAGGTGACATCCTCAGAGGGGGATCTAGGGGACCCTTCTGATTCCTCTAAATCAGTGTCTGACGTGACAAACTCAGGGGAGTCGACATGTTTCCTCTTACGTAGCCTCTTCCGAGGGAGCTCTCCAGTGGGATAATCTGGGGAGGTCTTGGAAGAGGGAGCACCTCCAATGGGGGCTACTTGGGTCTCTGGTTCTGTGGGGGTGGCAGGAGGGAAGAAGTTGCTGGCTGCTGCTGATGGTGCACAGGTTCCAAAGGAATGGCTATGGTAGAGGATAAAGCCTTCTCTATAGCTTCGAAAGCCTTTCCCCCACTCCGAAAAAAGACATCTGCTCCAAGAGGGTGGATGGTCTATTCCTAGCAAGAGGGAACGGTTCCGAAGCAGCAGTGGGAGCTGAGCTGAGTCGAGCCGAGGCTCTGAGAAGGAGGGTCGGTTTCGACGAGAACCTAAGGTGACTGTCCCCCTCGGAGTCGACACGAGAGCATCGGCTCCCGGAACCCTTGGCTCCAGACTGAGCCATCGAGGACAGAGTAATTGGCTCTGAGGAAACAGGTTGAATCCCCGGAGCTGAAGTGTCATAGACAGAGGTACCTGATGTAATAGGCTCCGAGAGCAAAGCAGTCAGAGGAGGAATAGTGATCGGTAAGGGGGATGGCTCTGAGACCTTTGAGTCTGGAGGGGTCAATTTTCTAGCCAGAGCTGGATCCAAAAGCAACCTCTTCACCACCCTCTCAATGTCCTCATCTGATAGGGTCCTGGAGGATCTGGTGGAGACAGAAGGAGACCTCCTTCTCTCCAAAATAGGAGATTTTGATCATTTTATTAAATATCTTATTTTTTAAATTTTAATTAATAAACCTTTTATGCCTCTAGCTTGTTTAATAATGTGGTTTGTAAATTTGTAATTCTCCATTTTATTTTTGTTATAAAATAAATAGTTTGTGCAAGTTTTCATTACCTTTGACTCCTTTCTGGCTCTTTTCTGTGATTGTTTCTCTTAGTACATTCATTGTTATCTCTGCACCTTGTAGCTTTGAAAAGCAGTCTCTGGAATCCCAGTTCTGACACCATGTCGCTCATCTAGTCAGCATAAAATAGATGAGTCTTTCTGGGTTCTGTTCAAGCAGCTTTATTATACAAAAATACATCAGGATTGAGGCTTAATAACTTTAACTTAGATAAACTTATAAACAAAGTAGCTATTACACTTATACATACTCACTCTCTGGATGCACTCATAAAGTGGCACTGAAGCTAGCATGTGCTGGCTATTTATATGCATGTGCTGACCTTGAAATGCTTCTTAAAGGTACAAACATACACTACTCTACAGCAGCTAAGAGAATGTCGCAGAATATACCGCTGTTGTTTTAATGTATACTAATGCAAACCCTGTTATAGTAGTATTGTATATACAGGCAATGTTTACAACTATCCCTGATGGTACGCCTTTGTTTTATGATGACTTTTTGCTTTGTCCGGAGTTATTGCATTGAGAGGTTGGTACCGGGGTTACAGGCTATGAGAATGTTGCACAATGTTCAGATGATCGCCTGGTATTTCTCTTTTCATTAAAACATGGGGTTACACAATACTTTTTTACTGCAAAATCTGTTATTCCAGCATTTTTGTTCACCCATAAGCACATTGTTTTTTAATGTTACACCTTTGTGTTTTTATTTTGCTTTTACTTCATCCAGATTTATTGTTCTGAGACCCTAGGGGTAGGGGCTGTGAGAATTCTGCAGAATGTACTGATGTCTTAATGCGTGCCAATTCAAATCCTGTTCTATTATCAAAGTTGATCATAGCAAAGTGTTTAACTATCCCTAATGTTATGCCTTTGTTCTGCAGTTTTTTTTGGCTTTATGAGAGGTTAGGGAAGGGTAGGGGCTGTGAGAATGTTTCACAATGTTTAGATGTTTGAACTGTTAATCATCAAAAATGTGGATTCATGCAATGCATGCTACTGGAAAAATCTGTTATTCTACCATCTTTATTAGTTCATAAGCACAGTGTTTTAAATCCCCAACATTACATCCTTGCCTTTTTTTATTTTGTTTTTACCTCCTCTAGAATTGTGCTGAGACTTTGGGTGGGGGGACTATAAAAGTTCTGCAGAGCGTACTGGTTATTTTAATTAATGGTAATGCAAACCCTGTTATTCTAATTTTTCTAAGTTTATCATGCAGTGTTTGTAACTATCCTTGAGGTTACACCTTTGTTATGTGGTTATTTTCGGCTTTAGAATTATGCTGAGAGGTTAGGAGGTTGGTAGGGGCTGTGAGAATGTTGCACAATGTCCAGATGTTTGTTAGTTTTGGGCCGTTCATCAAAAATGTGGGGGTCACATAATGCATGCTACTGCAAAATTGTATTCTATCATTATTAGTTCACAAGCCCATTGGTTAATATGTAGGTACTAGGCTATTGGCCCTAGGGCCTATATCAGCCTAGCCAAAAAGGTACCCTGGCTTTTGCCACCCAAGAAAATTATTTTCCTGTGCCCCAGTCAAGCAGAGCCACAGAAGTGATCCCCAGGGTGAATTTCCTATTTCCCATCCAATCATCATGATTTTTCTTGAATAGTGCTAATGAGGAGCTCTGTTTGGCATAGATAGGTAGTCTGTTCCAAGGTATGGGAAGTCTCTGGGACAGGAATCTATCCCTCCAGCATGTTCTGTTTACTGTGGTGACAAGGTGTAGGTCCCTAGAGCATGTAGCTCGGAGGGATTGGGATTTCTTTAAGTGGAGCATGTCCAACAGCTCTGGGTTTGACATAGCTTTGTATGTTAAGCAGAGACTGCCTCTGAATAGGTGATATGCGACGGAGTAAAGCTGCGTAGGGCATCTGTTTGAGGCCAGTAATCCTCTTTGTGAGGTATTTCTGCGGCCTTTCCAGTATTTTAAATTCTTAATGTTCAGTCTTATATTGCTGTCTTTATCATGTGTGGGTGTCTATGTCCTGTGTGCTAGAGTCTGTGTAGCTGTCTGTCTTGTGGTCTCTGTCCTGTGTGAGGGAGTCTGTGTGGGTGTCTCTCTTCAGTATTGCTGTACTTCTGTGGAACTGGCTACCTTGATACAGTACAGAGGCTTGTCATAATGTAATAACATTGCTGCTAAATAAAATTTAGTACCAATGTACCACAGCAAGGTAGTCACGCACAGAGGTACAAACACTGACTGTCATTTAGTACCAGTGTTACATTACAGATGTACACACACATTGACTGGCATTTATTTAACATTTGTTGACCATGAAAGTCTGACTAGGACAGAGCCTATTTTCAATACAGGCTGGTGAGAAATGCTCCAGACACATGTCTTTGGAATGTGGGAGGAAACCAAAGTACCTGAAGGAAACCCACATGAATGTAGGGAGGACATGCACACTCAGAAGGCACCACAGCCAAGAATCAAACTGGAGAACCTCTTGCTATAAGGTGACAATGTTAACTGCTGCACCACTGTGCCACCCCAGTCAGTGTGTGTGTGTGTGTGTGTATGTGTGTGTGTGTGTGTGTGTGTGTGTGTGTGTGTGTGTGTGTGTGTGTGTGTATGCACCATTGTGATTGGGTACCTTGCTGTGGTACAGTGGCTTGTCATAATGTAACATTGGTACTAAATGCCAGTTTGTGTGTGCCTTGGCATTTCAAGTCTTTTTAATGGTATGAATGTAGCAACACTATACAGTGATAGTTTAAATGGTGTTGCATGAGCTTGATAGGGAAGGGGGCATGACGGCAATGTGGTCACACTTTTTATGTTCTCCTGGGTAGAGCCCCCAACTTGAAACTTGCTGGGGGATGCCAAAATGGTAGCACTGGCCCTGTGTCTCATGCAGGCATGTCCTTTGCATTAAGCAGCATTTTACGTTCACCTAGAATGATGCCTCAGTACAAACAGAAAATAACTGACTTCAGTAATTGGCATAGTTGTTGCTGTCATTCTAAAGGGATCCAGTATCTGTCAGCCTGAGATGACATGACCGACAGTCCTGAATGCTTTGCCAGAGATGGTCTTCATCTGTCACCCCTGGGATTTTGGCTACTGGCTAAGGCTCTTGCCACCTCCATAGTGCCTTTTTAGGCAGTGTCAGAAGCACAAAACTCCTGACGTAAAAATACCAACCAAAAACAAACTCAAGGTCATGTTGCTAACAGCTATGAGTCTTACCATGAAATTGCACTCACTGGAATCAGTCCTCACCCTGGATGACACAGACATTTGTGTGGTCACGGAGACCTGATACAAGGCTGTGGATAGCACCCCAGCCGTACCAGGTTACACCTCCTTCCACACATTAAGACCACAAACTGAAGGCAAGAAAACTAAATGAGGAGTGTATTGATATTCATCAAGGATAAATACACCTCCAGATTGGTCAAACAGTATGATTTTATTTATTTATTTATTTTTATTTAACATGTCTTAACTGGGAATGTCTGACTTGGAACAAAGCCAATTTTCAGTGGAGGCCCAGGGAAAAATGCTCCAGATGCATGTCTTTATAATGTGGAAGGAAACCAGAGCACCCAGAGGAAACCCACACGAACACAGGGAGGACATGCAGACTCCACACAGAACACACGCCAGCTGAGAATTGAATCAGAGAACCTCTTGCTATTAGGCGACAAAGCTACCGCTGCACCACTGCGCCATCCATGATGCCCCAGAGATACTTCAAGTGCAATTAACTGTTGGTAGAACACATATTCAAGACATTGCTGGCCACAGAACCCCCTTTATGAATCAGGATATCCACCCTACCTATTTGAATCAACTAACAAGATACATCCTAACACCATAGTTTTGGGCAACTTTAACTACCCTAGCATTTACTAGGTTAATGACTTGTGCTCAAACTCACCTGCCCAAAGGTTCCTCGACTTTGTCAACTCTGGTTTCATGGACCAGCTGGTTGACACCCTCACCAGGGGAGCCAACATCCCGGACCTCTTGCTGACAAATATAGGAGACCATTGTAGCTCCCCTACTGTGAGTTCATCCCTGGTGAGATGTGACCACAAATCAGTCTCATTTAAGGTAACTATCATACCTGACCCTCCCCTAGTGCAACTAGACTAAAATACTTCAACAAAGCAGATTATAACCTCTTATGGGATGGTATAAATAGCTTCATTGCACTTCTCCCCTCAGATGGAACTGGTAACTATGCCGAGCTCTACACCAATGCCCTTTACAAGCACCTGTATAACTGCATTGACTTGGCAGCACCTGTTAGGACCAAAACAAGCTCCTCAAGGAAAAGCAAACTTGCCTGGTGGACAACCATCATTAACAGGCTTTACAATAAAAGGAAGAAACTGCTGTCCAAGAGTAACAACAAGCGGGTTCTAAACTGGAGACACTCCTTCCTCAGCTTAAATAAGCAAATAAGACTTCTTGTGAAGTCTTCCAAGGCAAACTATGAATCCATGTTTGCTTGCTCAACCAAGGACAACCATAAGGTGTTCTTTCGTTATATCCATAACCTGAAATGTAAGGCTCAGATTTTTGCCAAACTGGTTGTTAATGGTAACACATACATTGAGCCAGTGGACATAGCTAACCTGCTAGTCAACAGGTTTGGTGAAAATTTCACTCCCCCGTCCCCACCAAATGTACTTCATGACATCCCTACCACCTATCTCCTACCTTGTGTCTCTAAAGAGCAGGTCATAATCACCCTCTTTAAGGCCAAAAACAGCGTCAATGGGACCTGATAACATCCAAAGCAGCATCCTACATGGGCTCAAACAAGAATTAGCATCAACACTGGCTACTCTTTTCAGACACAGTCTAACCACTGGATCAATCCCAGCTGAATGGAAAACAGCCACTGTTATCCCACTGCACAAAGGTGGTGCTTCTACTGATCCCGGGAACTACAGACCTATTAGCCTGACTAGCCTTATCTGCAAGGCCATGGAGAGAATCATCATGGACCTTATCAACAAAGATATAGGTAATCTCCAAACACTAGATCCTACCCAATTTGGATTTGTCAAGGGGATATCATGCTTGTTAAACATGGTGGACTTCTTTGAGACAGTCACAAGGGCCCTGGATGAGGGGAAATCTGTGCATACAGCCTACCCAGACCTGGTCAAGGCATTTGACACTATCCTCACTCAGGCATCAATGACAAACTCTCCCAACTAGACATCAACCCTTACATCATAAGGTGGGTTGTGAACTAGCTCTCTGATAGAACCCATAAAGTCAAAATAGGGGAATCCAACTCCAGCAGTAGACCCCTTACCAGTAGTGTTCCACAGGGATCAGTCCTGGGACCTCTACTGTTTGGAATGTATTTCTCCGAAATACAAGCTAAAACCAAGGGACTGTGGCTGAGAAAGTTTGCTGACGACTGCAAACTGGGTGCAGTCACAGAATCTCCAAACAATGTCAACATCCTTCAGGAAGGTCTTACATCCAGAAATGAGTGATGCCAAAGTCATGGCCTAATACTCAATGCCAAAAATGTATTATCATCCCTTTTGGCAAGATCAGTGGTCCTGTAAATTACCACATGCACTCAGTAGTGAGAGATCTGGGCAATCAGGTTGACAGTAACCTTGTCTTTGATCAACAGGTCTCCAGAGTGGAAAGAAGGACATTCTATATTGCTCACCTCATAAATAAGGGAATTGCCTCAAGAAAAAGTGAAGTTATCACCTCCCTGTACTCTTCACTCATTAGGCCAATAATTGAGTGCAACACCCCTTTTGGCATGTACCTTTCAAAGCACCTGTAGCAGTTGGAGAGACAATAAAGGTTCCTCACAAAGAAAATTCAAGGTCTTCAGCAACTATCCTGTGTGGATCTGGTGAAATCACTGTCACTTTATTCTGTTTCATACAGACTATTCAGAGGAAATCTCTGCATTGCATATAAGGTAATCTCTGACCCTGCTTTACTGGAAATGCTGCATATCTGCAAGTCAAATGGCACACGGGTTACTTGCTCTAAAGACCTAAACCTGGTATACAACATCAGTAGAACCTGTTGGAGGGACAGATTTGTCTCCCAGAGGTTACCACACCTTTGGAATAGACTCCCACTTCACATCAAACAGAGCACCTCATTGGCCCTCTTCAAACACAGTCTGGACAATTGGATGGGTAACCGTAAATTAATCTCGGGGGTTCCACCTGCGTCTCAATTGGACAGGGGCAATAAGTGTTGATCATGGTAACAAGGGTAACATTTGTCTAGGTTTGTAAGGGTCCTTGGGCATTAGCCTAGTAACTTCTTATGATCCTATGATCTTATGATCTCATAAACTCAAACACCTCCTCAAATTACGTGATGAAGCATGGCACAATTGGAAATGCAAAGTCTCCACAGATTCCCAAACCAAATATACCTGACAATGCAACCTAGCCAAGCAATCCATCTTCCTACATGAAAAATAACACTATGACAACAAACAAATCTCACTTTTAGCCAAACCTAAAAGATTCTGGAGAGAAATCAATCTATCGACCGGTCAAAAAAGGCAACGCAACTCCACTTCCCTGAATCTCTGTAACACCACCACATACAAACTCTCATGCACTGAAATCCTCAATGAGTTCAGCAATATGCCACACATCAACAACACAAAACTACCACCCCACATGTCATATAACTGACACACATTCAGAAACAGTGTCCGGATAACATGTTCAGCTCATCTTTGAAAGCCTGTAGGCAAAGACTCTCCTCCTCCCACTAGTCTACTTCAAAAAGAGTAGAACCAAAGAGACTGAAACACAACTGAACCACATACATATACCCTTCCTCCCGCATCCTCACCCTCCCAGCATCCCCGCCCAGCAGCCATTCCAGTATCCCATTACTTGATTCTCTCTCTCCCCCCAGTTACCATAAAACACTGTTAAAACCTGTCAGTCTGCTTCTTTACTTCTACAGTGATTACAGATATTTGGATTTAATTTAAAACTTTTATTTCAAATTTTATACACTGAAAGCTGTTTGCTAAACAAAACAGTACAGTTTCATAATGAAAACAGACTTAACATGAGCAACAGTAAACTTCTCTGCCCTTCAAACTCACATTCGCTTGAAACTGCATCGAAACCCACATTCACAGAACATGCATCTGTCCTGAGGCAGATTAAATGTACCTCTGGGCGGTTTTCAAACCATGGTACCCTGGCATACATTTTAGGACCCATACATAAATGCATGTGTTCTTTGATTCACCTTCCTGATTGTATTAAATTATATTTTTTGCTTAATACATCACCACTTCACAGAGTGCATTTTTTCTGATTTTTTTTTCTACCTAATTGTTACCAAATCCTGTGGTAATTAACCTAGCCACCATCCCCAGCATGTTACATTACCCGAGCAGTCTGCCACCTCAGTCTTGAGACTGCGGCAAGCTTGATAACAGAAGTATTTGGACAGCATTTTTGCATTCAAAGAAGTACATTATTAGCACATGCATAATTGCACTTATCATTTAAATCAGTTTTGTGTGTTTTTGTTTTTTATCTGAAGTTAAAATGATTAATTTAAGGCATTGTATAGTCTGCATTGCTTTTGGTTTCTCTGCTAGGCCTTGGTAATTTTCTGAGTTTGTTATAACTAATTATAACTACAGCCTCTGATAATTTACCCAGCCACACCCCCTGGTATTTTACATTGCACAAGCACTCTGCTATCTCAGTCATAAGACTGCTGCAAGCTTGACAACAAAAGCATTTGGATAATATTTTTAATTCAGAGCAGTACATTTTTAGCACATTTATAATGGCACTTATCTTACAATTTAAATCAGTTGTGAGTGTTTTTGCTCTTTATCTGAAGTTAAAACTATTAATTTAAGGCATTTGTATGGTCTGTTATGCTTTTTGGGTTCTCTGTTGGGTCTATGTGTTTTTTAGTACCTTTGCACTTTTGGCCAGCCAAAGTTTTTTTTTTATTATTATTATTTTTTTTTTTTTACATTAAGAAGACTGGGACTGCTATTCTAGTGGGCAGAAGTAAGGTAGCCTAGTCAAATCTGAGTTGGAAAATGCACAGGGAGGCATAAAGCGAGAATTACTTTTTGTAGCTAGTTATCTGATTTGTTTCCAATAACTTTTCGCTTTTGTCTATCTAAAGTGTGTTTTTACATTAAGAAGGCTGGGACTGCAATTCTAGTGGGAGTAGAAATGTAGCCTAGTCTGTCCAAACTGGGAAACACACATGGGAGCTTAAAGTGACAATTACCTGTTATAGCTAGTTGGTACATTTTCATTTTTGGCTAACCAAAGTGTGTTTTTACATTAAGAAGACTGGGACTGTTAGTTTACTGGTAGTAGTAAAGTAGCCTGGTCAAAATCTGAGTTGGGAAACAGACAAGGGAGACTTAAAGTGACATTGATCCATCAGCCAGAGGACTTTTTAGGGACTTAGTTGGGCATTAATCTGCATTTGCATTTAAGAGCTACATTTTCTGTGCTTTTAAATTAAGAAGTTCCAGGATCATCCATATTGTGGCAGAATGTGTTTACCTTGTATCTCTGAGTTGGGAGGTGCTCCAAGGAGCTTAAAGTGTAGTTTTGTTTATTGGCTAGAGGACACAGGAGTTAGTTTTCAGCTTTTCCTGTCTACTATATATTAGGCCTGTTTTTGCAGAACTGTTCACCAATCAGTGGTGGTTAGCAGTATGCTGTGTAGTTGCAAGCCTAGTACTTACGACTTTAACCTACAATACAGAAAGTCTTTGCATGGAGCTTAACTTAGGAAAGCTAGATAGTGTCATACAGCACTAAGATCATAGCACTATCTAACATCTAGCCTTCACCCTAGACACCACTCAGCTGACCTGTGTAAAACCAAGACCTTAAATCATAATAGCTCAACCCTAATGCAGGACCTTTGCAATTTCATAATGTCTCTCTGGCCAGCTTCAGTGATATGGGCATCCTGAGACAATGTACCTATTGTCTGCTGTATTCAGACAAACTTGTATTCCTTGACGAAACTAACACAATATGCAAGAGATGTAAACAAATAACTTCCATGGATGCTAAAAATCTCACTTACAAACAAGGAAAACACACACAATACATCCTTCACACACACCACTCACTACTAACGTAGACTTTCTTATGCTGAAGCACCTAAAAGATGCCTCTACAAACCTCAAAGACTTCCTAAGCCATCAAACTATAACACCTACCCTCAGCAATTACTAAAGCACACAAAAAAAGCAGCAACTAACACAACACACAAACCTACACATAATGATCCCCCAAGGACAAAGCCCATAAGGCAAGGAAAGATTTTACCTGGTATTCTTGTCATATGGGTTTCTATTGTATGACACCCAGACACTTCTCTCAGAAAGCTGGACAAGGAAAAAATAATGGTTAGTTGCCTATCTGGAGCTAGGATCTGCAATATCACACATATTCTCAAGTCACTGCACCACAGGTACCAATATGTGGGTGTAAATGAAATGAGGTGTACCTCACTGGACTATATAAAAAGAGACAATATGAATTTCTCTGAATATGTAACACAGACAGGTACATGCTTTGTACTGAGCAGCATTCAATCTTCACCAAGGATGATGCCACAGTTTGAACAGAAAATGACTGATTTTAATTGGCTTAGTTTCTGGTGTCATTCAGGGGAATCCAATATCTACCAGAAAGGGAGGACATTGTTAACAGACCACTTTGCTTTGTCAAGTATGGTCTACACCTGTCCCCTTGGGCTTTTGGATAATAGCTAAAACTATACCCATCCCCATTAGCCTTTTTTAGACAATGTCAAAATGGCAAGACTACCAACATAGCAAAAATTAAAAAAAAGTACTTAAAGCAACTTTAAGGTATTGCTGTTCAGTGCTAGAAGCCTAAACAAGAAATTCCACACCATACAAGCTCTCCTCACACTAGAGCATGCAGACATATGTGCTGTTACTGAGACTTGGGTTAAAGCTGGAGAAAGTACTCCAGCAGTGGAAGGCTGCAATGCCTTCCACACATTTAGATCATCAGCAGCACAGACAGGGACTAAAGGTGGAGGTGTCTCAATCTACATCAGTAGCAAATACAACTCTAGTTTGGTTAAACAGGATGATGCCTCAGAGTTCATCCATGTCCAAATCTCTATAGACAGGGTTCTCTACCATGTAATGGCCAGCTACAGGTTGTCCTCTTTGACCCACCAAGCTCACAACTCCTACCTAGACCTACTAGAGGCACTCACCATCAAACCAAATATGCTATTATGGCAGACTTTAACTACCTCTCTATAGACTAGGAAATGTCCATGAACTCACAGGCATAATGTTTCCTGGACTTTATCAAAACACACAGCAACGTCAATTATGAAGTCAGGATAGCCTCCCAGTCTAAGGACAGTCACAAGGCCATCTTCAGTTATGTCAGGAATGTCAAAGGTAATACTGCTGTGTGCAGAACTGGCAATAAATGGCACAACCTTTACTAACCAGGGTGACATAGGAAATCAACTGGCTGATAAATTTAGCTGTAATTTCACTCCCCACTACCCCTGTGAAATCCTTTCTAGAATATTCCCCCAACTAATAACATGGAGCAGGTCCTAAAGGTGCCACAACAATATCCTCAGTTGACTTCCTAAATAACCTAAAACATGAACTAGCAGGATCACTTGAGGCACTCCAACTACAAAGTAAAAACAGGTTAAATACCAGGTGAATTGAGGGCCACAATGGTCATCCCTCTTTATAAAGGTGGACCATCAACTGACTCTAGGAACTTCAAATCCATCATCTGACAATTCTAATATGCAAAGCTATGGAGCGAATTATCATGGAAATGATCAACAAGGACATTAGCAACCTACAGACACTGTTCCCAGTTTGGCTTTGTTAAGGGAAGGTCTTCCCTGCTTAACCTGGTAGACTTCTTCAAGAGGGTCACCATGGCTATGAATGATGGGAAAATGGTGCATACCTCCTACCTTGACCTGCCCAAGGAGCTTGATATAATACCGTACTCAGGTAGTGTTATCAAACTCTCAGAACTAGGCATAAATTTTCCACATAACTAACTGGATGGCGACCTGGCTCACAGATAGGACCTAAGAAGTCAGGATTGGTGTGACCACCTCCAACAAGAGAGTGAACACCAGTACAGCACATCAGGACTCTGTGTTGGGCCCGCTCCTGTTCAGCATCTGCTTCATGGAAGTTGAGAATAATGTCAAAGATCTCTGTCTCACCAAGTTCACAGAATACTGTAATTTGGGAGTTACCATAGATTTCTCCCATGCCACCAACATCCTACAGGAGGGTCTAGCACAAACAAATGACTGCTGCAAAAGCCACAGATTAAAACTCAGTGCAAAGAAATGCATTATAGTGCCCCTCGGGAAAGAGTTTGCCCAAGCTAATTACTTCATCCATAAAACATCTGTAAGAGTTGACCCGATAGTTAGGGACCTGGAAACATATGTAAACAGTAATCTGGTGGTTAACCAAGATGTAGAGAAGACACTAAGAAAATCATTCCATGTTGGCCAGGTCAAGGTAGGAGGTATGCACCATTTTCCCCTCATTCATAGCCATGGTACTTTTAAGTGCTAGCCACAAAGTTTGAGAATTCATTTTATGCTCAACTTCTGAGAGACTTGGTTGGCTACAATCACCTACATTAGAAGCTGAAGTTAAGTACAAACTTGCAGTTTTAAAAATGCTGTATTTCATTTTTTCTGATACGTAATTGTATGTTTCACTGAATATAGTGTGCTGTGTGTCCCTCTGCTATAAGAGGGGGTGTTGGTCTTCTCACTTCTTTGTTATCTGATATTTAACTGTAAGCCTAGAGGGCTTCCTCTGTACTTTTAAGTGCTAGCCACAAAGGTTGAGATTTCATTTTATGCTCAACTTCTGAAAGACTTGGTTGGCTACAATCACCTGCATTAGAAGCTGAAGTTAAGTACAAACTTGCAGTTTTAAAAGTACTGTATTTCATTTTTTCTGTTACCTAATTGTGTGTTTCACTGTATATAGTGTGATGTGTTTCTCTCTGCAGTTACTTCCTCCCCCACCATCCCTGTTCTTGTTTTGTTGTTAGTTTTGGTTAGTTTCCTGTAAGTCTGTATTTGAACACTCCTCCTGAGTCCATCTCATTTTCTCACTTAACCGAGTACAGTGAGATCATATTCTGAGTCTAGTGTTCACTCTACTTAATACAGAGAGAAGATTTGAGAAGGCCAACCCACTTAAAAGTACTCAATTGTATTTATTCTGCTGCATTTATTACTGCTTGGTAGTAGCCTGATTAAATTGTAACTGTTATTCTAACTCTTTTGGTTTAAGCACCTGGGCTTCATACCGGTTGTTTTACATTAAGAAGGTTTGTGGTCTGCACTGTTGTGGCAGAACAGGTAGCTTACATCCTTCTAATCTGGGAATTGCTGATTGAAGACTCAGTGTCTGCTATTCTAAAAGTGTATTAGATCTGGTTTAAGCACTTGGGCTTCAGGACAGTTATTCTACATTAAGAAGGTTTGTGGTCTGCACTCTTGAAGGAGGAGAGGCTGGATTCTGCCTTTCTGAGCTGGGAATTTCTGGTCACAGGCTTATTGTGCCTGATTATTTGAACTGTTTCTTTTACAAATTGGTGTGCCTTGTTGCTGTAGCATAGACCAGATTCAGGCCTGCTGAATCTAGCTTTGTTTGTATAACATGAGCACTGATCCAGGCCATCTTTTTTTGGAGAAGGTTCCCCTGCACCCTTGTAGCAGGAGTGTGCAGTCAGAACTTCTCTGACTGAAAACTGCTGGAACAGGGCTCAGTTTTGAGCTTTTTTCTGGTTAATTGGGTAACTTGTTTAAATCAGTTTGTTCGTTTTCTATTGTTTTATATATAAAAAAAACTGCACTTTATTCATCTGCTTTTAATGCATTTGTGTTTCTTCCTACTTTATTACTAGGGGCATTGACTACAACTCTGATCTGAGATGTATAACAATAAGTATCCTTTTCTGTGCATTTTTTATTGTATCTATGTTTTTTTAATTGTATCTACTTTATTTTCTGAAAAAAAAACCAAAAAACAAAAAAATATACTTGTTTCCCACCTTTCTAAGCTAGTATAGTCCTCTTTTCAGGTTAGTGGTGAATTCAGGGCTGTGTTACAAATCTCTCTGTTTGCCCATACTTTACTTGGATAGAAGGAAGTTTCTCTGTTCACATGTGAGAGAGGGGAGCTTTGAGCAGCCTATCTGTCCCTGGAGAAGTGGTTTCAGCCCAGAAATTAGTAGCTTATTGGCCATTTTGGGATAATTTCTATCTCTTTCATTTCCCTGTTATAAAAACCACATTTGCCCGGTTTTGCTTGCCGGGCAGCACCATTTAGCTAGGGTATAACTATTTCCGGCTCCACAAAGTCTCCTCTTCAATTTTACCCTTGGAACTAGACAAACTTTCAACTTAAGCACTCAAGCCATTAATTTCTCAGCCCAGCACTTGCTCAAAACTCATAGCAAACACTTATAAACCCTAGCACTAGACCCCGCTATACTGTACAGAAGGACAAGGCTCTCTGTTCGACCTTACCAGCCATTAAGTAAAACAGTTCACTGTACCTATCCAGCCATGTCCAAAGGGCAGTTTCAGGTGTACTCTCCAGTCCATCTGGTGAATCTGGGCATTTTGAGGCAATGTTACAACTGTCTCATGTACAAAGACAACCCTCTCCTCCTACCACCAAACACTAATACATGCGAGAGATGCAATTATACAGCTAAACTGGAGGCTAAGCTCTCTCAACCCAAGACTGGATCAGACAGTCAAGAGGAGAAGGGAAATACTTGTATCATACCACCAGTCTCACTATGACTCATTAAACCAGCACTGGCAAAAAACACACATAAATACACAAAGACATACTCACAGGCTCTAAATAAAAATCTGCAAAAGCAACAGAGACCTCCAAAGCAGACATCCAAGCAGCCTTCACCCCCCCCCAACATAAACCATGAAACACATACTTCACAAAACCAATGTGCCACGCAATCACAGCCCTTAAGTTAAAATAACATACCCAACATACTAGTGATAGGTGACTCTATAATCAGGCACACTGATGTCCCACTCACTAGGCTGAATAAGGAGAAGGTTACTGTTAGCTGCCTGTCAGGTGCCAGGATCCGCCACATAACACAAGCACTCAGGTCACTCCACAACAAGTACAAATATGACTCTGTCATTGTCCATGTTGGTGTGAATGACCTGAGCCGTACCTCCCTGGACTACATGAAAAGAGACATGGAAGAGCTCTCTGATCACATAGCCTAAGCCGGTATGACCCTGACCCTGAGTAGCATACTGCCCTCACCAAGAATGATATCATGGTATAAAGAAAAAAATATCAATTTCAACAATTGGCTAAGTTTCTGGTGTCATTCAAAGGGGATCCAGTGTCTGTCCACTTGGGATGACATGCTCAACAAGCCACGCTGCTTCGCTAGAGATGGCTTGCACCTGTCACCCTTAGGCTTTCGAACACTGGCCAAGGCTCTTACCACCCCCATAGTGCCTTTTTTAGGCAAGGCTCAAAAGAGAAACCCACCACCGTAAATAGCACAAGTAACAAAAAACTGAGGGTAATGCTACTCAATGCCAGAAGTCTAAACCTCAAAATGCATGCACTCAAGGCACTCCTCAGTATGGAGAAAATCAATATCTGTGCAGTAATAGAAACCTGGTTTAAGGCTCCAGAGAGCACCCCAGCACTACCAGGCTACAACTTGTACTACCATACATTTCGGCCACAGAACCCGGACCGAAGTACAAAAGGCGGGAGTGTATCCATATTCATCAAGGATACCCATACCTTCAGGTTAGTGGCACAGCATGATGCTTCAGAGATCATCCATGTGCAACTAACAATGGGCAAAACTGCAATTCAAATTGTAGCTTGCTACAGATCACCCACCATGTCCTAGGACCCCCATTCCGCGTGTCTGGAAACACTGGGAAACATAAAGATCCTACTAAACACCCTAATATTGAGTGATTTCAATTACCAAAACATTAACTGGGAGAACTACTCAAGTACTAACTCACTTGCTCAACATTTCCTAGAATTTATAAACTCAAATGCCCTGGACCAACTGGTCAACACTCCCACCAGAGGTGACAACATATTGGACCTGGTCACCACCAACATGGGCGACCAGTGTTCCACACCGGAGGTCAGCCCCTCGCTGGTTAGATCTGACCATAAACAAATCACTCTGGATATCCACATTCTGCCCCCACCTCCGAACAAGGAAACCACCATGAAAAACTTTTCAAAAGTAAACTTCACATTACTTAAGATCGAGGTGGAAATTTCAAAGCCCCCATGCTAAAGGATAACACTGTCCAAGCTGCAAAATCCTTTACTAAATCATTCTATGGGCACCTACAAGAATGTATGGATCGTGCTATCCCAAGCAAAACCAAGACTCACTCCTGCAAGAAAAGGAAACCAGTCTGGTGGACCTCTGCCATAAACAAGCTCTGCAACAGAAGGAGGACACTAGTACAGAAAAGAGTAAAATCCCAAGAAGGGAAGACATCCCTGATCAATATCAGCAAGAAACGATCCCTCATAAAATCATCCAAGGTGCGCTTCGAAAGAAAAATTGCCAAGGACACCAAAGATAACCACAAGGCATTCTTTAGCTATGTCAAGAATCTAAGTGGCAATGCTCAGATCTGCTCGGAGTTAGTGCAGAATGCCACAAAATACACTGAACTGACCGATATCACCAACATCCTGGCAGACAGGATCAGTGCAAACTTCACCCCCCCCCTCTCACCCCCAAAAGGGCCCATAACCATACCAGAAGAATGTAGAGCCCCTGAAATCACAGACACTCAGATTAAAACAACCCTCTCCAAAGCCAAAAACACAGCATCAATGGGACCGGGCGGTGTCCCAGGCTGCGTCATACATGAGCTCAAAGACAAACTAACCCCTCACCTAAACACACTGTTCAAACTCAGCCTCTCAACAGGCTACGTACCCATAGAGTGACGCACAGCAATGGTTACTCCACTCCACAAAGGTGGAGCCACAACAGACCCCAGGAACTATTGCCCTATAAGTCTGACTAGCTTGGTCTGCAAGGCTATGGAGCGCATCTTCATGGAACTCATTAACAGAAACATTGGGAACCTCCAAACACTGGACCCTACCCAGTTCGGCGTTGTTAAGGGCAGATCATGCCCCCTAAACCTGGTGGACTTCTTTGAGACAGTTACCAAGCCTATAGATGAGGGAAAGCTGGTACACATAGCCTACCTAGACCTCGCAAAAGCCTTCAACACCATTCCCCATTCTGGTATTATAGACAACTCACCAGCCTAAAAATAAACCCCTATGTCACAAGATGGTTTGCCAACTGGCTCAAGGACACAACCCACATGGTGACAGTTGCAGGAGCTAGGGCCGACTCTAAACCGGTTACAAGTGGCATTTCCCAGGGCTCAGTCCTAGGACCCCTTCTGTCCAGCATATACTTCTCAGAGGTACAGGCAAGCACAGGAGGACTATGGCTGATCAAGTTCACAGACGACTGCAAACTAGAGACTATAATTGACTCTCCGGCTGACACAGACTTTCTCCAAAAGGGTCTCACTGAGACAGATACCTGGTGTCAAAATCATGGCCTCAAGCTAAATGCCAAAAAGTGCATAGTCATCCCCTTTGGAAAAAAAAAGTACCCACAAACTACCACATAGGTGGTAGTACCCCAAATATGGAAAACGTAATAAGGGATCTGGGAACCCAAGTAGATAGTAATCTCTCCTTTGATAATCTCATTGCCAAAGTGGTTAGAAAATCCTTCTATGTGGCCCACCTAATCACAAAAGAGTTCGCATCCAGATCAAAAGAGGTCATTGTGCCCCTCTACTCATCACTCATCAGACCCATCATAGAGTACAGTGCCCCATTTGGGATGTACCTTACAAGACACCCACAACATCTGGAAAGACCACAGAAGTACCTCCCCAAGAGGATCATTCGCCTCAAACAGATGCCCTATGCAGCTCGACTGAAGAAACTCCAGCTGTACTCGGTTGCATGCCGCCTACTCAGAGGTGATCTCTGCCTGACATACAAGGCCATGTCCAACCCAGAATTGATGTACATGCTCCAGCTAAAGAAAACCTTATCCCCTCAAGCCACACGCTCCAGGGATCTAAACCTCACCACAACAATAAATAGAACGTGCTGGTGGGATAGATTCCTGTCCCAGAGACTTCCCCTGCTTCGGAACAAGATTGCAATCTACATTAGGCAGAGCTTCTCGCTAACACTCTTCAAGGGAAACCTTGACGAGTGGATGGGAAACAGAAAGTTTACCCCGGGGATCACTTCAGTGGGTCTGCTGGACAGAGGCACTGGGAACTAATCTAAGGGCGTGGCGAAAGCCAACACATTCTGGCTAGGCTTATAAATGCCTTCGGGCAGATAGCCTAGTACCCACCTATGAATTAATAAGCAAAGGTATGGAAGTACCACTCTACTCAGCCCTTATCAGACCCATCGAGTAGTGCCCCCTTTGGTATCTATCTAGCAAGACACCTGCAAAAGTTGGAATCTCCTCAAAGGTTCCTCACCAGGAGAATCCAGGGTATGAATACCCTGTCCTACACAGATTGCCTTAAGGTCCTATCTCTGTACTCAGTCTCCTACTAGTTACTGACAGGCAATCTATGCCTGTCATGTATTGTAAGGCATAGTCGGATTCAGCTCTGATGGATCTCTTGCACATCTGCAAGACAAACAGCACCAGAAATACTAGATCTAAGGACTTGAACTTTTTGTCTGTAACATAAATAGAACCTGCTGGAGGTACTGATATGTGTCTCAAAGCATCACTGCATTATGGAATAAGCTCCCCAGTTGAAATGAAACCTTGATCATTGGATGGGAAATCACAAATTCACCCCAGGCCTGGCCCCCATGTCTCTGATGGAAGAGTTTGACAGTAAATAATTTAATCCCCTACTAACATACTCCCCCTCCACATAACCTTTAGCTACCTGATTACTAACATACCCTACCATATAGACGTCCAAAGAACTCTGGGACAAAACTGGGTTGGGTTGCACTGCTAGGCTTGTAAAGGCCTTGGTTGTTGTTAGCATAGTATGAACCTACGAACCTATGGAAAAACACCTTGCAGTTAGATTCCATTTCATTGCTAATTGCTCAGATGGGGGGTTGATGCAGTGTAAGCCAGTCAGGACAAATAAGCCATTAACAAAATACAACTAGCAAAATGCAAGTTTACAATAAATTATGGAAGTCAAATGGTTAACCACCCCCTGGCACAATAAACGTGTCTTTAGCCCATTGCAATAAGCCAATACACAAAGAACAGTATCACTATGTTCTTCTTGCGCTAAATATACAGTTCAATCTCAAATACAGAAAATGATGCAAAATCATAAGTAAAGGTTAAGTATTTCATGACAAGAAAAAGTAATAATTAACAAAACAAAAGTGAAAAAAAACCCATTTTTGATATAAATTTCTTTAATAATAACCACAATGAGAAAGTTGCCAATGAATTTAATATAATTTTTTTCTGACTTCTTTCAATTTTTTTCAGTTGGTGAGGCATTTGAAAAAAGCAGTAAAAAAGCAAAGGCTACAAAATAAACAGGTTAATAAGATGTAAGTACACCTTCCCACTTCAGCTGCTATCATGTTATATTCGTTTTGATTCTTGTTCGGGGGGGGGGGGGGGTCCAGGTACTTACATTCACAGTGCTTGCCATCCTCTTTCAACTGGTAGTTCTGCCGGCATCTGCACTGGTAGTGTGCCAAAGTGAGCTGTACACAATCGTGCTGGCAACCACCATTGCTTATTGCACAAGACTTCAAAGCTGTAATAAAACAAAGACAGAGACGGTTAAGTCAAAGGAGCACAAATTCAAAGCCTGTAGGCTATATAATAATGCTGATGGAATGTTCTGCAAGTAGGCAAACCTATACGTTTCATTTCAAAACTACGAAGTCCCTCACTGCCTTCTCCCATGGTGCTAAGAAATAGGTTTTAGGCTGTTACTAGGTTTGAAGTGCAGGGGACCATTGAAGAGCTTAGCTCACACTCCCAGTTATCTCTGAGCACTGACTGGTTAAGTGACTTGCTCAAGGTCAAACAGTAAGCAAATGAAGACTGATGGAATCAAATCATTTACCACAGGAGCTACAGCTCACAGCCTTAACCATCCATGCCATTTTCCAGAATAAAGCCCTAAATGTGACCCAGATGATCTATGTTCAATTAGTAGGCAAGGGAGCTGGGTGAGGTGGTGGCAGTGAGATGCATACAGTTTGTCCATTCAGGGGGAAGGAAGGTGGCTTGGCTCATCACTGGAGTGACACCCAGTTGGAGCTCTAGGTGGTATACTCCATGAGTCCTGTCCAGAGTGACATGTTGCCACACAGGACAGGGGGCAGTCACATGGGAAAGCCTGCATGCTTCTCCCCATAGACTGGCAGTCCTAGTATCCCTCAGAAGCTGCCAAGGGATGTTAGGAGCTACTGAGGTGGTGGGAGACCCTGATGTCTGCTGTAAGGATGACCCTGTCATCTTCTCTTGACTCATGGAGGAATGAATGGAACAGTGATGGCTCTCTCCTCTACAAAGAATGAATGCGCTTATAGGTTGCAGGGGGCTGATGGTTGGCAGGTGGAGAAGAAATTATGGTGGCCATTGCATTATAACACAGCCGACATGGTGAGGACAGACTTCAGATATAAAAGGTTTGCAACAAAATAGCAACAGTACACAATGCAGCTGAATTACAAGATAATCTTTGAAGAAGAAAGTAAAGCAAATTTGAGTATTTTACATACTCCAAAGGACCAGTCATGCACAATTTTATTGAGGGTTTTCTTTGTTTTACATATACCTTCTCTTAAACTTCATGTATGAAATACTGCTTTAAGAATTGTACGCTATTAGCTCTTTTACATACCTAAGGTGTAAGAGATTAACATCATTGGGATATGTGGGTTGCTGCCTTAAATAAACCATCTTTAGTATGCTACATAGCACTAGTAGGTTTCTGGCATTATTCAGTACCATATATGTAAAGATTAACATGTTGCAAAGGAAGGATAAATAGGTCTACTTAACATGACTGAAATTTCATTTGACTGACTTTCATTTGACCAAAACCAAAATACCTAGTTTTCAAAATACTGAAAACTCACTTGACTGAAACTCATAATTCTGAAATCTTAAAATGCTAAATTTCAAAATGTTAACTTGTAAACATTAGACATGGATACTTACAACACCAATGACTAATGTTTTCCAGAACTTAAAAAACACTTGCGTACCCTCTTAACAAAAAACAGATGATATAAAACCAAACTAGGTGGGGGGGCTACACCCCCACCCCCTAACTATATATACTAACTCCAGGATCGCACTACAGTGGGGAAAAGGGCATATACCTTTTACTTACCTTACAGCAGTCTACGTACATGCTGCCACTACTGCTGAGAACGCACAAAACATCTGCCATATTACTTGGGATACTTTCCATAAAAATGTAAACAGACACACCCACATTTACAAACACTACACTACTTACTACACGACTATCGGTATTCTGCCAATCACCACTATAATTTACTGTAATTCTTTTTATCACAAGCAAGTCACAGGAGAAGGGAAACCCATATCATGTCTATGGCTTGCAATTCAGTATAATGGGATTCAGTCAAATGAGTTTTCAGTATTTTTAAAATTCAGTATTATGGTCTCGATGAAATGAAATTCAGTGAAATGAAATTTCAGTCATGTGAAGCAGACCCGGATAAACACATAACACACTGTACAAGACGGATTCTCAAAAGTTAAATCCAGTCAAGGGCACTGCTAAGCTGTTCAGAGTAAAACCACAGAATGGGACTACTACAAATGAAAAAAAAAATACTTTCAGTGAAAATAAAGATTCATTGACTCTTATTCTCCAAATCTCTTCTGTCACAAAAAAGTGTCTGATTTATGGGTGTTCTGTCCTCCCTGTAAGTGAATCCCTTTTGTATCCTACAAAATATAAATATAGGTTATATTTCACAGATGCCATTTCTGAATGTCTACATTATTTAGTGAGCAGAATCAGGAGAGTCTCACATTATAAATTCTCTTTCACACAACCTCTTATGACTTCATTTACAATAATTTTTACTGTGTAGCACCCACTTCCACATTATTTTGTTAATGCCTCTGTTGGTATGCATATTTCACACAAGGTACCTTATGTTTAGACACACGAGCTGCATATTGAAGACCAGTGACAATCTGGACTGTGAAAAGTTAACAAAGAAATCTTTTTTTGCTTTAAATTTTGAATAAGATAGTTAGAAATTATTTGCACAACACACATTCAACTACACTGAAAGAACTGCACTGTCAAATCTATTTACATGAATAAATGATTACTGACTGAAAGTATATCAGCCAATGCCTGATTCGCCATCACTAGCAGACATTGCTGAATGCTAAACAGAAAGAAATACTGTTTTTTGGGGGCATGGCCAAGATGGTGAGCAGTTAACAGCACTATTTTTTTAGCATCTCTGACAGGAGTTTTACTAAAAAACTCAAATAAAATGTTTCAAACTTGATGGCTTTATAGTCAAACATCTGCTGAAAGATTTACTATACAAAATAACACATTTGAAACTCATTTGATTGCTTTTGCCTGTCAAGAAAACTAGAAAGAACAAAAACACCAGTGTGCAACTGAAGTCAAAATATAACTGGTAATCAAGCCAAAAGCTAAAGAGATGTATAATTCCCAATAAGGTCCGGAGAGGATTTAAGCAGTTAAAAAGCACTTTAATACAAAAATAAAATGATCAAGCGCTTTCGTCCAAACATATAGAACGTCTTTAGAGTCATTTTACATAACTAAAACATCATTTAAATAGCATTTAAAATTATCATGTGAAATACTCACTGCCTTAAAGAAACAGTAACAATAAGTATCCACTTTAAATTACTATAAAATGATTGTTTTTTTCTTTAGTACAGGTAAAATAAATGTGTGTTCATTAATACCAGGCAAAGTTGTTGTATTCAGCCTCAGTTGCCATTTTAATTCACATTCCTCTACACTATTCTCCCAAAAGCCTCCCTTGTCATCCCTTTTAAATTTTTCCAAACTGCCAAATAAATATATGCTTATATAAAGCGTTATTCTCATCTTTGTTTTTTATGGCATACAAATGTTCATAAATTCATTCATGCAATATATACAAGACCAATGCTGCCACAATTCCCTTTGTCTAAGCCAATACACTGTTCCAGTTTACCTACGGACATTGTTCTGTTTTGTAAAATATAACTGCAATAGTTACATCTACCACATTTTTGAGTTCCATCAGTAGTTCTACTATTCACATTTGTCGGATGTTCAAAATAATTTTTTAAATTCCGACCTGTTTTAAAAACAAAAATAGGATTTTGACCTAAAATTTCCAGTAATTCAACACTACTTCTAAATATGACCCAATTTTTAGTCATAATCTCTCTCAAAGCAGTAGTGTCTCCACTACACTGTATAACCATAGAATTTGAAAATGAATTATCACAAGGAGTGGCATTAACTGTGGTTACATCACCTGTACCCAATAAAGGGATATACTTGTTACCCCATTTATTCAAAATATTTTGTCCAATTTCAAATAACAGACTTTCTGGGCATTTCCTTTCTGTAAGCATAGTAATAAGATTTCCCAGCTCTATTTTAAGTAAAGAGATGCCCAAACACATTCTTGCTGCTCTTACAATCCACCCCTTCACTATATTATTTTTAGTGTAAAAAGGGTGCTGACTTTTATAATCCAAGTAACTTTTGGAAAATGTTGGTTTCCTGTATAATTTAGAACCAAACTTTTGTTCTACCTGGTTTTTAAATATAGTTACATCTAAGTAATTTGCACAATCATCGATATGGTCACAGGTAAACCTCAAAAAGGAATTATTGTTGTTGATTGATTTTACGAAATTGTCCCTTATTCCACCAGTTTTTTTCCACAAAATATAAATGTCATTCAAAAATCTTAAACAAACCAGTACTGATCAAAACCCAAAGTAAATACATGCTGTTTCTCCCACGCATACATTACTAGGTTAGCATAGGTTGGGACACAATTCGCCCCCACAGCCACACCCTTAACTTGTCTAAAAAATTTGTTTCCAAAACACATGTAATTGTTCTTTAAAATAATTTCCATAATGTCCATTACAAAATTAATTAATGTAACATTTAGACTGGTTGTTTCCAAAACTGCATCTCGGAACAAGTTCAATCCTTCATTGTGTGGGATAGAAGAAACAAAGATCAACAACATCTATAGTAGAAAAGCTTATTTCATCTGAGTAATACTCCTGTTTTATTTTTCTCAGAAAATCCCAGGAGTCTTTTAAAATATACTCAATGGATTTCATTGTGTTTTGAATTAACCTATCTACAAATATGGCTAAAGGGTATGTCATACTATTCATAGCTGCTACTATGAGTCTATAAGGGGGCTTTTCGATATTCTTATCTACTTTGGGTATTCCAAATACTGAAGGGATGACGGGATGTTTGCTAACCAAAAATTCATATGTTTCTTCATTAATAGCCCCCTTGTACAAAAAAATCTTCCAACAATAATTGTACCTCCGTTTGTGTTATGTTAATTTGATTTAAAGACACTATTTCATACTTTTCAGTATCATACAAGGTTGATATCATATCACGATCATATTCCTCACTGTTTACCATCATCATACCATCCTCTTTGCCAGGCTTCATTATTTGTAAAGTGTCATTGTGTCAATTCATTTAACAATTCCATCTCTTCCTTACTAAGATTGTAAAATTTCTTTTTAGATGTTTCATAATACTGGTAAATGTCTTGCATTCAACACTTCTCATAGTTCGCTATAATAGGGTGCACAGGTGGATTAAATGTACGTTTTTTTCTTCATGCTAAGATTTTGTTTAAGTGGTGAACTTCATGACACCCATGCAGATGGACAATACAGTTACGACTACTGAATCCTACACAATTGCACTTTATAAGCACTTACATGAGTGCATGGATCATGCTATCCCAAACAGAACCAAGACACTAACCTCCAAAAAAGGAAGACAATCTGGTGGTCCCCTGCCATAAATAAACTGTACAACAGAAGGAAGAAACTGTTGCAAAAGAGAGTAAAACCCCATGAGTGGAGGAGCTCCCTGGTCAGCCTCAGTAAGAAGCTGCGATCCCTGATAAAATCCTCCAAAGCTAGTTATGAAAACAAAATTGCCACTGATTCTAAAGACAACCTCAAAGCATTCTATAGCTATGTCAAGAATCTCAATGGCAACACTCAGATCTGCTCTGAGTTACAGCACAATGGCACTAAATATACAGACCCAACTGATATTGCCAACATCCTGGCAGATAGGTTCAATGCTAACTTTACCCCCCCTCACCCCCTAAAGAGCCCATCTCTATACCAAAAGAATGCACAGTTCCTGTAATCACGGCTGCACAGGTAAAAAACATACTCTTCAAAGCCAAGAACACAGCATCCATGGGACCAGACAACATCCCAGGTTGCGTTCTACATGAACTACAGAACGAACTGGCACCCCACCTAAGTACCATGTTCAATCATAGCCTCACCTCAGGCTTTGTGCCTGCTGAATGGTGCACAGCGACGGTTATCCCACTCCACAAGGGGGGAGCCACCATGGACCCCGGGAACTACCGCCCCATTAGCCTGACGAGCCTGGTCTGCAAGGCCATGAAACGTATCATCATGGAACTTATAAACAAAGACATTGGTAATCTCCAAACTCTGGATCCCACCCAGTTCGGGTTTGTAAAAGGCAGATCATGTCTCCTAAACCTGATAGACTTCTTTGAAGCAGTCAACAAAGCTGTAGACAAGGGTAAAGTGGTTCACACAGCCTATCTCGATATTGCCAAGGCTTTTGACACCATCCCCCACTCTGGAATTATAGATAAACTCACTAAACTAGGTATAAATCCCTATGTCACAAGATGGGTTGACAACTGGCTCACTGACAGAACCCACACTGTGAAAGTAGCAGACTCCAAATCCGACTTCAGACCAGTGACAAGTGCAGTACCACAGGGTTCAGTCCTGGGTCCTCTCCTGTTTGGTATCTACTTCTCTGAAGTACAGGCTAACACAGAAGGTCTTTGGCTAACGAAGTTTGCAGATGACTGCAAACTAGGAGCCATAATCGAATCTCCTAATGATGTGGACATCCTACAAAAGGGCCTCACTGAGACAGATGCCTGGTGTCAAAGCCATGGCCTCAAGCTCAATGCCAAAAAGTGCATTGTCATCCACTTTGGTAAAAACTCTACCCATGAACTACAACATAGGCGGTAGTATACTTAACACCGAAAGTGTGATAAGAGACCTTGGGACACAGGTGGACAGTAGTCTCTCCTTTGATAATCACATCACTTGTGGCACACCTCATCACAAAAGGTTTCTCATTCAGAAAAAAAGAGGTCATTGTTCCCCTCTACTCATCACTCATTAGACCCATTATAGAGTACAATGCCCCTTTTGGTATGTACCACACAAGACATCTACAACAACTGGAAAGGCCACAGAAATACCTCACAAAGAGGATTACCAGCCTCAAACAGATGCCCTATGCAGACCGTCTCAAAAAACTCCAGCTTTACTCCGTCGCATATCGCCTACTCAGAGGTGATCTCTTCCTACCATACAAAGCTATGTCAAACCCAGAGCTGTTGGACATGCTCCACTTAAAGAAATCCCAATCCCTCTGAGCTACATGCTCTAGGGACCTAAACCTTGTCACCACAATAAACAGAACATGCCGGAGGGATAGATTCCTGTCCCAGAGACTTCCCATACTCTGGAATAAACTACCTATCTATATCAAACAAAGCTCCTCATTAGCACTCTTCAAGAAAAATCTTGATGATTGGATGGGAAATAGGAAATTCACCCCACGGATCACCTCTGTGGCTCTGCTCGACAGTGGCACAGGAAAATAATTTTCTTGCGTGGCAAAAGCCAGGGTACCTTTTTGGATGGGCTTGTATAGTCCCCAGGGCCGATAGCCTAGTACCTACCTATGAACATATAAGTTCTGCGAATTGTGGCTATTTTTAAAGTACATTTTAAGATTTAATTTCCTTGTGAATAGTTTGAATTCTTTTAATGTGTCAACTAAATCAGCCTTTTTAGATGGTTCATATTTTAAACCTTTTTTAAAAAGCATGAAATGTGTTTGTGTTAGGGGATTATCAGTGCAGTTAAAAATGTTAAAGCCTTTAAAGCTCATCACTTTTCCCCCAAAAGCTGCAATAATACTATCCATGTGTATATTGTCAACAATTAATTCACTTTCTGGTTCTTGCCCCAATAAACATTGTTCCCTCTGTTTTTCGTGTCTGTCTTATTATTTCTATTAGAAATTCTTTCTGATCTTCTCAGTTCTGTGTGTTCCCCATCAAATACTTCATCATAATCATCATCATCGTGGTTATTCCTACCAAAACGTTTGCTATTAGCTGTCTGGCTGAAATGGTTAAAACCTCCTATTGCTCCATTAACACTACTTCTGTCATCAAATGTGTGTTGTTGCCTGGGGGTTGACAAATACGATTTTGTAAGTGGATATGCTAAATTATTATTATATTCTTCCTCATCCATTTCTACTTTCTTATTTTTCCTTTTCATATTTAAATTTACCTGATTTTCTGCCCTGTCAAACATATTTTTGTATTTCTCACCATACATTTCTAAACCACCATCATCAAGTACAGCATTATTTAGCTCATTACCTTTATCCAGGAGTTTGTTAATACATTTGTCATTTAACCTAATAATAACTTGTATAAGTTCAATTCCATGTCTATCAAACATGGCTAAAAATTCATCCATTTCTGCTTCCCAAGCATTTAATTAAAAATTATTTGTGAATAGTCGAACTAATGAACTAAAAAATGTGGTAGATGTAACTATTGCAGTTATATTTTACAAAACAAAACAGTATCCATAGGTAAACCGGAACAGTATATTGGTGTAGACAAAGGGAATTGTGGCAGCATTGGTCTTGTATATATTGCAACTTGCTCAAAATGTAACGATTTTTACATTGGAAAAACTATTAGGAGTTTACATGAATGAATTTATGAACATTTGTATGCCATCAAAAACAAAGATGGGAATAACACTTTATATAAGCATACAAAATACTGTGGTCATGATTCTAAAGTTTTATTTGGCAGTTTGGAAAAAGTTAAAAGGGATGACAAGGGAGGCATTTGGGAGAATAGAGTAGAGGAATGTGAATTAAAATGGCAAATGAGGCAGAATGCAACAACTTTGCCTGGTATTAATGAACACACATCTATTTTACCTGTACTAAAGAAAAAAGCAATGATTTTATAAGACGCTGTCCGTTTCGACTCTCAGTTAGAGCGTCTTCTGCGTGGAGACATGCATGAATGGGTATACCTTCGTTGAAGGTTGTGCGTCAGGGCTGGCAACTCGGTACGTAAAAATCAACTGCCAATCATTAGCGGACCGGAGTTCCGCTGTGACGACCCCTAACTGGGAAAAACCGAAAGTCACAACAACTTATTGTTACTGTTTCTTTAAGGCAATATTGAGTGAGAATGTTGCATGATGATTTTAAATGCTATTTAAATGATGTTTTAGTTATGTAAAATGATTCTGAAAATGTCCTATGTGTTTAGTACAAAAGCAAAATGGCCAAGCGTTTTTGTCTAAAGTGTTTTTTTAACTGTTTAAGTCTTGTCTGTACCTTATTGGGAATTATCCATCTTGTTGGATTTTGGCTTAAAAACTAGAAAGAACTAATAGTCTCAGAATGAGCGACTCTAAGCCCAGTGTACAGGACAGAACAATGAAAAAAGATATACAGGCTATACTAAGTAACACCAGTGAATTTTCTGTAATTACAGATAAATTGGAAAGCAAAATGGACAATTTTAAAGAGGAATGTAAAAAAACAAGAGTGAATCTCTTAAACAACAATCACAACAAATCTTGAGTATAGAAGAGGCAATGTCTGATTATGATGGAAGTTTACTTGAAAATGAAAATAACACTGAATTTTTTTCTGAAACAAAACAATTTATTCCAAAAAAAGAGACACAGAGAACAGATTTAGAAGGAATAGCATCAGGATTTAAAGGATTCCTAAAAAAGAAGAGGGAGACAGCATGGTTCAATTCCTTAATTCCTCGCTGCCTAAAACGTTGAACCTGCCTGAAGCTTTTTCCTTCAGCATCAAAAGGGCACATAAATTCTAACTCATCTTAAAAAAAAAAGAAAACATCTTCACCAGTGTCAGTGATCATAAGATTTTTCTCAAGTCAAGATACGGATTTAGTCTTAAAAGCTGCATGGACTTATTATCCAGTTAAAATTAAAGAAAATACTATAAGATTTAACAATGACTATTAACAATAGTGATGTCAAAGAGAAAATCATGTGTACTACTTGTTAAAAGCTTAAAGAAATACAATATTAAAGCGCATATCTTTGTTTCCAGCAAAAAGTACAGTTTTGTACCTACCATAAATGTAGATGTTCGAAGATCCACATTGCTGCAGTCCTTACATATGGGTAGTCCGCTGTCCTCGGTCGGCCCGAATACCAAAGTATTAGGCTGACGTTGGTCAAGGCGCTTAAAACTGACATCAGAACGTCAGGGTACAAAAGCGCATGACCGACGTCATTTCCTCAGTCTTTTCTTGCCCCAGATGTCAGAAGGCCCTAACAAGACAGGCCAAAGCCAAAAACCAGCAAAACCCAACCAACCACCCGTGCACTAACCGTATTTACAATATGTACAACACAAACCACACCACCACCTTCAACAACAGAGGGAAGGGGAGGTAATGGACTGCAGCAATGTGGATCTTGAACATCTACATTTATGGTAGGTACAAAACTGTACTATGTTCTTCATCTCACATTGCTGCAGTCCTTACATATGGGTAGAATCCCAAAGCAGAGGTAAGGGAGGATGGCAAAACTATAAAGCATTAGGAGCTGCCAACATGCCTTGTAAAATTGCAGTTGCAAATCCAGCCCTAGATTTAGAGTAAAGTGGAAGGTGGTAATGCTTAGAGAAAGTATGCACTGAACTCCAAGTAGCTGCTTCCAAAATATCTTTAGTAGCCACCCCTTAAAAAGCTGTAGAAGTGGCAGTAGCCCTAGTGGAATGAGGCCTAATCCCAGCTGGAATCTCCTTACCATGATGGGAATAACAGAAAGCAATACAAAAACCAATCCACTTAGAAATAGTTTGTTTTGAAACAGGTTTGCCCTGAGAACCCAAAGCAAAAGAAACAAACAACTGCTGAGACTGCCTGAACCCTTTAGTTCTGCTCAAATAATATCGCAACTGTCTGTGAATATCCAAAGTGTGCAAAATCTTTTCCCCTTTATTTTGGGGTTTGCATAAAAAGTAGGCAAATGAATAGTTTGATTTAAAGCCACACTAGAAACCACTTTAGGCATAAAAGAAGGGTTAGTACGCAAAGACACCCTATCCTTGTGGAAAATTAAGAAAGGCTCAACTTCCATAAGGGCCTGTAATTCAGAAACCCTTCTCAGAGGTAATGGCCAACAAAAAAGCAGTCTTCCAAGATAAATATTTCAACTCTGCCGATGCTGCAGGCTCAAAAGGTTGTAGAGTGAGTTTCTCCAACACAAAATTGAGATCCCAAGCAGGAGTAGGAGCTCTACGTGGGGTCTTATATTCTTTGCCCCTCTAAGGAATTGCTTAAACAAAGGCTGAGAAAATAATGGTGGGTCACAGTCATAGTGAGCAGAGATTGCTGCAGCATGAACCTTTATAGAGGAGAAGGACAAACCTTTGTCCAATAACTCAGTAAGGTATTGAAGCGCCGCACTTAAATTAGGTTTAGAAACATCAAAGTCCTTTGCTGTACTCCAAAATAAAAATCTCCTCCATTTATCTGCGTAAACTTTCCTTGTACTAGGCCTTCTGGCCTCCAAAATAACATTCAAAACTTGTTGTGGAAGCTGAGACCCTCCAGGGTTTAAACCAGAATATGCCAGGCTGTCAGATGTAGAGAATGAAGTTTGACATTGAGTAAATGACCGTTCTCCTGAGACAGCAGGTGAGGAATCGAAGGCAAAGGCCATGGAGGCTCCTGTACCAGACTTCTCAGTAATGGGTACCAGTGCTGTCGAGGCCAATCTGGAGCTATTAAAATCATATTTGGCTTGTCCTGTCTGACCTTCAGCAGTACCTTTGGGAGGAGAGGCAGAGGTGGAAAGGCATACACGTGAAGATTGCTCCAATTGAATGAGAGAGCATCCACTTTCCAAGCTGAGGGATGAAACCTTTTTGTGCAAAACTTTGGCAGCTGGTAATTTAGTGGAGAAGCGAACAGATCTATGTCTGGAGTTCCCCATAACACTGTCAACCTCTGGAATACATGAGGATCCAATTTCCACTCGTGGGGATCCATAATTTGTCTGCTCAACACATCTGCTAAGGAGTTCTGTGCTCCTGGCAGAAACCTTGCCTGTAGATTTAGCTGTAAACTGAGAGCAGTCTCCCACAAAATCATTGCTTGTCTGCATAGAGGATAAGAATGCGTCCCCTCTTGCTTGTTGATGTACCACATGACAGTTGTGTTGTCTGTTTGAATCAACACCTGCCCTGGAAGAAGTAAATCCTTGAAAGCTATCAATGCAAATTGGACTGCTAACATCTCCTTCAAGTTGATATGTAGATGTTGAAGTCTGGCAGGCCACGTGTCTTGTATCCATTTTCCATTTAGATGAGCTCCCCAAGCTTTGTCTGAGGCATCTGTCGTTAAAATCTTCCCACTTAAAATGTTCCCTCATAGAATGAAGTGTCTCTGAAAAAGAAAAATCCTCTGGAGGAGAAGCAGAAGGAGTGGAATCATCTGCATCAGAATCAGAATAAGGAGAATACTCCTGCAAGTCTTCAGCTGAAGACTCTGAAATATCCGAAGCCTGCTCAAAACTTCCCAACTCTGGCTCCACCCTAGGCCTCTTATCAGGAGGGGGCATAGAACCTCTAATCAGAGTAATTAAATCTTCTGCCATTTTAAGCATGTGCTTCTTAGGCACAGACCCTGCTGAACTAGGAGTGACACCAACAGAAGCTGAAACTGGCCTGCCTCTGGGAGAAGCCTTGGAAACAGAAGGAGAAGGCCTAACCACCCTAGGAAGGGAGGGGAGTACAGTAACTTGGGAAGCCCCTTCAGCCTGACCTGCCTCCTGAGAGACCACCTCCTGCAAAATCAAAGTCTCCCCCTGAGACTCCAGAGAAGTCTCCGTCGGAACCACCGGTTCCACTGAAACCTCTAAAGAACCGGCGTCCGGAACGGACGACTCATCTTGCCTGGGTTTAACTGTTTTGTCTTTGCGCTTCTTCGCAGAAGCGGGCGCTGGAGAATCCGACGGCATATTATAATTGCACCGCTTCCCAAAGACCAGCCTAGCACAATCCAACCTTCGCTTAATAGTGCGTTTATTGAACCTAGCACAAAAGCGACACCCAACAACGTCATGCTCAGGCCCCAAACAAGGAATACACAAAGAATGATAATCCCTATGCGGTATCTGTTTCCCACAAGAAATACAGTTATTCACTTTTTCTGACATCCGGTAAAACACTGAGGCAAGAAAAAAACAAAATAATCCCCAACGGGGTACTTAGCCAACTTGGATTCGGTCTGAAACTCCGAATTCGGAAAATTTCAGAACGCCGAACGGCACTTGCAACGCTGCTTCTGCATCGGACCATGCGGCAAAAAAGACTGAGGAAATGACGTCGGTCATGCGCTTTTGCACCCTGACGTTCTGATGTCAGTTTTAAGCGCCTTGACCGACGTCAGCCTAATACTTTGGTATTCGGGCTGACCGAGGACAGCGGACTACCCATATGTAAGGACTGCAGCAATGTGAGATGAAGAACATCTAAGGATTTGCCTTCCAGAAAGAAAGAAGACTTTTAAAACCCTGGAAGATGCAATGGACTTTACACAGAAAAATAAAATCCTAGAAAAAAAAACAGAAGAAATGGACTGGAAACTATCAACTTCTTTGAATAGAAATGCAACAAGAGATGGTTGGTTAATAAAAGACAAAAACAGTAGTAAACTGAAAGACAAATGAAAATCAATGTATTTTATGCTTATGAATTCTTATTAATTTAAAGAAACACTCAGATACTAATGAACAAATGCTGAATATTACTATTTATAAGTTAAGCCATTTCTTTCTTTCTTTCCCTACTTCAAATGGTTACTAGTTTGCATTTTAAAGTGTTAAGAGCTTGATTCTTTTAGGTATATGAAACTAAAGCCACTTATTTTTATTTAGAGTTTTAAAAGGTCAAACTATTAAATTTATTAAACGTTAATCATTATTATTATTATGCAACTTATGTTAGGAGGCACACTTTCTGATATCCTGGCATAGTTCAGTAATATACTATTAAATATAATACAAGATGCAACAAATGACACTAAAAAGGCATGTTAAGTTACATTCTGGGTTATTAAAATGGTCCAGTAGTGTGCTAATGATAGTATACTTGACTTGCAATAGCACCCAAGAAATACATGCTATGTTATAAACAAAGTATAAAAAAATTTAGCTTTTTACATATATAAAAGTTACTATTGGAATGATATCGAATAATTAGAGTAACATTCACACTTTTACAAGTTAAACTTCGATCACACACAACTGTCATTCTTTTAATGCAAGATTATATGTTATGTCTCCTTTCAAAAAATGACAGACTGCTTTATATTAAACATCTCATACAAATAGTGCTTGCTGAATCATTAAATGTTTTTCTTTGAGTGCAGTGGCTTTTTCGTGGTTGCAAAACTTTGAGATTTTTTTTTTGTTTTTTTGGTGGTTTGGAGGGGTTTGAACGATTATGTGTGGTGTGGAGGTGGCTTGGATTCACTTGTGAGTGTTTTTGTCTGTATTGCAACTGAAGTTCATTTTCAAGCCCCTGTCATGAAAACCAGCTTGAAACAACTTAGCGTAATGAGCACATTTGTGATGCTGCAGTACTGAAAATGTTAGCAAATGTCCAGGTTACTTCTTCCTGTCTAAAAGTAAATATTCATAACATTTTGAATCATATGCTAAGATATCAAAGAATAAAAGTTAGATTAAAAAAAAAGACAGTGAACTGCATTCTAAACCACTGTCAGTTATTACATAGTTCTGAATGCTTGCTGCTGATAGTATACTTTACATGCAATAGCATAGAGGGAATTTATGTCATGTTATAATATAATACATGTAGTTTCCTACATACATAAAACTTATTACTGGAATGTTATCAAATAATTAGAGTAAAATTATTCACACTTTTACAAGTTAAACCAGGACCACACAAAACTGTCATTCTTTTAATGCTATGTCTCATTTAAAAATGACAGTCTGCTTCATATTAAACATCTCATACAAATAGTGCTTACTTAGTCATTAGATGTTATTTCTTTATATACAATAGTGCTTTAGTAGTTAACATACTTTGAAAAGTTTTTTATTGTCTTTTCAGTGGTATGGAAGAGTTTGAGGGACTGATGTATAATTTAGAGGTGGCTTGGATTCAGTCATGGGTGCTTTTATGTGAACTGTAGCTGATAAGCTGTTCATTTGCAAGTTATTGTCATGAGGACCAGCAGCTTAATTACACTAATGAGCACTTTTGTGATGCTGTGGGAATTCTGAAAATTCTAAGAGCTGTCCAGGTTACTTCTTCCTTTCTAAAAGTAAAGAATCATAATATTTTGAATCATATGCTAAGTTGTCAATTAATAAGAAGTTATGTTCTTACCATAATGTTCCATGTTAGTTGTCTTCTTCTCGCCTTCTTTCTTGCTGGATGACTCGGCCTATACTATAGCTCGAGAGCTATTTTTACCAGCTCGAGGCAGCCCTATATCCCACAATACCATGCGCTAACTCCCCAGATCTCGTTGGCAGCTAACACATAGTATAAATTTATTATTATCCTTATTTCCAAGTACGGACTCCCTGCTGGTAACACTAAAGATACGGGGAAACCATAAAGTATTGTATCACATGAAATAGAAGGACTCAAGAGACCTTCAAGTCTGTCCAGGCTAGGGGGCAGGAGGGAGGGATGCAAGAAAGAAGGCGAGAAGAAGACAACTAACATGGAACATTATGGTAAGAACATAACTTCTTAATGTTAAGTTGTCATTCTCGCCTTCATTCTTGCTAGATGGGACAGCGTCCCTAGCACCTTGGTCCTGGGTGGCTCAACGGAACAGATTCCTGAGTACGGTGGAACCAAAGTCAGCTCTATTTCTGGAGGCTATATCAAGTTTGTAATGGGCAATAAAGGTATGTTGAGAAGCCCATGTAGCTGCTGCACATATGGCATCTAATGGTAACCTTGCTTGAAAGGCTGTTGATGTTGATAGTGCCCTAGTTGAATGAGCCTTAGGCCTAGACGGGAGTTGCCTGTGTCTCAATTCGTAGACAAAGGTAATAATGGATGTCAACCATCTGGAAAGAGTAACCTTTGATACTGGAAGCCCTTTCTTCCCTTCAGCATAAGAGAGAAAGAGCTGATCTGACTTTCTGAGTTGTTTTGTCCTGCCTAGATAATACTGTAGTTGGTGATGAACATCCAATGAATGTAATTTCTGTTCAGCCCTGTTTGAGTAGTCTGGGAAGAAGACAGGCAAGTCAATAGAGTGGTTTAGATTTGCTTCAGAGGAAACTTTCGGTAGGAAGGAAGGGTTTGTTCTGAGAGTTACCCTGTCTTTATGAAAGACCAAATAAGGGGGATGGACAGACAAGGCTTGGAGTTCAGATACCCTTCTTGCAGATGTTATGGCTACTAAAAACAGAGTTTTCCAAGAAAGAAGCTTGAGGGAGCAAGAGGTTGCGGGTTCAAAGGGAGGCAGAATCAATGATGTTAGAACCAAATTTAAATCCCATTGTGGAGGCGGATCCTTAATGGGAGGTCTAAGCAAGAAGATGCCCTTGAGGAAGGCTTTACAGAGTTTATGGGACATAATATTTGCTTCTGAGAGCCCCATATGAAAATTAGCAATGGCCGCTAATTGTACTCTGATAGTGGCTGACGATGACCCTGAATGAAAATGCTCCGCCAGAAAGTCTAGAACCTTATGAATTGGTGCATGGAAAGGATCCAAGGACCTAGTTTGTGCCCAGAGTGAAAAACGCTTCCATTTACTCGCATAAGTCTTCCTAGTATTGGACTTATGGGAAGCAAGAATGATATCACGGACAGGAAGAGAAATAAGGGGAAGCCCGGCTATGGCTGGAAGTGGAGCAACCAAGCTGTGAGGTTGAGGGAATGAAGAGACTGATGCAGCTTGCCCGTTAGATGGGTCAACAGATCCGGAAGGGTTTCCAGATGCCAAGGCTGTTCCAGTAGATAACTGTGCAGGAACGGAAACCATACTTGCCGAGGCCAATACGGAGCAATGAGGATCATTTTGGATCTCAATGGTTGTTTTCTGAATTAATTGCGGAATCAACGGTAAGGGGAGAAAAGCATATAGAAGACCCCGGGGCCAATTGTGAACCAGAGCGTCTCTGGGGGGATGGCCTGGTATAGGGAAGAGTGTGAAGAAGTCGAGGCACTTGCTGTTTTGAGGGGTTGCAAAAAGATCACAGCAAGGCTGGCCCCACTTCTGAAATATTCTGTCTGCTACCACTTGATTTAGAGACCACTGGTGAGGCATGAGGATTGTTCTGCTCAATCTGTCCGCTATGATGTTGGACTTCCCGGGGATGTGCATTGCTATCAGAAACCGTTGAGAGGAAATCGCCCATTGCCAAAGTCTGAGTGCTTCTCGACATTGGGGTTAGGACTTTGTTCCGCCCTGCTTGTTTATGTACCACACCACAGACATATTGTCCGTTTGAATTTCTATAGTCCCTGTGGGAAGAGAGTCCTGAAGGGCTTGCAACGTTAAAAGCACCACTCTCATCTCCAGGACATTTATGTGCAGGTGGCATTCTAATTGTTGCCATGTGCCCTGGACAGTCCTGCCCTGATAGTGCCTCCCCCACCTGATCAGGGAGGCATCCGTTGTCACCGTGGCAACTAGGGGGGGGGGAGAACAAAGGGTCTGCCCTGAAGGAGCTGAGGGGAAACCATCCACCAGGAGAGGTGTTTCTTGCATGATGGGGTTATCAAGATGTTGTGAGTCATTGGGAGCTGTTGAAAGGACCAGTGAGAAAAAAGCATCCACTGAAGGATTCTCATGTGGAAGCGGGCTAATGGGAGGAGAAGGATCGCCGCTGCCATGAGGCCTAACGTTTTCAGCACTAACTTGACTTGAACTCTGTTGGACTGAACAGAAACTGAACATTCCGTCGTATGTCTGTTACTCTCTGAGGTGGTAATGTTGCAGACATTTCTGTGGTGTTTAACATGGCGCCTATGAAGTTTATACATTGACAAGGCGACAAGGAGGATTTTGAAAAATTTATAGAAATACCTAGATTGTTGCAAAGTTGAATAGTGTAATCCCTGGCCATTATAAGATGCTGCTTGGTGGTAGCGGAAATGAGCCAGTCATCTAAATATGGAAACACCTGGAATCCTTTTTGTCTCAGGTGAGCCATGACCACTGTCAAGCAATTGGTGAACACCCAGGGGGCTGTGGTGAGACCAAAGGGCAGGGTTCTGAATTGATAATGACTGGCTCCCAGCCGGAAGTGGAGAAACCTCCTGGAGTGCCTGTGTATCTTTATATGATAGTACACGTCCTGGAGGTCTAACAAACACATCCAGTTGTCTCTGCCCAAAAAGGGTAGAATGGACTGCAGTGTTACCATCCAAAATTTTGTCTTTTGTACAGAGTTGTTCAATCTGCTGAGGTCCAAAATGGGTCTCCAGTCTCCTGTCTTTTTTGGTACCAAAAAGAATCTGGAGTAGATTCCGGATCCTAGCTAATCTGCTGGGACTGCCTGGATGACTCTTTTTTCTAACAGCTTTTTTAATTTCTAGTTGTGCCTGACCCCTTTGTCTGGGTGGTATGTCTAGTAGGGGTCTTGGCGGTTGGACCGGAGGGGAAGTGAAGGGAATTTTGTAACCCTCGGATATGATCGACTGTACCCATTTGTCTTGGGAGAGGGATTGCCAGGCTTCTGGGTACAGAGATAATCTTCCCCCGACTGCCTCTGAAGGCGGACAGTCGGGCAGCTTCTCAGGGATGCTGAAAGGGTTGGTCAGGGAAGGATTCCCTGGAACCCTGGTTCTGTGGACCCCCCCTGCTCCTGGGGCGGTGTCTGTTATTGTTCCCCCCTCTGCCTCTGGGGGGAAATTCACCACGTGTGGCAGGCGCAACTCCCTGTGGTTTGCGGAACCACATCTTTCCACCCTTCTGGCCCTTAGGATAAGGTCTAGAAGGTGTGGAAAAGTGGACTCCTACAGCAGAGAGAGTCTTACCATCTTGCTCGCATCTGGTGAGGGTATTCTTCACCTGAGGTCCAAACAATTCTGAACCATCAAAGGGGGTGTTGGTGAAGGATGCCTTGAAGGGATCGGCAAAGTTACAGAGTCGCATCCAAGCGTGACGTCTCAACGCAACACCTGTGCTTGCGGCCCTACTCGCTCCATCGGCTGCGTAGGAGATAAGCCGCATGGAGGAGTTGACAATGGAATTCAGGGTAGCCAGCTGGGAGTTCATCTTGTCCTGATAACCTGCAGCAGAAGGATCCTGTATGGTTTCACCCAGCTCTTTGAGCAAATCTCTCTGAAGACGGGTGAAATGACATTAATAGTTCAGTGACCGCATGGTGAAGGTCGCTGAAGCAAATGTCCATTTACCATACCTGTCCATGGTCCTGGACTCTTTGTTAGAAGGATGAACAGGTACAGAAGGATCAGCTAATTCCTTCTTAGTGGCTGCTGCTACCACCATAGCATCTACTGAAACACCTTTGGTCAGAAAGGATTTGTCCTCCGGAGCAGAAATAAATTTAGAGGGCCTCCTAGGTGTAGGTTCCATTGAGTCAGGAGCTGCCCATGCCTTTCTGGCCACTACTTTCATTAGTGGGTCGAAAGGGGGAGATACCCAGGAGGTGGAAGGACGAGATCCAAAAGGTCAAGGTAAACTGACTCGTTCTCGGAGGGTTTGAGAGTGGACCAGTTTCCCCTCTGTTTCAGGATCTCTAGGATGTCTGAAAAAGAGACATCCTCAAAGGGGGATCTCGGGGAACCCTCCGACTCATCCAAGTCGGTGTCCGACGTGACAGACTCGGGGGAGTCTATGTGCTTCCTCTTGCACTTCTTTTTCCTAGGGGGTTCCCCTGAAACTTCAGGGGAGGCCTCGGAAGAGGAGGAGACACCCAAAGTGGGTACCCTACTCTTTGGCTCTCTGCTGTCAGATGCAGGAGGATGGCCAGAGACCGTAACAGGCACTGTAGAGGGAGGAGCTGCAGAACTTAACCTTGGAGTGGACACTGGGTCCAGCATGCTCCTCATCACTTTGAAGGCTCCCCTATCAGGTACTAAAGGCAGTCCCGGTTCTGAAGAGACCCGAACTGCTCCCGGCACTGACAGAGAAGGCTCCGAGAATGATGTCAGGGCCGAACTAACCAGAGCTGAAGCTCCGAGAGGGAGAGCGGGGTCGGACAAGGGTCCGATGTGACTCGCCCCCTCGGAGCTGACAATGGAGTCCCGGCACCCGGACCTCTTCACGGACGGAACCAATGAAGAAGTCGGAGCCAACGACACCAGAGCCGAAGGTGGAAGTATTGGCTCCGACGTGGGCAAGGTTAAGGTTCCGACAAACTCCAGCTCCGAACTCGAAAGGTGAGTCGGGGGAGGAATCGATGGCAGTACCGAGAGCCACAGTCTGGTGAGACAGGCTTTGGAGCATTTGGGCTAGTGCCTGAGATTTTATGAGTCTACTGATTACCCTCTCAATATCGTGGTCGGAAAGCCTGGATGAATGAGTCCTATGACTCCGCTCCGACAGAGTGGTGATCTCGGAGCCGATCGGACGGATTATAGCGAGGGGGATCTAGAGCGCTTGCGCGCTGGAGTCGGCTCTGATGCAGGTTTCAGAGTGGATACGACCTTGCTCGCTTCGGATCCGATTGGAACCGATGTCGGAGCCATCTCAGTTACACCAGTCCTCGACTCAGAAGTTGGAGCCGAGGGTTTGGCGGTTTTAGAAGACTTCCCCGAGCCAGACTTGGACGGGGAGTCATCGGGCTTCAATAAGCCCCTCAAGATGAGCTTATTACGACGCTCCTGCAGGACTCTTAAACTAAATCCGTGACAGACGGAACAAGAGTCCTGCAGGTGTAAAGGCCATAAGCAGTAGAAAGAAGTGTGACCGTCTGTCAGAGACTTTTTCTGACAGCACACGTCACACTTCTTGAATCCCGAGATCTTAGCGTCTTTGGACATAGTCCTAAATACAGAAAACACAGTCAGCCCACACACTCACTCAACTTATACCCAGAAGGAAGTTAGGGGGACTGACTAAAACACCCACACACATACACTCTAAGGGGTGGGGAAAACTAAGCTAAAGCCCGTAAGCCCGATTATAAAAATTAACTAAAAGGAGAGGAAGAAGGGCTACAAAAGGGCTGTAATAAATAAAACTATCGATAGGGACCCAAGGTAGGAAAACTATCTGGAAAACTATCTGAAAAATAGCTCTATTGAAAAAAATCTCTTTTACTGACCTGAGCCGGTAAAAAAACAACCTCGCAGCGAAGTGGCAAATGAGATCTGGGGAGTTAGCGCATGGTATTGTGGGATATATAGTATAGGCCGAGTCGGAGTCGAGGATCGGCTCCGAAACCATCCAGCAAGAATGAAGGCGAGAATGACAACTTAACATTACAAATTAGATAATAAGAAAAGCAAGACAGTGAACTGAATTCTAAACCACTGTCAGTTATTAAATAGTTCTGAATGCTTGCAGCATACCAAAAGCACAGTTTAAATACTAGCTGAAAGAATGACACTTATGATAAAAAAAAATAATATTACAATTATTATGGAAAGTTTGAATCTTAAAAGGCAAGATTTTTCAGAAGTTCGGATACTATTAGATATAACATTTAAAGAACAAATAGGACTGATTCTAACAGTAGTACTAGATTAAAGATTATCAAAAATATAATGGTAAATATACATGTTCTCTTGTATGATACTCTACACTAGGATTATAACTATAATATAAAACCTAGTAATATAGCAACGGTACAAGACATGGTATACAAACAGAAATAGAAAGAGATCAGAATAAGCAAATATGTATATACTTAAAGAACATAAATATCTACAAGGATGGGAGGTTGGCATACTAGTTAAGGTGCCACGTTATAGGTACAAAGTGCAGGGTTTTATTCTCCATGGGGTAATTGGCTGAGCTTGGAATGGCCGACAAGGACAGTTAGCCTTGTACTAATTTATGATCTTATTATCCTTTGAACAACTTTATACATAGTAAATAAAACAGAACAAATATAAAATCATCTGACCTATAAATTAATCTTCTTCTTTCGGCTGCTCCCATCAGGGGTCGCCACAGCAAATCAACTGTTTCCATTTCTTCCTGTCCTCTGCATCTTGCTATGTCACACCAACCACCTGCATGTCCTCTCTCACCACATCCATAAACCTTATCTTAGGCCTTCCTCTTTTCCTGTTACCTGGCAGCTTCATCCTTAGCATCTTTTTCCCAATATACTCTGCATCCCTCCTCAGCACATGTCCAAACCAACGTAATCTTGCCTCTCTGGCTTTGTCTCCAAACCTTCCAACCTAGGCTGACCCTCTAATATACTTATTCATAATCCTGTCCATCCTCGTCAAACCCAGTGCAAATCTTAACATCTTCAACTCTGCCATGTCAAGCTCTGACTCCTGCCTTTTTATCAGTGCCACTGTCTCCAACCCATATAACATAGCTGGTCTCACTACCCTCTTGTAGACCTTCCCTTTCACTTTTACTGGTACTCGTCTGTCACAAATCACTCCTGACACTCTTCTCCACCCACTCCATCCTGCCTGTACTCTCTTCTTCACCTCTCTTCCACACTCACCATTACTCTGAACTGTTGATCCCAAGTATTTAAACTCATCCACCTTCGCCACCTCTACTCCCTGCATCCTCACCATTTCTCTATCCTCCCTCTCATTCACACACATATATTCTGTCTTAGTCCTGCTGACCTTCATTCCTCTTCTCTCTAGAGCATATCTCCACCTCTCCAGGGTCTCCTCCACCTGTTCCCTACTCTCACTACAGATCACAATGTCATCTGCAAACATCATAGCTCACGGGGACTCCTGTCTGATCTTGTCTGTCAACCTGTCCATCACCATTACAAATAAGAAAGTGCTCAGAGCTGAACCTTGATGTAATCCCACCTGCACCTTAAATGCATTCGTCACTCCCACCGCAGACCTTACCGCTGTCACACTACCCTTGTACATATCCTGTACCACTCTTACATGCTTCTCTGACACTCCCGACTTCCTCATACAATACCACAACTCCTCTCTAGGCACCCTGTCATATGCTTTCTCTAAATCCACAAAGACACAATGCAACTCCTTCTGACATTCTCTGTAATTCTCCATCAACACTCTCAAAGCAAACATTGCATCTGTAGTGCTCTTTCCTGGCATGAAACCATACTGCTGATCACTAATCATCACCTCCCTTCTTAACCTAGCTTCCACTACCCTTTCCCATAACTTCATGCTGTGACTGATCAAGTTAATCCCTCTGTAGTTAGTACACCTCTGCATATCACCCTTATTCTTAAAAATCAGTAACAAAACACTTTTTCTCCATTCCTCAAGCATCCTCTCACTTTCCAAGATTTCATTAAACAATCTAGTTAAAAACCCCACTGCCATTTCACCTAAATACCTCCATGCTTCCACAGGTATGTCATCTGGACCAACAGCCTTTCCGTTCTTCATCCTGTTCATAGCTATCCTTACTTCCTCCTTGCCAATTCACTGCACTTCATGATTCACTATCGGCACATCATCCAACCTTCTCTCCCTCTCATTCTCTTCATTCATCAGCCCCTCAAAGTACCCTTTCCATCTGTTCAACACACTCTCCTCACTTGTGAGTATGTTTCTCTCATTATCTTTTATCACCCTTACCTGCTGCACATCTTTACTAGCTCGGTCCCTCTGTCTAGCCAATCGGTACAGGTCCTTTTCTCCCTCCTTAGTGTCCAACCTTTTATACAACTCGTCATATGCCTTATCCTTAGCCTTTGCCACCTCTCTCTTTGCCATGCACCTTATCTCCTTATACTCTTGTCTACTTTCTTCATCTCTCTGACAATCCCACTTCTTCTTCGCCAACCTCTTTCTCTGTATACTCTCCTGTACTTCTTCATTTCACCACCAGGTCTCCTTGTCCTCCTTCCTCTTTCCAGATGTCACACCAAGCACCTTTCTAGCCATCTCTCTCTTATTAGCTCTGCTGTAGTTACCCAGCTATTCGGTACCTCTTCACTGCCACCCAGTACCTATCTTAACTCTTCCCTGAACATCACCTCACAATTACCATTATTCAATTTCCACCATTTGATCCTTGGTGCTTCCCTCACACTCATCCTCCTCTTCTTGATCACTAATGTCATCCTACAAACCACCATCCTATGCTGCCTAATAAATTAATAAATATAAAAATAACAACTGAATTTGTCCCTAGAGTAGACCAGGAAGATAATGTGAGGTACAGGGAAAGATGACTGTAGAGGAATTCAGTTTGGTCAACTTATAATAAAAGATTCTGAACACCTGTTTAACTTTTCCTATTCATAATAACTCACTGATAAGCTTTTTAAGATGATGCATACTAAAACACAAGACACATTAATATAAATCAGAAGCCTAAGCTAAGCATTGTTAGTCAAATGGAGAGTTTGAGAGATAGTTTGTTCAACTTTTTCAACAAACTAGGAATACGTTATTCCATAGTAGAATGTTTTATGGTTATATCATTAGGTAATTTTTTTATTTGTTTCAAAAGTTTTGTCCATAGCTGAAGATTTCATATTGTTATACATAAAGTATATAAGTTCTGTACATAAATGTGATTTCATTACACATGTTTTTTCTCTCTCTTATATAAATGTATGATTTTAAATGCATATCTATTAATATTAATGGATTGAATAATCCAGTAAAGAAGGGAAGTCTTTTCAAATACTTGCAATTACATAAAGCTCAAATAGTATTTCTACAGGAAACACATTTACTTAATACAGATGTAAATAAACTTTCATTAAAAAATTATTTGGTTTTAGAATGTTCTGCCTTTTGAGTGGGCAGTGCAGTGGTGCAGTGGTTAACATTGTTGCCTCACAGCAAGAGGTTCTCTGGTTCGATTCTCAGCTGGGGTGCCTTCTGTGTGGAGTTTGCATGTTCTCCCTGTGTTCCTGTGGATTTCCTCCGGGTACTCTGGTTTCCTCCCACATTCTAAAGACATGCATCTGGAGCATTTCTCCCCAAGCCTCAGCTGAAAATAGGTTCTGTCCTAGTCAGACTTTCCCAGTCAACAAATGTAAAGTAAGTAAGAGTTAAAAGAAGAAGCACCCTCATTTTATGGAAGAACTCGCCAGTAATGCCTAAAGTAAAACATACCCCATGCTGATAAAAATGGTTTGTTAAGCATTGTTATAATTCAGTGGAACAGAAAACTATAAACATTGGTGCACTCTTAACGGATTTCTGATAGCTGGAGCTAAAGATGCAAAAAATTACTTAGACACTATAGCCTATTACAAGAAAGGGGAAGTCATAATGGCTGGTGATTTTAATTGTATTTTATTAGTTAAAAATTCCACTGCAGATAGAAAGCTAAGAATCACATCTTCAGCCAAACAGTTAACAAATTTTGTAAATCTAATGAATTTAAGGGAGACATATATGAGCTAAGGAAAACAAACTCACTTCCATTTATCCATTTTTCTTATAGATATGGAACACAAACAAATCCTGATACAAATTTGTGTCTCAAACAATCTGTTATCACATATCAGAGAAGTTTCAATAGTTTCATGTCCCTTACCGAATCATAATGCTATAATCACTGTTACACAGAGATAGGCCATTAACATTCAAAAACAAGCACCATCATTGGTCAGCCCAACTAGCGTGCCCATTGTAAATCGAGAATATACCAACAGTAAAAGTCCGGCCGCTAAAGTATCACTGAGCGGTCGGAGTTTTTTATTGGTCTATACAACTTCCAGTCATAACTCTCAACTATACATATTTTTGCAGAATGCTCAGATTTTTGCTTAAGATTTTCCGTCCATTTATCAAAAAAGTGCATTTTTTTGGCAAATCATTCAGAGTTAAAGTTAGAAAATAAAAACAGTCATTTGAGTTTCAGACCTCATACCCTTCAGGAAATTAATGCTAATGCAAAACCTGTTATTCTATCAATTTTCTTAATTTGTAACAGCAATACTTAGAAACTCTCCCTGCTTTTCAACTTTTATTCCTACATTATTTTAGAGCTTTGTCCAGATTTCTCACTCTAAGAGGTTGAGACACATGTTACCAGACAACAAACAGCGTTGTAGATCCAGAAGGTGTTCATAAGCTACTAAATCAGTCACGATGTTCAGCAATCAAGAAGAATAAAAAAAACTAAAAAAAAAAGAAATGAAAAATGTATCTGATTCTTCCTGTATGCAGAACATAGCAGCTGATACAGTAGCTTACAAACACCTTCCCAATCTAAATTTCTTTCCAAACCACCAGTGTACTGTGTAAGCATGGAAACAAAGTCCCATACGCATGTGCAGTACATCAAGCAATCCCAAGACATAAAATGAAAGCAGAAGAACACCACGGCACCGTTATACAAGGCCATCATTTAAGTAATTTTTTTCTTAAATAATCTCACTGTATAATAGCAATAACCCATGGCTGGGTGTGGGTAATACTGGATTTACCCACACCCAGCCATGGGTTACTGCTATATCATTTAAAAAACTGGAAACTTAATGCAATACAGGAGATTACCAGCATACATTATTAAAATGAAAGGATTCAAGGATTGGCATTTTAAATAGATCAAAAATTTCTTAGAAATAAACATGAATGGTGAAGTATCTGACATCGTCCTGTGGAATTCACTAAAGGCTTACTTAAATGGAAGAGTTACGAGCTGGTACATTACCAAAACAACAGAATGGGACAAATAATTGAATACACTACAGGCCATAATAAACACACTAAAGTTAAATCTAAAACCAAACGACACTATCAGTCAGTGCATATGGATCTATATTATATTGTCGAAATGACATTGCAGCAAATGCCAGTTCGACAACACGCGAAATTCAAAAACAGTGAAACCTCAGGTCACAAATTTTTTTCCTAGGGAAAAAAAATCAGTAGACCAACAATACACAACACACCAGTTAAAACATTTCAAAATGGGGGACTGTGCCCCTCACACCACCCTAACTAAATATACCAACTCTGAGATCGCACTACAGTGGGGTAAAGGGCAATGTCACAGCTCAGGCCAAGCGATTTTTTTCCCTAGGAAAAAGAAAAATCGCTGACCTGAGCATTCGTTGTTTTTAAATTTCACTCTTTATGTGTTGTCGGAATGGCATTCGCTGTAATGCCGTTTTGACAATATAATATAGACCCAGTCTGAACTTAAAAACTTAAACACAAAATATGTTGAAATTCTAAACCTGGAAAAAACTTAAACTTCAGGCATATTCAGTAAACCCTTTAAGACTGAATATACTTGTTCTTTGATCAAAGAAAATGAATAAACTAAATCATATAAAAGAAATTGCAACACATATAAATAATAAAAAAATAAGAACTGATATTAAAGGTATTGCTGAGGGCTTTAAAATATTTTATGAAAATATAAATAATACTATAACCTAGATAATGATGACAGAGTTGAAAATTTTCTAAGGGAAAATATAAATAATAAAATAACAAGTGAACAATTAAAAATGATAGACCATTCACTTTAACAGAACTAAAGGATCAAACAGGAAAGTTACAAAATAATAAGGTGCTGGGCTTAGATCATCTTATACCAAAACTACATAACATACTACCAGATGATGCAGTTAAAATATTGGATAAGGTCTACAGAGAAATAAAAACAACTGCTGAAGTCCCCCATCATGGAAATATTTCCTTATATCACCTATTTTAAAACAAGATAAGGATCCTACAAAGTGTTCACCATACAGACCCATTTCACTTTTAAATGTGGACTGTAAGATGTTCATGTCCATTTTAGCTAACATAATGAATCTACTTAATACCTAAACTAATTAACAATGATCAAACTGGGTTTATTTTAAATAGGCAAGTATAGGATAACATAATAAGAATACATAAATTAGTAGATTATGCAAATAAAAATACAAATAAAAAAGCACTTTCTATCATTAGTCTCGATTTAGATAAATCTTTTGACTCAGTTAACTAGTCTTACCTGCTTAAAACACTAAAAGTGTATAATTTCGAACCTGAGCTAACTGAATTAATTTCTAAGTTATACAATAACTCTTGTGCTTATGTTAAAATATTTTTTTTTCTTTCTAATTCCTTTTTAATTACAAAAAGGCACAAAACAAGGCTATCCATTACCAACTTTACTTTTTGTATTAGTTATAGAACCCTTTGCTAATATTATTAGATGCAATAAGAACATTAATGGTATCAAAATAAAATAAGATTTTAAACTAAAGATTCAACTCTTTGCAGATATTTACTAACAACAGGAAATATATAAAATTCAATAGAAAATATACTTAGTTCCATGAGTCAGTCGGAATAAATCTCAAATTTAAGATTTAATCATAATAAAACAAGTACATTATTAATTAATAAAGAAACTTAAATCATACGAAAATATTCTAACTTCAATTAAAACAGCAATCAAATGAAATACTTTGGTATAACCATTATGTCTAATAAAGAAATTATACAAACTTTCAACGGGTTGTTGATAAAATTTTGAGTTTATTCACAAATTGGAACAAATTCTTCTTTACCATGGAAGAACAAATAATGCTTCTTAAGAAGGTAATTCTCCCTACAATATTGTTTGTCTTACAACCTTTAATATTATCTCCACCAAAGAGAATAATGATGAAGATAAATAATAGTCTACTTAATTTTTTTGGCATCCTAACAAATCAAGAATTTCCTTTGAGTGGCACAGAAAAGGTTGGAATAATGGTGGAATAGGATTCCCCTGAAAGTCAATTGTATGGTACTTCAACAGTTGTAAAAGCTGTAGCATTGTAGCTAAATTCATCTTATGATCCAAAATGGAAACAAAAACATCAACAAGTATTATTAGAAAATAATAAATGTATCCCAACCAGTCGTAAACAAATAGTCCATAATAGTTTTAATTGGTTATTAAGATTTTTCCGTAAATGGAATTACACCATATTCTCAAATCCCCTATTTGAATAACATCCTTTCCTTTTCCAAAAGTTCACATATTCTAACCACTGCATTAAAGACAATATTTTCTATGTTTCCAATTGCATATACAAATGTCTGCTTAGAAACTCATAACTTCAACAAAATGCTAGTACTGAAACAACAAAGTAACAATTCATTGGCATCAATTATTAAATGGTACTAATATATAATGTTGAAAATATAAGGTCCAAATACAATCAAGATTCTGAGAACTGGTTGATTTTACAAATATTTAAAGACTATGGGAACACAGAAATAAATAATATATTTAACCTCAATAAGACATCCTTCCCCAAATTATTGGAATTCTTAACAAATATCAATAATAATGCAATGAAAATAAATCATATTTGTCACAAATTTATAAAATTCTTATGTTAGATTTCACATATTTAGGCAATTCTATTGAATTACTCACCAAAAATTAATAATGAAGACTTCTCTGAAGAATTGAAGAACATAATATTAAAATCTACAGATAAAACCACATCTTCATTATACTGGAACATTTTCACTTGGAAACACACAGAGCTTTTGTCACTCTTAACAAAATTGCAATCATGTATAAATCAAATAGAATTAAATGCTGGAATTGTGATTCTGAAATAATAGCTGACTGGATGCATATGGTATATGAATGCGATGTCATCTCCCCTTTTTGGAAAGACAATTATTTAATTCAAGCTGTATGGTCAGATAGATGTGATATTTCTAAATCTGTAGTTTTATTTAATGCTCTGATTCCTGAGATAATTCCAAAAACCCAAGTGCCTCTTCGTTGGTCTATTCTTGCAATAGCCAGAAAAGTAATTACTAAAAACTGGAAAAGTAAAGTCACCTCCTCTAGTGTGAAATTTATTAGTATGGCAAAATATGCTTGCAGTAGTGAACTGCATATTATGAAAATGAGAACTTCTGATATTACATATTCATATAAATCTTGGCTTAAACTTAATGACTTGCTTGAAAAATATTTGTTGTTGATATGTACAGCTTTGATGTATTGATCAGCTGTGGACCTATGTAAATAGTTATTTGTTTTATACTCAATTTGTTTATCTATTGTTTTAAAACCAAAAAAAAAAAAAGAAATACTATTTTTCTCAATCAAGAGAGCATTTTTCCAGTGCTTTTGACACTATGACAATGAGTACTGGCAAATAGGTATTTACAAGGTATTTGATGTAGAATAGGACTGAAGAACCTAGCCCAGTTTTCAAATTGCCACAGAACACATGTCTGGTTAAGTGAGTTTCTGAACACAGGAAGATAACAGTAATACTATACATATGATCATACTGACCATAAGATACCTAGCCATACACATCTTTAAGATGATACACTTAACAGTTCTTTCTACCTTTTCAACCACTAAATAGTACTCACCTCCAAAATCTAGCATGGCAATATTATTCTGATGAAGTTCATTGTACATTCCAGTTATGACAAAAGTGCTTACCAAGTGTCATTAAATCCAGTGCACCTACTAGACAATTTTGTGTGTCTTTTCTTTTTTTAAATATTATTATAACCCTGGTGTAAATTAACCCATCCACTCATCAAAACTAGCCACTTTGTTTGATCTATAGTGATAATTTATTCCACATCCCATTAGTTACAATTTTACACGCAGCGAGGGTACCAGCAACTTTTCTACTTGGGATCGGTTTGTTATCTAATTTGCAATCAAGTGGAAAACATAGGGTTTTGCATTAAGTTTGTCTACTTTTTCAATAATACCAGCATGAGAGAGTCAAAAGCCTTGGTCGGGTTAAAATAAATACTTTGCACAGAGCCACCACTTGACTACAGCATTTGTAACCTTTTCAAAGATGTTTACTAAGTTCAGGAGACAGGACCCGCCCTTCACAAAAACAAACTAAGTGGGATAAAAGATCATTTAAGTTGCCTATATCTGTAGAAACATATTCTGCTAGGATATATTCTGTGACTTTGCATGTAAGGCTGGTGAAGTCCACGGCCCTATAATTACCTGGGTCTGGGAGAGAACTCCCTTGTGTACGGGAGTCACAGTGACTGTTCTCAAGGTATCAGACACAAGCCCTGTATCTAGGCTGAGGATGAACAGTTTAATCAGATACTTGGATAGTGCTTACTTGGTACTGATGCGAATGTACCCTAGTGTGTTATCTGCTCCCACAGAAATATTATATTTTAGCCTTAGATTCTAAGACTTGTTCCAAGATTTCATGGGAAAATAAATTTTCAAGAATAGTACAGGCAACCCAGTACACAGGTAATGTTAGCACTATTATTTTATTTATTTATTTATTTTATTTTGTTGACCGGGATAGTCCGACTGGATTTTCAGCAGAGGCCCAGGGAGAAAAGCTCTAAGCATTAAAACATTACATTGAAATTAAGCATGAACATTAAAAACAATTCTTGTTAGATACACCTGAATCTTATATGGTTACAGACAATCAGATAGAAGCAGCTAGGTATGGTTACAGACAATCAGATAGAAGCAGCACTAAATTTGTCTGATAATAAATTAGCTATATTCTTGGGATTGGAATGTGTGATATTATTATGGATGAGCTCAGTGCATGGTTGGACATTATTCCTTAATTTCTGGAAAAACTGAAGAAAGATTTCCTTTGGTATCTGAAGGAAGCTTAAGTTTGTACTTTCCATTTTCTGTTAGTGCTCTTTAAGTAGAAGTCACAAAAAGGCAAAGGAGGGCTAAAGGAATCAGACTCTGGTCTACAGGAAGCATCTTGTGAACAAGTCATAGCCTTAATCCTGCATGCTAGTTGACAGACGAAACTGGTCCTTGCCTGATAGAAATACTTTCCTACTTAAATATTTATTGCTAAAAAGCTTCAAACACATTAAAATACAGTAGCTGATGGCAGTTCTGTCTACATTCTGTTTGCAGTTTATATAAATTTCTTCCTCCTAATAATAAGGAAATGTGCAAATATATGTGATTTATAAGTCTCACTGCTACTGTAGTGCCATTTACATCTTTAGCTAAGCTAATGCTCAAATCAGATTGCTCTGGCATTAGTCTCTTCCAGTGAGACCAATGCTTTCATTACATCAATGTTTTACAGCTTCAGGCAGAAATTCGTCTTTTCAACACTAGCAGCTTATTTAGGTAAGATGCCATCAATTGTAAATAAACAGAAAAAAGAAATATAAATATTACAAAATCAAGCACATCTTAGTCTAATTACAGTGGACATTATGTTTTTCCTGAATATAAAATTCAAGATAATGCTGTGATTTATGAAAAAAATCTTTTGAATATAAACTTTAAGCTCACACCGTCTAAATGTAATGTTTTACTGCAATTGCATAGTTGCACACGTAAAGGGATAACTGGGCAAAGCTGCATTCATATTTATCTCATAAATGATGGTCTGTATTAATTATGTCAGTATAGCGTGCTGAAAAAACAAAAAAGTTCATTTAACACACTTTTAGCTTCTCATATGAAGTCTACAAATAAGAAGTTATGTTCTTACCATAACTTTCCATGTTAATTGTTCATCTCGCCTTTGTTCTTACACACGGGTTCGGAGCCGATCCTCGGCTCCGAGTTGGACGCATCACTAGCTCCGCATCTTCGAGAAAGCTCGAGGCACAGTAATATCCCATGATCCTCAGGTGCTAACCCTCAGATCTAGTTTGCTATACCAGAAGAATCCCTTTTAGAACTGTGTCTAGAACACTTATAAACAGATACTACACAGTGTCTGGAACCCTACTGTCAAATAGAGGAGAAAAGATGTCATTATTAATGTACAATAATATGCTAACCATATCTAGAAAAGGCTGAAAAGGAATTCAATTGAAACCGTTCTCCCAGACCGCAGGACGGGGGATGGAGGGGGGGAATGTAAGAACAAAGGCGAGATGAACAATTCACATGGAACGTTATGGTAAGACCATAACGTCTTAATGTGAAATTGTTCAATCTCGCCATTTGTTCTTACACACGGGTAGCGTCCCTAGCTCCTTTTTCCTGGGTGGCTCAAGGGAGAACATTCCTGAGTACAGTGGAACCAAACGTCGCCCTGTCCCTGGAGCTTTTGTCTAGTTTATAGTGGGCGATAAAAGTATGTGGTTTTGCCCAAGTTGCTGCTGCACAAATGGTATCTAAAGGCAAATGAGCTGTATGGGCTGAAGAGGCAGCGATCGCCCTTGTAGAATGAGCTCTGGGTTTGAAAGGGAGTTGCTGTTTCGATTCACCATATAAAAAATTTATGCAATCTGAGAGCCATTTGGATAAGGTAACCTTCGTTACTGCCTGTCCTTTCCTTTGGTCAGCATATGAGACAAATAGTTGATCTGACTTTCTGTACTCTTTTGTCCTATGTAAGTAAAATCGTAGTTGCCTGTGAACGTCCAATTTGTGCAATGTGTATTCTAACTTATTGGAATGTTTTTTAAAGAAGGTAGGTAGTTCAATAGATTGATTGATGTTCTGAATCGAACAAACCTTCAGAAGGAAGGATGGATTGGTGCGCAAGGTTACTCTATCTGGATAAAAAATCATGTACGGTGGTCGGATAGATAGAGCCTGTAGCTCTGAAACTCTCCTGGTGGAAGTGATGGCAACCAGAAAAAGTGTTTTCCATGAAAGGAATTTTAATGGAGTTGTGGCTGCTGGTTCAAAAGGGGGCAACATGAGTTGTGACAGCATGAGATTAAGATTCCAAGGTGCTATTGGATTATGAAAGGGGGGACGGAGGTGAAAGGTACCTTTCATGAAGGCTTTACAAAGTCTGTGGGATATAAGAGAACCATCTTCACGGCCAATATGAAAATTGGATATAGCCGCCAGTTGAACCCTTATAGTGGATGTTGATGCTCCTTCTTGAAAAAGTGTGGTAAGAAAATCTAGTATCTTGTGTACTGGAGCTCCGAATGGATCTATACCTTGTTTGGAGGCCCAGTGCGCAAAACGGTTCCATTTGCTGTTGTACAATTTCCTTGTAGATGGTTTGTGAGAAGATACAATAATTTGTTGTACTGCAGGGGATAGTAACTCTGACCTGGCTAAGATGGGAAGCGGAGCAGCCAAGCTGTCAGTTTGAGGGACTTGAGAAAGGTGTGAGGAACTCCTGACGAATGCGTCAACAGGTCTGGCTCCGGGTCCAGCATCCATGGTTCCTCCACTTGATGAGATTGAAGGAAGGGAAACCAGATTTGTCGAGGCCAGAATGGGGCTATTAATATTATGGTCCTGTCCAGACGTTTGGCATTCTGCAAAAACCTGGGAATTAGTGGAACAGGAGGAAAAGCGTAAAGGAGACCCGGGGGCCAATCGTATACCAGTGCGTCCCTGGGGACACCCCCTGGAGGGGGTAACAGGGCAAAGTAGCTTCTGCATTTGGCATTCAATGGGGATGCAAACAGGTCGCAGCAAGGCTGGCCCCATCTGCGGAAGATCTCTCTCGCCACTTGAGGTTTGAGGGACCACTCGTGAGGGAACAGGATGGCTCTGCTCAACCTGTCCGCGATTACGTTGGAAGTCCCCGGGATGTGCGTTGCTATCAGAAAGCATCCAGTGGACTTTGCCCATTGCCAAATTCTGAGGGCCTCTCTGCATAACGGGTAAGATCTGGTTCCTCCTTGCTTGTTTATGTACCAGACCCCTGACATGTTGTCTGTCTGAACTGTCACTGTTCCCTGAGGTAAGGATTTGTGAAAGTGTTGCAATGCTAGAAACACTGCCCTCAGCTCTAGAACATTGATGTGCAGATTGTACTCCAAGTTGGACCATTGACCTTGGTCTGTTTGTCCCTGAAAGAATCCCCCCCACCCTATCAGGGAAGCATCCGTGGTTAGAGTTGCTACCGGACTGGGTAATACAAACGGTCGTCCTAGTGTCAGCTGTTGACTGTGTATCCACCACAAGAGATCCTTCTTGCAAGAATTCGTGATCAAGATTTCATGAGACAGTGGAAGTTGTCGATACGACCACTGGGCGAATAGCATCCATTGAAGAATCCTCATGTGCATCCTGCCTAAAGGAACTACAATAAGGGAGGCTGCCATCAAGCCTAGCACTCTTAATATTTGTCATGCAGGGACTCTCTTGCTGTGTAGAAGGAGCGAAATTTGCTGCCTGAGGTCTGATACTCTTGGTGGGGGGAGAGTAACTTGAGCCAGGGAGGTGTCTAGCTGTGCTTCTATAAATAAGATACGCTGTGACGGCGATAAGGCAGATTTTCCAAAATTCACCGTTATGCCTAGTGAAGAGCAAAGACTGATGGTGTAATCCCTGGCTTGTAGAAGACGATACTCGGTGGTGGCGGATAGGAGCCAGTCGTCTAGATAAGGAAAGACCCGGAATCCCCTTCGTCTCAAGTGAGACGCTACTACTGCCATGCATTTGGTGAACACCCTGGGGGCTGAGGTGAGACCAAAGGGCAGAGTGCGAAACTGGAAATGACTGGCTCCCAGCCAGAAGCGCAGGTGATCTCTGGACGCCCTGGCCATCTTGATATGGTAGTATGCGTCTTTGAGATCTATAGAGCACATCCAGTCGCCCTTCTGCAGAAAAGGGAGGATTGACTGTAGCGTGACCATCTGGAACTTTTCCTTTTTCACAAAGGTATTTAACTTGCTGAGGTCTAAAATTGGCCTCCAGTCCCCTGTTTTCTTTGGAACTAAAAAGAACCTTGAGTAAGTTCCGGATCCTATTTGGTCCGCCGGGACTGGTTGAATGACTCTTGTTTTCGAGCAACCTTCCTATCTGTACGGTTGCCTGGTCTCACAGACTGGGTGGAACATCTGGGAGTTTTTTGGAGTTGGGTGGCATTTTGATGAAGGGAATGTTGTAGCCTCTGGTAACTATGCTTTTTACCCAGGAATCTGATGTAAGATTTAGCCAGGCCTCTGGGTATAAAGCCAAGTGACCCCCGACTGCCTCCAGAGTAGGACAGCCGGGCCTGCACTCAGGAGTGCTGGAAGGGCTTTCCAGAGAATGTCTCTCTGTCGCCCTGATTTTGCGGACCCCTTCTGCCAGTTGGGCGGTGTCTTCCGTTTCTTCCCCCTCCTCTGCCTCTGGAGTGGGCGTCACTCTGGGTGTGCTGAAAAGATCCCTGAGTCTTTCAGAACCACATTTTTCCTCCTCGTTGCCCTTTAGGGTAGGGTCTCGATGGGACAGAAAAACGGACCCCTACGGCAGACAGGGTCTTCCCTTCTTGTTCACACCTCGTGAGAGTCTCCTTTACTTTGGGCCCAAACAAGGAGGCACCATCAAAGGGGGCGTTGGCAAAGGAAGACTTAAAGGCTTCCACAAAGGAGCATAAGCACAACCAGGATTGCCTTCTCAGGGTGATCGCTGAAGCTGCCGCTCTACTCGACCCTTCGGCTGCGTATGAAATCAGCCTCATGGACGAGTTGACTATGGAATTTAGGGTGTTAAGTTGCGCTGTCACTTTCTCGGTGACAGCAGCATCTGTATGTCCCTGGAGAGTATCTCCCAGTTCCTTAATGAGATCTCTCTGTAAACGCGTGAAATGCGTAAGGTAGTTGAGCGATCGGATGGAAAAAGTCACCGAACTAAATATGCGCTTCCCATATCTGTCCATTGTCCTAGAATCCTTATTAGGAGGATGGACAGAGGAAGATGATTCAGACATCTCTTTCTTAGTGGCCGCCGCCACCACCATAGTATCTATGGGAACCCCTTTTGTAAGATAAGATTTGTCTTGGGGGGCCATCATGTATTTATTTGGTTTACGAGGGACTGGTTTCACTGTATCGGGTGTTTCCCAAGCCCTCCGGGCTATTAGATCCATGATATCGTCAAATGGCGGAGTCACCCAGGAGGTAGAAGGTTGAGTCCCAAATGCCTTCAGTAAGACCGATTCATCCACAGAAGGGGTAAGGGTTTGCAAGTCCCCCCCTTTGTTTCAGGATTTCCAAAATATCTGCAAACGAGACATCCTCAGAGGGGGACCATGGGGACCCTTCTGTTTCATCTAAATCGGTATCAGATGTGAGAGATTCCTGGGGGGAATCTATGTGCCTCCTCTTGCACAGTCGTTTCCTCGGAACATCCTCAGTGGGAGCTTCTGGGGATGCATCTGAGGAACCAGAATCGCCCTGTGGGGACTTCTGAGGCATTGGGTCTCGACGCTTGGTAGGAGCCGCAGGCACAGAAGCAGAACGCGGACCTTTTGGGGAAGGAGACGAAGATACTGATGAAGTATGTGTCTGATCAGACAAGACCTTCCTCATGATGTCAAAGGCACCGGTGCCCCAACCCGAAGATCCAACCCGATCCGAAGAAGGAGGTTGTTTCTCCGGAATCGGAACCATGGGCTCTGACACCGAGGACGGATCCGAACTGATCTGAGCCGAGGCACCGAGGGGAAGAGTCGGAACCGATATCTCGGTTCGACTATCCCCCCCCCCCCCAGAACCTAGGAAAGATCTTCGGCTCCGAGACTCTCCGGTTGGTTGCGAAGGAGTCGAGGTCAACGGAGCCGATAGCACTACTGGAGGCTTCAGCACTGAGGGCTCTACAATCATCGGTTCTTCGACTCCTAACTCCGATGACTCGACGGGTCTTGGAGGAGGAAGTGTTGAGGGAACAGGAATAGTCTCGAGTTTCGAAACCAGCTGGGATGAAACCTCGATTAATTGGACAAAGCCGAGTTCTCCATAAGCTTCTGTACCACTCGGTCCACATCGGAGTCGGAAAGGGGCCTCGAAGAACGGGTCAAAGGGATCGAAGCCGTCACCGAGTGAAGGACAGCAGACGGTGGTACCTCTGATACCGGCTCCAAGACCTGAGCCTCGTGCAGAGATAAACTCTTGACACCTGGCACCGAAGTCATAGGAGCCGGCGTCCGAATCTGAAAAGAGGTGCTCAGAGCCGATGACTTGGGCTCCGACACTCTTGAAGACTTCGACCCCTTCGAAGACTTGGATACCTGTTCAGCCTTGTCCAGGGCCTCCTGAAATTTGGGTTTAAGCAACCCTCTGTCAACCAACTTCCTGTCTTCCCTATATAAAAACGGTCACAGGACAGACAGACCCCCAGATATACTACCCCTTTGGTAGTACAAGTGTATCTGTCATAGCGGTATAAACATGTCTTTCTAGCAGCTAAATAATAACACTCCTTTTCTATTATGTAACTACATTGGTTGCAGGCCCCACATTTTTGTGTGCCCAGTTTTCTTGTGTTTCTGAAATTTTTGTTGTCTTTTCTACATTCTACAGCATGACCCTCCCACTAAAGGAATGACAAATGGAACAGTCTTCCTGCAAGTGGAGAGGGCCAAGACAGTAGATGCAGGATGAGTGGTTGTCAGTAATGGACATCTTCTGTCCGCACTGACACCTTTTAAAACCAGATTTGGTCTTTTCTGACATTTTGAAGTAAAAAGGAAAAAAAATACTGGCCCGAGCCTCTCAATGCGATCTGCTGCTAACGGCAAACTAGATCTGAGGGTTAGCACCTGAGGATCATGGGATATTACTGTGCCTCGAGCTTTCTTGAAGATGCGGAGCTAGTGATGCGGCCAACTCGGAGCCGAGGATCATTCAGACTTTTAAACTGCATTTTTTAACAAGCAGAAGTTCTGTTAATTAATGTAATTAGCAAGTGCTGCAAATATCACATGACTAAATACTTTTAGTATATAAAGGACAGAAAGCATTCATTTAATTCAACTTGATAAGGCCTGGTACAACCAGGCGAAAGCGCTTGTTTGGAGAGTTCTGTTGTCTGTTAAAACAAAGGATTTAACCTGCTATTGGAACTACGACTGTTGCTGTTCTTGAGTTACTTTGAAGTGCACTAGAGCCATTCATTTCGTAATTATACTGGCTAGCTGAACCATGCTGTTTTCCTGCTATTGGAAATAAGACATTAACAAATGTTACAATAAGAAGTTCCTGCTGTATAATAAGTACTAGGCTTATGAGCATCTGAGCTTGCTATAAACAAGTTAGTTAGTGGAGTGGAAAGAAAGGTAGTGGTTGGATGAGGTGGGTGATATTAGAGTGGGAGTTGCAAGGGCATAGCCAGCATGTTTTTAAGCACACTTTTAGTAAACTTTTGAAGTGGGTGCATGATGGTATGGAGGTAATTGTGGGTGGAAGGGAGTTCCATAATTTGGCTATGGTGCAAGAGAATAGTGCTTCACCAGCAGAGTTATTGGCTTTAGTAATCTGCAAGTGACTTTTGTTGCTGGATCTTTGTGGTCTAGTGGTGCGATAGGGTTGGAGTAGATTCTGGAGGGATGGGACATTTAGAGGATGGTTTACTAGTTTGTGAGCGAGTGAGAGTTGATAACACTGAAGGAGGTGCGGGAGTTCAAGCCAGCCCAGTTCAGCAAGTGAGAGACAGTGGTGACTACAGTAGGATGCCCCTGTGGCAAATTTGGCGATTTTGTTGTAGCAGGTCTCAAGTTTATTTAGATCGCATTGCCTTAGGTTAGTATATATTGGAGAGGCATAAAGTAGGGTGGAGATAAGGTGCAAATTTGCAACTGAAATCCTAGCTGCTTTGGTGAGGAGTTGTTTATTTCTGTATAAGGCTCCTAGTTTTTAGTGGACTTTGTTTATGGTCATGGATATGTGAATGTCACATTTGAGATTGTTGTCTATTTCAACTCCTAGCAATTTGGTGTGATCTGTTGGGTGGATAGTGGTGTTGTCACTTATCAGTGAATTAATACATGAGGTAACATATAAACGGCAAACATTAGTTTACGTACCTTTATTGAACAACAGAACAAATGAGTTACTTACTGCTACCACGTCTCCTAATTCTGTTGTTGAACAGCATTCAGAATTACATTCAAGACCAGATAGATTTAACACTTCTTTCATTACTACTTACAGTATGAACAGCAATGTTTGTTTTAAAATCCTTAGAAAAAACTGGGACATTCTTAAAGGTGATATAAACGTTTCCACCAGGGTGGGGGAACAACCAGTAGTGATATATAGAAAAGGTAAGAACCTTAAGAGTTACTGTGAAGGAAGTAGATCTAACTCTGTTAGAACCCCAGGCATGTACAAATGCCAAGCTTGCAATTATTGTGGTTTCATCTTAGAATCTAACAGATTCTCAGTGAATAATTCAGTTTACAACTTGAAATTGAGGAACAACTGTAACTCTAAGATGGTTGTTTACCTGGCTTTGTGTCAGTTTTGCCCAGCGTTTTACGTGGGCAAAACTGAAAAAATCGAGGAACGCGTATATGAACATCTATACGCTATTAGGAAACACAAACTTGAAAATGCCCTAGCGAAACACACAAATTTACATCCTGGGCACACATTTAAGTTTATTGTTATAGATCAAGTGTTTACTAACCCAAGAGGAGGTCCAGATTCTTTAAAACTTGAAGAGTTAGAACTTTCTTGGCAAATAAGGTTCAATGCTTACCACCAGCCTGGTTTAAACGATGGCTGTGTCTTAAGCAGTATATTGAAACTTAGAAGTTTAAAGCGTTAGTTTATTTTGAAAACTAGCAATATGAAGACAGACTAGGAATTACAATTAAGTACTTCTATAATTACTTTTTAGAAACTAAAGAAAACTGATTTTACAATATTAGAAAACTGACTTTACATTATTAGAATAGAGTATTGTAGAGAAGATGAAAATTCAAAGTATTCCTGTGTATTTAAATGGTTTTTACTTGTACTAACAAGGGGGTGGTGACTTTGTGTATTTGTTTCTAGCTTAATTAATGTTTTTTACCTGTTGATTGGTTTATACATTTCTTTCATTATGTATTTAAATGTGAGGTGAATTGTAAAGCATTGTCTGAAGAAGTTTATGATTTGACATAAACGAAAAGCACTTCATTTTATTCTTGTGGTCTAGTGTGTGCCTTCTTTCATCTGTTCCAGTAATTTGTGGTTTTACTAGTTTGTTACACAGTTTGAGATTTAACAGTTTGTCATGTCTACTGGAGTAGAGCGGGGAGATATCGGTACACAATTTGACCAGATACCAGCTATTTTAAAGGACTACGCTGATTATCCACAGCCACCATCCTCTAATGTTCAAAGTAGTAACAACTCTAACTTTGAGTCTGTTTTAGGGCGTTTGGACAGCCTTCTCACTCGCATGGACGAGCTCGAGCGCAGACTTGATTCCAGCAAGAACCCACTTCCACTTCCGGTTCTTTCAAATGCTGGGAGAGGGAATAATCTTGATTCATCTTCTCACACTACTAGCAGCGGAGGCAGCAGTAACCAAGAAAACGAAGCAAGCTTGCCGTGTGGTCAGAGAAGTTGTACAGGGCATAACCAAGGTTCTTTGGCAGCAGTTTTAACATCGGGTCCTGTCCTACCAGCATTTGATGACACTAATGGCATCTCCGGTAACGGAAATAACGGAAGACTACCCGAATCTGACAACCAACTTGTAGGGGTGAGTCCGAACATTAGAACCTGCCACGGCGATTTTGGACAGCAGAACCTTTCACCAACAGGTACTTTCACTAATTTTAATCTGCATTCGTGGCTTTCTGATACATCATTTTTTGGCGCCAACACTAGTTTAATTAACAATGAAAGAGGTGCCGCAACTGAAGTCGTTAATATTACAACTGACTTAAAAGAGTTTGACCAATTGTTAGTTAAACTGAGGAAAACCCAGCTTGAGGTTTCCTATTTCAAAGAGTGTTTGAGAAATAAAATTGTGCCTAAAGGGCTTCGGCGTTGGCAGTATCCCACCGGGCTTGAACCCAATTCTCAATTTCATTTGGAAATTGTTGCTTTGTTCGACCGTCAAGGGTTCGAGCTTTTAGAACTTATGTGCAAACATTATGTGATCGCCGTGGAGGCATTGACTGAGTCAGTTGGAGAACTAGACAAGAAAATAAGGCTAAATATTGAGTTTGCTCGGTACAAGTATGAGTACAACCGCATTTTCACCAGTATTGACATGTATTTAAATAAACTGAAGCAAAATAAGGTGAAAAAGTTGGACAGGGATTTAAAGGCTTACCATGAAGGTGTAGCCTATCCAAAACCTTCTATTTCCCAAACTGGTTTCAAAGTCAACAGTGTTGGTCGTGCTAGACCTGAGAATAGCAATGACCAAGTTTCAGGGTACAATAATAATGAAAGAGACCAGGTACCTAATGATGTGTCATTCCAGAACGGGGCAAGTGAACCAAGTTATAGTAAAGCTGCGTCTAACCAGACGGGTAATACATCTGGCCACTACAACCTGAGATCCAACAACCCTAATTTTTTAGGGGGAAGGCAGAAGCAGCAACAACCAGTTCACTTGAATCAAAAGAGGAAACAGAAGAACAACTGAATTGTAAAGTGGCAACATTACCACTAAGGTTAAACAGTGACATTTTGTTCAATGGCACAAACTTGTTTGACACAGGGGAATTAAGTGACCTAGTTGTTTTAGACGAGGGGTTGATTGATTTTCCTTTTGATTGTTCAATTTCTGCTGAAGATAGTAATACTGTAGTGGAAGGGGATTTAGCTAGTAAGGAACCTGTGTTACTGGTTAACGACAAGGGTGATTTCACTGTGTACAACTTTACAAATGTGAACATTCCACCTGAAGTAGTTGATTTACTTTCAAAAGGTAATACTTATGTTCCACCCAGAAAACTTGATCTAGTTAAAACTATCATCGATTTAAAGTTATACACTAGGAAGCTCAACTTTAGGGTTATGTTTGGTGATGTCCCCCAAAGTGAAACTAGCCAGTTTTACATTCCCAGCACATTTAACCCACCGCTTAACCCTTTGATCAAAGTCTTTGAGCAGTTCTGTGAATTAGACATTCGGAACTTAGCAAAGTCTGTCCCTCTAGATGTCCCAAAAATATACCAACTTAGTGACTTGCAGAAAGAAAGGGATAGTTTGAATTTCATTAAACTTAACAATTTAAGAATATGTAAACCTGACAAAGGAGGAGGCGTAGTGGTTTTCGATCAATTAGATTATGTTATCAGGATGGAGACTTTATTAAACACTGAGTCTTATGAGGCAAGTTCCCGGTCTGAGACCAACAAAGCATACAACAGCATTAAGAATGTGATTGAAGATTTATACATAGAGGATAAAATCACCCGTGATATGTACAATTTTATGGTCACTACTTTCCCAAGGTTTCCTAGTCTTTTTGGGATCCCCAAAATCCACAAATGCATAGAAAATCCACCCATGCGACCGTTGGTAGATAGTAGGGGATCCCCCACTTATTCTTGTGCAAAAGTGGTTGACCTTATTTTGCAAAAGTACTTAGCTAACCTAAAACAAATTTGCAAAGACTCGTGGACATTTCTCAGTAACATCAACGTACTAGAATACAAACCTAACTACAACTTTTTAACCATAGATGTAAAGGATTTGTATACATGTATTCCCCATGTAATAGCTTTAGAATGGGTAGGAGAAATGTTGAGACTACTTGACTGTCCCAACGATGTCATCCTACTTGTAGGTGAACTGTTGGAGTTGATTCTTAATAACAACTTCTTTGTGTTTGAAGGTGACTTTTACCTTCAAAGAGTTGGTGTCGCCATGGGCTCACCATGTGGGGCCAGTGTGGCCAACATGGTGATGGCCTATTGGGAACACCATTTTGTATTAAACAACAACGAATTTAAAGACAACATCATATTTTACACCCGTTTTTTGGATGACATTTTTATTCTTTTGGATGGCAATGTCTCAGTTGGTGAATTATTGGTAGAATACCTCAACTCAACTACATCGTTTCTTGAATTCACATACAACTTCGATGTCTCTGTAATTGACTATTTAGACATCACTTTGACTAAAGACATTTTGTTAAAGAGATTTGTCTCATCAATTCATAGAAAGAAAACATATTGTAACTCTATGTTACATTATACGAGTTGCCACCCGTATCACCAGAAACGTGCCATTATTAAAGGACAATTAGTCCGAGCAGCACGTATTACTACACTGGATGACGTTTTCGACCAGGAATGTTTATTTATTAAGGAAATGTTCCAGTCTAGAGGGTACCCTTTACACCTTATCAGTGAATTAATACATGAGGTAACATATAAACGGCAAACATTAGTTTACGTACCTTTATTGAACAACAGAACAAATGAGTTACTTACTGCTACCACGTCTCCTAATTCTGTTGTTGAACAGCATTCAGAATTACATTCAAGACCAGATAGATTTAACACTTCTTTCATTACTACTTACAGTATGAACAGCAATGTTTGTTTTAAAATCCTTAGAAAAAACTGGGACATTCTTAAAGGTGATATAAACGTTTCCACCAGGGTGGGGGAACAACCAGTAGTGATATATAGAAAAGGTAAGAACCTTAAGAGTTACTGTGAAGGAAGTAGATCTAACTCTGTTAGAACCCCAGGCATGTACAAATGCCAAGCTTGCAATTATTGTGGTTTCATCTTAGAATCTAACAGATTCTCAGTGAATAATTCAGTTTACAACTTGAAATTGAGGAACAACTGTAACTCTAAGATGGTTGTTTACCTGGCTTTGTGTCAGTTTTGCCCAGCGTTTTACGTGGGCAAAACTGAAAGAAAGCTACGGGAACGCGTATATGAACATCTATACGCTATTAGGAAACACAAACTTGAAAATGCCCTAGCGAAACACACAAATTTACATCCTGGGCACACATTTAAGTTTATTGTTATAGATCAAGTGTTTACTAACCCAAGAGGAGGTCCAGATTCTTTAAAACTTGAAGAGTTAGAACTTTCTTGGCAAATAAGGTTCAATGCTTACCACCAGCCTGGTTTAAACGATGGCTGTGTCTTAAGCAGTATATTGAAACTTAGAAGTTTAAAGCATTAGTTTATTTTGAAAACTAGCAATATGAAGACAGACTAGGAATTACAATTAAGTACTTCTATAATTACTTTTTAGAAACTAAAGAAAACTGATTTTACAATATTAGAAAACTGACTTTACATTATTAGAATAGAGTATTGTAGAGAAGATGAAAATTCAAAGTATTCCTGTGTGTTTAAATGTTTTTACTTGTACTAACAAGGGGGTGGTGACTTTGTGTATTTGTTTCTAGCTTAATTAATGTTTTTTACCTGTTGATTGGTTTATACATTTCTTTCATTATGTATTTAAATGTGAGGTGAATTGTAAAGCATTGTCTGAAGAAGTTTATGATTTGACATAAACGAAAAGCGCTTCATTTTTTTCTTGTGGTCTAGTGTGTGCCTTCTTTCATCTGTTCCAGTAATTTGTGGTTTTACTAGTTTGTTACACAGTTTGAGATTTATTAGAGTGGGAGTTGCAAGGGCATAGCCAGCATGTTTTTAAGCGCACTTTTAGTAAAGTTTTGAAGTGGGTGCATGATGGTATGGAGGTAATTGTGGGTGGAAGGGAGTTCCATAATTTGGCTATGGTGCAAGAGAATAGTGCTTCACCAGCAGAGTTATTGGCTTTAGTAATCTGCAAGTGACTTTTGTTGCTGGATCTTTGTGGTCTAGTGGTGCGATAGGGTTGGAGTAGATTCTGGAGGGATGGGACATTTAGAGGATGGTTTACTAGTTTGTGAGCGAGTGAGAGTTGATAACACTGAAGGAGGTGCGGGAGTTCAAGCCAGCCCAGTTCAGCAAGTGAGAGACAGTGGTGACTACAGTAGGATGCCCCTGTGGCAAATTTGGCGATTTTGTTGTAGCAGGTCTCAAGTTTATTTAGATCGCATTGCCTTAGGTTAGTATATATTGGAGAGGCATAAAGTAGGGTGGAGATAAGGTGCAAATTTGCAACTGAAATCCTAGCTGCTTTGGTGAGGAGTTGTTTATTTCTGTATAAGGCTCCTAGTTTTTAGTGGACTTTGTTTATGGTCATGGATATGTGAATGTCACATTTGAGATTGTTGTCTATTTCAACTCCTAGCAATTTGGTGTGATCTGTTGGGTGGATAGTGGTGTTGTCTTTTCCTGTGATGTTAAAGTGAGAGTTGTTTTGAGTATGTTTGGTGGGTTCGAAGATGAGGAGTTTAGTTTTGTTTGGGTTGAGTATTAACTGGGCATTGGATAGCCAAGTTTCAACAGAGGATGCTGTGTGACCTTTTGCAGTTCGGGTAGGGACTGGGCGGAGCAGATGATGGTTGAGTCATCTGCATATTGTATGAGTGCCATGTTTGGTGGCAGAGGCTAGATTATTGGTGAAAATAGAGAAGAGTAGGGGTCCAAGGATGGATCCTTGGGGAACACCAATAGAGACAGGTAGTTGGGGAGATATGTCATTTTGCCATACAACACATTGCTGGCAGTCAGACAGGTAACTCTGAAACCAGTTGGTGACTGATTGAGAAAAGGATAGGTTATTGAGTACAGAGAGGAGTTGTTTGAGCGGGACCATGTCAAATGCTTTAGATAGGTCTAGGAAAGTAGCAGAGGAGAGATGGCCATTGTTTTTATGGTGAAGTATAGTGTTAGTAAAAGAGAGTAAGGCAGTGGTGGTGCTATGGTTTGGTCGGAAACCATGTTGAGTATTAGAAAGGAGGTTTGCAAGCATGGAGTGGGATTCTGAAAGGGCTACCACCAGCAGTAAGCCCTAAACCACTGGCAGATACTCTTTCCAATTCATAGACAGGCCTACCACATTGATTCTACATGTTCGGTAGAATCACCACAGGGTGCTGTCTGCACAACCAAGCTAAATGCTAATGAGGCATACCGTGGAGCAGCTCATGTGATAATCCATGTGCTCTCTCCAGGAAATGCCTGTCAGGAAGGATTTACTTACTGGAGCAATTAAGAGAATCTGTAGGTTGTGTAAAAATAACATTAGTTGATTTAATCTTGTTCATTTAAAACATTTTCACCAAAGATACTAATGAACTCTATATAGTATGCTTAATTCTTGCACTAAAATGTAACTCCTTTGGAGATGATGATTTTGAATTCCAAGCTAGAGACTATAAGTCTGAATTTATTAGGTGAGGTTATGACCCATTTATTGTCCTGAGAGTTTTGAAGAAGTTATGTAAAAAAGCACGGCCCACATAACTCTTCGACAACAATGTGGTGATTTCCATTATGGAAACACTGCATATATATAACTGCCAATCCATTCATCCATCGATCTATTCATCCACAACCACTTTTCTCATTTTTGCACATATATAACTACTAATTGGCATAAGATTAAAAATATATATAAATAACTACGCAATAAATCCAAGAAAATTAGTACTCGCTGACAAAAAAAAATTACTTCTCCCAACAACTTACTAACCCAAACAAAAACCCAAGAGAGTTCTGGAAATCTATCTCAAGACTCTTAACTCCAGGGTCCACTCAAAACCCTTCACCAGCCCCCGACAAAGATCCATCTGAAATAGCTAACATCTTTTAACTCCCACTTTATAGAAAGTATACTTAAACTTACAAACTACCCTACAATAAACCCAAACTCCACCTCAACACTAAATCCCCTCCCACCTGAATCAACTAGCAATACCAGTACCAACAACCCACCTAAACCCGACTTTCACAAAACATCCTCCTCAACTCCTTCTTTCTCTCTACAACCTATTTCCACCTCTTTAATACATAAGCTCCTTCTAAAATTAAAATCTTGCTCCCTCTCTTCAGACAACCTCCCTTCAGAACACCTTAAAATCGCAGCAGATGCCATAGCCTAATAGTCTATAGATCTATTACAGAATCTGAAGTCCCTCAAATATGGAAAAAATCTATTGTAACATCCCTACATAAAGGTGGAAATATCAATGAGCTGACAAACTACCACCACATCTCCATCCTTTCACCTTTGTCTAAAATACTGGAAAAAATGCATTCATATGCAACTACTGAAACATCTTACTGACTACAATCTCATTGCTCCCACCCAACACGGTTTCCACCCAGGAAAGAGCACATCCACTGCACTCATATCCTTCACAGATACTGTAAACAAAGCCTTAGACTCTGGCCAGCTACCTCAGTAATACTACTGGACTTATTGAAGGTCTTTGATACAGTATTACATCAACAATTACTACAAAAATTAACTATATTAGGATGCTGTCCATCAACTCTAAAATGGTTTGCTAGCTACTTAATGAACAGAAAACAATGTGTTTAATGGCAAAATAACCTATCACATTACTTGGAAATAAAACTGGAGTCCCCCAGGGCTCCATCCCTGGATCCCTACTTTTCAACATTTTTATTAACAATCTTCATACAGCCTCTCTTGAAAGCAAGATAATTCAATATGCTGATGATTCCTCCTTTATCTCCTCCGCCAGTAACTTACAACATCTTTTAAAAATAACTCATAATGCTTTCACCTCCATTGAAACTTGGTTAAATAATGCAAAATTAATAATACTAAACCCCGAAAAGACCAAAACCTCTACTCCATGACTTCAAAATATATTTAAAGAATACAGAAATAGAAATTATTTTATTTTATTTATTTTATTTTACATTTGTTGACTAGTCCAACTGGATACATCTCCATTTTCAGTAGAGGCCTGGGGAGAAAAGTTCCAAAATTACATAGCTAAGCGTAATTCAATTTTCAATATGCTAAACTGAATCTAAATTAAACAAAAAAACGCAATATATTAGAAACAAATTGGAGAAACAGCTCCAGTACATAGGTGTAGCCAGGTGAGAAGGAATACAAGACATTTCCATTGAGAAAAAAATTTGACAATTTGATTACAATAAAAACTTCTTAAATAAGAAAAATTGCAACAGGGTATCACTGAGAGGTAGAATAAGGAGATACATAGGGGTATGTATGTTAAGTTATTAGCTGAACGCCCTCAGAGAAGAGCATAACAGATGAATCAGAGCTGGTAAGGAAAAAGGGAGTAGAAGTATTTTATTGAAACAAAGAGTTTAAGTAATTTTTGTTACTAGAAAAAGTCAGAAACATGTAGGGTGATACCAAATGGTACAAAGGAAATTGGTAAGAGTAATAAGGACATAGAGGTGACAGTCAAGAAAGAAAAGCAGGTCAGTCAGGATTAGTACAAGGGCATAGCCACTGGGATAGAAGGAAAGTTCTTAGTTGTTTCTTAAAAAAGGGGTGTTGATGAAAGTGATGTAAGATCAGATGGAAGTTTGTTCCAGCTGGTTCCAACAAAGTTAGTAAACAGGCAGTCCCCAGATTTATTGTTGGATTTAATGGAGGCTACTAGTAACGTGTTTGCTGAACATAGTGTTGTAAGATTATTATAAGGTCTGATAATGTTACAGAGTATGCGAGAGTTTATTGGATTATATAAGATCGTATGGGTATAAGTTGCTGAAGAAGAAACTGATTGTGTAATTCTAGCCATCTTAGTTGTTTAAGGTTTTGGCAGTGATGGGTATGAAATGCGGAACCAGTATCAAATCTGGCTATATTATTATATGAGGTTGATAGTTTGTTTAGATTGCTTTTGGAAAGGTTAGAATAAATGGGAGAGGCATAGAGAAGGGTGGATATAAGGTGTGTTTGGGCAATAGTGATCCTAGCTGAGGGAGTAAGAAAGAGTTTAAGTCTGTATAGGGAGCCAAGTTTTCTATATACAGCTTTAATGATCAAATTCATGTGTGAGTCAAAGTTAAGATTATTGTCAATTGTTACACCTAAAAGTTTGGTGGTTGTGTCTAGTGCTATTATATTTCCATTTTTGGATGTAACTGTGAAATAGGGGAAGACTTTGTGTAGGAGTAAACAATAATAATTTAGTTTTTTTAGGGTTGAGGAGGAGACGGTGGTTGTGGAACCAATTTTCAACTAAGGTAAAAACTTTTTGGGTATTTGTCTGCAGTTCGGTAGTGGAGTCAGCGGCACAGATTAGTGTTGAGTCATCTGCATAATGTAAGCTGGTGGTTAGGGGAAGGGAAGCACTTAGATCATTAATAAAAATGGGAAAAAGGAGAGGTCCCAAGATTGATCCTTGTGGGACTCCCAGGGTGATGGGGAGTTGAGCTATTTTCCCAGAGAACTGCTTGTTGTCTATTCTCTAGGTAGGGTTTGAACCATTTGAGTGCGTGAGTATCTAGTGACAGTGATTTAAGTATATTTAACATTAACTGATGGTTAACCATGTCAAAGGCTTTGGAGAGGTCTAAGAAGAGTGCTGAGGAAAGTAGGTTGTTGTTACGATTCTTATTAATACAGTCAGTAAATGTTAAGAGTGCAGTTGTGGTGCTATGAAAAGGCCATGCTGGCATGGCAGTCAGCTAGTAGGTTATTTTGGAGGAGATGATCAAGTAATTGCCGATGGATACATTTCTCCATAAATTTTGCTAATGGAGGGAGAAGGGCTATGGGACGGAAATTTGATATATCTTTTGAGTTATCTCCCTTATGTAGTGGGATAATATGAGAGACTTTCCAGAGGGCTGGGATAGTACCTTCTGTAATGGTTCTGTTTATTATACTAGAAATAGGATAGGCAAGTGCTTCAGCTGCAATCTGTAAATATTCATCAGGAATGGCATCAGCTGAAGGAGCACATGGTTTGAGTTTACGAAGTAGGGAAAGGATAAAAGATGTTGGAACTGGCTGGAGCTGGAATACGGGGGATTTATTGATAAGAGAGAGTGGGTCAGTAGTGTTAGTATGTGAAAAGGTCTTTGCTAAAGATTGCACTGTTTCTGAAAAGAATTTGTTAAAAGTGTCAGCAATTTGGTTGGGTGAATTCTGAGTAAAATTAGAAGGGGTGGGAGTTTTAGCATGTCCAGGATGGAGTAGTCTATTTATGCCTGACCAGAATTTTTGAGGGTTTTGATTTTGGGTTTGTTGGAATTTTAGGTAATAATTTTTTTGTCAAGGAGTATTAATTTTTTGTCAGATTTCTAAGTTGCCTAAAGTGTTGATGGTCACTTGTTTTTTTGGTAGTTCTCCATTTGTCCCAGATTTTATTTCTCAGCGGTATTTTCTGCCTGGTCTCTTTTGAGAGCCAGGGAGCAGGTTTGTTCCTAGTTCTGACCCTGTGGGAGGGGGCATGGTGGTGTAGATTTTGCAAGAATGTCTTAAGTAAGAGACAGATTCATCAAGAGGCAGGTATTTTAGGGGTGACCAGTTACAGGCTTTGAGCTCAGCTTGGTAGCTAACTAGGTCTAGATATTTCTTGCTACGAGTTATTCTATAGGTTAATGGGTTGGAGATAAAGGTTTTTTTGTCTAGTAATAAAGGTAAGTGAGTGGTCACTAATATCATCAGGAAGTACATTTGTTTTGTAAGTAAGGGGATTACTGTTGACTAATATCCAGTCTAAGGTGCTTTGTTTGTTGCTAGGTTTATGGGTTCTAGTGGGGGAGGAGATGGGTTTGATGGAAGCCATAAAGGTTTATATGAGTGGTAGGTTTAGGAGAAATACAACAATTCCAATCAATGTTAAAATCAAATAGCAGTATGGTTTATTGTGGGAAGGATGTAGAAAGCCAGCTAAGGGTGTTTTCAAGAGTGTTAATGTTATTACCTGGGGATATAAGAGAAAATAATGTACAAGGCTTTATTAGGATTTATTTGGAGCTTAGAGATCAAACTTTCAGCATTGCTGGGTGAGGGAGGTTATATATCTAGTGAGATAACTTGTAAGTTAGATTTATAATAATAAATGCAATAATAATGCAAGCAAAGTTACTGGGCATCATCACTGATAACAAACTCTCATTTGAACATCACATACTAAACAGCATAAAAAACACACACTTCAAGCTAGGTAAACTCTAGGAACAAACAATTCCTTCATAACCCCTCCAAAAAAACTCTCGCTAAAACTTGCTTGTTCCCCTCCCTTTTGTATGGGGCCGCCATCCTTACAAACCTTCATATGTCTCTCAAAAACAAGCTTCGGTCATGTTACTACAAAATTGCTAAATTTGCCACTGGCCTATCTTATCGCACACATCACTGCCCAAGCCCTCAATTCATTAAATTAGCTTGATTTTCCACAATACCTTAATTATGTGCAACTAACTCAAGCACATAAATTAATACACAAACCTGACAGCTGCCCAGCATTAAAAGATATCCTACAGCTCCATAACCCATTAAGAAATCTCTGCTCTACTAGTAAACTAATCTTAGAAGAATATAAGCTTCATAAAAGAGCTGGCATAAATCTCTACTCTTTCTCCATTGCTAAACAATGGAACACCCCACCCCCAAATATCACAACCTTAGACTCAAGGGTCTTCAAAGTCACCCTAAAAAAACACCTTTGCAACACACACATCTGTCTCTGTTACTCTCCCAAAGGCTAACATACTTCTTTTCCTATCTCTGCATCCTAAGTATATTACTACCTATCTCCCCATACCTTCACCCTCCTCATACTACCTCCCCACCATCCTTGGTCGAAACTCCTCCCCTGACCCTCTACCTATTTTCTATGCACCCTTTCTCCCCTAACTGATGATCTATTATTCACCCCTCATCTCCACCAGCCCAAACATCTCAAGCCCCATCTTTCCTATATTTTTCACATTCTCCTTACCTTACTTCTGAACAACTCTCATACTCCTTACCTAGCCTATATACATCTCTCTCTACTGTAGTCTACCTCTAAACATCTCTCTCTTATCTAGTCTTTTGTTTCTTAGCTACCCTCTCTACATCTCATCTACATTTCATCTCTCTCTATCACTGTATCTTCTCTCCCTCCAACTCAGTAATTCTAAACAGGAAAGCTATACCCCCTCATACTCTATAAACATACAACAACTTTACCTACATGAACTCACCTATCTTCTTACTGTTCACTTAATCATGTATCCCTGACAAACCCTAACCCCAAATTAATACTCTTTCATAGCTAAGCTTTACCATGTTTATGTATCTTACATAACAGTACTTTAAGACACAGTGTACAGTTTCTCATTTTTGATTGTAATATGCTGTTCCAATCTGTATGTGTAATGTCTATTTATCTTGTCTAATAATGCTTTAAGCTATTGCGTTTTTTCTCATTCTCGATTATAATCTGTTGAACTAAACTGTATGTGTACTGCATATTGTATTTTGTCATAAATTCTGTAATTTATGTGGAGCTTTTCTCCCTGGGCCTCTGCTGAAAATGGGTTTCTGACCCAGTCGGACTTCCCTGGTCAACAAATGTCAATAAATAAATAAAATCTGCACGTGAGGTCAGGTTTTACATCAAAAGTACTTAATATACTAAATACCCTAGCATCTGTAAGAAAAATTAGAGTTAAAACTAACCCCACTCCCTGGCTCACAAAAGACACCCTCTCCATTATGAAACTCAGAGATAATATTGTAAACAATGGTTAAAGTCTAAATCATCCTAAATCATGCTAAATGTGCCACTGGCCTATCTAATCGCACACATCACTGCCCAAGCCCTCAATTAATTAAATTGGTTTGATTTTCCTCAATACCTTAATTATGTTCAACTTCTCTCCTCCTCAAATTCAAAGAAGTAAGAAACCTCACAAAAAACACATTATTCACCCAATCTATCCACCACACAGACCCTAAAAATTGTGGCACATCATGAACACGATTCTCCAACCTGAGAAGCCAACTACTCCAACCCCTTTCCCCAATATGACACCACTGGAAACAGCCACATTACTTAACACTGATTTAATTGAGTCCATCTGTAAACTAACCCCCCCTGACCAAAATCAAACACAATCCACCACCACCCCAAAGATTTGTTCCCCAAGTGCCTTTTCCCTAAAACCCATCTCCACTACCTGTATAAAATCCCTCCTTTTGAAACTTAAACCGTGCTCCCCCTCCTTCGACAGCCTATCCCCACAATTTCTCAGACTTACAGCCAATACTATTGCATATCCCAACTCTGTCCTTATTAACTGCTCTATCAAAGATTCCACTGTCCCTGACATCCGGAAATCCTTCTGTACCATCCTTCTTCGCAAAGGAAGTAACTCCACTGACCCCTCCAACTACTGACCCATAGCCATCCTCTCACCCTCTCTCAAAAATCCTAGAGAAATGCATTCCTAGACAACTTCTCAAATACCTACTTTAGGAAAATATTTTGACCCCCCCCCCCTCTCAACATGGTTTCAGGCCCCATCAGAGCACCTCCACAGCCCTTCTATCCTTCAACCAATCTGTCTCTGAGGCTAGAGACACCAACAAACTAGTGCATGTCTATTCCTTGATCTTTCCAAGGCATAGGACACCGTCTCCCACCCTAAGCTCCTAGCTAAGCTATCTGATCTCAACCTCTCCTCCTTTACTATTCTCTGGTTCACTAGCTATCTTAGCACTGACTACAGTCTGTTAAATGGCAAACTTCCTGCTCTCCTTTCCTATCTGTCCAAACTGGAGTCCCTCAGGGATCCATCTTAGTGGCTCTACTCTTTAATATCTTTACTAACAAACTACACTCTGACTGCTGCTCATCTTCACTCATCCAGTATGCAGATGATTCTACTGTTGTTACCTATGCAAATAACCTCAATGACCTCCACACCCTCACTCAGAGCTCTTTCAACAGCACTGAACACTGGCTAATTAACAACAGACTCATCCATAACCCTAAAAATACTAAATTACTGCTGTTCCTTCCCACATTTATGTCTAGGCTTAGTGCTACCTTCAGTATCACTTCCCTGGACAATACTCTCATTCATCCAGACTCCCAGGCCAAACTCCTTGGTATCACAACAGGCAATCAACTAAAATTTGATATTCATCTCCAACAGTGTATCAAAAAACTAAGCAAAACCTTGGTCTACTATATAGGAACAAAAAGTACATATCCAATACCTCTAGGACTCACCTTGCCCAGGCTTACCTCCTCCCCTGCCTTCTCTACTCATCCCCCATATTTACCCACCTCCAATCCAACCTTATAGCCAAACTTGAACAAACCTACAACCAAATTGCTAGATTTGCCTTAATCTCCCTTATAAATTTCACCACTGCCTTGCTCTTAAACAACTTCATTGGCTTGAATTCCCTCAACTACTCCAACTATCTCAGCTACAAATGGCCCATTTACTAATTAACAGACCCTCAGATTGTCCCTCTCTGTCCACTCTCATATCCTACTATACCCCTATCCGTCCCCTCCGCAACTCAGAACAATTACTACTGGACACCTACAAACCAGGCAAATCAATACGCAGATTGATCTATAACTGCACAATTTCCCACACTTGGAACAAACTTCCCAATAACATAAGATCCATCAAATTTACCTTGCTCTTCAAAAAAGACCTCAAGCACTGCCTTGCTATTTCTCCTTCTTGCTCCTGCAACCATCCTACCTAAGTAATACTTCATTGGTACTTCCTTAACTTGTATTATTTCTACCTCACTATTATTTACTTCTTTCTCTGACTTATTTTTCAGAAAACTATTTCTCTTAATTCGTCTCTTCTCAACTTCATTGGTATTAACCTCTTTTTCTTTCTTTTTTTTCTTATTCTGTTAACTAGTACATCACTGACTTATTTACTCTGTTAACAATGAAACAAGTAAAAAAGTATACTATTTGAGTTACTCTTCTGTATAAAATTCTTCATTCCCCATGTTATCTACTGTATTAGTACGTCCATCATTGTATATTGTTTTATATATATATATATATATATATATATATATATATATATATATATATATATATATATATATATATATATATATATATATATATACATATTATCTTTTTGTATTTTTGTATTTTGTATTTGTATTTTACAGTTGTTTTTGCATTTGTATTGTATTTTGATATGTTTTGTGGAGATTTTCTCCTCAGGTCTCAGAAACAATCATCTACAGCAAATATTCACACTTCCAAGTGACAAGCCCTACCAAGGCTGATCTTCCATACCACACACACACACACACACACATGCATGCATACTCACACGTATGTCCAGTTTAGAGAGCCAGCTCCACCTACTGCATATCTTTGGAATATGGGAGTAAACCAGAGCACCCGAAGAAAACCCACTCAAACACAAAGAGGTCATGCAAACATCCACTGATTAAACAAATGTGGTACCTGTATGAAAAAAACACAAGGGAACCAGATTGCTTCACTAATATTTTACACTATATCTCAGGTTAATCAATACAGTTCTGTGACTGATATTGGACATACTGGTTCTTTGGCCATAGGAAATTCAAGTCCCACAATTATACATAAAAAAGTGGCATGAGGAAATGACCAGATGATGAACTGCACCAATAAAAACTATGTTTGACAGCTAAAGGTTTGTATACTTTGCTCATGCTGTAGTGGCTGCACTGGACCACAAGCATGAAGGGAAGCTAAAATAAGGATTAGATGACATCTGTACATGGCTGAGAAAATGGATTTTAAAAAGGATGTAGCTGAACATGTTTGCTTGAAACATCAAGGGAACTTATTTCTGAAGTATCCAATTTTATTGCAAGTAAAGACAAGTAAAATTGATGGTGAAACTGCAGGTCATGTTAAAACTGAAGACATTTCTTAAACTTAATACACTGAAACCATGCAGATGGACTGATTTAGGATTTAGATGGCTCTGTTTCTTAAATGAAATGCTTTCTATTTGAAAGCATTTGTGAGGATAATATTTGAAGGGATCTTTTATACAGTGTATAAATTCAAATGACTTTTACATTCGCAAATCTGCTGTTCTGCATAACACATGAGCAGGAATAACTATTTCATTTTACTTCCAGCATTAGGTGCACACTTAACTTTCCCTTTCCAGCTGCTGCTTTTCACATATAATTCAAATGTGGAGAAGTACAATAACTCTGTGTGAGAGAGATAGAGAGAGAGAGAGAGACAAGACAAGCGAGTGAGCCCATTCCTGATAAGTATGTATGCATGTGTGCATATTTACTGATACTGGTGGATTGTAATGACAGAAGTTTGAGTGGCCTTTTATGGCTGAAATGTTCAGAAATGGGTAGTTTTGTCATTACTGGTTCATATATTTCGTTTCATTGCTTACTGGAAAAATATTCAAATCTACAAATTTAAAACATAAGTGGTGCTGTATTGTACAATGAATATAATTTAGTACAATCGGGAAGGTGAATCAAAGGACACATGCATGTATGCATTATCCTAAAAATGTGTGCAAGGGGCCTATGGTTTGAAAACAGCCCAGTGATATAAGTAATCTACCACTGGTCAGATGCATTTTCTTTGAATGTTGGTTTCAATGCTGTTTTAATAAATGTGAGTTTCAAGGGGAGAAAAGTTTACTCTTCATGCTAATTCTTCATTCATTGTGAGATTGTATAGTTTTATTTAGCAAATAGGCTATCAGTGTTTGTGCTACAAAATTTGAAATAAAAGTTTTAAATTAAATCCAAATGTCTGTAATCATTGTAGAAGTAAGGAAGAAAATAGTATGCACACTGACAGGTCTGAACAGTGTTTATAATAACTAGGTAGACACAGTCAAGTAATGGGACACTAGAACAGCTGCTGGGGAGGGGGTGACTGCTGCCGGGTGGGATCAGACCTATTACTCTGCCTAGGGCCCCATTTGACCATGATCTGGCTCTGGTGGATCCCCCTGAATGCATCTTTCTTGCACCCTCACAAGTGAATTATTTTTAAATTTTAGGTTTCCATATTCATAGTTTATGTCAGGCATAAGGGGTGCAGGTACTTCTAATTTTCAAAAGTTATTGACCCCTTTTAAAACATGGGGAATGATCTGTGAGGAAATACAATTAGAACAAGTACATAAAATTACAAATGTATAATATAGCTGGTTCTTTGAAGTGTTAGAGAAGAGTCCCACACAACAGGATAGATTGACTATTTGAAGATGATCTTACACATAACCTCCCATATCATATTTATGGAAGAGCCTTTTGTAATGGATAGAATATTTGAACAGAACAAAGTATCTGCAACAGCAACCTTAAAACAGGAATTAGGACTTATAAAGCCAAATGTTGACGAGGTTTATTTGTTTTGGAGCACAAAGGTAGCAAAAGCTGCAAAATGTCCTGCAGTGATATACTCACAATGCTAGGACTAAAGGCAGCCTAATTTGAACTGTAGTCATAGAAGCCACTTTTTAAGCTTGAGGTCTTGCTCTACAATGATGCTGTTTGACTAAGGTTCCTTCTCTGGGCTCTCCTGCCCCATGTTTGGTCTTTCAGTAAGATGATATACATGTGTCATTTACACTTTGTGGTCTTGTTGTCAAATGTATTGGGACTTTTTTTCTGGATGCTTTGTTGTGTACTACAGATTGGCGTGAAAAATACTACTTGCTTTCCTATGGATTCTACAAGCACTGAACAAAAACAAGACTGTGGAAGGCAAGTGCAGAGGTGTGTATATAATTTATAAACCAAGAGCCTTTTAGTACTTAACATGTGCTGAATGTAAGGTTGCAAGATTACACTGTGTCTAAACTTGTACTGCTAAGATATAATGTTGCCTGCAGCGTTGCTTACTGACTGTCCCTGGAGTTGCTGCCTGCTACTTTCATTCAAAGCTGTGGGTTTTCAGTGCCATTCCTACAACGAACCTAGTGACTCAGCTGGGATTAAATTACTGGGTATGGTATTTATTGTCACGAGTTTAAATAAATTATATATATATATATATATATATATATATATATATATATATATATATATGGATTCACTTTATATCCTCGAAATACTGAAATATCGAAATTCAGTATTTCAAGGCTATAAAGTCGAAACCTGAAAACAACGAAAACTCAGAAGTGCAAAATTCAAAATCTTGCACACCGGAGATTTTGAATTAGCGCTTCTTTTCCACACACACACACACACCTTCCTCCCCACACACAAACACAAGCTCTCTACTGCATAAAAGCAGGGGGGCTGTGCCCCCCACACTCCTCCTACTTAACTATTCTAACTCCGAGGTCGCACTATATACAAACACACACAAAACACCACCACACAAACTACATTCTCCTCGCACACACACATCACAGCAACAAAACACACTAACACACACCACAGCCCCTATCCAAAACCGTTAACAAATAAACACTTACCTGAATCCACAACCACAGCGAAACACCAGAAGCGCTAATTCAAAATCTCCGGTGTGCGAGGTTTTGAATTTCATGCTTCTGAGGTTTCATTGCTTTCAGGATTCCACTTTATGGGCTTGAAATACTGAATTTCGATAGTTCAGTATTTCGAGCTTCTAAAGTGAATCCATATATATATATATATATATATATATATATATATATATCTCGATATATACACATATATACATTTTTTTTGCTAAACTTTTTGTGTGATTAATTCCATTTCTGCTCCCAGTTAAGGTCTCATTTATTTGTTGGACTTTTTTGACATGAATGGCTATTATATATGAAGTTTACTCGAGTGCTTTCTTTGATATATGCAGACACACACACACACACACACACACACACACACACACACACACACACACACACACACACACACACACACACACACACACACACACACACACACACACACACACACTTAAATGTAAGCATGTATCCACACACATATATAATTCATTATTTTCATTACATGTATCAGCATATAACAATGTGGATTATTTTTATTTATTTCTTAGTAACAGCATTAGCCCTAATAAGCAGAGTCAATTTTTAGAGGGGACTCGGGGGCGGGGAGGCTCGCAAAAATCAAAAAAGAATAGTTGTATTAGACAACAGCAAAATGGAACACATAAAAAATGCAAAATGGCTACTAAAAGCAATCAAGTTAATTATAATAGAAAAAATTGATGGGAAAATCAACATGGCAGACAGTTACATACAAATACAGCAGATACAAACACAAGAAACAAGGGCAAAATAATTTTTTGACACACTAAAAAATGTATGATGAGTTTTACATCTTAGGTATCCCAGATATTCAGGATTCTTGTTACAAACGGTGGTGGAAGTTGTCATACCTTTGAACTTTTATAACCGCACGCTAGAAATTTATTGAACATGGCAACACTATCTGCAGCTAAAGTAGAACAGAGAAATCCTTGGATGGCAGAATGTTACAAAAATGGAAATACGGAGTAGAAATCAGAATAGATTGGGGAGTATAATCAGGATACTGTAGTGGGTGGCAGCTACAAAAGAACTTTATGACTCCAATTTAAATATTCTGTAGTTAGAAAAAAATGTTACTTAACAGGGTAGGTCTGGAGCTAACTTATGTTATGTGCAGTGATGAATGGGACATCAGCAGCTCCATCCAGTTAGGTTATTTCAGAAAATCCTCTGTGTATAAAAAAAGCGTAAACAATGCTGGAAGAAGCTCCATTCCAGAATTCCACATTCCCTTTTCCACCTGCCTATGGCTGAGGCAATCCCAGCACTGGGATAGGGGTTAATACCAATGACACAATTTAGGCATACTGGAGAAAAGCAGCAGATAGATATCTTGAAGATATACAATGTAGTAGGCCCAAAAAAAATGTGCAAGATTTGGGGATATGGAAGAGTGTGTGAAGACTATTGGATCACAGTGCATTTTTCTGGCAAAATGTAACTGATATTGTTTTGCACTGGGTGCTGCAATTATGTTTACCTAGTGACAGGCTACTGGCAAATTTGGTGACATGGTTGAAAATACAAGTAATTTTATCAGTGAGGTACTTACGCATGTGACCCATTAATATGCTCCAGTACAATAATTTTGGGATGAATAAAAATGAGCTAGCAGAGTTCGGGTTTCACATGTTAGAAAAATGTTTACTTTTGTATAATCTAGACAGTCTGCAATGTGTTTTCTTTACTGCATTTTTAACATTCTTCTTAAATGTGAGTTTGTTACCAATAAGTACTCGGATATGTTCAGCAATCAACCTCTTCTATCTTTCCATTGTTTCCTTTTATCTCAGTATGTGCTGACTTAATTTGTGTGTTCTAGCAGGAGGCATGTTTGGCAAAGCTGATATTTTTTTCCATGAAAAATAGCCACTGTTTTTAATCCATAGTTTCAAAGAACTGAATCCCAGATAACTCTTAGAAAAGCTTTTGATGTTTACATACATTGTGAAGAAGAGAACTGATGAAATCATAGTGAATGAACTGAGATCTTCTATATACTGTGCAGTTATCAACACAGGAACAATGAGACCCATGTGTATCTATTTCAAACAGCTAATGACTTCTAAGAAACATTTATACAATGAACCACAAATTGTTGTTGTTGAGACAAAAGTGTGTAACAGTGGGGAGTTGTACAAAGAGCTAAGGGATGAGTGTTGGTAAGTAAGAGATTATGGTGTAATTAAATTATGTAATTTGAGATATTACACTAGCATTTGGCCTTTTTCGGGTAGCCAGCAAGCATCTAAATATCTCTGCCACATATACAAAGAAAATACTGACCTTACTATATAAAACCTTTTTCTCCCAAGAACTCATGAACAAATAAATCATCATAAATGAGTGTGAAAGCTGCACCCTGACGTTCTAAGTAACATTCCCCCTTATAAGTGAATACACTTCTATCCAATATTGGTCTGAGAAATTCTATAAAATATAATCATATTATTTCATGTACAGACAGGCTATTGGCAACCATCATTTTACTGTTGGTATACCTCAGTCATGTGGAAAATCGGCATATAGTGAAGTGCACATGTGTAACTACAGTTTCTCACTTGAATTTCTAACATTACTTGGAATCCTTTACTTTTGGTCTAATAAATGGTAGGACAGGCTTTAATGAATACTCAATGAACAATGAGAGGGGTTCTGTAAGGTACCCCTTTCCTGTCACATTAGGTCTACCTGGCGGGAAATGAGTGGATCTGTGAACTTTTCATGAAATATAGAATGTATGTAGCCTTGGTACATCTATTGTCAATAAATGTTTAAGTGCCTAGTTATTAAACCTGCTTTTTGCATATTATTTACAAATACATGAATTAGTTTCTTAGAGTCCAAAATGGGATCAATAAATAGCTTCAAACAACACTGTCATTTACACATCTTTGTGTTTCCTTCTCATAATCTACAGCTTTCCAAAAAACTAGTGCCCCCTTTCCCAGTCCTCAATGGTAATTATTGCCGTAACATACCTTTGTGACAATTTTAATACACTCAACTCTCCTTTGGATGAATTATTACCATATTTCTTAAATATATCCCTTTGCTTATTATGTAGTTCCTTTATAAAAAGAAGCTATGTCTTACCATAACGTTCCATCTGTGTTGTTAATCTTCATTCATTCATTACTGATGGGTTATCAGTTCCGTGATCGGAACCGAGCCCGCCATATATCAAACTCGCGTCAGCCAAAAACTCTCGAGCCAAGGTCCTAACCATAATGCTCTGCTCCCTATTACCTCAGATCGAGTTTGCAAGTTGATAGACAAAAGTAGAGGCTACCTCTGGTCATAACAGACCTACAATAAAGGAGTATATGAGATCAATCAGGAACCTCCAGAGGGGGACAGAGGGTGGGGAGTAATGAATGAACAAAGGGGGAGTAATGAATGAACAAAGATCAACAACACAGATGGAATGTTATAGTAAGACATAACTTCTTTATCTGATGTTGTTAATCTTCGTTCATTCCTTACTGATGGGACAGAGTCCCCAGCTACCTGTATCACTGGATGGCCCTCATGGAAGGACATTCCTGAGCACCATGGAGCCAAAAGAAGCTCTACCTCTGGAGGCCAGATCCAATTTGTAATGAAGAATAAAGGTATGAGGTTTGGCCCAAGTCGCAGCTGAGCAAATATCATTGAGGGAAGCCTTGGCATGGAAAGCTGCTGAAGTTGCCATAGACCTTGTAGAATGTGCTTTCACTCTGTGAGGCAAGGTGAGATTGTTTTTGTTGTAGATAAAGGTAATGTAATTTCTAAACCACGAAGCCAATGTAACTTTTGAGACAGGATGACCTAGTCATGGTCCAGAAAAAGCCAGAAATAGTTGGTCTGATTTACTGGTAGATTTTGTTCTGTCCAGGTAAAATCGTATTTGCCTATGAACATCCACGGAGTGCAGGCAATACTCTCCCTTGTTAGAGTGGTTAGGAAAAAATACTGGAAGGTCAATAGACTGGTTGACAGACTGCTCTGACACCACTTCTGGTAAAAAGGAATAATTAGTTCTCAGTGATATCCTATCCTTATGGAAGATAAGACAGGGAAGTTTGATGCATAAGGCTTGAAGTTCTGACAAGTGTCTGGCCGATGTGATTGCAATCAGAAACAAAGTTTTCCACGAGAGATATTTTAAATCACATGAAGATACAGGTTCAAAGAGGGGAGCTGTTAGGGCTTGCAGGACCAAGGCCAAATCCCAAGGTTGTACTGGTTCTCTAAAGGGAGGTTTTGGGTGAAGAACCCCCTTCAAGAAAGTTTTACAGAGTCGATGTGACATGAGTGAACAATCCTGAAAACCAATGTGGAAATCTGAAATGGCAGCTAAATGCACACGAATAGTAGAGGCAGACACCCCAGAGTGGAAAAGATGTGATAAGTAATCCAAAACCACCGAAACTGGGGCTGACCAGGGGTCTAATTGTTTATTCGCTGCCCATAGAAAAATATTTTCCATTTATTGAGATAGATTAGTCTGGTGGATAATTTATGAGATGCAATAAGAATATTGGGCAATGGAGACGAGAGGTTTTCCTAGCTGGAAATCACTGGAAGTGGAGAAACCAAGTTATCAATTTCATGGTTGTTAGATTAGCGTGAGTCAGACCCTGCAGATGGGCAATCAATGTTGGGGATAGATTGAGGATCCACAGTTGATCTAGCAGGTGAGGCCAGAGGAAGGGGAGCCAGACTTGTCGAGGCCAATATGGAGCAATGAGGATCATTTTGCTTTTCAACTGCCGTACTTTCTTCAGAAATTGGGATTTGAGGGGGAGAGGAGGATAAGCATAAAGTAGACCCGAGGGCCAAGTGTGGACTAGAGCGTCTCTCTGTGACTGGATCAGGGCAAAATAGTTGCTGCACTTGTAGTTGGTTGGAGAGGCAAATAGGTCGCAGCAAGGCTGGCCCCAGCGGTTGAAATTTTTTGCAGCTATCATAGGATTGAGGGACCACTCGTGAGGTAGTAGAATGCACCTGCTCAACTTGTCCGCTATCATGTTGGAGCTCCCAAGAATGTGTGTTGCAATTAGAAAGCGGTTGGAAGCTATCGCCCATTGTCATATTCTCAAGGCCTCTCAGCATAATGGATAAGATCTGGTGCCCCCTTGCTTGTTGATGTACCAGACCACTGACATGTCATCTGATTGGATCGCAATAGTCCCTGACGAAAGAATAGAATTGAATGCTTGTAATGCTAGTAGCAGTGCCGTCAGTTCCAGGACACTAATATGCAAAGGGGCCTCTGTCTCCAACCTGGTGCCTTGGACCAAGTTTCCCTGACATAGCCCCCCCCCCACCTCATCAGGGAACCGAACGTGGTCACCGTAGCTTTCGGCTGTTGGGGGCTGAAGGGGTGAGATCATTGTTGGGGATTTCGAGATGTCCACCAGAGTAAATCTTGCTTGCATCTCTGAGTTACACTTATCTGAAAAGACAAAGGATGTTGTAGAGGCTACCACTGAGTGAGAAGTAACCACTGAAGGACTCTCATGTGGATTCTGGCTAGAGGAACAATGGTGAACAAGGTTGCCATTGACCCCAAGAGTTAGAGTATGGATCAAGCGGAAGATTTGTGGTGACAGAGCAGCGGCTGAACCTGTTGCCTTATTCTTTGAAGTCTGTGGTCCGGGAGAGATGCTGTGCAATTTCTTGCATCCAACAGTACCCCGATGAATTCTAAAGACTGTGCTGGGGTTGTGTTGGACTTCTCCCAGTTTATAGTGATTGCCAGGCATTGTGCTGTGAGGAGAGTGTAGTGTAGGGCTTCTTCCAGTAGACGCTTGGTGGGAGCAGTGAGCAGCCAGTCGTCTAGATATGGAAATGCCTGGAATCCTTGAAGTCGCAGGTGAGCAATAACCACTGCCATGCAGTTGGTGAACACTCTGGGGGGCTGTAGAGAGACCGAAGGACAGTACTTGAAATTGGTAGTGACTGGCTCCTATGCTGAAGCGGAGGTATCGTCTTGAGCATTTGTCCATTTTTATGTGGTAATACGCATCTTGAAGATCTACAGAGCACATCCAACTGTCTTCTTCCAGAAGAGGAAGGATAGACTGAACTGTGACTATCCGGAATTTCTCTGTTTTTCAAATTTGTTCAGTGTGCTGAGATCCAGAACTGGTCTCCAGTCCCCTGTCATTTTTGGCACTAAAAAGAACCTTGAGTAAAAACTGGATCCTATCTTGTCTGGGGGAATGTTTGGATGACTCTTTTTTGCAGCAGCTTTTGGATTTTGTGTGCTGCTGCTTCCCTTTGACTGGGTGGAAAATTGGGTAATTCTCTGGATGTGGTTGGACAAAGATGGGAGGGGATGTGATAGCCTCTGGATATTATCCGTTGTACCCAAGAGTCGGTGGTTATGTTTCGCCAGTCAGTGGGGTACAAGGAAAAATGACCCCTGACCACTTCCAGAGGTGAGCAGTTGGCAATGCTACAGGAGCACTAATAGGGTTGGCCAGAGAAAGAATCTCTGGAACCCTGGTTTCGCGGACCTCCTCTGCCAGAAATCTTCCATTGGAGTTTCCTCCTCTGCCTCTAGGGGTGATTTCCTGTGCCATATCTTCCTACTCCTCTGATTTCTGGAATAGAATTGTTGAGGAGTGGAGTGTCTGACACCAACGGCAGATAGGGTCTTGCCATCTTGTTCATACCTTGCCAGTGTATCTTTAACTTTTGGGCCAAATACAGAAGCGGCTTCGATGGGGGCGTTCATGAAGGAAGCCTTAAAGGAGTTTGCAAAGTCACAAAGGCGCATCCAGGCATGTCGTCTGGTGACTATACCTGCGCCTGCCACTCTAGCCACTCCTTCCATTGCTTTTGAAATAAGACACATGGAAGAATTGGATATAGACTCTAGGGTGGTATCTGAGAAGCTACGTTGTCACGGACCTCATCAGAAACAGCTCCTGCCAAGATTTCAGAGAGTTGGTTGATAAGATCCCTCTGAAGCCTCGTAAACTGTGTCATATAGTTCAAAGACCTTACAGCGAAGGTCGATGAAGCAAACACATGCTTCCCTAGTCTGTCTATCGCCCAGGACTCTTTGCTGGGCAGATGGACAGTTTGGCTCTCTTCTGCCAAGTCTTTCTTGGTTGCAGCTGCCACCACCATGGCATCTACTGGAAGACCTCTTGACCAATGGGGATGCTCAGCTGGGGTAGATAAGATCTTGTCAGGCCTTCACGGTATAGCTTCCAGGGTGTCAGGAGCCTTCAATGCGCGTTGGACAAGCTCATCGGTCGGCGCGGTAACCCAGGAGGTAGGGGGCTAGACACAAAAGCCCTGCAGGAATACGGATTCCTCTGAGGAAGGATTAGAGGACTTCCAGTCACACCTCTAAGGATCTCGAGGATGTCACCAAAGGACACCTCAACAGAGGGTGACCATGGGGACCCTTCCCCATCATCAAAGTCTGTATCTTCGGTCAAAGACTCCTCAGTGGAGTCCATGTGCTTCCTCTTGGACGAGGCCTTGCAAGATACTTCCTCAGTGGGAGGTCTGGGGAAGACTGCAAAGAGGGGGTCTCCCGAGAGGTGGACACCTGAGGTCCTTGTGCCCAGTGTCCGGGAGTTGTGGCTTGTGAGAGTTGCAGCACAGAGGTGGACAGGACTCTGACATGTGGGGTTTGCCAGCGGAGGCAAGTGCCCTCTCCATGACCTGGAAGGCTGGCCCACCCAAAGAGGGATGGGAGCTTGGAACTGAGCATGACAACCTTGGAACTGTGGTTACACCCCACTCCGACGAGCCGACCCCCAGACCAGGAGTCTCAAGAGGACTGTGAAGCGTGAGGAAGGGAGGATTCCTGGAGGGTGCCATTGAAAAAAATTGGCATGGAACCAAGAATGCCCTCCCCCACGGCACAGCTCCTGGCCTGAGAAGAGCCCAATGCCCAGTGCACCAAGGGCCACAAGGATGACTCCACTCCAGAGTGAGATCCACTATTGGGGTCGGTGGGAGGGAAGCTGCTGTCAGACTAATGGGCTTCGATACTTGGGTGGAAGTCGAAGGAGGAGTGTACGTTGGAGTTTGAGGAGAAATCTGTTCACCTGAAGGACTGAATGTAGGTTTTGACAGTTGAGAGAGATGTCTGACTACAAGCAACTGGTCAACAAGCCGCAACACAGCTTGTTCAGAGAGGCTCCTGGTCAACCTCATAGAGAAACCTGAAGGCAATTCTGGCCTTTCTAGAAAAGGATTATATTGGTTACCAACGAACGGATCCAAAGAAGGAGAGTACTTGATCTTTGCTAATTCGAGTGGTGCACAGCCCGGAACTGAAGATGTCTGCACTGAAGACAATGGTGTTGAAATAGTCTGCGCCGATGAAGTTAGCGCCATAGAAGTCGAAGGTGTCTGCACCATAAAGGCAAGTGTCTGCACCGATGGGTATGGTGCCGTCGAGGAAGGTGTCTGCACTGGTAACAATGACAGTGCCGAAAAGGACTGCCCCGAAGAGCATGTCGGTGCTGAAAGTGTCTGCACCGTGGAGGACAGTATCGTCAGACTCAGGGCCAAAGGGGATTGCACCAACGGTGCCGAAGGAGACTGTACCTGCAGGGAAAATTCCGGTAAGGGCTGCGACAGAACTGGCAGAGATGTAAGTGTCTGCACCGGGAATTCCGGTGCCGGTGTCAATAGGACATGGCTGGAGCAAGAATCAACTGGGGCGTGCCATGCCTAGAGCCGAAAGGTTCACAGGTGGCAGCGCTGAAGTAGTAATATTCACCTTCTTATGAGTCGACTCCCTACGATCTCCAGAGGGAGATGAAGAGAGCAACCTCGATGAGGAAGAGGAAGAATGCCTCTTACGGGGTTTAGCAGGAGGGGGTGAGCCCTCCAACCCAGAGATAGCCTCACAGAAAGGAGATTTGAGCAGACCTTTCAGGATTAACTTGTTCTTTCTCTCGTTAATAGTCATGGTTGAAAAATTTCTACAAATCCCACAGGAGGATCCACAGTAAGGTGGGAGACATTCAAACAATAGACACATAAGTCATGGCCATTGGAAAGCGGTAACTTACGGCCGCAATCCTTACACTGTTTAAAACCAACACTACTTTTCTTATCCAACATAATGATGTGGAGAAGAATGACAGTATCAAGAAGAAGAAAAGCTACCCATTAGGGTAAGAAGAGAGAAAAAGAAGGAAGGATTACCAACGATGGTAATGAAGAATTACATCTAAGGTAAGAAAAGTGTAATAAAGGGAAATAGACTAAAGGGAGAGAGTCTTAAAGATACGATAGGGTAGGAGAATAATACAAGTAACTGATTGAAAAACTTTTAAAGTGGAGACAATATATAAACTTTTAAAAATTATTCACTTAGCTGAGAGAGAGAGTGGTTTGACACTGCTGTACAGCAACGCAGCAAACGAGATCTGAGGTAACAGGGAGCACAGCACTCTGGGTAGGACCTTGGCTCAAGAGTTTTTGGCTGACGTGAGCTTGATATATGGCCGGCTTGGTTCTGAGGACAGAACCAATAACCCATCAGTAAGGAATGAATGAAGATTAACAACATCAAATCTACTTGTTTAAACTGCCTGACTAAAGGGTGGTAAGTGGGTGTAAAAGCTAAACTGTTATATCTGAATGAACTTTCAACTAATGCAGCAATACAACAACTGTCTTATTTATTACACTACCAAAATTCAAATTTAAAGATCAACTGAAATTCTTAACAACCTGTATTGTCATAAATTTAAAAATGTATAAAGAAGGGCAAAGCTTAATTCTTTAATACCACTTTCTCATTATTACTAAAATCAAAAGAAGACAGGCTCACCATTAAATCATTTAACATGTTCTCCACACTGTCAACTCCCAAAGAAATGTACCCAGTGGTTTGTCTATTTTTATGACTTTTCCAGCTAGGACTAAAGGGAATTGATATACTAGTACTGTGGTATTTATTGGCTGGTTTACAACCTGGTGATTCTGGCCAATTGTCAGTACTACAAGAAAAGCCAGAAATATCCATTCCTGAATTCTAGAAATGTGGGCCACACTGCTTTTTGCCCCCATTTCTTCTTAAAGCTATGTCAGTAGAACTCAGTGCATTGGAAACTTTTCCATTCATTCCACATGAACATTACTAAAATGCTTGTGTTTTTTTAGCATTGATTTCAGTTGTTACATGCATTGCAAACATTTGGCATAAGGAATGCTATATTGTGGTGTAGCTGAAAACTATTATACATTGATGGTATATCCACTTACTGTCTCAATTAAAATGTCCATTTGTTCTTCATAGTAAAAAAATATAAAGCTGCAAATATAAAGTCAAAGCAATATTTTGTATAGACCGTGAGGAGTAAATATTGGTTCTAGGTGATGTGGTTGCAATGAGTAATATCGATGTGACACCCTGATCCAAATAGGAAGAAAATATTTAATTTTGTATGATGACAGTAACTTGTTCATAAATGTTAAATCATCCTTTCCAACCCCAGCTTTTAAATATACCCATAAACCTCAAGTTGCCAAGCTCATTTCAGAGAACCTACTATACAGTACTTGTAGCTAGAGGTAACCTTTATAAACATGTTTTATTTTATTTATTTTATTTTATTTTACATTTGTTGACCGGGCTAGTCTAACTGGATATATGTCCATTTTCAGTAGAGGCCCGGGGAGAAAAGCTCCAAAGACAGATACATTATAACAAAATGTATGAGGTTGCAAATACAAAAAGTGTTTGTCAGGTTACAATCAAGTTAAGATAGCAGTAGATACAAGCATTTTACAGTTTATTACAAGACAAATATTTACAATAATATGGGATAACATATTCACATGAGGTAGATTAAACTTAAGGTGTACAATTACATGAGAAAGGTTGTATAAGAGTATTGATAACATGTTGAATGAGATATCCATGTGAGGTATAACATCACTAAAGTAGGTTTGATATTTTTCAAAAGTTTGCAGAAAGAGCATTAAATTATAATTGAGGAGGAGTTAGGAGAAACTTAGTCACTGAAGTTATATGTTAGTCAGGGTATGCCTTCTAGTACTTAGAATAGAGTTATCAGCTTAGCTGTAAATCTACATTCATTAAGTTATAGGTTCATAGGTAGATACTAGGCTATCTGCCCTATGGCATTTATAAGCCTAGCCAGAGTGTATTTGGCTTCCGCCTCCCTATTAGATTAGCCTACTGTGCCTCTGTAAACTAGGTCACAGAAGGTACCCTTTTAGGATTAGTTTACTGTGCCTCTGTCTAGTAGGGACACAGAAGAGATCCCAGGGGTGAATTTGCGATTTCCCATCCACGCGTCCAGATTTTGCTTGAAGAAGTAAACTGCCTCTGCAAGGCTCAAACCCAGGACCCTGTACACTACAGTCACAGTACTTAACCACTAAGCCATCATTGTGTAACCCTTTTTAAATTGTAATGGATGCAATGTAGGCACATACTGCTTTATTTTCAACATGTTTTAATCTTTAAATTCTTGCATAATAATTAATGTAGATACCTACTATCAGTCCTAAAGCAATATAATGGTCAGAAAGATCTCATTGGTTCATACATTTTAGAAAATTGTGAATTAGGCCCTAAGGCTGCTAAAGTACACAGACTCCATAAAATCAGGATTACATATTTCACAGCTCATCCAACAGTCCAAGTTTTTCTTAAATATTGTTAGAGTTTCAGGAGCATGTATTCTGCAAGATAATTTATTACAAATTCTAGTGATAATTTGATTGATGCATTTACTTCTTAGTGATGTTTTACTGAGATATACATGAAAATAGTAATGTTATACTTATGAGTAATAGTACAGCTCTAAATTCAGTAAAGACTGAGCAGTTTCATTCCTGAATGTCATACAGGGGTTAGGAGGGTGGCCTAATGGATAAAGTGTTTGTCTTGCAAACACAAGGTGCAGGGTTTGAGTCTCACAAGGAATAATTGGCTAGGCTTAAAATAACTCACAAGGGCAATTAGCCTAGCACAAACCTATAAGCCAGCTTTGCCCCAGAAATGACTACAGTAAAAAAACAGATATTACCTATAATAATAATAACTTTGTTCTCTTAAAACTGGGATGTATTTCATGAATTTTCTTTGAACAGACTCAATTTTTTGCAATTGATTATTTGTGTACAAATAGAAATAACTGTTGTACTTAAGTATTGGACTTAAAAATATCTAGTACACCATAACCATGTTCTTTTTACCTCACTGAGCTGGATTTTAGCATTGGTCCCAGCTGTCTTAATGGTTTGCCTCTGATGTCACTGGCATGCTTGTCAAATTATAAATTACTGGTTATTGCTATACCAGGTCTTTATATTTGTCTACGTCTGCCAAAATTAATCCATCCATAGCTGTGTTTTATTACATTCTTCCAAATTAATTTGACATGTGTGAAATGAAGACCTGTTTTATTAGCCCAAACTGAATTCTCATCATCCTTTGACACTACTACAAATCCACTTCTGCTATTATCAGAACACATATTAACCAAGCAAAATTTTTACATTGGAAAAGCAGTATCAGTGGTGCAACAGGTAGGGCACTCATCTTTGGTGCAGAAGGCTGTGGGTTCTGTTCTCATACCAGGTAGACTGATTGCTGAAACTGCAATGCAGCATAAGGGGGTGCTGCACTCCTGAGTGTGCCATCCTTTAGATGAGACAGTAACCCAGTCACAATCTGCTTGAGTTGTTGGTATCTCACATGGATATAAAAGATCCTGTGTCACATATCAAAAACAGTAGGGGTCCTTTATTTATATACAAAACAACTCTCATTTACAAAATATTTACATATTTAAAACTATTTACATATGTACACATGTATAGATATACAAATCTGTTTACACATATTCATAATTTCTTTTACATTCATGCTACATTTTCATCCCTATTAGACCCCCACTCCTTTTTTCCATAATCACTATCTGATTTTACTTAATATTATTGCTAAAATCCATTTACCATTAAACACAATTTCATTTATTCTTTCATGCCATATAACTCATATAAAAACGTTATCTGTTCTTTTAAAATATTCTTTAATTCTCTTCTTATTATATCCATATTTAATCACATTCTGGTTAATTTATCCACTTTTTAATATCTTCAGAAAATCTTCTTTACATATATTTGTTTTACTCTTTTACATTCCAAAACCATATGTTCCATAGATTCTTCTTCTCGACAATGTAAACAAGTTCTATCACTTTTCTTTTCATATGGCATATTTCCTTTTACTGGCGGGGTGGCTATGGTGGTGCAGCGGTTAGCATTGCCACTTCACACCAGAAGATTCTCCGGTTCGATTCTCGGTTGGGGTGCCTTCTGTGCAGAGTCTGCATGGCCTCCTGTGGTTGCGTGGGTTTTCTCCGGGTGCTCCAGTTTCCTCCCAAAGACATGTTGCAGGTGGATTGGACACTCTAAATTGGTCCTAGGTGTGAGTGCATGCGTGTGTGTGCCTTCTGTGGAAGGTTGGGCACCAGGCTGGCAACTCGACACTGTAAAAACTCCACTGCCAATCATGAGCGGACAGGTGATTCATTGTGGTGATCCCTAACTGGGAAAAGCCAAAAGAAGAATATTTCCTTTTACTGCCAATTTATCAATTACCCATCTCTACAAAAATCTTTACATTATACTTTCTGATTACACAATTTGCTACTTATTTTTATGGCTTTAGTTTTTAATCTGTTAGATTTTTCTCATGGTTTTACACAGTAATATTTTATTATTACATTTTTCTATAGCACCAATTTTTATTTTCCACAAAAACATTTTTGTTGGTAACATTTTATTTTTTCATTTATACACTCTTTTTCTCTTTTATTCTTTTTTACCATACCTCAAAATTTAACTAACTTATATTTATACAGTTTTACTAATCTCTCATCCTTTTCATTTACCCACTTTAACACTCTGTACAAATTTAATGAAGCAGCACATACCACTGGGTTAATTATCCTTAAACCTCCTTCTTTATTTGCATACAAAACTCCTCTTTTTACTGGGTTTAATCTAGAACTCCATATAAATGAAAAAAATATCTGCAATAAGTCCTTTACAAATACTGTCGGCAAGCTAAATACACCTGCTAAGTATGCTACTCTTTCCACTGGTACAGAACTTATCAAATAAGTCTTTTTACTGAATGATAATTTATATGTTCTCCAGACTAAAATGTTTGTTTTATTTTTCTATAGTTTTCCCCACTGAATTCTACTTGCATCTTTATTCCCACACTTTATACCTAACACAGATATTTTATTCATTGTAAAATATATACCCTGCAGCTTTCCAACATTACCTAAACCTTTACTTTCATCTTTATTTAAAGTCATCCATATCATCTGTAGACACTCATTTGTGCATATTATTACTTCTTTTATCAATTTTTTTGCAATTATTATAATGGCATCTGCATATGTTAACAGAACTGGAATTCTTAGCCCATCAGGTGTTATATACCCTGTTCTATTTCATTTTGTAATTTATTTCACATACTATCACATTCGTGACCAATGCAAAAAGTATACAACTTAATGAACATCGCCGTCTTACACCACTCTTCATATGTACCTTTTGACTTAACCAGGCATTTACAACTATTTTTTTACTTTATTATTACTATATGTTGACATATACAATTTCTTAACTTTCTCACTTATATCATATTCTTTCATTATTACTCATAAATGTTTGTGTCTAATTGTGTCAAATGCCTTACTAAGGTCTCCTATCATGATTTTGCTTCTTCTTTTCTGTTCATAATATTATCCATGACTTCTCTATCATTAATAATGCTTGACAACCCCTCCCAGTTTTGGTATATATATATATATATATATATATATATATATATATATATATATATATATATATATATATATATATATATATATATATATATATATATATATATATATATATATATATATATATATATATATATATATATATATATATATATATATATATATATATATATATATATATATATATATATATTATATATGTATATATATATATTTTATATATATATATATATATATATATTATATATATATATATATATATATATATATATATATATATATATTTATGCTATTTTCCATAATATTTTGCATTTAAGTTTCAAATTTCTTTTGAATTATTTTCTTAAAGATCTTACAATCATTATTCACTACTACTGGTCTCCAGTTTTTTAATTGTATTCTATCATCCTTCTTTCATATGAATTTAAGTATTTCATTCTTTATATTATATAACCTTAATTTAACCATGCATTCAAAATCTTTAAATATGATTTATTTTGCCAGTCCCAAGAATTCTTATATATTTCATATTCTATTCCATCTGGGCATGCAGCTGAATCTATATTTACTTGTCCTAATAATTTATCTAGCTCATTTAAAGAAAGTCAGCTTTTCCTACTCTTTATTCTTTTTCTGTTAACTTTTTTACTTTTCATGTTTTTTCACTACATTCTTTTCCCCCCTTTAAACATTTCATGTACATATTGTATTACGCTATTCATTTTCTTTTCCTGAGTTCTTTCTACTTCCTTTTACATGTTTTATTTCTCTTATTACACTACCATCTTCCTTTACTAATCTGCTTAAGCAACTCAATACTTCTTCTCTTTTTCCCTGTTAAAATATATTTTCTTATATAACAATTCTAGTAGTTTTTCTTGATTTCTTTCACATAATTCTTCTTCTTTGTCAAAGTATTTTATATCATTATATTCTAAATCTTCCAATGCGTCATTATGTTCTTTTATATTTTTCTTTCTCTACTTTTCTCACATCCTACCATCACCATAAAAAAAAACATTTTATATTCTTCGTTAGATATTATCCACCATTCAGACCAATTTTTTAAACTCTTTTCATAGTGACATGATCTTTCCATAACTGTATTATTAATATCTTTCTTCTTCAACTCATGCTTTCTCATTTATCATTTTTCTTTGCCTATTTTATATATATATATTCCTTGTTTTCCTTTATCTCTAGCCATATTGTAAGATAATGAGAAAATCCTGTTTCAACTACATCCCCTTCTGACACTATAAAATAATCTATTTCATATATACATACTCCTTTTGTAAGTCCATGAATTTTTGTCCCAAAGATTTAACTTACCATATCTTATTACTTCTAAAATGTTTCTTATATGATTTCCTTTCTTTTTACGCTTGCCTCTTAAATCACAATTAATATCTCCAGTTATTATAATATTCATATTTATCATTACATAGTGTAATATTCTGATTCTCATACAATGTTATAATTCTATGCACTTGTTCTTTCCATTTTAAATCTATAATGGTTAATCTTCCCATTTTTTGCTAAAGTTACATCTAATATCTTTACTGTATTGTACAGAATATGACTATTCCAGAACATCTCTCATTTCCTAAATGCCAGATTATCTTTCCTCCCCATAGTTTCTCTGTTTGTAATCTTTATTCATTTGTTAAAAATCATGTCTTCTAATATAATTACATCTACATCACATGTGTTACACTACTCTAGATTCCTAGTCTTCCTACCATAGTTTTAATATTGTTCACATTAACAGAAAGCACTCTAAAATGTTCATTTTCTATTTTCCTTGAATTCATGGTTTCATAAGTTCATAGCTAATTACTAAGCTAGCTTTTTTACTAGGCCATTCCAAGCCTAAACAATTTCCTTCCTAAAAGTGAAAATAAAACACTGTACTGGTAGCGTTGTTGCCTCACAGCAAGAGGTTATCCTGTTCAATTCTCGGCTGTAGCGCCTAATGTGTGGAGTCTGCATGTCCTCCCCATGGTCGAGTGGCCTCCGAAAGACATGCGTGAATGGGCGTGCCTTTCCTGAAGGTTGGCCGTTGGGTTGGCAACTCGGCACCATAAAAATCTACTGCCAATCATTAGCAGACCGGAGTTCTGCTGTGGCAACCCCTAACCGGGAAAAGCCGAAAAGGACAAATGACAACCTTGTGTCTGTGAGTCAAACAGCTTAATCATTACAACAGGCTCCAGTCATTATGTGTATATATTCTTTTTCATCCATTTCCCTTCTTTTTTCTTTTGTATTTATATATTTAAAATTTATTTTTCTGTCTTACACCTGTTTACCAATAGAATTCTTTTTTTCTTTTGCTACCTACCTGTTTGCCTTCTGCGTCACTTATTTCAGAAATTTCTTATATGTCCATTTATTTACTTTTGCATTTAATTTTTCGTCTAGTTCTACTACTTCTAAAATGTCTTCTCTTTATCCATTAACTTCTCTTTCTTTTTCCTTACTCTTATTTTCATTTTTGCAATCCAATCATAAATGCCCAATTTTGTTACATTTATAACATTTCAATTTACAATTTTTGCATCATATTCAATTTTCCCCACTAATATAACATTTTTTGTTTCTCTCAGTTACTTATCAAATGTCCTTCTTTTTCAAAAAACAAACAAAAAATAACATGTTTTTGGTTGTCCTCAGTATTTTACAACACCCCTTCAGATTTATCATGCTTGGTATATGTTTAATTGTGTCCCTTTCTATTTTTAACACAATATTACAATCCCAGCCACCAGTCCATAAAGCCCTCTTGTCATAAACTTTGGTGATGTCCAGTACTTCTTTATATATTTCAAATATCCTTTCAAAGTCTCTTTCTTCCTACCTCTTTTTGAAACTGTACACAAAATCTTCTTTTTTGTTTCACTGTTAAATGCTTTTATCACATAAAAATTCCATGGGTTACAGTCTTTCTTTATTTTCATACTCTCCCAAAAAAAATTCCATTGAAAAAAAAACAGTCTTAAATATACCACCACAAGATGTCTCTTAGTTAATAAGATATAAATGCTCTTACCTCATGTGCTTATACATCCAAAAGAGCTGTTAAATTGTCCCGCATTTCATACTTGTCCATTTTTTTGTCTTCTTTACTTTGAATCATTACCACATACTTCTGTTTTTCATTTTCTCCTGCCTTCTTTTCTACTACTCCACTTTTGCATTCTTTTACTTTCTCTGCATATGTTTCCTTTTCCATCTCACCACTATTCTTCAGGGGCATCTTTGCATTCTCCTTTTGTATTTTCTCCATAATGTCCCCACAGGAAATATCTCCTTCATTTTCTGGCTCACTCTGCATCACCATTGCTTTAAGGAAATCATCCCGCAACCCTCCTGACTGGAGAGTTGTAATTATACAATTATCATTTCCTGACTCATCTCCATCAAACAGGTTTGTTTGAAGTATTTCCCCAGAATTCTGCACACATTTTTCAGTATAGATATTTGCTTTCTCCAAAATTTCTTTCACTACTTCATCATCTCTTTCTCTCTCCATCTGCTGCCCTGTTTCTCAGGACCACCTCGGCACCTTGAATAGAAACCAGAAGTGCTCCTCCAAACTGGGTCCCACTCACAACAATGAAGAGTAGGGGAAGTTATAAGATGCCCTGGCCAAATTTTCCCTAGTAGTATAAATACCACCTCAGTTTTCCCCTGAAAAGAGACTACTAGCCTAGTGGGACTAACCTGATCACCAAAAGATGGATAAAAATAAAGAAATAAATAAAAGTTGCAAAGATCAACTTGAACCTAAAAGGACCCAACACAGACCCCTGAAAGTGTTGGCAAATAACTGGAATGCACTTTCTGTTTACACAATGGAAATGACCTACAAGCCAGCTGCCAAGTGAGGTTACCATGTATGGATTACATTTATGCATATTTAATGTGTTAATTACTGAATAGTGAGGCAAGGTATCAAATATTTCGGCAATATCTAAATATATGACACTACCAGTTAATGCCAAGTCTAAAGCCAACTAGCATCATCACAAAATTCCACTAAATTGGGTAAGGCAGACCTTCAAAGGGTATACCATGTTAACTGATGTCCATAAAATTATGGCTACGATGAGGAACTATTAAAAGATATAAAACACCTTTCAAAACATTTGTCTAACTGTGATGGCAGGCTAACTGATCTGTATTTTTTCAGGACACATGGACAAGACCTTTGGTTAACAGTCAATTAAAAAAGAGAAGTAACATTGATTTAACCTGATTTTAATAGTAGAAATTAAATTAGCTGGTTCACTATCAGGTTCCACTGATGTTTTGTTTTGAATATTATTAAGTAAGTTAGAAATGCACTCAGAAATTGAAGGGAAGTCAATTGATTTAGGTAACACTGTTTCCTGAAGTGAAAGATAAGAAAATATAGTAGATGTCTAAATGATCACTGCTACAGTAACCTTAGTTATATGGGTTATATCTGCCAAAGATAAAACCGCCAACCAGCTTCCTATACTACAGTGCACCTTCCGTGTGCCCAAACTGTCAGGCAGCTTGAATTGAACTGACTAAAAGATGAGTTTGGGCACCAAACCCTTCAGAGCTTTCCTGCCAATGGAGACAGGGAGGCTGACCCCAGAAAGGTCAATGTTAGGAACAAAAAAAAAAATGTCCACATCCTGGCATAAAAATCTATGAAAAAAACAAACTGGATGGAGGGACAGAGTGGCTACTGCTGCAGTGATCATTCAAACATCTACTGTTATGGTAAGTTTACTTACATAACTGTATTATATTTATCATAGTGATAACCCCTGAAGTAGTCTCAGTTTTATGAGTAGATTACCCTAGATTACTACATTTGGGAGGTGGAAGGAGAAGAGACCCAGAGCCCCCTGATAACTGTCTTAGCCAAGTCTGACCTCGACCTAGAAAAGGAGTCACACTTACCATGCTTTGTAAAAGGATGTATAGATGACCAAGTAGCTTCTAGAATCCAACCCTTTCCAAAAAGCCATAGATGCAGCCAAGGTCCTGGTAGGGTTGACATTGACCCTACCTGGAATAATTCTGTTATGCTGCGTATAACAAAAGGTAACAGTCTGTATTGACACAGACTGTCCATTTTTCTTAAATGAACAACCAAGCTAAAGATCTGAAAGATTTAGTTCTGTCAAGATAGTACCAGAGTTGTCTGTGGACATCCGAGGTTTGGAGTATACTTTCTCTCTCATTTTTAGATTAAGGAAAGAAAATGGGGAGATAAATAGTTTGACAAAGTAAACTGGAAATGACTTTAGGCATAAAATAAGGATTTGTTCTCAAAGAAACCCTGTTGATTTGGAAAATGAGGTAGGGTTGGCTCAACATAAGAGCTTGCAACTCAGGTACTCTTCTTGCGAGATCAGAGCAATCAGTAAAACTATTGTTGTCCATGTATAGAACCTCAAGTCAATCAGGTTAGCATTTTTAAATAGAGCAAGTGTTAGCTTCTCTAAATTAAAATTAAGATCCCAAGGAAGGGTCACAGGTTTTCTTGGAGGCCTCTTATACAAATCCACTTTTCAAAACATTTGTCATGAGAATGCACTGAAAGAGGAGGATCCATGGGCAGACAAGTTGAAATGTCTGATAAATGCACCTCGACAGAGGAATTAGAAAGGCCATAGGATATTAACTCACAAAAATATTATAAAAACAGAGAACAACTATCCCTGAATTGGTCTAGTTATGTTGTTGACACCAGATAAGAAAATGTTTTCCATTTGATAGCATATGACTTTTTAATAGCAGGCTTTCTTGTCTTGCCTCCTTTAGTACCTGCTGCACACCCCCAGTAAACAGGTACCTAAAAGGAACAAAGACCCTATCATGAAGGCAGTCAACTGAAATTGGTTGATGTCTGAGTGCATCAAACAATCCTTTTCTTCTGTGAGTAGATCCAATCTGTGAGGAAGCTTGTGGTAATTGCCACTGGCCATTTCCAAAAGGAGGGAGAACCACAGTTGCCTGGGTGAGAAGGGACGTAGGGGGTTTCTTCTGAATCTTCAGAAGTACCCTAGATATTCCTGGAATGAATGGAAAAGCACATAGGTATTCCTGTCCAAGGAAAATAAAATATATCTGTCCTTCTTGCATGGAGTATTGGAACAGCATCTTACAACTGATTGTTTAGAGAGGATGCAAAATGGTCTGTTTGCGGAACTCCTCACAGGCAGATCAAATATTGGAAAAGCCCCTAATTTAGTTTCCATTCATGAGGGTCTGCCCGGTTCTGCTCAACTTGTCTGCCACATGATTTTGTTCTGAAGGAATGCAGGATGCCTGAAGAGTGAGATTGTGCTGTGAAGCTATATCTCAAGCTAACATAGCTAGTTTGCAAAGGGGGTATGACCTGGTAGACCCCTGCCTGTTGACGTGTCACATGACTGTGCTTTTGCCTATAATAACTTGAAGAGGTCTTGGGGACCAAAGATGACTCAATGTTGAGTGCCTTCATCAAGGCAAAAATATATTTGATTATTTATGTGCTTGCATCTGTCCTTGGTGTCAAACACACCCTGCATTTTTATCTCTCCTGGAATGGCTCCCCAAGCAATGTCCGAGATGTCTGCAGTGACTGGCTGCTTTGGAACACAGAGGAAGAAGGGGAGACCTGGATTTAAGTATATCTGTAGCCTCCACCAAATGACTTCTCTTCTGACAAACCCCAGCACTGTGATTTGAAAAGACAAAGGGTGTTGGTGCTGGCACAAAAGAGAGATCAGATACCAATGTATCTTTATCATGTGGAGTCTTGCCAAGGTTATCATGAAAAACACATATCATGAGATGCAAAAGGCTGAGTTATTCCATCAGAGTGATTGAAGTCTTAAGTGGAAAACCCAAGAAATAGATAAATATATACATCTATTTTTTTCCTGTGGAAGAAAAGCTGTTTGACCTGATGTGTCTAGTTGTCATCCCAGGAACACAATCCTGTGTGAAGGAATTAAAAAAATCTTTTGATTGTTCTCTTGGAATCCCATCTTGTGTAAGAGATCTCTCACCCAAGAGACACTTCAGAAAAAGACTCTGCAAAGAAAAGCAAGCTGTCTAAATAAGGAAAAATATGTATACCCAAAAGCCTGTATATTATCTTTTTGTATTTTTGTATTTTGTATTTGTATTTTACAGTTGTTTTTGCATTTGGTCGAGCTGGCACCTCGGCATTTTGTAAAAAAAATCTACTGCCAATCATTAGCGGACCAGAGTTCTGCTGTGGCGACCCCTTACCGGGAAAAAGCCGAAAGACAAACAACAACAACAACAACAGTATTTCGATTTGTTTTGTGGAGCTTTTCTCCTCGGGTCTCCACTGAAAATGGGTCATGTGGCCCAGTTGGACTAACCAAGTCAACAAAAGACAAATAAATAAATAGACAAATAATAAAACAGCAACAATCGTCTACAGCAAATATTCACACTTCCAGGTGATAAGCCTTACCAAGGTTGATCTTCCATACCACACACACACATGCATGCATATTCATACCTATGTCCAGTTTAGAGAGACAACTCCACCTACTGCATGTCTTTGGAATATGGGAGTAAACCAAAGCACACGAAGAAAACCCACTCAAACACAAGGACATGTGAAACATCTACTGATTAAACCAATGTGGTACCTGTATGTAATAGTAGCCTCACTGGGAAAAAAACACAAGGGAACCAGATTGCTTCACTAATATTTTACACTATATCTCAGTTTAATCAATACAGTTCTGTGACTGATATTGGACATACTGATTCTTTGGCCATAGGAAATTCAAGTCCCACAATTATGCATACAAAAGCGGCATGAAGAAATGAGCAGATGATAAACTGCACCAATAAAAATTATGTTTGACATACGCCAGCCAAAGGTTTGTATACGGTGCTCATGCTGTAGTGGCTACACTGGGCAACAAGCATGAAGGGAAGCTAAAATAAGGATTAGAGGACATCTGTACAAGGCTGAGAAAATGGATTTTAAAAAGGATGTAGCTGAACATGTTTTCTTGAAACATCAAGGGAACTTATTTCTGAAGTATCCAGTTTTATTGCAAGTAAAGACAGAAGTAAAATTGATGGTAAAATTGCAGGTTGTTGTTAAAGTTGAAAACATTTCTTAAACTTAATACATTGAAACCATGCAGATGGACTAATTTAGGATTTAGAGGGTTCTGTTTCTTAAAATAAATGTTTTCTATTTGAAAGCATTTGTGAGGATAATATTTGAAGGTATCTTTTATACAGTGTATGAATTCAAATGACTTTTACATTTGCAAATCTGCTGTTCTGCATAACACATGAGCAGGAATAAGTATTTCATTTTATTTCCAGCATTAGCAGACCTAGGAGGTTGCCTAGAGCATGTTGGTTGGCCACTGGTTGGTGGGGCACAGGCCGGGGATGTCAGAACATTTTATTTTGATTAAAATAATTAAAAAAAAAACTTACACTTATTCTTTTATGGGCGCACACTCTGTGTGCATCTTTAGTACGATATATGCAAGAGGCCATAATCTGCGTGCATCACACATGCACACTTAAGTTTCCCTTTCCTGTTGCTGCTTTTCACATGTAATTCAAATGTGGAGAAGTACAACTCTGTGTGAGAGAGAGAGAAAGAGAGAGAGAGAGAGAGAGACAAGACACGCGAGTGAGCCCATTCCTGATAAGTATGTATGCATGTGTGCATATTTACTGATACTGGTGGATTGTAATGACAGAAGTTTGAGTGTCCTTTTATGGCTGAAATGTTCAGAAATGGGTAGTTTTGTCATTACTGGTTCATATATTTCGTTTCATTGCTTACTGGAAAAATATTCAAATCTACAAATTTAAATCACACTCCAATAAGCGGTGCTGTACTGAACAAGGAATATAATTTAGTACAATCGGGAAGGTGAATCAAAGAACACATGCATGTATGCATGATCTGAAAAATGTGTGCAAAGGGCCTATGGTTTGAAAACAGCCCAGTGATATAAGTAATCCGCCACTGGTCAGATGCATTTTCTTTGAATGTTGGTTTCAATGCTGTTTCAATAAATGTGAGTTTCAAGGGGAGAAAAGTTTACTCTTCATGCTAAGTATTCATTCATTGTGAGATTGTAAAGTTTTATTTAGCAAAAAGGCTATCAGTGTTTTTGTTACAAAATTTGAAATAACAGTTTTAAATTAAATCCAAATGCCTGTAATCATTGTAGAAGTAAAGAAGAAAATAGTGTACACACTGACAGGTCTGAACAGTGTTTATAGTAACTAGGTAGACACAGTCAAGTAATGGGACACTAGAACAGCTGCTGGGGAGGGGGTGACTGCTGCCGGGTGGGATCAGACCTATTAGTCTGCCTAGGGCCCCATTTGACCATGATCTGGCTCTGGTGGAACCCCCGGGATGCATCTTTCTTGCACCCTCACAAGTGAATTATTTTTAAATTTTAGGTTTCCATATTCATAGTCAGCCTTAGTTTATGTTAGGCATAAGGAGTGCAGGTACTCCTAATTTTCAAAGTTATTGACCCCTTTTAAAACATGGGGAATGATCTGTGAGGAAATACAATTAGAACAAGTACATAAAATTACAAATGTATAATATAGCTGGTTCTTTGAAGTGTTAGACAAGAGTCCCACACAACAGGATAGATTGCCTTTTTGAAGATGATCTTACACATAACCTCCCATATCATATTTATAGAAGAGCCTTTTGTAATGGATAGAATATTTGAGCAGAACAAAGTATCTGCGACAGCAACCTTAAAACAGGAATTAGGAGTTATAAAGCCAAATGTTGATGAGGTTTGTTTTGGAGCACAAAGTTAGCAAAAGCTGTAAAATGTCCTGCAGTGATATACTCACAATGCTAGGACTAAAGGCAGCCTAATTTGAACTGTAGTCATAGAAGCCACTTTTTAAGCTTGAGGTCTTGCTCTACAATGATGCTGTTTGACTAAGGTTCCTTCTCTGGGCTCCCCTGCCCCATGTTTGGTCTTTCAGTAAGATGATATACATGTGTCATTTACACTTCGTGGTCTTGTTGTCAAATGTATTGGGACTTTTTTGTGGATGCCTTATTGTGTACTACAGATTGGCTAGAGAAATCCTACTTGCTTTCCTATGGATTCTACAAAGCAGTGAACAAAAACAAGACTGTGGAAGGCAGGTGCAGAGGTGTGTATATAATTTATAAACCAAGAGCTTTTTAGTACTTGATATGTGCTGAATGTAAGGTTTCAATATTACACTGTGTCTATACTTGTACTGCTAAGATATAATGTTGCCTGCAACTTTGCTTACTGACTGTCCCTGGAGTTGCTGCCTGCTACTTTCATTCAAAGCTGTGAGTTTTCAGTGCCATTCCTACAATGAACCTAGTGACTCAGCTGGGATTATATTACTGGGTATGGTATTTATTGCAATGAGTTTAAATAAATTAATATATATATATATATATATATATATATATATATATATATATGTATATATATACACATTTTTTTTGCTAAACTGTTTGTGTGATTAATTCCATTTCTGCTCCCAGTTAAGGTCTCATTTATTTGTTGGACTTTTTTGACATGAATGGCTATTATATATGAAGTTTACTCGAGTGCTTTCTTTGATACATGCATACACACACACACACACACACACACACACACACACACACACACACACATTTAAATGTAAGCATGTATCCACACACATATATAATTCATTATTTTCATTACATGTATCAGCATATAACAATGTGGATTATTTTTATTTATTTATTGGTAACAGCATTAGCCCTAATAAGCAGAGTCAATTTTTAGAGGGGACACGGGGGCGGGGAGGCTCGCAAAAATCAAAAAAGAATAGTTGTATTAGACAACAGCAAAATGGAACACATAAAAAATGCAAAATGGTTACTAAAAGCAATCAAGTTAGTTATAATAGGTTCATAGGAAGGTACTAGGCTATCGGCCCTAGGGCCCCTACAAGCCTAGCCAAAAAATGTACCCTGGCTTTCGCCACCCAAGAAAATTAGACAAAAATTGATGGGAAAATCAACATGGCAAACAGTTACATACAAATACAGCAGATACAAACACAAGAAACAAGGGCAAAATAATTTTTGACACACTAAAAAATCTTAGCTGTCTCAGATATTCAGGACACTTGTTACAAACGGTGGTGGAAGTTGTAATACCTTTGAACTTGTATAACCACATGCCAGAAATTTATTGAACATGGCAACACTATCTGTAGCTAAAGTAAAACAGAAAAATCCTTGGATGGCAGAATGTTATAAAAATGGAAATACGGAGTAGAAATCAGAAGATTTTGGGGAGTATAATCAGGATACTGTAGTGGGTGGCAGCTACAAATGAACTTTATGACTTCAATTTAAATATTCTGTAGTTAGGAAAAAATGTTACTTAACAGGGTAGGTCTGGAGCTAACTTACGTTATGTGCAGTGATGAATGGGTTATTTCAAAAAATTCTTTGTGTATACAAAAGCGTATTCAATGCTGCAAGAAGCTCCATTCCAGAATTCCAAATTCCCTTCTCCACCTGCCAGCAGGCATCTAAACATCTCTGCCACATATACAAAGAAAATACTGACCTTATTAAATAAAACCGTTTTCTCCCAAGAACTCATGAACAAATCAACATAAATGAGTGTGAAAGCTGCATCCTGAAGTTCTAAATAACATTCCCCCTTATAAGTGACCAATACTGGTCTGAGAAATTCTATAAAATATAATCATATTATTTCATGTACAGGCTATTGGCAACCATCATTTTACTGTTGGTGCACCTCAGTCATGTGGAATATCGGCATACAGTGACTTGACAGTTAGTGCACATGTGTAACTAGAGTTTCTCACTTGAATTTCCTTCATTACTTGGTATCCTTTACTTTTGGTCTAATAAATGGTAAGACAGGCTTTAATAAATATTCAATGAACAATGAGAGGAGTTCTGTAAGGTATTCATTTCCTGTCACATTAGGTCTACCAGGTGGGAAATTAGTGGATCTGTGAACTTTTGATGAAATATAGAATGTATGTAGCCTTGGTACATCTACTGTCAATAAATGTTTAAGTGCCTAGTTATTGTACCTGCTTTTTACATATTATTTAGAAATACATGAATTAGTTTCTTAGAGTCCAAAATGGGATCAATAAATAGCTTCAAACAACACCGTCATTTACACATCTTTGTTTCCTTCTCATAATCTACAGTTTTCCAAAAAAACTAGTGCCCCGTTCCCCAGTCCTCAATGGTAATTACTGCCTTAACATACATCTGTGACAATTTTAATACACTCATCTCTCCTCTGGATGAATTATTACCATATTTCTTAAATATATCCCTTTGCTTTTTATGTGGTTCCTTTATAACTACCTGTTTAAACTGCCTGACTAAAGGCCGGTAAGAGGGTGTAAAACCTAAACTGTTATATCTGAATGAACTTTCAATTGATGCAGTAATACAACAACTGCCTTATTTATTACACTACTAAAATTCAAATTCAAAGATCAACTGAAATTCTTAACAACCTATATTGTCATAAATTTATAAAAGTATAAAGAAGGGCAAAGCTTAATTCTTTAATACCACTTTCTCATTATTGCTAACATCAGAAGAAGACAAGCTCACCATTAAATCATTTAGAATGTTCTCCACACTGTCATCTCCCAAAGAAATGTACCCAGTGATTTGTCTATTTTTATGTCTTTTGCAGCTAGGACTAAAGGGACAAATTGATGAGAACAAATACAGTGTAGTATCTAGAAATGAGATTTTCATTTCTTACTCTAAGGTGGATTTTTATATCAATGACCACTTTTTATAGGGTACGATAGATAAAAATCTTTTGGATTTTTTTGACAGTGATTAGGCCCAGGATCCCTGTTGTGTTTGGGATAATTAAAATACATAAAAATATTGAGAAACCACCTTTTAGGCCTATAGTTGCTGGGGCAGGCTCTAAGCTTGAGCCACTTGCTAAATGTATAGATCATAGTTTGAAGAAGTTTGTAGTATCCTTGAAACACATTTCCAAGGATGTGTGGGACTTTTTAACAAAAGTAACCCAGGATAAATTGGGAGAGGATTTTATCTTGACCACTTATAGATGTGATAGATCTATTTCTCAGTATTCCACACGATATAGGACTTGATTGGTTACAAGAGGTCCTAATGGAATGTGATTACTTAGGCAACGAACAAAAGAATTTAATTTTGGAATCCATGGAAATTATATTAAAAAAAAACTATATGTATTTCAATGGAGAATATTATAAACAAGAAAAAGAAGTGGCAATGGTGCCGCCTGTGTCACCTTATATGCCAATTTAGTATTGTATTACTGGGAGAAAAATTATATTTCCCAAACAGCTTGGAATGACAACATACTATGATACACTAGATTCCTGGATGAAGTCTGTCTATTTTGGAAGGGTACAGGCACCCAACTTGTTAAGTTCCTTGATTATATTAATAACATAACTTCCTTTCTGAGATTTACCTCTAATAACATCTAAAGAAAAAAATCAGTTACCTTGACATGACCATTTACAAAGATTTGGACGATATGAAATACCAATGTAGATTATTTCGGAAAGATACATACCTACACTATGACAACGAACATCCTTACAGTCAGAAAAAAGGTATTATTAAGGGTCAGCTCATCAGAGCTTCCAGAATGTGTAGTGAAGAAAAAGTGTTCTTGGATGAACTATTCACTGATAGAGGATATCCCACTTCCCTAATAAAACAAGCAGTATGAGAGGTGAGGAAAGAAAGACAGGGGAAATTACAACCCATTATAGGGAAGGAGGTTAACAATTTGAATAAAACAGGAGAGTTGGATGACACTTATAACTTAGCATTCACACACACACACACACACACACACACACACACACACACACACACACACACACACACACACACACACACACAGACCTTATTCAGATGAAGTTGAGAATATCATAAGGAAATACTGGAAAGTTTTAACTACACTGAAATCAATAAATATATGCCTACATATCTGACATTCATCAAAAGAAGAGACATGAACCTAAAAGAAATGTTGGAGGGACAGAATGGAAACTAGAACAGAAATCACCAGGAAAAAATTAGGTAGATACATATGTGGATTTTGTAATCAGTGTAGTAACATTTTCGAACAGGATAATGTACATCTTCCAGGAAGAAATTATAAAATAATGACCAAAAGAACACTACAATTGTAACAACAGAGGAGTAGTACATATTGCAATGTGTGAAAAATGCCCCAGTTTCTATGTAGGCAAGACAGAGAGACCTATAAGAAGGCATATATATGAACATCTACATGACATTTTGCAGCAAAAGGACACTAATGCATTATACAGACATCAGAAGGAATGCAAAGACAGTAAATTTAAATTTTATAAAATAGAACAGGTCAAACAAGATTTAAGGGGTGAATTATGGGAAGACCGACTTGAGTACAAAGAGTTATTTTGGCAACTAAAATTCGATGCTACAAGAAATCCACGTTTGAATGACCATTCAAGTATTAACAGTGTCCTTAAACTAAGAGCAGCTAAGTTGTAGTTTACTTCATTCTATACCAAACATTTTTTTTTTATTATCAGTAGATTTTAAAAGTTTTGTATTGTATTTTAGCATAGTTTATGCATATGATTACACTACAATTTACAAAGTGCTATAATAATTGTTAGGTACTGGACAGGAAATGAAACCCTGTGAATTAGTGAGAGTTGAATAACTGCTCATATTTTATTAATTAGAACATTTGATTGGAGGAAAGGATGGTGAATATTTTTATAAAAGGACTTTTATGCCTTTATTAATTGCTCTGATGAAGTTCAGGAGATTCCTGGGTGAAAGCGCTTAACATGTTTTGATACTGTATTGTTTTAATTAAAGAGTGTAGTTCTGTGGCTCCTCCACTGGTGTTTTTGCTTTTTGGAGGTTTGCCGTTTACTAATTGAATTTCTTTGGTTGGTGGCACCATGGCGGAGACAGTGGAACAGACTACTCCTGGTTTTAACATTGTAAATGAGAGTAATGTTGAATCAGATAATACATCAGTTTCCAGAAGTGAATTTTTGCAGTTACTCGAACTGGTAAAAAAGATTGCTACTACGCAATCTAATCTTTTGAACACTTCTGTATGCAGCTTCCTGGGAAATCAACAACAATTCTTCAGTGAAGGACTGAACCAATCGCTGGGAACACAACCAACGTCAGTGAGAAACAGTAATGGTGGAACAGGATCATGTACACAAGCGAAGAGAACATATTCCACTCAGTCGCGAGGATTTAACAGTAATTTGGGGACTGGAAATGGAACAAACGAACTTAATAATATCCTTCCTGAGTTTGATTTTGAGAAATGGACTGGTAAGCGTTTTAATTTTATAGTGCAACAATAACCCAGGATAGAGACATTTACAGACATGTTAGGGGTATTTAAAAGCAAACTGTTACAACTTTAAAAGTTTACAAATGGAAATAGATTATTTGAATGAGTGTATTAATATTAGAAGACTCCCGAAAGAACTCTAGTTTGCAAAATACCCTAATAATGTTGAAACGAACAGTTTGTCCCATAAAGAACTGGTTGAATTATTTAATCATTTTGGCAAAGAATTAATGAAGTTAATGGTCAGAAACTATGTTGACCAAAAAGAGAAGATGTTGAAAGAAATCAATAGTATACATGTTAGACTAACATCAGATCTTATGTTTGAAATCGAGAAAGTGAAATATTCTAATATTTTTAAAGATGGAGACAAGCATTTCAACAATGTACTCGAAAGGAAATTGAGGAAAATGAATAGAGATCTACAAAAATATAGGGAAGGCAGGGCATATCCACCCCCTAGGAGAACTGATAAATTTTGTATCCCAGACAGACAGGAAAATCTGGAAGAGGAAGACATAGGAATAGAAAAAATGGAAACAGAATATCCAGAAGTCCCTTTAGACCCTTTAGCTACACCCCCCCCCCAGGAGAAGCAAAAGGCTAGCACAAAAACAAGGAATCAACAACAATTCGGAATACAGGAGTTTCTACAACAGGGGTAGAGGGAGGGGAGGACCAAGGAGAGGGAGTTACAGGAGAACAACATTTTACAAGGAAAACCAGTGGAATTAGACACTACCTTTTTGGATATTGATAGAGATACAAGGGTATCATGCTCAGGTATTTTAAACACTCAAGGTAATTTTCACATTTTTAACTATATGGACTTGAGTATTAATGAAGATTATTTTAAATTGTTTACTAAAGGATTTCAAAATGTTCCAACTAGATCTTTAAGGATAGTTGATACCCTAATAGATTTAAATTTGTTTTTATGGAAATTGTAGTATCCTTGAAACACATTTCCAAGGATTCGTGGTACTTTTTAACAAAAGTAACCCAGGATAAATTTGGAGAGGATTTTATCTTGACCAGTATAGATGCGATAGATCTATTTCCTAGTATTCCACATGATACAGGAATTGATTGGTTGCAAGAGGTCCGAATGGAATGTGATTATTTAGGCAACGAACAAAAGAATTTAATTTTGGAAGTCATGGAAATTATATTAAAAAACAACTATATGTATTTCAATGGAGAATATTATAAACAAGAAAATGGAGTGGCAATGTGGGCCGCTTGTGCCCCCCTTATATGCCAGTTTAGTATTGTATTACTGGGAGAAAAATTATATTTTCCAAACACCTTGGAATGACAACATAGTATTATACACTAGATTCCTGGATGAATTCTGTCTATTTTGGAAGAGTACAGGCACACATCTTAAGTTCCTTGATTATATTAATAACACAACTTCCTTTCTGAGATTTACCTCTAATACATCTAAAGAAAAAATCAATTACCTTGACATGACCATTTATATAGATTTGGAAGATATAAAATACCAATCTAGATTATTTCGGAAAGATACATACTCAAATTCTTACCTACACTATGACAGCGAACATCCTTATAGTCTGAAAAAAAGGTATTATTAAGGGTCAGCTCATCAGAGCTTCCAGAATGTATTGTGACGAAAAAGTATTCTTGGAAGAATTAACACTGATGAAAAAACTATTTACAGAAAGAGGATATCCCACTTCCCTAATAAAACAAGCAGTAAGAGAGGTAAGGAAAGAAAGAGAGGGGAAATTTCAACCCATTATAGGGAAGGAGGTTAACAATTTGAATAAAACAGGAGAATTGGATGACACATAACTTAGCATTCAGACACACACACATATACACCTTATTCAGATGAAGTTGAGAATATTATCAGGAAATACTGGAAAGTTTTAACTACCAACACTGAAATCAATAAATATATACCTACATATATGACATTCATCAAAAGAAGAGACATGAACCTAAAAGAAATGGAGGGACAAAGAATGGAAACTAGAACAGAAATCACCAGGAAAATATTAGGTACATACAGATGTGGATTTTGTAATCAGTGAAGTAACATTTTTTTAACAGGATAATTTACATCTTCCAGCAAGAAATTATAAAATAATGGCCAAAGAACACTACAATTGTAACAGCAGAGGAGTAGTATACATTGCCGTGTGTTAAAAATATAGGTAAGACAGAGAGACCTATAAGAAGGTGTGTATATGAACATCTACATGACATTTTGCAGCAAAAGGACACTAATGCATTATACAAACATCAGAAAGAATGCACAGACAGTAAATTTAAATTTTATATAACAGAACAGGTCAAACAAGATTTAAGGGGTGGATTATGGGAAGCCCGACTCGAGTACAAAGTGTTATTTTGGCAACTAAAACTCAATGCTACAAGAAATCCAGGTTTGAATGACCATTTAAGTATTAACAGTGTCCATAAACTAAGGGCAGCTAAGCTGCAGTTTACTTCATTCTATACCAAACATTTTTTTTATTATCAGTAGATTTTAAAAGTTTTGTATTGTATTTTAACATAGTTTATACATATGATTGCACTACAATTTACAAAGTGCTATAATAATTGTTAGGTACTGGATAGGAAATTAAACCCTGTGAATCATGACTGCTCATATTTTATTAATTAGAACATTTGATTGGAAGAAAGGATGGTGAATATTTATATAAAAGGACTGTTATGCCTTTACTAATTGTTCTGATGAAGCTTGGGAAATTCCTGGGTGAAAGCGTTTAATGTGCTTTGATACTGTATTGTAATGTAGTTCCGTGGCTCCTGCATTGGTGTTTTTGCTTTTTGGAGGTTTGCAGTTTACTAATTGGATTTCTTTATTACACTACCAAAATTCAAATGTCAACTGAAATTCTTAACAACCTGTATTGTCATAAATTTAGAAATGTATAAAGAAGGGCAAAGCTTAATTCTTTAATACCACTTTCTCATTATTACTAAAATCAAAAGAAGACAGGCTCACCATTAAATCATTTAGCATGTTCCCCACACTGTCAACTCCCAAAGAAATGTACCCAGTGGTTTGTCTATTTTTATGTCTTGCAGCCAGGACTAAAGGGAATTGATATACTAGTACTGGGGTATTTATTGGCTGGTTTATGACCTGGTGATTCTGCCAATTGTCAATACTACAAGAAAATCCAGAAATATCCATTCCTGAAGTCTAGAAATGTGGGCCACATTCCTTTTTGCCCCATTTCTACTTAAAGCTATGTCAGTAGAACCCAGTGCATTGGAGACTTTTCTATTCATTCCACATGAACATTACTAAAATTATTGTGTTTTTAGCATTGATTTGAGTTGTTACATGCATTGCACAAATTTGGCATAAGGAATGCTATATTGTAGTGCAGCTGAAAACTATTATACACTGATGGTATATCCATTTACTGTCTCTATTAAAATGTCCATTTGTTCTTCATAGTAAAAAAAATATAAAGCTGCAAATATAAACCATGAGGAGTAAATATTGGTTCTAGGTGATTTGGTTGCAATGACTCATATCAATGTGAGTTAAATTTTATTATATAATTGTTTAATTAATGATGCTATATAAAGTCTGTGTTTTTTTTTTGTACTGAGATTATCTCCTGAAAGGCTGTTAAGCCAAGGATAGAGAGTGTGAGCTTATTAAAACTTATTTTTTTACCACTGGTTTTGGTCGTTTTGTTTGATATCTTGGTGCTTTCGTGGTTTGGGATGCAAAACCTTAACACATATCTGAAGTCTGGGTGAATAGGGTTGTGATGACAAGCATCTTTCATGTCTAGTGTTACCAGGAAACTTGAAAAAGAAAGAAGTAAAAGGTTATGAAGAGACATCATTTTGAATTTGGACACTATTACAAACAGGTTTAGGAAATAAAGATCCAGAACGGGTCTCCACGCATTCTCTTTCTTTCTTTGGCACCAAGAACATACTTGAAAAAAAGACATTTCCCCACCTGGGAAGGAGGAACTGGTTCTATCACTCCTTGGGACAGCAAGTGAATAAGGATGTGTGGAACAAAACAGCCTGATCTGGAGGATGAGGAATTACCCCTGAAAAAGAGGAATTTCCTCTCACTGCCATCTGTAAACTTGATGAATGATATACAGGATCATATGAGCTTACTAGGCTATCTACCTGGGGGTCATTTCAAGCCTGGCCATTTCATCCCAATGTAATACCATAGTCAATACCCAAGATTGTATTTAGCAATGACTGCCCATGTCCAGAAAGGTTGTGGGTGCTGTCCCCGGTAAGAATTTACAGTGCCTCATCCACTCATCCAGGTTCCTTTTGAACAGTGTCACAGAGGTGCTCTGCTTTATATGAATTGGCAGCCTATTCCAAAGACACGGTAATCGCTATTGGAAAAATTTGTCCCTCCAGCATGTCCTATTCATGTCCCAGGCCATATTCATGTCCCTGGAATGGATAGCTCTAGTCTTGTTTGATTTATGGATGAGTAGCAAATTCATTAGGTATGGGCAGGAGATTGCCAGGCATGAGTCTCCCCTAAGAAATCTAAATGATACTGTGTATAGTGACAGGGGCTTCAGCTAGTCTGTGTACCTTGATCTTCTTAGTTAGAACACTCTGAGGTCTCTCCAATTGCTGCAGGTGCTTTGTGTGGTACATACCAAAAGGGGCATTATACTCAGTTACAGGCCTAATTAGTGACGAGTATAGAGAGGTTATAACCTCTTCTGCTCTAGAGGCTTTGCCTCTGCTAATCAAGTGTGCTACATGGTCAAAGTTAAGGTTGCAGTCTACTTGTAATCCCAGATCTCTTACCATTTTGTAGGTACGTAGGGGATTGTTGTTAATTTGATAGTGCGAAGGGACATTGTTTTACCGAAGGGAAAGATGATGGATTTCTTTGCATTCAGTTTGAGACCGTGACTAAGACACCATTCATTGGTCAGCATTAAGACCCTCCTGAAGTATAGTGACATAATTTGGGGACTCAATAATTGCACCCAGTTTGCAGTCATTTGCAAACTTGGTCAGCCACAGCCCCTTTGGTATATACTTCTGAGAAATTCAGGCCAAAACTAACAGTAGGAGGTTCAGCACTGACCCTTGTGACACCCTGCTGATGACAGGTCTGCTGTTTGATGTGGAGTCACCCACTTTGATAGTGTGTGGCCAGTTTGTGAACCAGTTGGCAATTCATCTTACAACAAAGGTACATACATACCCCCTTGTAACACTGATACAGCAGAAACAGTTTTATACTGGGTCACAGTAATCATACTAGAGACCTCAATACTGACTGGCAAACAATCCAAAACTCTAGCTCAAACACTGTATTAAACCTCTGCAACTTCCCCTAACTTAGCCACACCTCCACTTGTAATAAAAAAAACAGCAGCAAAGACTCCACAACTGACTGAATGCTGACAAACTAGCCAATTAAAATTATCTATAGCTACCTTCTCCTGGATACATTTAGTGATCACCTACCTTTGACAGAATCCGATATCGGATCCGAGCCGGCAACTTGTAGCATAGCTATGGATCCAAGCTCCTAGTTCCTCCCCTCACCCATAATCCCCTGCCAACCCCCTATGACCTCAGATCAAGTTTGCCCCTCTATGGATACCTGAAAAGGTGTTCCAACAAGAATAACAGATAGAACAATATAACAGGACCAAGTTCTGAAGGCTAGGGGGAAGGAGGGGGGGGTGGTTGCAGACAAATGAAGCCACCTACTCAGATGGAATGTTATGGTGAGTACATAACTTCTTAATCTGGAGTAGGGACTTCATCTGTCAGCAACCTGTGGGACAGAGTCCCCAGCTATCTGAATCTTGGGCGGCCATCATGGAAGGATGTTCCGGAGCACTGCGGAGCCAAAGGATGCTCTCCCTCTAGAAATTACGTCCAGTTTGTAGTGGTTGATAAAAGCATGAGATGAGGCCCAAGTAGCTGCTGAACAAATATCATCCAATGGCACTCTAGATTTAAAGGCAGCAGAAGTAGAGATGGAGCAAGTGGAATGTGCACGGACACCCTCAGGTGCGGGCCTCCCGGAAGCTTGGTAAGCCAGAAGAATACATTGAGAAATCCAGCGTGACAAGGTGACCTTTGAAACAGCTTTACCTAAACTGAATTTGGCAAAGGAGACAAACAGCTGATCAGATTGTCTGTGACCAGCTGTCCTATGAATATAGAAATGTAGCTGCCTGTGTACATCTAATGAATGCAGCTTGTACTCTCCTTTATTCTGATACTTAGGGAAGAAAACCGGTAGGTTGATGGACTGATTGATATTGATTTCTGATGCCACCTTGGGGAGAAAGGAAGGATTGATCCTGAGGTACACTCTGTCCGGATGGAAGACCAAGTAAGGAGGCTTTACGGAAAGGGCTTGGAGTTCCGAAACTCTCTTGGCTGAAGTGATGGCTACCAGGAATGCTGTTTTCCAGGACAAATATTTGAGATTGACTGATGCGGCTGGCTCAAAGGGAGAAGCGGTCAAGGCTTGAAGGACTAGAGAAAGATCCCAAGGGGGTACGGCTTCTTTGATAGGGGGCCTGAGTAGAAAGGTGCCCTTGAGAAATGCTTTGCACAATTTAGCTGACATCAAAGGACCTGTCTCATGTCCCACATGGTAATGGGAGATGGCTGCCAACTGTACCTTGACTGTCGAACAACTAGCTCCTTGCTGAAAGACTTCGGTTAGAAAATCCAGTACGGATGGTAGAGGGGCAGTGAAGGGATCCAGATTATGATGTTCCGCCCAGACGGAAAAGCATCTCCATTTACTGCGGTATATTTTCCTGGTGGAAGGCTTATGCGCTGCCATCAGGATGGCTTTGACTGGTGAAGAGATGCCGGGAGTCCTGACTAAGAGTGGAACCGGAGCAACCAAGCTGTCAGCTTCAGGTTGACCAGATTCGGGGTCGGTAAGTCCGATGGATGGGAGATTAGATCCGGAGTGGAATCCAGAATCCAAGGAGGATTCACTAGGTGAGACCACAGGTAAGGGAACCAAGTTTGCCGAGGCCAGAATGGGGCAATGAGGATCATTCTGCTCCCCAACCGTGAGGCTTCCTGTAAGAGCTTTAGCATCAGAGGTAAAGGAGGGTAGGCATAGAGTAGACCGGGCGGCCAAACATGCACCAGAGCGTCTCTCTGGGCTTCTCCTGGTGGGGGAATCAGAGCAAAGAAGCTGTCGCATTTCGTATTTGAGGGAGTGGCAAAGAGATCGCAGCAGGGTTGCCCCCATTTTGCGAATATCTGCTTCGCTACTAGTGGGTTGAGAGACCACTCGTAAGGGGAAAGAATGGTGCGGCTGAGTTTGTCCGCCAGAATGCTGGCGCGCCCCGGAATGTGCATTGCGATCAGAAAGCGGTTGGTGGAAATCGCCCATTCCCACACTCTCATGGCTTCTCGGCATAAAGGGTAGGACCTGGTTCCCCCGTTTGTTGATGTACCAAACAACAGACATGTTGTCCGACTGAATTGCAATCGTTCCTACGGGGAGGAGATTCTGGAGTGCCTGCAACGCTAACAGCACTGCTCTCATCTCCAGAACGTTGATATGCAAAGAGGTCTCTGTGTCGTTCCATGTGCCTTGGACTGTCCTGCCTGAGTAATGCCCCCCCCCACCTGAGGCAAGAGGCGTCCGTGGTCACCGTGGCGAGAGGGGGAGGAGTGCAGAAGGGCCGGCCTATATGGAGCCACCATAACAGGGCCCTCCTGCAAACCTTGCTGATAGAGATAGGGTGGCAGAGAGGAAGAGATTGGAAGGACCATTGCACTTGAAGGGTCCACTGCAGTACCCTCATATTTAGGCGAGCACATGGAAGAAGCGTTATCGCTGCCGCCATGGAGCCCAGCGCCCTCAGGACCAATTCCGCCGGTGGAGCTTCTGATTGGAGGATGGCCCGCACATGAAATCTCAGATTCTGTAGTCATTCCGAAGTCAGGAAGACTCGTAGATCCCTGGTATCTAATCTGGCCCCTATAAACTCTATGACTTGTGTCAGAGCAAGGGAAGATTTGTCCGCATTGATTGTGATGCCTAACTGGGGGGGCTAGGCGGAGAAAGTAATCTCTGGCTGAGCAGAGTAGATGCCTTGTTGGGTCGGTTAGAAGCCAGTCGTCCAGGTATGGAAAGACCTGCATTCCCTGGAGTCTCAGGTGGGCCGCTATCACTGCTAAAACTTTGGTGAACACCCTGGGGGCTGTGGTGAGGCCAAAGGGAAGGACCCTGAACTGATAATGACTGGCTCCCAGCCGGAAGTGGAGAAACCTCCTGGATCGTCTGTCCATTAGAATGTGGTAGTACGCATCCTTGAGGTCTATAGAGCACATCCAATCGTTCTCCTGTAAGAGGGGGAGAATAGATTGTAGAGTGACCATTCGGAATTTTTCCTTGGTTACCGACAGGTTCAAGAGGGAAAGATCTAGAATTGGTCTCAAGTCCCCCGTCTTTTTTGGCACCAGAAAGAACCTGGAGTAGAACCCTAATCTGAGCTGGTCTTGGGGGACGGGTTGGATGGCCCTTTTTTCTAACAGCTGCTGGATTTCTGCGGCTGCAGCCTCCCTCTGATCGGGTGGAACATCGGAGAGGCTCCTGAGTTTGGGGACATGATACATTGGAATTTTGTAGCCCATGGATATGATACGAAGCACCCAGTGGTCTGATGTGATGGACTCCCATGCCGCCAGATGCCTCGAGAAGCGCCCCCCCGACTGCCTCCAGAGTAGAGCAGTCGGGCAACCCTTCAGGGCTGTTGCGTGGGCCAGTCAAAGAAGGATTCTCTGGACCCAAAGTTCTTCGGGGCCCCTCTGTCCCTAGGGCGGTGTCCTCCCTGTCCTCCTCTGCCACGGAAGGACTGGTTGTCCTGAGCAGGTTGGGAATGTTGTGATTTCCGGAACCACATCTTCTTCTGTCCCTTTTGGTTCTTCGAGAATGACCTCTGGGGAGCAGAGAAGCGGACTCCGACGGCAGACAATGTCTTCCCGTCCTCCTCGCTCTGGACCAGTGTTTCGCGAATGGTCTTGCCAAACAAGGCAGAACCATCAAAAGGGGCGTTCGCAAAGGACACCTTAAAGGGCTCCGCGAAGTCACAATGCCAGAGCCAGGCCTGACGTCTCATGACTAGGCCCGCTCTGCTAGCTCTAGCGACTCCCTCAGTAGCGTGGGACAATAGCCGCATAGAGGTATTGGAGATAGATCTGAGAGTGGCCATTCGAGTGGAGTACAACTGCTTGTCCTCCGCCGGCATGGACTCAGGGGGGGAGCAGCGTATTCTTAGATAAGATCCCGCTGCATCCTGATGACATGTGCCATGTAGTTCAGAGACCTTACCGAGAATGTCGCTGAACTAAAAACCCGCTTCCCAAGGCGATCCATCGAGCGGGACTCCTTGCTCGGTGGATGGACCGAGGGGCTCTCCTGAGCTAGTTCCCTCTTCGTGGCTGCCGCCGTCAATATGGCATCTACGGGGGGACCCTTGCTCCAGTGGGACCGGTCTGCGGGGGGGGCTCAGTATCCTGTACGGGCGCTTAGGGACTGGCTCCACAGTCTCCGGTTCCTTCCACGCCCTGGTGGTAATAAGGTCCTCCAGGGGGTCGGCCGGAGGGGACACCCAAGAGGTAGACGGGCCTGCTTCGAATGCCTCCAGGAACACGGACTCGTCAGAGGAAGCCTTGGGGGCAGACCACCCACCTCTAATCCTAAGCATTTCCATGATGTCTCCAAAGGAGGCATCCTCAGGCGGTGATCTTGGGGAGCCTTCCCCTTCATCCAAGTCCGTGTCCTCTGTTAAGGACTCGGGGGAGTCCACGTGCCTCCTCTTACACTTGTGCTTGCGAGGCCCTTCCTCGTGGGGGGGGGCTGTCCGATGAAGTCTCGCCAGCAATATCTTGTTCCAATGGAACAACCTGGGACATCGAAGCAGGCTGTCCCTGTGGCCGGGTGATGGAAGCCTGACCCAGCAGAGAGGGAGTGCAGGGTGGAGCCGAGGCAAGGACCGGGGGTCTGGATGCCCTCGACAGAGCCCTCTCCACTGCATCGAAGGCCGAGGGGGAGCCACTCTCCCTGGGCTCCGAAATCCGACTCCCACTCGGATCCGATGAAGGGATCGGAACCGGCGCCGAGACCGTCGGATCCAAGAGACCAGTGTGCTCTGACCTGGATGGAGCCGAAGGCACACTGAAACCCTCGGATCCGAAGCTCAGCCCACAGCTCCGAGAGGTCGGATCCGACGATGGAACCGACAAACTCGAGGGCAGGGTCGGATCCGAAGTACCCAGTACTGTCGGCGCCGACCCACCCCCGGCTCTGACGCTGCCCGGCTCAGAGTGCTCCGAACCCGGGAAGCGGGTCGGAGAAGAGGCAATCGGAGCAAAGAAAGGGGTCGAGCTCCCCCCCAAAGGGGGGGAGGCAAGAGCACTCCCATCTGCAGCTGGGCCTGGATGAACCTTCGCATCATCCAGTCCAAGTCTGCATCTGACAGGCTGTACGTAGATCTTGAAGAGGCCACTGAGGCAGGCCTGGAGCGCTGCCTCGATGACCTCGACGGAGATCGGGTCTCCTCCTCCTCGGGTCCCGAGGAGAAGCAAGGAGATCGGAGCCGAGGAGGAGGAGACCTGGAAGCCGTGGAGGGAGAAGCCCGCCTCCGTTTCTCCCTCCTGGCCTCCCTGTCCTCCGGCGCTTTAGTGGGAGTTTGAATCCCGGCCGGGGGAAGAGGGGCAGGAGTGGCCACCACCACAGGCTGAGAAAGTGCCACGGGAGGAGCGGAGGCCGAAGCCGAATCCGGAGGCAAAAGTCCCACCAGGACAAGCTTTGAGGTGTTCAACCCCAAGGCACCAAACACACCGAGTGTGGCCATCAGCCGGGGAGAGCTTATGGCCACATGGTGCATTAAGAAAAAATAGGTTTTGGGGCCTCTGCCCTACCCAAAACTCAAGTACACTACACAAGCACACCAGGCCCCAAACACAATCACACACAGACACACTCTAATGACCAGCGAGGGGAGGGTGAAAAACAAAAAAAATTAAACTAGATAGGAAACATAACGACTCACACAATTTACTATTACAAAGGCTGAAGAAAATTGAAGAAATTCACTTATCTGGTAAGAAACGCTAGGAGCTCTAAAAATCCAGCTACACACTCAAGCCCGGCAAACTAGATCTGAGGTCATAGGGGGTTGGCAGGGGATTATGGGTGAGGGGAGGAGCTAGGAGCTCGGATCCATAGCTATGCTACAAGTTGCTGGCTCAGATCCGATATCGGATCCAAGACCCACAGGTTGCTGACAAATGAAGTCCCTACTCCAGATCTATCTGTTTTGGGTTTGAGGATTTTTTTAGAACCTCCTTGCCATTTCTTCTTAAATGTCTGTTTACCTATATTTTGTTGAGACCATTTATTCTGCTTTTTGCCAAAACTGGATGAGGAGTTACAGAATTCTATAGAAAATCTGAAAAAAGGAGGGCTGAAAAATCTTAGACATTCCCTGGATCAGCTTAATCCTTTCATCACACTTTTTGATAACTTCTGCAGCAGAGGTGCAAAAAACTAAATCTCTATCCAAAGGAGAATTCAAAACCTCTTGTTAACATCATCTGGCAGGTTCTGAGAAGGCAGCCTTGCAAACCTCCTCAAAACAGTACCAGTGGTCATAGCGTTGGAAGAAATATCAATAGTCACACACACACTGTAAACAATGTGTTGTGACCTGTGCAACAGACCAACTGTATTACCTAAAGCAGGTTTTTCCTCACAAGAAGAAACTGCAGACAAACCATTCATCATACGTTCACAACTAGCCAGAACAAACATTAAAATATAAACCTGATCATTCAAAATTCTGAAAATCAAAGTTGCAGAACTTTACACACTTTTCCTCTACTTATCAATAATTTACCTAACCTCATCAGAAAGAAAAGGATTGGAATTAACTAAGCGTTTACCAGCAGTGGGATCAACTAGAGCTACAGCTGCTGGGTCAGGTTTGGGAATAGTGTATAAGAATGTAAAAGACTGAGGAACTTTATATATTCTATCTGCCTTTTTCGGGACAGCTGGATGACTATCATGAAAACTGCAGGCAGTAACACATACATCCTTTCAACCAAGCAGAACAGGAGGAATGGGTATGGGTTCTGGTAATTTGTTCTGTACCAACTCATAGTGTTTTCTGGGCGACTGAGAAACCTCAGTGTTCTTCCACTGAAAGAACTTGCACATTCTAGCAATAGACTAAGAGGAAAAGAAACCCCAAACAGAGAGAATTAGAAACTAAGCTCTCCTCTGAGTCAGAATTAGAAATCTTAGGAAAAAACTGTATCTGTTCCCCTCATCTTCCTGATAATATTCATAATCTTTAATCTCTCCAGGAAGAGGTATCTATCTTTCTTTTACCAGAAACTACTTTACAAGAAGGATCAACATTCTGAATCAAACCTGAACTAGACCCAGTAAACTAGTCCTGTCTAAGGATCAAGCCAGTAAGAAACCAGATGTGTTCTGGTTAAAAATATCAGCAATTTGCACTAGGTCATCTATTACCTTACAGTTATTGATAAATGATTTTATATAATGTCTTGTTTGTGTTTCACAGATGATGTAATTACAGTACAATTAATTTGTTGTGAGCATCACTAACTAATCTAGTCTCAAATTTAATTTTTATCTTTCTTCATTGTGAGTTTAAAATGCCTGTAAATTTTAAGTTGACTGTTAACTGCTTTCTTAAAGTATACATTTTTTTAAACAATTTTCTTTGTTTGTTGGACCACCAATGTAGTGACCTAGTCTTAAATGTTTTGCATTTATTAATAGTAACAGTTGATTCTACCGAATCTACAAAAATTTTCCCCATGTTTTTAGTATCCCGAGTCATTTTTCATTGCTGGCAATTTTTGCCATTTAGTCTGTGTAAATGAGTCAACTGATGGAAGTTTTTTTGCTATGAAAAGAAAGTCCAAATCTTAATATGCAATGATCAGAAGTTCCTAATGGACAAACTATTTCAAATTTATTGATAGTTTCAAAATTAATAATGATGACAATCAGAATGCTCTTGCCCATAATGGATTCAATAACAGGCTGAGAGAAACCTTGAATGGATATCTTATCTAAAAAAAAAACATGCTTAATAGGAAAACATGAGCTAAAATTGTCCCAGTTCACTTTAGTTTGCCCATTTCCAAACCTACCACTCAAGATTGTTCAGACCAAATGCTGACTGACAAAATAGGAACCAACAGAAACTTTGGTAAAGAAGCAACAAAAAGAAATGTATTTCTGGCAACCTTTTGCAACAAGCTTCCACCATCAAGCATTACTTAATATACTATATACACTGTGGGGAACCAGGACAATCTGCAAAAATCACTGTCATATTTATACAATACCATGCCCTGTTCATAAGATATGAATGCAACTACACTCTCTTGTTTCTATTCATATTTAGTAATATAAACACATTAATTATTTAATTAAATTATTTATTATTAAGTTATGGTCAGAATTGGAATGGATGGGAGTTGAAACCACATATCAGCATGCATATGTTGAAAATAGATCTATTACCACCTGTAAAATGATGTTCTATAACAATCTAATAACCAGACAGGGACAGGCAACATGGATCGATTGTTATGGCAAGTACATAATTTTTGTTTCTGATGTTGTCTTCTCTATCTGACTTCAACCTGTGGGACAGAGTCCCAAGCCATATGAAAATCTTTGGGAGGAACTAAGAAAGGATATTCTATACTATAGTGGAGCCAAAGGAAGCACTGGATCTGGAATGAATATCCAGCTTGTAATGAAAAAAATGTGTGATACACCACCCAAGTAGCCTACACAAACCAATCCAAGGCTTTTTTCTGGAAAAGAAAGCCACAGAAGTTGAGGCAACTCCAGAAGAATGACCTTTAGGTTTACAATCTGAGAGCCACTTGGATAAACTCACTTTCAACACAGGTCTACCCAATCTTGATCTCAAAATGGAAACAAATAACTGACTGGATTTTAAAAAGGTCTTGGTCCTGTCTAGAAAAAATCTCAGTTGTCTATGCACATCCAAACAATGCAGAAAGTATTATTCACCCTTGTTCAAAAAATTGGGAAAAAACACAGGAAGGTGAAAAGAGCTATTGCGATTACACTCTGAAGCCACCTTGGGCAGAAAAGAGGGATTTGTATGGGAGAAAAATGTTATGTACTCACAATAACTAGCCATCTGTATTTTCCTTTTTCATTCTTCCTCACCCCATGGGTTTGGATCCGATCCTCAGATCCAACTTGACCACATATTCCAGACTTCAGATCCAGCTCTTGAGCTCCTCCCTCTACCCATAATACAGTATTCCATCTCCATGGCATTACCTCAGATCGAGTTTTTGCCATAAAACCCTATAGCTAAACAGATTCACTGATAGCAGATAGAGAAAGGAAGGGCTCAAACCTGGAACTGTAGGTTCAAAATACAATCCTAAAGGTCTCTCCAGAAAAAGATGGATGGGGATGGATGGGAGGGAAGATGACGAAGAATGAAAATGGACAACACAGATGCCTAGTTATGGAAGTACATAACTTTTAAATCTGATGTTGTCCTTTCAATTCTTCCTCAATCCATGTGACAAAGTCCCCAGCTACATTGATTTGGGTGGCCCTCATGGAAGGATATTCAGGAGTAGCACAGAGCCAAAGACGGCTCTGTTTCTAAAAATAATATCTAATTTGTAATAAGTAACAAAGGCATGAGCACTGGGCCATGTGGCTGCAACGCAAACATCATCAATAGATGTTCTTGACCAAAAAGCAGATAAAGCAGCTATGGATCTGGTTGAATGAGTCTTGGGAGATTTTGGTAAGGTCATCCCTTGCTGAGAATAAATGCAAGAAATACAGTATAATCCATTTGGCTAGAAAGACTTTAGATACTGGACAACCCAGCCTCTTTGGCAAAAAACAGACAAACAGTTGATCTGATTTTCTTATATGTCTTGTTCTGTGAAGATAAAATTGTAACTGTCTGTGTACATCAAGAAGATGCAACGTGTACTCTCTTTTATTCAAAAACTTTGGAAAGAAGACTGCTAAGTAAATTGTTCAATTAATGTTATTTTCAGAAGCCACTTTACATAAAAAAGAAGGATTTGTCCGTAAGGTAGCCATATCTTTATGAAAAATTATTTAAGGTATTTTTGAAGAAAGAGACTGGAGGTCAGATGTTCTCTTTACAGAAGTAATGGCTACCAAGAAGACTGTTTTCCATGAAGGGAATTTTAAATCTTTTTTAGCTGAAGGTTCAAAGGTTTTCTGATTTAGAAGTTGTAGCACAGCTGTGAGATCCCAAGGAGGTGAAGGATGTTTGTATAATATGGACAAAGTCAACGAATGATTTCTGCCTCCTATGTGAAAATTAGAAATTGCTGCCAAATAAAGTTTGAAAGCAGGGAAACTTGGTCCTTCCTTAAAAAGGATTGCTAAAACGTGAAGTACTGCAGAAACTCGTGTACAGAAAGGATCAAGGTCATTATTCAAAGCCCAAAGGCAGAATCTTTTCCATTTGCTCTTTTATACCTTTATAGTGGATAATTTTTGAGAAATGGTATGTACAGGAGAAGAGAGCCTGGGTTGTCTAATCATTTCTGGAAGTGGAAAAAACATGCAGTTAGTCTGAGTGCCTGGATACTGGGGTGTTGAATCCCTGACAGGTGAGACTGGAGATGCAGAAATGGCTCCAGTATCCATGGAGGATTACAAAGATGAGATCATAGGAAGGGGAAGCATACTTGTCAGGGCCAGAATGGGGCAATCAGGGTGACCGAGCTCTTCGGCCACTTTGCTTTCTGCAGAAATTGTGGTATCAAGGGAAGGGGATGATAAGCATAAAGGAGGCCGGAGGGCCAATTGTGGACTAGAGCATCTCTCAGTGGCTCACCCTGAGGGAGGATTAGAGTGAAGTACCCACTGTACTTGTTGTTGTGAGGAAACGCAAAAAGGTCCCAGCAAGGTTGGCCCCAATGATGGAAGATTGTTTCTGCCACAGGCTGGTTAAGGGACCACTCATGAGGCATCAAGATAGATCTGCTTAGCTTGTCTGCTAACACGCTGGCTTTCCCCAAATCATGCATTGCAATTAGAAAGTGGTCTGATGAGATCACCCATAACCAAACTCTCATGACCTCTCTGCAGAGGAGATAAGATCGGGTTCCTTCCTGTTTGTTGATGTATCAGACTACAGACATGTTGTCGGTCTGAAATGCAATCATCCCCAGAGGGAGAGTTTCTTAAAAAGCCTGCAACGTGAATAAGACTGCTCTCATCTCTAATATGTCGATATGCCGATTGGTCTCTTGGGGGGACCACACACCTTGGACCTTCCTTCCCAAAAAATGTCTCCCTACACCAGTTGGAAAGCATCTGTGGTCACTGTGGTCAAGGGGATTGGCAAAACAAAAGGTCAGCCTAGATGAATGTCACCCAACTGAATCCATCAATAGATGTGTTGTTTGCAAACTGAAGTTAGTTTGACTGACAAAGACAGGAGCTGACATAGAATGGAGCCCTGAACAGGTAGAGTCCACTGAAGGACATGCATAAAGAAATGTGCCAAGGGAAGTAGTACAATTGCTGCTGCCATACAGCCTAATGCTTGAAGTACTGATCTTGCTGGAGGAAATAGATGGGAAAATAGTAGCATTCAGAACTGTACCATTGAATTCTAAGCTCTGGACTGATGTCAGGTTTGACTTGGCATAATTTATTGTTATTCCTAGACAGTGGCAAATCTGGAGTAAATGGTCCATGGCTTGTAGAAAGTGATGGAGGGGCAGTGAGGAGCCAATCTTCCAGACATGGAAACACTCAGAAGCCTTTGAGTCTCAGGTGAGCAGCCACCACTGCCATACACTTAGTAAACACCTGAGGGGGGGGGGCTTTGGTGAGTCCAAAGGGCTCTGGACTGGTAGTGACGAGCTCCCAGCCAAAAGCGTAAATGCCTTCATGACTGCCTGTCTACTATGATGTGATAGTACGCATCCTGAAGGTCTATCAATCACATCAGATCATCCTTGTGAAGAAAAGGTAGGATGGACTGTACCATTACCATTCAGAACTTAGACTTCTTCACATGCTGGTTCAAATTGCTTAAATCTGAAGATTAGTCTGAGGTCCCCCCTTTCCTTGGGCACTAAAAAGAAGCATGAGCAAGTTCTGAATCCTATCTGGTCTGGTGGGACCTGTTGGATGACTCTTTTCTTCTAGCAGCTTTTGAATTTCTTGTGCTGCAGCTTTCCTCTGACTGGGTGGTATGTTGGGAAGTTTCTTCTATTTGTGAAAGGGAATTTGGAAAAATAGAATGAAATAGCCTATTTTTAGCATCCAGGTATCTTTTGTTACATTTGCCCAGGCTTCTGGGTGCAGGGATAATCATCCCCTGACTGCATCCATGGCAGAACAGTCGGGCAGTGCTTCAGGAGTGCTAAAAAGGTCTGTCTGGAAAAGAATCTCAGAACCCCTGGTTATGTGAGCCTCCTCGGCCTCTCAGGTGATGTCTTCTGCCACTGGAGGAACTGACCCTCTTGGACCCTGAAAAGTTCTGTGAGATTTATAGAACCAAATTTTCTTACCCCCTTTCTGGTTCCTGGAAAAGGTCCACTGAAGGGTAGAGAACTCGATTTCCACAGCAGATAAGGTCTTTCCATCTTGTTTGCTGTGGGTAAGCATCTCTTTCACTGATGGCCAAAATAAGGAGGTGCCACTGAATGGGGGGGTTGATAAAAGGCATCTTACAGGGTTTTGCAAAGTGACATAGTCACATCCAGGCATTCTCCTAAAGGCAATGCCTGAACCAGCCACTCATGTGGTGCCGTCACCCATGTGTGATAGACAAACCTCATCGATGCATTTGAAATAGACAAAAGAGTGGCCAGCTGAGAATGAAATAGCCTATTTTTAGCATCCAGGTATCTTTTGTTACATTTGCCCAGGCTTCTGGGTGCAGGGATAATCATCCCCTGACTGCATCCATGGCAGAACAGTCGGGCAGTGCTTCAGGAGTGCTAAAAAGGTCTGTCTGGAAAAGAATCTCAGAACCCCTGGTTATGTGAGCCTCCTCGGCCTCTCAGGTGATGTCTTCTGCCACTGGAGGAACTGACCCTCTTGGACCCTGAAAAGTTCTGTGAGATTTATAGAACCAAATTTTCTTACCCCCTTTCTGGTTCCTGTAAAAGGTCCATTGAAGGGTAGAGAACTCTATTTCCACAGCAGATAAGGTCTTTCCATCTTGTTTGCTGTGGGTAAGCATCTCTTTCACTGATGGCCAAAATAAGGAGGTGCCACTGAATGGGGGGTTGATAAAAGGCATCTTACGGGGTTTTGCAAAGTGACATAGTCACATCCAGGCATTCTCCTAAAGGCAATGCCTGAACCAGCCACTCATGTGGTGCCGTCACCCATGTGTGATAGACAAACCTCATCGATGCATTTGAAATAGACAAAAGAGTGGTCAGCTGAGAGGAAGTTCTTTTGAAGTCCTCTGCAGACACAGACTTTGAGACAGAATTTGAAAGCTTCTTGGTCAAATCTCTTTAAAGCCTCCTGAAGTGGCCAGGTAATTAAGCAACCTCCGTGCAAAGGTTGCAGAGGCAAATACTGACTTTTCGTATCTGTCCAACACCATAGAGTCCCTTTTTGGTGGATGAACTGAAGAGCTCTGTTCTGCTACCTCTTTCTTGGTGGCTGCTGCCACCACCATAGCATCAACTGGGACTCCTTTGCTCCACTGGGGTTTGTCTTTCAGCAGGGCTAACAACTTGTCAGGACTTTTTGGGATAGTTTCAGCGGTATCCTGTTCCTTCCAAGCCTGGTGGGACACCAAATCAATAAGTTCATCTGTGTGTGTGTGTGTGTGTGTGTGTGGGGGGGGGGTAAATCAAGACAGAGACAGGCCAGAACCAAACGTTTCCAAAAATGCTGAGTCTTCTGGACAGGGCTTCTGGGAAGACCAGACACCTTTTTGATTTTGGATCTCTAAAACATCTACAAAGGAGATGTCATCCAGTTGTGATCTGGGGGACCCTTCTCCTTCATCAAAATCGATATCCTCAGTGAGTGACCCCATTAGAGAAACAATGGGTCTCCTTTTGCACATTCTCTTCCAATGAGCCTCCTCTGTGGAATGTTCAGTTGAGGTGTTGGAAGAGAGGGGAAGTTCCTCTACTGGAATCAGTTGAACACTTAAGTGGAACTGCCTGTCCCTGTGGAGTAGGTCTGATTGACTCAGAACTCTGAACCGATAAGAGGAAAGGGATAAGATCTGGAAAGTGAGAGGATGATTCTCTGGAGTGAGAAAAAGCATTTTTCACCACCTCAAAAGCTGATGGGCCCAGAGAAGCTTTGACCTGCCCTCTTGGAGCTGAAACTTCTCGACAAACGTAATTCTTGACCTCTCTAGGATCCGCGCCTTGAGGATGGAACTGCATCTGATCTGTCAAGGGATGAGGCTCTGACAAGAAGGGGCAGATCTGACAAAATCGGAGCTGAGCTTATCCCCACAGATCCGATGTCAATAGTTCGGCTCTGGGACCCCTTCTGATCAGAGGGTATCAGAACAAAACTAGTCAAGAATGTTGTAGTAGTCGAAGAAGAAGCTTTCTTTGGATCCAACACTGGACCTCTTGGGAACTTCGGACCCTGAGCCTCCAAAACCACTGGACAGATCTGAGAATGAGACAGAATGGTTCTGGATGTCGTAGGCATGCACATCAATGAGACAGGGGACGGAGCTAATTTAATGATAAATATAAAGTGAAAAAGAAGAAAAATTCTACAAAACTCACAAAATATCACTTTGAAAGCTTGAGAGAGGAGCATCCATCTGTTAATGATGATCAATAAGATCTCAGGTAATAGGGATGGAATAGTGCATTGTGGGTAGAGGGAGGAGCTTGACAGCAGGATCCAAAGTCTAGAATATATGGCAGAGTCGGATCAAACGATCGGATCTGAACCCATGTACTGAGGAAGATAGATCTAGGGAGGAGACAAATCTCTAACTCTCCACGTTAAAGTAACAACCAGCAAAAACAATCGCTTCCAACACAACATCCTCAAGTCTGAAGTAGCAAAAGGTTTAAAAGGAGGGCCTGCAAGGCTTTGCAACACAAAAGGAAAATCCCAGGGAGAGACCCAATCCCAAATAGGAGGAAACAAAAAAGTGCTCTCAAGGCAAATGTTACTAAGATATAAGATCACTTCTCTAAATGGTCCAAAACCCGAGATTCTCTGTTTGGGGATGGACTGAGGAGCTCTCCTTGGTGATTTCTTTTTTGGTGGCATTCACCAACACAACTGTATCTATGACTGGAACCTTACTCCAATGCAGTTGATCCTTAAGGAGGAGCAAGAATTTTGTCAGGCTTCTTAGGAATAGGTTCCACTATATCACGTTCCTTCCAAAGGGACCGAGGGAGGAAATGAGAAAGATGGAGATGAGGTTCTGGGAAAAGGTCCCAGACCTGAAGGAATAAGACATAATTATATCTGGATCTGTAAAGAGGACCTCATTGGCTGTTCAAAGTCAGAAACTTTGAAACTGCCCACTGACCTCAATGACCAAGTGGACAAAGTCACAACGGGTGCTTGGAGGGTTGCCTGGATGACGAGGAACCCATCTGCTGGATCCGATCCAGGAAGACTCAAAACTGGGGTGGGGAAGGCGAAAACACCAGTGACATCTCCAGTGAAGTGGATGAGGAGAAGCTACCCAAGCCAACGGAGCCCCTTTAACCAAGAAGGGGCAGGAAAGGCTAAGCACCAGAGATGGAGCCCTGCTCATAATTGGCACCAATGGCTATCTGCTCCGAGGGGTCAGAGCAGACACCAGTGCCAAAATGGCCAAGGTATCCAAAAGTCATGGGACCTATAGGCCTGGTGAGCCAGAAGAAGGACCAGGAGCAGAGAGAGAGAGGAGGATGTCTTATGATCTCCCTTTGAGGTCTTGGAGTTAATGTCTGAAGGATTTGGCAGGTGTCAGATCCGATAACCCACAGGTTGAAGCTAGACAGAGAAAACAACATTGGATTCAATGTTTTCATATTATGTCTGATTTGATATAATTCTTTAAACTGAAGATGTTTTTGAATTATTTTTGAAGAATGTAAAATTATTGTTCTTAAAATGTTTTGTAATACTGTGGAGCTTTTCTCCACTGGTCTCCACTGAAAATGGGCTCCTACCCTGTCAGACTTTCCTGTTAATCAAATGGCAATAAATAAATGGCATATAAAAAACAATCACCTTAGAGGCTAGTTTCAGACGATACTCTCTTTTGTTTTGTTGGAGTCACATAACACTTGGACTCAAAACAAAAAAATACAAATCTCAATATCAGAAAAATTGTTAATAGTCAAGCTAAATTCCAGCACGGAGAAAATTCATTTACATTATAAAGTAGTTTTAATCCACTGACTGAGTTCCTTCAAGCAGAAACAAATCAAATGCATAATAGTGAAATTTCTGTCACCGACTGATAAATATTACAAAAATAATTTTATTCTAAGCCTTCTGTTTGTGTTTTTCAAGCTTTTCCTAATGTTAAAGTGCAAAAATGAAAAGTCTTGACCAGCGTCAGGACTGTTTTCTGTCAAAAAGGGATTAATTATTGTTTTCTTCTTTCTGTTATCTTATAAATATGTCACAATAAATTAAACCATCTCAATCTCCAACCAAGGCATATAAGGAAATAAAACTATAAACGTGCATTTTTTAATCCGTATTTATGTACCTGGGGGAAAGTCTATGTGGAAAGGATACCTACCACCCCATCAGAATTGGACATAGTTATTCCTTTATTGATGCTTGCATTGCATTCACTTAATTGAAATTAAATTCACTATCACATTAAAAGAAAGAAAAACATGTTTAGTTGTTCTAAGTTCCCAGTACCTGCAGTTATGTCTCACAAAGTGTATTTATTGCACAACAGCCATTATTTACTATAAAAAATCTATTTTCAAATAGATATCATACATTTTGATACCAATACATTTGTGGGAGTAAACAGATATTATTTAATACCAATCACAATGCTAAAACATTCTGTAGTTAGCACATTAAGGCTATGAACTGTTAACGAGCTTCTTCTCATGGTCCAGGATTTGATTTTCTCAGCCTCCATTTTCTAGCTGTGTCACTCTGAGCAAGTCCAATAACCAGTAAGGGCTCCTATGCTGAGTCTTAAAAGGTCCATGTGGATCATCCCTCTGCCCCACTTAAACAAATAAATAATCTGTTTCAGACTGAACACATTCTCAGAGATTCACAGCACTTTAAAGGCATTTTACAAACAGTTTGGGGGTTCTTCTACTGAAACTTGAATGTCTAAAGGTCAATGTCCCCCAATGCCAAAACCTAATACTTAAAACACAAAAGAGTAAAAAATAAACTGCAATATTTTTTTTTGTAAGAGCACTCTTCCTTTATCTTCCAGTGTGGTGGAAAGCTCCCAGACTCCCTGACCTTATATATACCAACTCCATGGTCCCAAAACAAATGAACCACTACAATACATCCTTAGAAATTACACTGGTAATGATTTCATATGGAAAACAGTAGTATATATTCTGTTTCTCTATGTCTTGTGTCTCAGGTCTCTCATTCTGGGAACAGAAAATCAACAACATGAGAGATATAATGTGTTTCTTTAATTTTTCCAACATGGTCTTACATGGGCAGATTCATTTATCATTATTCTTACTGTACACTTTAACAAGCATCTAGAAGCATCAAGACCTTTGGTACCAATGGATATAACTTAATTTCAAACAGAAATGCCATCTTTCTCGTTAGCTTCCTGTCTTACTTTCATTTACAGCAAGTTTTCATAGTTTGGAATCAGTCTTCAATCATTTAGAAATAAGGAAAAATTATCTTGAGTCAATTATATTGTGCTTAAAACTGCAATACTGATTCCTTATATCAAGCAAATGGAATAATTTCCCCATATAATCTCAGACCATTCCTTGCAGGTTCAAAGGTGGTTATTAAGCTATCAGCCCAAGCTAACCCAAATTTACCAAAATACATCTGGCATTTATCAATACCCACAGAATTTTACAGTTATGATACAAGCTGGACACATCAACTGTTGCCCCTGTCCATTGGGACATAGATGCCAAATCAGGGGCAAATTTGAAATTTTCCATCCAGTAGTCCAAGCTACATTTGAACAGGGCTAGGGGTGAAGCCAGGTTTGGATTCTCAAATCCAATGTGAGAATTATAGATGGCTGCTAATTGAACTCTAATGGCAGAGGAGCTAGCTCTTTCATTGGAAATTGTTGCCAAAATTCAAGGACACTGTACAGGGGCTGAAAAAGGGTCAATATGTTTCTGATGTGCCCCAAAACAACCCTCTTCCATTTACTTCTACTGTAGAAGCTTTATGGGAAGATAAAAGTATATTATGGACAGGGAATGAAAGCATAGGTTGTCTGGCTATTAACAGAAGTGGAGAAACCATGCTGTCAGCTTTAGTTTTGAGATATCTGGGTGAACCATGCCTGTTGTGTGAGATAGGAGGTCTAGAATTAGATCCAGAATCCAAAGTGGGTAAATTAGATGAGGCCAAGGAAAGGGAGACCAAATCTGTCGAGGCCAGTAAGGTGCAATAAGGATGACTTTGCTCTTCAACTGGAAGGCTTTCAGCAGAAATTTGGGGATTAAGGGAGTTGAAGGATATGCACAGAGGAGACTGGAGGGGCCAATCTTTAGTAGTGCATCTCTCGGCGATTCCCCTGGTAGGGGAATAGAGCAAAGAAACTGCTGCACGTTTTGTTTAGGGAAGATGCAAAGAGATCACAACAAGGGTAACCCCATTGGTGAAAAATCATTTCTGTCACCTTCATGTTGAGAGACCACTCTTGAGGTAGCAGAATGGACTTAGTCAATTTGTGTGCTATCACATGGGACTTCCTCGGAATGTGCATTGCAAATGGAAAATGGGTGGAGGAGATCACCCACTGCCACACTCAGAAGGCTTCCCGATACAAGGGGTAAGACCTGATTCCTCCTTGTTTATTGATGTACCAAACCACTGACATATTGTCTGTCTGAATCGCAATGGTCCCAAAAGGGAGAAAGTCTTGGAATGCCTGCAACACCAACAGCACTGCTTTCATTTCCAGGACACTGACATGCATACTGACCTCTTTGGGGGACCAAATTCCTTGAACTGCTTTCCCCAGGAAATGCCCCGCCCCCGAATCCGGGAAGTGTCCTTGGTTACTATGGCCTTGGGCTGACAGAGAATCACAGGACAGCCTTGTAGAACCTGATCTGATTGAATCCACCACCAAAGCTATCTATTGCATGGGTGAGTGATTCTTATTTGGGCTGACATTTTTGGTAAAGAACAGACCATTGTGTTGCTAACATCCACTGAAGAATTCCCATGTAAAATCTTCTTAGAGAAACTAGGGCTATAGCCACCAACATTGATCCCAAGGCTTGAATAATCAGTCAGGCTGAGATTGTGGTACTGTGAATTATTTTTCTGACCTGAAATCTAATTGTTTGTATTCTTGGGAGAAGAAGACAAGCTGTTACTGAAACCATGTTCAAATTTGCTCCTATGAATTCCAATGTTTGAGAGGGCTCTAACTGAGATTTGTTGTAATTTACTGTTATCCCCACATGGAAGTAAGTCTGGAGTACCTGATCTGGTACTCTTATTAGTAGATGGCTGGTCAGGGCCGTAATGAGACAGTCATCCAGGTATGAAAACACTCAGAATTCTTGTAATCTGAAATGAGCTGCTACCACTGCTAAGCATTTGGTGAACACCCTGGGGGCTGTGGGGAGGCCAAAGGGCAGTGCTCTCAACTGGCAATGACTGACTCCCAGCTGGAACAGTAGATACCTTTATGGGTTGTCTGTTGATTTTGTATGTGGTAGTATGCATCCTGAATGTCTATCAAGCATATCCAGTCATTACTGCACAAAAAGGGCAGAATGAACTGAACAGTGACCATCCAGTACTTTGTGTGTTGAACTGATTTGTTTAAGTTTCTGATATTTAAAATCGGTCTCCAGTCCCCCGTTTTCTTTGGCATTAAAAAGAATCTTGAGTAAGTTCCGGATTCTGTCTGGTCTGGTGGGACCTCTTGGAAGACTCTCTTTTCTAGTAGCTTTTGTATTTCTAGTGCTGCTACTTTCCTCTGATTGGGTAGAACATTGGGAAATTTGCATACAGATGGAGATGGAAGGGAAAAGGTAATTATATAACCTCTGGAAATGATCCTCTGCACTCATGTATATTTTGTGATATCCAGCCAGGCTCTCTGGTGCAGGGATAATCTATCCCTGATTGTCTCCAGAGGGGTACAATCGGGCCTCTTTTCAGAAGCATTGGTAGGGTCTGTCAGAGGAAGAATCTCTAGACCCATGGTTCTGCGAGTCTCCTCTGCTACATGGGTGGCATCTTCCAATCAAGTTTCCCCTTCTGCCCCTGGAGGAACCATTTCCATGTGGATCCCGAAAGGAAAACTGGGATTTTCTGAACCATGTCTTTCAGCCACCTTGTTGATGCATCGAGATGGTTCTTTGAAGGGTCAAAAAACATGCACCCACTTTCCATATTTTTCACACCTGAAGAGTGTGTCCTTCACTTTTGGGTCAAACAATGAACTGTTGTCAAAGGGTGCAATGACAGATGAGGACTTGAAGGACTCCACAAAATCATACAAATGCATCCAGGCATACCTCCTGATGTAAATGCCTGAACCTGCCTCCCTTGAGGTTCCTTCAACTGCATGAGAGATAAGCCTCATGGACAAATTAGAAATAGATTGCAGGGTAGCCAAGTGAGAGGCCACAGAAGTCTGAGTCTCAGCTGTAGTGGTCCACAAAAGGGAATTTGACAGTTTTTCTACCTGAAGGCAAAGGTCACTGAAACATACATATGCTTCCCAACTCTGTCCAATGCCCTGGAATCCCTGTTGGGAGGATGCACACAGAAATTATCCTCAGCAAGTTCCTTCTTGGTGACTGCTGCCATAAGCATAGTATCTATGGGCACTCCCTTGCTCCAAAATTCCCTTTCTACAGGTGATGCCAGAATCCGATCCAGTCTTTTTGGGATTGGCTCAACTGTGTCAAGCTCCTTCCATGCCCATCTAGAGATCAAGCCAATAAGCTCATCGGTGGGCAGAGTTATCCAGGAGGTAGACAGGCCAGCTCCAACGACCTCCAGGATTACTGATTCCTCTTGAGTAGTGTTATCGGAGGACCAACCACCGCTCTGCTTAAGGATTTCAAGGATGTCTCCAAATTAAATGTCTTCAGGTGGTGATCTTAAGGACCTTTCTCCTTCATTGAAATCAGTATCTTCTGTGATTGACTCCTGTGATTGACTCCTGAGGGGGAGTCCAAATGCCTCGTCTTGCACTTCTTCCTAGGGACTTCCTCAATGGTGTGCTCCAGAGAAGAGTCAGAAGAGACTGTAATAGCCAGCTGGGTAACCTGCAGGCTTTGTGCTGGCTGTCCCTGTGGTGTAGAATGATGGGGCTCAAGGCACAAAGGCACACAGGATACAGAGGGATGATCTGAGGGGGTAGGACCCATCTGTCCTGTCGGAACAGAGAACGCAAAGGCAGAACACCATGAGGAGAAATAAACTCTTGAAGCCAAGAAGTCATGCTTCTCCATCAGCTCCCCCTGCCCCGAAGGCAGTCCACCTGAGACGGAGGTTGTTGCCAAGCTGTCCAATGCTGAGGCTCTGAGGGGAAGAGATGGCTCTGAAATCTTCAGAGTCAACCCTAACGTCTCAGAACCAACAGGGATGCTTTGGCTCTTAGAGTCATCTGACTCTGAAAATGTCAGACCTAATGTACTCAGAGATAGCTTCAAAGCTGAAGATACAAACATATTTGGATCAGAACCCAATAGACCTAGAAGGCTTGGATCCAGGGTCTTCGAAATAACAGGTCGGATCAGAGAAGGAGCTGATATTGTTGGAGCAGTAGAAACATGGGGTTCCGGACCCAAAGGGATAGGAGCTGGAAGAACACTGATGCAGACCTAGAGTGCCGGCATGATTTGAGGAAAGGGGAAGGTACTCTAGAGGGTACCGCATCTAAAAAAGGGGAATACCTTGTCCTAGGCAAAGGCCTCAGATCCGAAGAGCTGGGATCTGAGGAAGCCTTTGTACACTCTGACACCGGCTGCGTGGGAGAAATTTTGAGATCCGACCTATGATTCTTGTTTGGTGGTTCCGTATTAAAATCTGAAGATGGAGTTGAGGACCCTTAAGGCCTTAAAGACTTAGATGAAGGCTCTTTTATATTGGGTTTGTGGGATTGAGCCCCAGAAACAGCTTCTGAAATAGATGAGGGAAATAATAATACTAAATAAATAATACAAAATAATCCTTTCAGTATTAACTTGCTCTTCCTGTCTGCCACTGCTCATGGATTAATCACTTTGCAGATAGAACGATCTATTTGAAGATGGCATGGGCCCAAGTAGTAGATGCATAAAGCATGAGCGTCTGACAAAGGCAGTTTTTGTCCCCATTTCTGGCATCTCTTAAAGCCTGAAGGGCCTTTTTCACACATTCTAAAAACAAAGAAAATAAACAGAGAAAATGTTTTTTTTGTTTACTATTATAGGTAGGAATATAGAAAGTTAGAAATATTACCAACAACGGTAGTTTAAACTACACTTAGAAAAGGGACAGGGAGAAAAAGGGAACACCAACTATAGCCTTTGATACCATTCCCCACTCAGAAATCATAGCAAAACTCATTAAGCTAGGCATCAACCCCTATATCACTAGGTGGGTTGCAAGCTGCCTCACAGATAGAACGCACAATGTGAAAGTAGCTGACTCCAAGTCAGACTGCCGACCAGTCATGAGTGGAGTCCCACAGGGTTCGGTCCTGGGTCCTCTCCTGTCTGATATCTACTTCTCTGAAGTCCAGACCAACACGAAGAGACTCTGGCTGACAAAGTTCGCAGATGATTGCAAGCTGGGAGCTATTATTAACTCCCCAAGTGTTGTTGTCATCCTACAGAAAGGCCTCAATGACACCAACAACTGGTGTCAGAATCATGGCCTTAAGCTCAATGCCAAAAAATGTGTCATCATCCCCCTTGGGAAAAACCTGGTTCCCCTGAATTACCACATTGATGGTAGTCCACCGAACACAGAAGGCGTTATAAGAGATCTGGGAATACAGGTTGACAGCAACCTCTCTTTTGACCAGCACGTTGCCACTGTGGTCAGAAAGTCCTTCTATGTGGCACATCTCATTACTAAGGATTTTGCATCCAGGAAGATCTTCCCTCATTAGGCCAATCATCGAGTACAATGCCCCATTTGGCATGTACTTCACTAGACACCTGCAACAACTGGAGAGGCCGCAAAAGTACCTCACAAAGAGGATCCTAGGCCTTAAACACTTGTCCTATATGGACAGACTAAAAAAACTCCAACTATTATTCTCTGTCTCATATCGCCTACTTACAGGCAATCTCTGCTTGACTTACAAAGCCATGTCTGACCCAGCTCTGTAAGAAATGCTACATCTACAGAAATCCAGATCCCTCCACACCACATGCTCCAGAGACCTCAACCTCATTACCACAATCAACAGAACATGCTGGAGGGACAGGTTCATAACCCAGAAACTGCCCATGCTAAAAAACAGACTTCCCATACATGTCAAGCAGAGCACCTCACTAGCCCTCTTCAAGAGAAATCTTGATGAGTGGATGGGAAATAAAAAATTCACCCTGGGGATCACTCCAGTGGCTCTACTCGACAGAGGCACTAGGAACTAAGGTCGGGTGGCATGATGCCAGAGTAATCCTATGGGCTAGGCTTGTAAAGGCTCCAGGGCCATTAGCCTAGTACACATCTATTGACCTATGATAAACTAGACTATACAAAAAAGTGTAAAAAAGGGAGGATTTGTAAATAAAATGTTAAAAGTTAAAGAGCTCAAAAATGTAGAATAAATCTATCTCGAATGTTAAACGCTAGAGAGCTTAAGACAACCACATCCAAATGCAAAAGTAGCAAATGAGATCTGAGGTATGTTAAGGGATTGGTGCATTATGAGTAAGGGAAGAGCTGGAGAGCTCTTTGGTGGCCACAAGCTAAAATAATGGCCAAGTTGGATCCGAGAATCAGATCCAGACCCAACTGTTTAGAAATGAATGGAAATTGACATCAGATCATGTAATTACCCCGACATATACTTGTTCAGTCTGTGTTTGGATACTCACAGTGCAAAATATAAGGGTTAATAATTACCATGGTAATGTAAAGATCTTCAAAGATCAATAGCCTAGTATGTACTTATGAAAGAATGATAAGGTTTGGCATTTTATTTTTTTTATTTGAAAACTAACATTTGAGCATTCTAAATAATATAGGAAAATCAAACTATAATGGAATCCAGTACAGTGGTATTGATATCAGGTACATGAAAGGTACGTAGGCAAAGCAGATAGAGAAATAACATTAAATATCTATCTGCTCTATCTGCTTTGCTTATGAACCTTTCATGTAATAAATGGGACTGGATTTACTTCACTGAGCCTTTCTTTTTGTTCCTTTTATTTTTAGACCTAATTTACAGTGTTTTAAAGGAAAGTTTATTTTATTAATTTTGAGTTATTGATTAACTGATTAATTTTCCAACTATTTTAAAAGAAAAAGGTTCGATTTATTTTATGACTTGTACTGGATTTTACAATCTCCAATAAACTTCAGCAGGGAATCACCACTGACTTGACACCAGTTCAATCTGTTAATATTTTATTAGGTTCCGACTGGTCACATCGGCCTATTTGTTCGCAGATTGACTGTTTGCGGGACTAACACTTGTGTGTGCTTGTTTTTTTGCAGGATATACATCTCAATATGAGACTCAAGGATTCTTTGAAAACACCCCTAGTGTTTCAAACCTGGGACATATATCTATGTGCAAATAACACATGCTACATGTAGACTAAACAGAGTGAAGAACATTACTCTATTCACGCACTGGGCAACATTTACTAGAACGGACTTGTGATTTTCCCACTTTATGTTTAAAATTGAAGAACCCACCTAAGTTTGTATCACTTCTCACAGGTCAAGGATATTTTTACATGAGGAGCTGAGGAGAAGAACAGCAATATCATCTTCAAACAGGTTTAGCGAAGGGAAGCTAGCTATACTCCCACTCATAGATATATCAGGTATGTCACAAGACGAACTGTTAAGCCCCAGAAAAAAAAAGGTATGTGCAATAACAAATGTCCTATCAGCTATCACATATACAAATAAAGGATATCCAAAGAGCAAGTCATTAAAGCTTTGGGTGAGGCAAAAACTCACAGCCTCTATGGGACCAGACGGCATCCCAGGCTGTCTTATAAACAAACTAAAACATGAACTAGCATCACCATTAAGTACCCTATTCAATCACTGCCTAACTACTGGCTTTGTTCCTGCAGAACTGAAAACAGCAACAGATATTCCCCTCTACAAAGGTGGCTTAGCAACAGACCCAGGGAATTATAGACCCACAAGTCTGACCAACCTTATCTATAAAGATATGGAACATATCATCATAGACTTCATAATTAAAGACATAGGTGACTTCCAAGCCCTGGATCCAACCCAATTTGGCTTCGTCAAGGGCAGATCCTAACTGTTAAACTTGGTGGATTTCTTTGAAAATGTGACCAGGGCCACTGACAAGGGTAAATCTGTGCACACAGCATACCACAATCCCACACGCAGGCATTACCAATAAACTTAGCAAACTGAATGTAAACCCCTTTGTTGCAAGATAGATTGCCAACTGGCTCACAAACTGGTCACACACTATCAAAGTAGGTGACTGCACATCAACCAGCAGACCTGTCACCAGTGGGGTGCCAAAATGGTTAGTGCTGGGCCCCCTACTGTTTGGTATATACTTTTCAGAAGTTCAGGCAAAAACTAAGGGGCTGTGGCTGACCAAGTCTGCGGTTGACTGCAAACTGGGTGTAATTATTGAAACCCCAAATAATGTCAGTATACTTCAGGAGGGTCTTACACAGAGCAACAGCTGGTGTCTTAGTCACAGTCTCAAATTGAATGCAAAGAAATGCATCATCATTCCCTTCAGTAAAAATGATGTCCCTTCACGCTATCAAATTAACAACAATACCTACAAAGTGGTAAGAGATCTGAGATCACAAGCAGACTGTAAGCTTAACTTTGACCACCACGTGTCTACTGTAGTAAGGAAGGCTTTCTATGTAGCACACTTGAGTAGCAAAGGCATCGCCTCTAAAGCAAAGGAGTTTATAACCTTTCTATACTTATCACTAATCAGGCCCATTTTCTTGTTCTTTGGCATGTACTATATAAAGCACCTGCAGCAACTGGAAAGAACCACAGAGGTTTCTAACTAAGAAAATCAAGGGTCTCCAGCACATGCCTTATATAGACTCAGTATCGTATAGACTTCTTATGGGAGACTTATGCCTAACTTGGACAGCAATCTCTGACTCAAACCTAATGAATATGCTGCATATCCGTAAATCAAATAGGACCAGAGCTACCTGTTTTAGGGACCTAATTATAGCCTACAACTTGAACAGGATGTGCTGGACAGACAGATTTGTTTCTCAGTGACTGCCACATCATTGGGACAGGCTGCCAATTCATGTGAAGCAGAGCACCTCTATGACACTGTTTAAAAGGAACCTGGATGAGTGGATGAGGCACTGTAAATTCTTACAGGGGATAGCACCCACAACCCTCCTGAACATGGGCAGTCATTACTAAATTCAGTCCTGGGTATTGACAAGAGTATCTATGGTACTACATTGGGTTAAAACGGCTAGGCTTGAAATGACCTCCAAGTCGATAGTCTAGTAACCTCCTATGATCCTATGAATCTAAAGAGAGTGCAATTCTGAGGTTAGCAGAGTATTATTGGGAGTCTGTGCCCCATTTTGAAATGACAGAATGCTCCCTCTCTAACATGACCAATTGTAAGATGCTCTTCAAAATAAAGTGGTCAGCAGAAGCAATACTACTTTTAGGAAGCTAAAGGTAAGATTATGTTCACAGGCTGTGTTAACATCTCCTGACTTCATTAAACAGTTTGTAGACTATAAGGAAGTATTGGCAAAAGGGATGGGAGTGCTACTCATGCAAGCATTTAATAGGGAAGCATCCAATCTGTTTCCTCAGTCTACAGCTAAGCAAAGTAGAGGCTAGGTATTTTAAAATTAAAACAGAATGCCCAGCCATAATGTGGGCAATTGGTGCCCTAAGGTATTATTGGATACGGACAGAATTCACTCTAGTAATGGACCAAACCCCCTAGTTAGGGCACATCAACAACTAGATGTAAATACAAAGCTCTGTATGTAGGTCTTATGACTTCACCCACTGAAGCTGAATGTCCTACACAGGCAAAGCGCAAACTATCATAATTCAAATGGCCTATCTTGGTCACGCAAATCATCCAAAATACATGAAGCCAATCGTTTCAGGATGGGTGGGGTGATCTGTGGCACAGTGCAGTGGTTTTATCCAGTTTTAATGTGAGACTTCCAGCTGGTTTAACTTCTCTTAAATATTGTCAATGACTGTAATTCAATTATCCATCAGATCTGCTGATATGTGGCTTAAGACCTCCCCCCATTCCCACCACCATGTAGCTCTACTTCCCAACCCCTCACCTCCATACTTGTTGTTCTCTTATTACTAGAGGTAGGTAAAAAGCAAAAAAAAAAAAAAAAGCAGGGACAAAATCAGAAATGTTTTAAAATACTGGTTTTAATGTCTTTGTAAGTAGACAAAACAGATGGACTTGAATTAAACAAAAGTTATGAACTTACCATAATGATCCATATTGTCTGATTTTTGTCCAATTTAACACATGGGACATTGGATCCAATTGGATCCAGCCTCAGCACAGAATTAGTAGCTTTCACAGTTCCAGGGTTTTGACTCCTTCCCTACTGACAATTCCCTGTAATGCACTCCAGTACCTCATACAGAGTTTGCTTTATAGAAATATGTGTATACCCAATAATGGAAAAGATAATCTCAAAATGCAAATGGACCTGAATGCAGAAAATGCAAATGGACCAGGTAAGATAATTAACATGATGTGACAGTATTGGTCAGAGACAATATTGGCCACAGACAGGGTATTGAGTGGAGGTCGCCTGATCATCTCAAAGCTATCCATATAAATAATCTGCAAGGGGGACAAGGGATGGGAGGTTGAAGTGGACAAAAATCAGGCAGCATGGATCTATCACTACGGTAAGTACATAACTTTCATATCCAGTGTTGTCTGTTTGTGTCTGATTCAACATATAGAAAAAATTCCCCAAGTAATCTTACAGGGTGGTATCACGGAATGACATTCCTGAGGATGCTAGAGACAAAGGAATGTGTGACATCTGGATTGTACATCCAGCTTATAATCAGATACAAAGGCATGCACAGTGGACCAGGTTTTGCTGCTGCACAGATGTTGCCAATCAGTAGTCTCTTATAAAAGTCTGTTGAAGTAGCCACTGCTCTGGTCGAGTGGGCCTTAAGTATGGACTGTAACTGTATACCCAGAGATGCAAATACAAATGAAGTGTAATTTGATAACCATCTGGACAGAGTAACCTTGGTAACAGCTTTTCCATCCAAGAATTAGAGTAGGAAATACAAAGTTGATCAGATTTTCTAACTTTCGTAGTCCAGTGCAGATAGAATCTAAGTTGGTGATGCACGTCTAGCATGTGAAGAATGTACTCCCTTTTTTTTGTTTGAAAACTTAGGGAAAAACATGGGTAACTCGATGGATTCATTTAAGTTAGTAATGGATGCCATCTTTAGGATGAAGGATGGATTAGTTTGGAGTTAGACATGATCCTTATGGAAAATCAAGTATTGAGGTTTACATGAGAGTGCCTGTAATTCTGAAATTCACCTTGCAGAAATGGTAGTGACTAAGAAGATTGTTTTTCAACACAAAAATTTGATATCTACAGTAGCCACGGGTTCAAAGGGTGGTTGAGTTAGGACCTGGAGCATTAGCGTAATGTAATATCAGATGGAGGTACTGGATCTCTAATGAAAGCCTTCTGAGATTTTTAAGGAAGCCACAGAAGCATAATTTTCCAGTATGAAATCTGGAAATTGTTGTTATTTGAATTGTGATAGTAGAATAGCTACATTATTATTGAAAGAGTTCAGCTAGAAATTCCAAGTCCACTGGAATGGGAGCAGAGAAAGGGTCTGAACCCTTTTGCTGTAGCCCAGAATTATATAACTTTTTCCATTTACTATTGTAGATGTTCTTTGTATTAGATTTCTGGGAGGCTGTTATTATATCAACAACAGAACTGGGAAGCCTAACATCTCTGACTATAGTCAAAATTAGAGGAACCAAGCAGTCAGTTTCATGGAAGTCTGATCTGGTAGAGGCAGTCTAGATGGGTAAGAAAAACATCTGGATATTGATCCTGCATCCCTGGTGGCTGTACTAGCAGAGGTCACAGGAAAGGGAACCATGTTTGTTGGGGATAAAAAAAGGAGCAATTAGGATTACCTTGCACTGTCTGGCTTTCTAAATGAGGCGATAGTGTAGTATACTGGCTCACCTTCAGTTCTGCGCAGGAGTGGGCATGGCTCCGGTGATTGGTGTGAAAAGTTGCATATGAAATGAGGCATGATTGACATGCCATTCATATCCTTTCAATGTGGAACTTCGAGGAACAAGGGCTTGAGGATATGAGTACTTGCTGCATTTAACTCTCAGTCATGGAGACTTATAAAGTAATGCAATTATATTTTACCTTGCATTACTGCTCCCTATCTGTGCCTTATTTTGCTCTGCGTAGAAAGCAACATCTTAATTTCCAAAATCACGGATGAATCCAGAAATAAATCACGGACAAATGGGGGACACTTTTTTAAAAATATTATTACTATTAACTGTAGTTGATAGAACAAGAGAATGTGAAACCGTACAACTTTAGTTACTGTCATTACTTGTTAAGCATAACCCTCCACCTTTTCTACCCAAATCGCCAATGTTACGAGGAACTGGGAAAGATGGAGCAGAATTTTGAGATAAAATCAGGGACAGTTAAAAAGTAGTCTGTTAAGTAGACTACATCTTTTTCATTGTAATTGTGTATTTTTCCATGTGCTTCAGTATCTCGTGGTCAAATAAACATCTAAATATATTTCTGAACAATGCAAAACCATTGCTGTCTGTTCAGTACACAGCATTCACCGTTTCAGACTAAGCAATATTTTGGACCAAATAAGTAAGGCCTGTAACAACTGCAAATAAATTAATTCAACCTAAATATACAGATCTAAATGTGATTACAGGCATACTTTCTCTGTTTTTAAAACCTGCTGTCATTTCATGTTTAGCATGTAAAAAAAATTGTGGCATCATACAGTTCGGAAACAATAAATATTCATTCACACTTAATGAATATTGAATAATTCCAATGACGTACAACAACTGGGGAGGGTTTTGGGCAGTGCTTGCTACTACGCATCTGGTGAACCAGTACACTACACTATCGCCCTGAATGAATTTGTTCATGAGAGGTAATCAGAGAAAGGCATACAGGACACCTACTGGCCAACTGTGGACCAGAGCATACTTTAGTGATTGACCCTGTCCAGTCATCAGGGCAAAAGGAACTGCTGCACTTGTTGTTTAGGTAGGAGGTAAATAGGTCACAGCAAGGTTGGCCCCAGTGGGAGAAAATTAATGTTGCCAATGATGAGTTGAGGGACCACTCGTGAGGAGTTAGAACAATCCTGCTCAACTTGTTCACTAGAACACTGCAACACCCCGGAATGTGCATTACTATCAGAAAACAGTGTGACAACATCACCCATTGTCAAACTGTTATGGCCTCTTGATACATTGGATAAGAACGGGTTCCTCCTTGTTTTCTGATGTACCATACTACAGCCATAGTGTCTGATGGTATGGGGATCACACCCTTGGGAAGGGTGTCCTGGAAAGCCTGCAACACGAACAGGACTGCTCTCATCTCCAAACACTGACGGGAAGATTGGCCTCTAAGTTTGACCATGTACCTTGGATCATTCTCCCTTCATAAAAACTCCACCCCACACTCAACCTAGTAGGAAGGCATCCATGGTCAGAATTGCTGGTGGTGTCTCTGGAAAAAAAGAATCTCCCTTGTGTCACTGATGGTGAGGAAATCCACCATAAAATGTGTTGTCTGCAAATTCTTTGTAAGACGAATCCCACTCAATCGTGCTGGAGGGAGGTGATGGTGTAACACCTGTAAGGCTGTTTGTTGTAGAACACAAACTCTGTATTGTGGGATGTTGACTAATTGGATAGTGGTATCGAAGTAGCATCAGATAAAATCTATCCCTTGTGTTGGAAGTAATGGACACTTGTGAAAATTCACTGATAAGTTTAGATTCAGTAAGCACTGGAATAGAAGGTCCAGGTGATGTACCAAAAAAAACACTGGAACAGGTACTTAAACACCAATGACTCCAAAACCAAATGAAATAAGTACCACAGATGAAGGAAAATAGTCAGCTTAATGACAGAATTCCAAAGCTGGTTTAATAGTCAATTCAAACACATCTGTGGTGTTGTGTACCAAACTTGAGCCTGTATTCTCCAAGGAATCCACAAAACTACAAGCTGCAGAAAACTCAGTTTTTTTCTCTTGTCCCAACCATGTCTGGAATAATTCCAGTGATTCTATCAGTGTTGTTCCTTATCCTTTCTGAATGTCTGGGAAAGAGTGTTCCTAAAGGGCAAAACTCTTCATCATCAACAGAGAGAGCACTCCTTCCCAAACATTCAGAAAGGATAACGAACAACACTGATAGAATCACTGGAATTATTCCAGACATGGTTGGGACAAGAGAAAAAAATGAGTTTTCTGCATCTTTTAGTTTTGTGGATTCCATGGAGAATACAGACCCAAGTTTGGTATACAACACCACAGATGTGTTTGAATTGACTATTTAAACCAGCTTTGGAATTCTATCATTGAGCCGACTATTTTTCTTCATGTGTGGTACTTATTTTGTTCAGTTTTGGTTTCCAGGCGATGTACTACAAGGTGTCTGGATGTAGCAGTTAGGTGCCAATCGTCTAACTAGGGGAAAACTTGGATCCCAAGTATGCAAAAGTGAGCCTCCACCACTGGCATTATCTTGATGAACACCCAAGGACTGTGGTGAGACTGAACTGAAAGTGACTGGCTCCTAGCCAAAAATGTAGAAATTTCCTGGACTGATTCTATATCTTTACATGATAGTAGGCATCCTGAAGATCTATCAAGAACATCCAATCGTCCTTCCTCAGAAGAGGCAAAATGGACTGAATTGTGACCATCTGGAATTTTGTCTGTTTCATGAACTGGTTAAGATGACTGAGATCCAAAATTGGTCTTCGGTCCCCCATTTTCTTTGGAACTAAAAAGAATCTTAAGTAGACTCCAGATCTTACTTAGTCTTTGGGAACCAGTTGGATGACTTTTTTCCCTAGCAGTTTTGAAATCCCTAGGGCTGCTAGTTCCTAATGACTGGGCAGAATGACAGGAATCATCTTCTCCTTTACTACTGGACAAAAAAAGGGAAAGGTATAGTCCTCTGGAAATTATATTTTGCACCCACTTGTCTCTTGTTATTTCTAGACAGGCTTGGAAGTGCAGAGATAAGCTTCCCTTGACTGCCTCCAAAGTGCAACAGTTGGGCACACCTTCAGGTAAGCTGATAGGGACTCCTGGAAAAAGGACCACAGAAACACTGACTGTGTGGTCTGTTTCTGCATCTTGGGTGACATCCATTAGCATTACGACCAGCTCTGCCACATGGAAGTCTATCTCCAGGGTGATCCTGGAAAGAGCTCTGTGACTTTTGAAACCACCTTTTTCTCAGAGTAGGACCTTTGTGGAGAGGTGTGGATGTCTACTATAGAGACAGGCTTACTATCCTGTTCACTCCTGGTCATGGTATCTTTAACTTTGAGCCCAAAAAGTGTGAAACCATCTTAAGGGTGATTAACTCATTCACTCTAATGGAGCTCAGGAAGTTTGCACTGTAACTTCCAATGGGGGTGCCTAAGTCTTTTGACAGAATCAAATTATGTCCTTACATTTCAAACAAATGTTCCTATCTCTGAAACCATAGGGGTTATGAAAGAAGTATAAATGGCAAACCCTTCAGCACAAACTATTTTTTATCATGGTAGTAGTCTTTAGGTTCTAGGACTTAAATCAAATTTTATAAGTCACAGTAAACTAAGTAACTATTACATTTATAATATTTTGTAAACAACTTACAATATCTCAGCAACCACTCAAGTTACACACATACTGTCAGCAATATTTTATTCATGTAGCTGAGAGCTTTCATACGAGGCTAAAGAGTTCTGTCTGCATTACTAAGTTGTTGAGATATTTAGAAAATGGGAAAATTAAATTTATGTAAATTAATATCTTAAAAAAACAGTTACTGCCTATCTACCTGCACTAGACAGAGGTCAAATATTAATGCAGTTGAGTTTGCCACTGTGTAAGTTTTAAGACGAAATCCTTTAAAACCTTGTACATTGAATGGTTTTGGAATTTTTGAAGTAAATATGAACAAGCAATATTTGATGCCTAGAGGCATCAGTAGGAGTTAACTATAGATGGACCTGGAGGTGTCACTTGGATGTAATGAGTTAATGAAGGATGCCTTAAAGCCTTCCACAAAATTAAAAAGATATATCCAAGCATGTCATCTAACTCTAAGACCTGTGCTTGCCACTCTGGCCGAGCCATCAGCTGCGTTATAAATGAGATGCATGGCTACATTCAAAGCTGATTGCAGAATGAGCGCTAGGAATCCAAAGTATTTTGGATTTCCACTGGCATAACTCCAGAAAGAGACTTGGAAATCTCCTTGGTCAACTCTCTCTGAATTTGATAACATGAGCAAGACAGTTCAAAGCAAAGGTGGCGGATGAGTATGTTCATTTTTTTAATCTGTCCAACACCCTAGACTCCCTGTTAGGGAGATGGTCAGAGGAACTCTCCTCAGATAATTCCTTCTTTGTGGCTGCTGCTACAACCATGTCATCTACTGGTGGACCTTTACTCCAATGCTTTCTGCCCTTGGCAGCTTGTAAAATTCTGTCCAGCTTTTTTGGAATGGGCTCCACCTCGTCAAGATCCTTCCAAGCCTGCTGCACCATAGGATCGACCAGTGGATCAATGGGTGGTACATCCAAGATGAACTTGGGACAGAACCGAAGGCTTCTAGAAACACAGATATGTCAGCAGAGGGAACTTCAGTGGTCCAACCTGCACTCGCTTTCATAGGTTTTAAAATTCCATCAAAGATGTTGTCCTTTAAGGGAGTTCAGGGTGAACCCTCGCCTTCACCCACAATCTGTATCTTCTGTGACTGACTCTGGGGAGGAGTCTATGTGCTTTCACTTGCATGTCCATTTCTTATGAACTGATTCTGTTGGGGATACTGAATGTTCATAATCAGACTGGGAGCTGATTTAGGAAGTGGTTCCAGAAGGCTGTGGTGTTGACTGTCTCTGTCTGGCAGGATGAATGGAGACTGGATTTGCAGAATCCAGCTGTAGTTTGGGTGTAACCAAGCTCCAAGAAAATGCCTTCTGTTTGGGTAAGCCCCAAACCCTTTAAACTATCTCAAAGGCTGAAGCTGCCACTGGAGCTGAGGATCTCTTTGGATCCGAGGAAGCAAGAGGGGTTGGGAGGGTGGCCTAATGGTTAAGGTGTTTGACTTACAAACACAAGGTGCAGGGTTTGAGTCTCACAAGGGATAATTGGCTAGGCTTAAAATGGCTCGCAAGGGCAGTTAGCTTAATACTAATCTATGAACCTATGAACCTTGACTCCTGACATCTCCAGCTCCAAGGAAGATGTCGGACCCATGCTGTCTAGTGCTGAGGCTTCTAAGGGAAAAGAAGGCTCCAAAAATCTTGGTGTTAAAATCTCTCCCCAGAAATCGGCATCAACACTGCGGCTCCAAGTTCCTTCCTGATCCAAGGGTATTTGGGTCAAGAAGGATAGGGATACTGTTGGTGTAGAAGTCAAAGGGACTGCCAGTGCCAAAACAGGCACTTCAGAATGAGTCGGATCCAGAACTGTTGGAGTCCTAGGATGGACTATAACAGGTGAAATGAGAGGGGCCGCAGGATGACCAATGTTGATGCATTCTCTGGGGACAGTATCAACAAAACCTCAAGATGTATCAGCATCCTTAAAAACTTCCTCATCATCCTGTTGACGTGGTAGTCTGTCAAGCTCTGAGATGATCACGTACATGAAGCCACTAAAGAAGGTCTTGAATATATTTTCTCTTGTAAGACTGGAGAATGTAGTTTGGGGCTTACCAGTTCTAGCAAAAACTGGGGCCAAGGTGAGGATGGTCAGGACAAGGAGGTGTGGGTTCCCATCTCCTCCTGACTGAGGTGTGGGTCTGACTGGAACGAACAGATCCGGAAACCTTTTTGGAATAGATCGAGATTTGTCTTTAGCCTTTTCTTTGGATTTACTCTCTTCTTACTCCTTGTCCTTCTCCTTATCAGAAGCCTTGTCCAAAGATCAAGCTCTGTCTAACTTCTTAGCAGAGGAAAAGGAAGAGGGGAGTCCAGAAGATGTAGTCTCTGTCTGTGAAGGGAAAAATCCCTTCACCACCAATATGTCTCAATGAGTATGCAAAACTCTGGCATTAAAGGATGCACAAGAAGTACATTGAGTATCCAAGTGGTCAGCGCCCAGGCAATACACACAAAGTGTGAGGATCCTGAGGAAGCAGTTTTTGTCCACACTCTGCACACTTTTTGAAGGCATACAATTCAGCCATGAAGATGCCTAGAGGATAGAAAGCATTATCCAAAATTGTAACTATATAACTTATGTATTAGCAAAATAACAGTAATATAAACTTTCTAAACTCTATAAACCATAAATAATAGAAAAACATTACTGCTAACACTTTTCAAAAGAGGAAAACATTACTCTAAGAATAAATCTATCAACACACCACTAAGTTAAGATTATAAAACTAACACTGAAGCTAGAGGGAGGCAAGTCTCCCGGTAGATTAGGAGTGAGATATTAAGCTATCTAGCTATATAATTATGATGATAACTACAAGCCCATCTATTTAAAACAAATCCAACTGTTTCTAAAAACTCTAAAGTAAAGAATACAAGCCCTCAAAAACACACCTAGGAACCTCAGGCGGCAAAAGAGATCTGAGGTATTGGAGTGCAGTACAGAGAATTATAGGTAGGGGAGGAGTCAGAGCCCTGGAACTGTGAAGGCTTCTAATTTGGTGCAGAGGTCAGATCCAATCAGATCCGATGTCCCATTGTTGAATTGGTTGAAAATAGACAAAACTGGATCATCCATAAGTAAAAGAACGTACAGTTGTGTACCTACCATAAATGTAGATGTGCGAGTGTATTCACTGTTGCAGTCATTATACTTGGGTTATCCTGCTGGCAGGCTACCCGCAGTCGGCCTGAATTCCAAAGTCCTGGTCTGGCGTCGGTTGCTGTCGCCTCTTCCCTGATGTCAGTGCGCCAGAGGTATAAAAGATGCAGCCGACGCCATTTTCTTCAGTTTTTCCTGCCCCAGATGTCAGGTGCCCCCAAAAGGGTACGCTAAAAAAACATTGCTTATAAAAGCATGCATTAAAATAAACAATACCTTCATCTACAAGCAAATACACCACATAGGTTGTATAGGATAGAGAAGTACACATAAGTCCCAGCAAAGAAAGGGGGATGGTGGGTGGGTAACCTGGACTGCAACAGTGAATATACTTGAACATCTACATTTATGGTAGGTACACAACTGTACTATGTTCATCGTGTTTCACTGTTGCAGTCATTACACTTGGGTTGAATCCCAAAGCTGAGGTTGGGCGGCTGGGTCTGAATAGAATTAGGAGTGGCTATAAGGCCCTGCAGAACTGCAGTGGCAAAGCCTGCTCTGGATTTAGAGTAAAGAGGTAAGTGGTAGTGCTTAGTAAAGGTGTGCACTGAAGTCCAAGTTGCAGCCTCCAAAATATCCTTGGTTGGTACTCCTCTGGGGAAGGCTGCTGAGGTGGCTGCTGCCCTGGTAGAATTTGGTCTAATGCCCTTAGGCACTGATTTGCCATGTTGTGAATAGCAGAAACGAATGCAGTGTCCTATCCATTTTGAAATAGTCTGCTTTGAGATAGCCTTTCCTAGTGATCCTGCAGCATATGCCACTAAAAGTTGCTCAGTCTTTCTGAAAGCTTTAGTTTTGTCCAAGTAGAGGCGTAGCTGTCTGTGTATGTCCAAAGAATGCAGAAGACTGTCCCCTTTCTTCTGTGGGTTTGGGTAAAAAGTAGGCAAATGAATGGCTTGGTTAAGAGCCATACTGGACATTACCTTAGGCATAAATGTTGGCTTTGTCCTTAGAGAAACCCTGTCCGGATGGAAGATAATAAAAGGTTCCACAGCCATTAATGCCTGTAACTCTGGGACTCTTCTTGCTGACATTATTGCTAGGAGCAGAGCTGTTTTCCATGATAAGAATTTTATGTCAACTGTATTGGCTGGCTCAAAAGGAGGCAGTGTGAGTTTTTCCAAGACAAAGTTGAGGTCCCATGCAGGTATTGGTGCTCTCCTTGGAGGTCTTATGTTTTTGGCCCCCCTGAGGTACTGCCTAAGCAATGGATGTGAAAAAATAGGTGGGTCCGTATTGTAACGAGCTGACTTGCCAGAGGCATGGATCTTAATTGATGAGAAGGATAGGCCTTTGTCCAGCGTCTCAGTTAGATATTGTAAAATCTGAGGGATATTTGGAACAAGCATGTCAATTCCTTGTGCCTGGTTCCAAGCACAGAATCTCTTCCATTTTTCTGCATAATATTTTCTGGTGCTGGGCCTCCTGGCCTCCAAAATAACATCCATAACCGTGTTAGAGAGAGGTGTACTCTGAATGGTTACACTATCCGCCATGCAGCTAGATTTAGGGTTCTGAGTTGGCTGTGCAGGATCTGATTGTTTTGTTGGGTCAGTAAATGAGGAATTTGAGGCAATGTCCAGGCTGGGCCTTGAGACAAGCTCCTTAGGATTGGGTACCAGTGTTGGTTTGGCCAATTCGGGGCAATCAGTATAATTTGTGGCTTCTCTTGTCTGACCTTTAGGAGTACCTTGGGGAGGAGAGGCAGTGGAGGAAAGGCATATACTGTAAGGTCGTTCAAGCTGAATGACAAAGCATCCACTTTCCATGCTTGTTTGTGATAAGTCCTTGTGCAGAATCTCTGAAGTTGGCAGTTATAAGGGGAGGCAAAAAGATCAATGTCTGGGCATCCCCATTTCCTTGTTATCATGTTGAAGATTTGTGGATCTAGTTTCCACTCATGAGGATCCATGAGGTTTCTGCTTAGTTCATCTGCCAAAGCATTTGTTTTTCCTGGCAGGAATTGTGCTTGCAGGTGTACTTGGTAAGTCAATGCTGTGTTCCACAAAATCATGGCTTGTCTGCAGAGGGGGTAGGAATGTGTGCCCCCCTGCTTGTTTATGTATCACATGACTGTGGTGTTGTCCGTCTTTATCAGCAGCTGTCCTGGATGAAGTAGGTCCTTGAAGGCTGTCAGGGCATTCTGTACAGCTAGCATCTCTTTTTGATTGATGTGAAGATGTCTTTGGCTTGCTTGCGGGCCATGTGCCCTGAATACATTTTCCTGCCATGTGGGCCCTCCAGGCATAATCTGATGCATCTGTTGTTAGTGTTTGCCTGGCTGTGGGTAAAGTGAATGGCTGTCCCTTGTTGTGGTGACAGGCCTGTGCCCACCATCGAAACTCCTGCTGCAGGTAGGGAATGAGTGAAATTAATGATTCCAGGCTGTGGCAATGTTGAGTCCAAACACTTTTTAGATACCATTGTAGTTTCCTCATATGCAGTCTTGCATATGGAATTAGCAGAATGCAGGATGACATGTAGCCCAGAGTCTGCAGAATTTTTCTTGCAGATAACTGGGTCGTTGTTGCCATGCTTTCGAAGTAAGAAGTCAGTTGCCTTTGTTTGTCTGGCGTGAGATAAGCCATCTGGGCAGTTGTATGTAAGTTTGCACCCAAGAATATTATCTCTTGAGAGGGTACTAGTTTTGATTTCTTTTCGTTTACTGTGTACCCTAGGCAAATTAGTAATCTTTTTACAAACGCCAGATGCTTTAGTAGAATGTCTTTGGTCTCTGCTTGAATAAAGCAGTCATTCAAGTAGGGATATATTTGAATTCCTCTTTCTCTGCAAAATGCAATTACTCGTGCCAGGCATTTTGTGAAGACCCTGGGCGCAGTAGATAAGCCAAAGGGCAGTGCAGAGAATAGGTAGTGCATTGAGCCAGCTATGAATCTGAGGTATCTTCTGCAAGATTGTCTGATTGGGACATGCAGGTATGCCTCTTTGAGGTCCAAAGTTACAAGCCAAGCCTTCTTGCCCAGCATGGGCAGAAGCTGCTCCAGAGTCAACATTTTGAATGTCGAAACGTCCAGAAAAGTATTTAGAATAGACAGGTCCAGAATTGGACTCCATGCTTTTTCCTTTCTTGGTACTAAGAAAAGTCTTGAGTAAAATCCTTGTCCCTGCTTTTGTTGTGGCACTGGCTGAATAGCCTTCATGTCCATGAGAGATGAAACTTGTTTTTGTGCCTCTGCCCATTGATTGTGTGGCAGGTCTGGCATACCTTTTGTCTTTGGAAGGGTGTGAAAGTGGAACCTGTAGCCCTGAGAGACTATATTTAAGACCTATTTGTCCTGGGTGATCATGTGCCAATTTTGTGAAAAAAGTGCTAGCTTTCCCCCTAAGGGTGCTGCCAAAAGATAAATGCTTGGCACTGACAGCGGGAAGTCATTGGGACTGTTTTCTAAATGGCTGTGATTTGTCTTCTCCGCTTTGGGAGGTAGAAGCACCCCATTGTTTGGGCCTGTATGAGCCCTGGGGCTGTTGTCTGCCTCTAGGGCATCTGCCTCTTTGTGGCCTGTCTGACACGGGAAAGGACCAATTCTTAGAAGGCCAGTTCCTGCTAAATCTGGGTGGCTGTACCTGTAAGAAATCCTTTACTGTCTGCATAGATTTAGCTTTATCCTCCATTTTCTTCAACACCTCTTCTGCCTTAACACCAAACAAAGTATCATGCTGTAATGCAGCATCCAATAATTTTGCTTTAACATGATCAGGCAGAGTCTGTTCCTTAAACCAAGCATGCCTTCTAATGACAGAACCTGTTATAGCGGCCCTGCAAGAGGCTTGCAGTGAATCATAACCACATTGCAAAGTATGCTTCCCTACTTGTTCAGTTGCATGCAATAAATCATGCATTTCCTTGTTCTCAGGACATTCAGAATTTGTCAACATTTTCTGTTTTAGCAGAGACATTAAGTACTGCTGATATTTAAGCATATGAAACTGACAATTTAAAGCCCTTACAGCCAGGGTAGCAGAAGTGTAAACTTTTTTCCCCCATCTGTCCAGTGCCCTTGAATCTCTATCTGAGGGGGCAGGGTTTTTTGCAGTAGCGGCCTTGACCCCTTTGGGACCCTGAGAAATAGTTTCTGGGTCAGCAGCAGGGTTTTTATATAGAAATTTATGATTCTGGAACCCTGTAGTATCTGTCTGGCTTAACAGGTGCAGGAGGTAAAGAGTCGGGAGAGATGCTGAAAAAACATCATCTACAATGTCTAGAACAGGTGGAATAGCAAGATGTCTGTGTTGAGGTAGTAAAAGAAAGTCTCTGAGCCTTTTCTTAGATTCTGAATAATCTTGGCTCTCCCAGTGGAAATGCTCCCTCATGGTATGCAGGGTTTCCCCAAAGGAGTAATCCTCAGGAGGAGAAGCTGAAGGAATAGATTCTTCAGCATTAGAATCCTCATAGGGAGGTAGAAGTAATTAGGTCATCGGCCATTTTGAGCATCTGTTTCTTAGGCATGGAAGTCTGTCCTGGAGAATGCTGTACTTGTTTCCTTGTCTTTAAAACTGTTTTAGTCTTTGTCTTGGATGCTGAAGTTGGCTTGATATAAAGCTGTGTAGGTCTGAAAACACCCTCAGAAGCCAATGCCTGCTCAGTGGCTCCAGACCCATCTGACGGATTAGTTTCCAAAGGCCCAATACCTTGAGTATCCAGAGGCCTAGTTGTCTCCATGTGGGAGTCGGAGGTGGCCTGTGGCTCTGAGGTAGCGGGTGTCAGGGGCTGCAAAAGCGCCTCACTGAGAACCGGCGAACTGGCGACTGGCCTAGAAGATGCTTCGTCATCGGTTTTGGACCTCGGATGTCTGTCCTTTTCTTTTTCTTTGCACTTTTTATGAACTCCAGTCGTCGGCTGTTCCAACGGCATTATATAGTTAAACCTTCGGCCAAAGTAATGAAAAGCAAAATCGTACCGACGCTTAATAGTGCGTTGGTTAAATCTAGCACAAAACTGACAACTAGCAACTTCGTGGTCAGGGCCTAGGCAAGGAAAACAGTAAGAATGAAAATCCTTATGAGGTATTTGCTTCCGACAATAAATACAATTGTTAACTTTTTCTGACATCGGTCTGGACAAAGAAAAAAGTTTCCCCAACAGGGTACTTAGCTTTATTGAGGACTTTGGATCTGAAATTCAATTTCGATAGTCTCAGGAGTCGGCTGACCGGCACTTGCGAACTGCTTTTGCTTCGGGCACCATGCGGCAAGAAAGACTGAAGAAAATTGTGTTGGTTGCATCTTTTATACTCCTGGCGCACTGACGTCAGGGAAGAGGCGACAGCAATCGACGCCGGACCAGGACTTTGGAATTCAGGCCGACTGCGGGTAGCCTGCCAGCAGGATAACCCAAGTGTAATGACTGCAACAGTGAAACATGATGAACATCTGTGTAACAGTTGATCCTGGCATTATTTGTAGAATATAATCTTCCCTCTTTTCAAAAGAAAAAAATATTGATCTTTAGAGAGATGGGGAAGCATTTTAAGCCACAAATCACAGACAGTTGAGAAGTACACTCTACAGACATATTCTTGTAAGAAAAAGTATGTATGTATGTATGTATGTATGTATATTTTTATTGTCATTTGATAACTGGCGATGCGAGCTGGTCACCAGACCTTTTTCAGCCATAACACTGGCCAATAAGGGAAACAGTTTAGGACACCAAACAGAGATATCACACTGGTTAGACAAGCAAACTAATTACAATGCAGGCAGAAAAAAAAGATTTGCAAGAAATATTTTGAGCGCACATATTTTCAATGCAGATAAAAAAGAGAACTGCAGATTAACAAACAAAACCTTCAATGCATAAATGATCAGCATTTGGCAGTGAGATCTTCCATTGAAAGTGAGTTTACAGTGTATAACGGTAAATGCTTTGTGTTTTACAGCTGCCAGTACAAGAAAATCATGCTTGTTAAAAAGAGCACACTACTTAGAATATAACTTTTGATGTCAAAGCAGCAAGAACAATAAAATGCAAAAAGGAAGGTAAAAGTGACTGCAGCATGAATACACTACACATATCAATATTCCTCAGAGTTATTTCCTTTATGAGCTTAACCATTTTCTTTATAGCTGGCATGGGCACATTTCTTAAGAAGAGACTCTTTCAGCTTGCTTTTGAGCATATGTAAAGTATCTTCTTGGCTAATTTCTGTTGAGAGGTGGTTCCATATTTCATGGTAAGTGGCTCAACAACTGCATGGTTCAGAAAAAAAGATAATACAGAACAAATAGTGTACCTGAAGCCATAGCATAAGACTATTTATAATGGGTAAAACAATCACACAGCTTAATATTTTCCTTCTGGGCTAAGTTAATATATGCTAAACATTGTCGGCTGACAAATATCAGCAATATTTTACATGTAATCCAAAATGTGTGCAGGTTTCTAACACCACTGTTATATTAAACAATGAGTGAATATTTTAAATAAGACAATCTTAAAACTTAACATTAACAATAATCAAGACATAATCCTCTGGGTTTATTTTTTAATGTCTTCAAATAAGAAGTTATGTATTCACCATAACGTTCCATCTGAGTAGGTAAACTTCATTTGTCAGCAACCTATGGGACCTATGGGTATCGGATCCATATCGGATCCAAGCCGGCAGCTTCAAACAGCTAAGATCTGAGCTCCAAGCTCCTCCCCTTTACCCATAACCCCCTGCGATCCCTTCCTAACCTCAGATCGAGTTTGCTTATCAGCATAAAGCATTGAACACCAAATAACCACCTCCAAACTCTAACCTAAGACAATCCACAATGACAAGCTGGGTTCCTTTGAGTATCCATATGGGTTAGGGGAACGGAGGGAGGGTCGGTTGCTGACAAATGAAGTTTACCTACTCATATGGAACGTTATGGTGAGTATATAACTTCTTAATCTGAAGTAGTTAACTTCATTTGTACATCAACCTATGGGACAGAGTCCCCAGCTAACTAATTCTTGGGAGGTCCTCATGGAAGGATGCTCCGGAGCACTGCAGAGCCGAAGGATGCTCTCCCTCTAGAAACAATATCCAATTTGTAATGGTTTATAAATGTATGAGATGAAGCCCAAGTGGCTGCTGAACAAATGTCATCCAATGACACACTAGATCGAAAAGCAGCAGAGGTAGAGATCGATCGAGTATAATGGGCATGGACTCCTTGAGGTGCAGACCAGCCAGAACTCTCATATGCCAAAAGGATACATTGTGAGATCCATCTGGACAAAGTGACTTTTGATACAGGTTTTCCCAAAGTGGGTTTAGCAAAGGATACAAAAAGCTGGTCTGATTTCCTGTGACCAACTGTCCTGTGCAAATAGAATCTCAGTTGCCTATGTACGTCTAGAGAGTGTAACCTGTATTCACCTTTATTCTGGTAATTTGGAAAGAAGACTGGTAAATTAATAGATTGGTTGATGTTAGACTCCGAAGCAATTTTGGGCAGAAAGGAGGGATTGGTCCTGAGTGAAACTCTACCTTTGTGAAAAATCAAATATGGAGGCTTGGCGCAAAGGGCTTGAAGTTCCGAAACCCTTCTGGCTGAAGTAATGGCAACAAGAAAAACTGTCTTCCAAGATAAGTATTTCAGATCCACCGAAGTTGCAGGCTCACAGGGAGGAGCTGTCAGAGACTGAAGGACAAGGGCTAAGTCGCAAGGAGGGACTGCATCTTTAACCAGAGGCCTTAAAAGAAAAGTGCCTTTTAGGAAGGTCTTACATAATTTAGATGAGGTCAAAGGGCCAAGATCACTCCCAACATGATAGTGAGAGATTGCAGCCAGCTGGACTTTGATCGTAGAAGAGCTAGCACCTTGGTCGAATAAGCCTGACAGAAAATCTAATACTGCTGGCAACGGAGCTGTAAAGGGATCTAAGTTTTGATGCTCCGCCCAAATACAAAAACGCTTCCATTTGCTATTATAAATCCTTCTCGTAGACGGCTTGTGAGCGGCTACTAGTATAGCCTTGACAGGGGATGAGATACCGGGAGTCCTAGCTATCAGTGGAACTGGATCAACCAAGCTGTAAGCTTGAGGTTGTTCAGGTTCTGGATTGACAGGCCTGATGGGTGAGAGATCAGATCTGGGATGGGATCTAAAATCCATGGGGGATTCACTAGACCATAGACATGGGAACCAAGGTTGATGAGGCCAGAATGGGGCAATGAGGATTATTCTGCTCCCCAACCGTCGGGCTTTCTGTAAGAACTTTAGCATCAGGGGAAGAGGAGGGTAAGCATAAAGTAGACCGGGTGGCCAAACATGCACCAGAGCATCTATGGGGGATTCCTCGGGTGGGAGAATTAGAGCGAAGTAGTCACTGCACTTTGCGTTCGAAGGCGAGGTGAAAAGATCGCAACAAGGATGACCCCACTTGGAGAAGACTAGCTTTGCTACTCTGGGGTTCAGAGACCACTCGTACGGTGAGAGGATGGTTCGACTCAGTCTGTCTGCCAAGATGTTGAACCGGCCCAGAATGTGCATTGCTATGAGAAAGCAGTTGTTGGATATCGCCCATTCCCACACTCTCATGGCCTCCCGACAAAGTGGATAGGACCTGGTTCCCCCTTGTTTGTTGATATACCAGACAATTGACATATTGTCTGTCTGAATCGCAATTGTCCGCAAGGGAAGAAGGCTGTGAAGTGCTTGCAACGCCAAAAGCACCACTCTCATCTCTAGGACACTGATATGCAAAAAGGTCTCCGAATGGGTCCACATGCCTTGGACAGTCCTGCCCATGCAGTGCCCTCCCCACCCGAGGCAAGAAGCGTCTGTGGTCACCGTGGTTAAAGGAGGGGACATAGAGAAGGGGCGCCCTTTCTGGAGGTCTGGGGACCGGAGTCACCATAAGAGGGCTTTCCTGCAAACCCTGCTGAGGGGAACGGGGAAGCTCAGGGGATGTCGCAGGAGGGACCATTGGACTTGCAAGGTCCATTGAAGAACTCTCATATTCAAGCGCGCCAAGGGTAGAAGATTGATCGTTGCCGCCATCGAGCCTAAAGCCCTCAGGACCAATACCGCAGGGGGGGTTGGGGATTGTAGAAGGGCCAGTATGTGGAGTTTTAGAGTTCGAAGCCGGTCCGGAGTCAAGAAGGCTAGAGGCTGGTTTGTGTTCAACCTGGCTCCAATGAAATCTAGGATTTGGGTTGGAAGAAGGGATGATTTTCTGATGTTGATTGTGATCCCCAACTGGGGAGCTAGATGGAGAACGTAGTCTCTGGCTGCACATAGTAGATGCCTGGTGGGGGCGGTCATGAGCCAGTCATCCAGGTACGGAAAGACCTGAATTCCCTGGAGTCTCAGGTGGGCTGCTACAACTGTCATAACCTTGGTGAACACACTGGGGGCTGTGGTGAGACCAAAGGGAAGGACCCTGAACTGGTAATGGCTGGCTCCTAGCTGAAAGCGGAGAAACCTCCTGGGTCGTCTGTCCATCAAAATGTGGTAGTACGCATCGTTGAGGTCTATGGAGCACATCCAGTCATTCTCCTGCAGAAGTGGGAGAATGGATTGGAGGGTGACCATCTGGAACTTTTCTTTGGCTACTGACAGGTTTAGGAAGGACAGGTCGAGGATTGGTCTTACGTCCCCCGTCTTTTTTGGCACCAAGAAGAACCTGGAGTAAAAGCCTGATCCGGACTGGTCTTGGGGGACGTGCTGGATTGCTCTTTTTTCCAGCAGCTGGAGGATTTCCTTGGCTGCCGCCTCCCTTTGATTGGGTGGGACATCGGGGAGGCTTCAGGGAGTGGGAGGGGGATTGAGAAGGGGAATCTTGTAGCCTCTGGAAATGATCTGAAGCACCCAGCGATCTGTTGTAATGGGCTCCCAAGTTGCTAGGTGCCTCGAGAAATGTCCCCCGACTGCCTCCAGAGTGGAGCAGTCAGGTAACCCTTCAGGGTTGCTGCGTGGGCCAATCAGAGAAAGGTTCTCTGGACCCGAAGTTCTTCGGACCCCCTCTGCCTCTAGGGCGGCGCCCACTCTGTCCTCCTCTGCCTCTGAAGCACGAAGGGTCCGGAGCAAAATGGGATTGTTGAGAGTTCCGGAACCACATCTTCTTCTGTCCCTTTTGGTTCCTCGAGAAGGACCTCTGGGGAGCAGAGAAGCGGACTCTGACGGCAGACAACGTCTTCCCGTCTTTCTTGCTCTGGACCAATATGTCGCGTACGGTCTTGCCAAAAAGGGCAGAACCATCAAACGGGGCATTTGCGAATGACACCTTGAAAGGTTCCGCGAAATCACAGTGATGGAGCCATGCCTGTCGCCGTAGGACGATGCCCACTCCACTGGCTCTAGCGGCTCCTTCCGTGGCATGGGATAGTAACCGCATAGAGGTATTAGAGATAGATTTGAGAGTGGCCATTCGGGTTGAGAACACTTTCTTATCCTCTGCCGACATGGCCTCTGGGGGTGACCCAGCGTATTCTTTGATGAGATCCCGCTGGAGTCGTATCACATGTGCCATATAATTCAGCGACCTCACAGAGAAGGTGGCTGAAGCGAACACCTGGTTCCCCAGACGGTCCATCATCCGAGACTCTTTGTCTGGAGGATGGACCAAGGAACTCTCCTGGGCCAGTTCCCTTTTGGTGGCAGCCGCCACCAACATGGCATCTACCGGGGCTCCCTTGCTCCAACATGACTTATCTGCAGGGGTGGCTGAGGATTTTGTCAGCCCTCTTTGGAATGGGCTCCACAGTGTCCGGTTCCTTCCACACCCTGGTAGAAATCAGGTCTACCAGGGGGTCGGCGGGAGGGGACACCCAAGAGGTAGATGGACCTGCATCAAATGCCTCCAGAAACACAGACTCTTCAGAAGAAGGTTTTGGGGCTGACCACCCCCCTCTGATCCAAAGCATCTCCATGATGTCTCCGAAGGAGACGTCTTCGGATGGTGATCTTGGGGAACCTTCCCCTTCCTTCAAGTCTGTGTCATCTGTCAAGGACTCAGGCAAGTCCAAGTGCCTCCTTTTGCACTTGCGTTTGTGAGGACCCTCCTCGGGGGGGGGGGGCTGTCCGAGGAGACCTCACCAACTACATCCTGTTCCGGCAAGGGAACAATCTGGGATGTTTGCCCAGGGTGTCCCTGGGACCGGGTGATGGAAGGTAGACCCATCTGAGAGGGAGTGCAGGGTGGAGCTGTAGCTGAAGCCAGGGGCCTGGAGTCCCTCGACAATACTCTCTCCACCACATCGAACGCCAAAGGAGAGCTGCTCTCTCTCGGATCCGAGAGCAGACCCTCCCTCGGATCTGATATACGGATCAGGGCCAGCGCTGAGGCGGTCAGATCCATAGGGCCAGCATGCCCCTACCACGATGGAGCCAAAGTCATACTGACACCTCCGGATCCGAAGCTCAGCTCTCGGCTCCGAGAGCTCAGATCCGAAGAAAAGGGACCCGACAGACTCAAGGGTGCCATCGAAGTCGAAGTACCGGACACTATCGGCGCCGATGCTTCCCCGGCTCTAACGCTACCCAGCTCTGAAGGCTCCGAACCCCGATAGTGGGTCAGAGAAGGAGCGATCGGGGTGAAAAAGGGGGTCGAGCTCCCCCCCAGAGGGGGGGGGGGGAGGCAGGAGCACTCCCATCTGCATCTGGGCCTGGAGGAACCTATGCATCATCCGGTCCAAGTTTGCATTGGAGATGCTACGGGTAGACCTCGACGAGGCCACTGAGGCGGGCCGGGAATGCCACCTCGATGACCTTGAAGGCGACCGGGTCTCTTCCTCCTCCGGCGAGAAAAGGGGAGATTGGAGCCGAGAAGGAGAAGAACCGGAGGCCATAGGCGGAGAAGCTCGCTTAGATGGTGGCGCCGAGGAAGAGGTTTTGGCCCACCTCTTGTGATGTTTCCGCTTCTCCTTCCTAGCTTCCCTCGCCTCTTGGCCAAAGGTGGGAGGGTGAGTCCCGGCCAGAGGGAGAGAAAGTGACTCTGCCGAAGCCTCGGCAAGAGACACAGAGGGACCAGAAGACGAATCCGAGTCTGGGGGCAACAGTCCCACCAGAATCAGCTTCAACCTCCTGTCCCTGAGGGCCCTGGGGTGGAACACTGCACAAATAGTGCCCGAGGAGAGATGTTCAACCCCAAGGCAAATAACGCACCGAGTGTGGCCATCCGAGCGGGACAGCTTATGGCCACACTCGGTACATTTAGAAAAGAAAGCTTTGGGCGCCTCAGACATATCCTACCCACACACAAGGCCCCAAAACTGACACACCTTAACACACACACACGGGGAGGGAATACACTCAAACTGACTAACAAAACAAAGGTACGCTAATCTAGCTAGGTGAGATAACACACACACAACAATTTTCTGACAAAAAAAAGGCAGAAAAGAAAGATGTTTCTCACAAACTCCTATCCTACGCCTGGAAGCTTGTTCAAAACTGCTGTTCAGAACTGCGGCAAATGAGATCTGGGGTCAGGAAGGGATAGCAGGGGGTTATGGGTAAAGGGGAGGAGCTTGGAGCTCGGATCCTAGCTGTTTGAAGCTGCCGGCTCGGATGCGATATGGATCCGATACCCATAGGTCCCATAGGTTGATGTACAAATGAAGTTAACTACTTCAGATAGTTAGTTTAATGGACAGACTAAATTTTTTTTTTTCTTTTAAGCACCTTTATTAAATTACCACTTAAGACTTAGGCAAATATAGATTAACAGAAAGGAAAGCAAAGCATACAGTAAACTCTCAGTTAACTGGCACCCATGGGGATTGGTAGATGGCGGATAACTGTAGTTTCTGGTTGCTTGAGAGTTGCTAATAAAAATAGGGCCGACTAATAGTGTACCCTATAGTACTTGTTTGGTTATGACTTAATCTCAGGTTGGGAGAGAGGGAATTTACTCCTATCTTCCTTTTTAAAACTCGAAAACTCTAAAAACTTAAGGTATGTTTCTGCGGGACAAAAACAGGAAGTGCAACACATGAAAATTGTACTGTATTTCTTCGATATTTTTTTGCCGGTTGCTTGAGTTCCTGTTAACTGAGAGTTTACTGTATTAACATTTTTCCATTTACATATATTATGCATCACAAATACTTTCTTCCCTTGTAACTATTCATCATTATCAGTCCAACATTACAGAAACTGCTGAATTCCAGCTTTCCCTTAAACCTCACACTACCTCCCACTCCTCCTCCTGAGCATAGGTTCATAGGTGTATATACTAGTGCCTTTATAATCCTAGCCATATGAAACCTAATGTGTACCACAAGTTATATGTTTTAGACATTCATATACAGGGTGATTACTGGTTATGATGTGATTTACTGAATGCCTCTGTCCATCAGAGACGTAGGTGCCAGACCAAAGGGGAATTTTCATTTTCCACCCAATGGTCCAAGTTACGCTTAAATAATGTTAGGGAGGGACTTTGTTTCACATAGCTGGGGAGCCTATTCCTAAGAAAGGGAATTCTCTGACACATATATCTGCCTATCCAACATGTCCTATTTACACTGCAAGCAAAATATAAGTCTATAGATGTAGTAGTTCTAATACTGCTTGTCTTGCACATGTGCAAAAAGTTCATCAGATACACACTGATCCCACCAACCTGTCCTATTTACATTGCAAGCAAAATTCTTTAGATCTTCTAGCAGTGATGCTGTTTGTTTTGCAGATATGCAAAAGGTTCACCAGAGTGAGGTCCAGTTATGCCAGGCACAGACCACCTCTCAGTAGTCTGTAGGAGACTGAGATTGCACTTTGAGGTGATCTGCATAGGACATTGTGCTTATGCCCTGTATTCTTTTTGTAAGGAACCTTTGTGGACTTTTAAGCTCTGCATGTGTTTGATCAGGTACATACTGAAGGAGACATTGATGATGTATCTGATGAGAACTGAGTATAGTGGTACAATAACTTCCATGGACCTAGAAGTCATGCACTTACTTATAAGTTGAGCAACGCAGAAAGGTTTCCTTACTACCTTGGATACATGCTGGTTGATGGCCAGATTACAGTCTACATGTGTTCTCAGATCCCTGACTACTGGGTCAACTCCTAACCTTGTTTCTTGATGACTTAGCATCTTGGGGTGGCTAACTTCCCAAAAGGTGCTATAATGCCTTTCTTGGTATTAAGTTTTAAACATGTCTGTGTTAGACACTCTTGTAAGATGTTACTGTCTTAGGGTAATTCTATGACTGCTCTCAGTTTGCAATCATCTGCGAGCTTGGTTAGCCAGAGGCCTTTGACACTGGCCTTGATTTCTGAGAAGCAGATGCTGAATAGGAGCAGGCGCAGCATACAGCCTTGCGGGACTCCACTGGTGAATGGCCTCTTTCAGGAACTGGTTTTACCAGTCCTATCTTCCTGGGTTCTATCTCTGAGCCCACTGGCATGTTATATAGGGGTTTATCCCTAATTCCATACGTTTGTTAACAATGCCCGAGTGGGGTACTGTATCAAATGTCTTAGCCAGGTTAAGGTAGGCAGTATGTACTGTTTTACCCTCATCCATTTGACTTGGTGACTTTCTCAAAGAAGTCCACTAGGTGTTCACTAGGCATGGCCTTCCATTAACAAAGCCAAACTGGGATGGATTCAGTGTCTGAAGGTCTCGTCAAAATAGGGGAAGCCACCTCTAGTAGGAGACCATAACAAGCTATGTATCCCAAGGATCGGTCTTGGGGCCTCTACTATATTAGATATACTTTTCTGAGGTGCAAGCCAAAACCAGTGGTCTGTGGCTGACCAAGTTTGCAGATGACTGCAAGCTGGGCACTGTCAAATTCCCCCAGTGATGTGAACATGCTCCAAGAGGGCCTTAACCAAACTAATGACTGGTGCCACAAGCATGGCTTCAAGCTGAATGCCAAGAAATGCATCATTATCCTCTTTGGGGAAAATGGTGTCCCCAGTTATTATCACATTAACAACAACATACTAAGCATGCAATCAATCGTAAGGGACTTGGGTACCCAGGTTGATAGCAACCTGACTTTTGACCAGAATGTTGCCTCCGTTGTATGGAAGGCTTTTTACATGACACACCTCATAAGTACGGGTATTTCATCCAGGAACAAGGAGGTCATAACATCCCTGTACTCCTCTCTTAACAGACCCATTATCGAGTACAATGCCCCCTTCGGCATGTACCTTACCAAGCACATGCAGCAGCTGGAGAGACCACAGAGGTTCCTGACCAGGAAAATCGAGGGTCTCAAACACCTATCCTATACAGATAGGCTAAAAGCCATCTCAGACTCAGCCTTGATGGAGTTGCTGCATATCTGTAAGTCAAACTCCACTCGCGGAACCTGCACTGAAGGTCTCAACCTGGTCTGTGACATTAATAGAACTTGGCAGGATAGATTTTGACTCTTGCATCTGTGGAATAGACTTCAGCTCATTGCCAACCAGAGTACCTCACTAGCCCTCTTTATGAGGAATCTGGATGGGAAACAGAAAATATACCCCTGGGATCCCACCTGTGTCCCTGCTTGACAGGGAAAACAGGTGCTGATTTTGTGGGAACATGGGTGAAATTCTTGGCTAGGGTTATAAGGACCTCTGGGTCAATAGCCTAGTATTGTCCTATGAACCTATGTCTTTGTTGATCATTTCCATAATAATTCATTCCATGACTTTGCATATAAAACTAGTCAGACTAATGGGTCCTTAGTTTCCGGGATCTGCTGTTGGTCCACCCTTGAAGAAGGCCTTAATGTCTTTTGCCTGGAAGGCTATCTTGACCCCAAAACTGGCTTTACTGCACACAATTAACCCTCATAGTTGCCTGTTTATTTTGATGAGAGCAGTCTTATCTTTATGGGAATTACACTTTCTGATTTTAGCCATGATCTTTTTTCCTTTTGTTGTTTAATCTGTTTAATTTGGGATTCCACCAGGGTGTTTTATTTTTGGCATTGTTTTGGGCTTCAAGCAAGTACAGCAGCTTCTATACAGCCATCAACATGGTTGTACACAGTTTCTGTGAACAATTCTACACATGGTGCTATGTTCTCTGGATCCGGAGGGGCACTAAATGTTGACAAACTATCACCTAATAAAAGGCAGTTTGCCTTGGAATAGTTCCTAATTGTTACTGAGTTTACTAGGGTTACCAAGTTGATTTTGATTTTGAAGGAGACAGTTTTATGGTTAGACCTTATCAGGGAGGACTTAACATTGGGGGGGGGGGGGTACAGCATTCTTCCATATATGTGAGTATGAGGTCCAGTATGTTGGAGCCTCTAGTGGGCATATGCACTAACTGGCTAAGGGTATTTGCATTTACAAAGTACAGGAATTTCTGGGCCTGCAGATTTGGGGCCATGCAGGTTTCCCAGTCTACAGAAGTCCCCCATGAGTAAGGTGTTAGGTTGGATGGTGAGTGTCTCCAGTAGGCTTAAGTATGTGTTATGAGTTCTGCGGGACACAGAGGGTGACCTATAGCTTGCTAGGATATAGTACGGGATTTTATCTACAGTGGCTTACACATGGAGAAACTCCAGTGTGTCATCCTCCACCTTTAGTCCCTGTATGTGCAGCTACAGGTCTAAAAGTGAGGAAGGCACTGAGACCCCAGACTGCCGGGGTACTAGCTGCAGCTTTAAACCATGTATTACTAACCGCACAGATGCCAATATTCTCCAAGAGGTAGTTTAGCTTTTTGTTTAGGTTTCTAGCGCTGAGCAGTAACACCTTGATGTTCAGTTGAGTTGATTTTGCTGTGTTGGTACGTTTGTCAATTTGGTATTGCCTGAAAAACACATTTTCAATCCATAAATTTTTCTGCATGTATTTTTCTCACAATGTCCATTTATTTCTTTGTAATGAGCTCCTTCCCTTTTACAAAGATCACTCTTTCAGTTCTTTTGTCTCTTTTATAAAATCCAGTACTTCAAATACAGTTGGTTTAGACTTTGATTTCCACTGTATAGCAATTGCTTTATGTGCAGCCAACATAATTAAACTTATTAAGGTCTTACTGTCCTTAGCTGCCAGAACAGATGCCTTTTCAATCCATACTGCTAAATATTTAATCTTATCAAGACTTCATAAATATGGGTATTTCTAAACCCAGTTCATTTGTGAGTACATAATTTATGGCTATAGCCTTTGTTTTACCTTCATTAAATTTCATATCCCAAAGGGACTGGAAACTGTGTCAAAATGCTCCATAATCTGGATTTATCAGGTACAAATTAATATAACCAGTAAATAAAGCAAACTTTTCTTGATTACCATACCAATTATATCCTTGCATTTCTAAGTCCCTTATTTCTTTGCCAATGGCTCTAAATATAAAGCAAATAAATGGGAAAGGGAAAACCACCGCATGGTTTTTCCCCACTTTAATTCTTGCATCTTAGCCTTCATATATCCTCTTAATTAATCTTATTATTGTATCAGACAATGAAAATGATTCCATTGCCCCACTCATACAATCCCAGCTTTTTGTGTTGAATGGTTTCTCTGCATCAAGACCCACAAACACCAGTAGTATTTTCTTGTATTCTGTTCACTCTGGATCACCATTGTTTTATTAATGTTCTCTAATATTTGCCTTCCCTTCACAAAACCCCACTCATCCATAGCTATGAATTTTGGCAACACCTTTGCTAATTTGTTTAGCTAATATAGACATAAACACTTTATAATCATGGTTTAAAATTGAAGTGTGTCTACATGAAGCTGGGTCTGATGGACTTTTACTATCTTTAGGTAATACAGCCACTACCACTTTATTCCAAGATCTTGGTACTTTCCCTCCCTTTAAAACAGTGTGAAATAAACATCTTCCAGATTATTATCACTTTCTTCCCTCCTAACTTTCAAACTTCCATGGGAATATCAACTGTTCATGGAGACTCTCCTGTGGATTGATTACACATCACCATTTTTATCTCATTTCCTCCTACCTTAAAAGTTAGTAGCTGAGCCGTATCTACCTCTAACCTTGCCATAATTAAGTCTTCTATAAATATTTACATTTGTGCTCTTTCTTTATTTCCACATTTCTCGGATTTATACAACCTTTCATAACATTTTTGAAATATATTTAATGTCTCTACAGGATCTATGGGTTAATGTTCTTGTTATAGGCTCCCTAAGTTTGTCAACAACCCTTTCTACTTTACGTTGCCTAAGTCATTGTGCTAAACTGTTTTGGCCTCTAGCATTATTACCAAAAATAGTTGCTTAACAGCAGATTTTTCTAAACTTATGAATATTATCCAAATACGCCCTTATTTTCTCCTTAGCACTCTGCAGTTGTACCTCTTCTTGTTCCATGAGTTTCCTCTTATTCTGCAATACTTTATCCTTTGTCAGCCCCTCTAAGTAATTCCTATTACTTCTTAACCATATCTTTTTCTATTCTATTTCTACCATATTTTTAAGCTCAGCTTTCATTTTATCTCACTCACTAGCTATAACTTCTGAAACTATTTCTGTCTTTTCTACTCACTTCAAATCCACTACTCCTTCTTTAATTCCTCTCTTTTTAACAAATGGGTGGGAATGGGAAAGAGCCATTGTTACATTTTTTCCCCTTTACCCTGCATTGTTATCTTGGTTTTAATCTGCGCATGATCTTAATTAGTTATTGGTTGAATGTTGAAGCTTTCAGTTTCTATCTAGTCCAGTTTATTTGTTCTACTTTGGGGAACAATATGTAAATTCTGAACTACATCCAAAAGAATCTCTGTGAAGGCTTTTAAGCTGAGGCGCTAAGATTTGAATAAAGTCTGTTTGGGTTCACTGGCTTTTGCTTGTATTTCATTTTATTTTAGTTTTATGTTTAGTTGCGTTAGTTAAATATGTAAATTCTGTCTGAGTTCCACATCTTCCATAGCAAATATTTTCATAAATTTCTTCAGAAATCTTCCCTCTTTTACTATATTTTCCCTTCTAGGTCCCCTGATAAATCCTCACTATTGCATCAAGTTCCAGGTCACACCTATAAGTAATATTCCCTGCTAATTATTTCTCACAAAATGATATTAAGCTCCAGAATAGCAGTTTCTGAAGAAACATAAATACATGCCATCATAATCCTCTTCCCTTGCCAATAGCCCTTTACCAACACATATCTATCATTATTGTATTCTTCCTCTTCTACACTATTGGAGCACCTCTAGCAATTAGTATAATTACACCCATTTTCTTTGTCCTTGACATTCTGCTGAATATCCATCCTGAAATCTTTTCTTTGTCAAATTCATATGCTCATTTCTTTCCAGTTGTGTCTCACACAGAATTGCTATTTGTATGCTGACTTTCTTAACATAATTCAATAGACTTTACTTTTTGTCAATATCTGTAAGTCCTTTTACATTCGAAGATAATATGTCTAGCGTAGCCATTATCATAAAAAGCTGATCTCATTTAAAACTAAGTTTAACCATGCTAAAGTACATAGTAATGATTGCTGTCTGTTCTTTTCCTATCTCTAGTCCCCTCCCAGATTTGAAAAAAAAACAGGTGTATACTTTCAGAAATAACTTTTAGCCATAAGAGAAAGTGCACTGGCTATCTTTAAATAAAACCAAACTGTACATTGTTCTATTGCATGCATAGTAAATTATTAAGGCTGCGCAACAGGCTGCTGTTATTCACTTCCCATAACTTCAGACTTCACACTTCAATGAACCACTTGTCCTTGTACCTTTAAATGTTGCATTTCCCTCAGCAAGGATTACTCAAAACTCTCAAGATTATTTGCTTGCACATGCAGACAGCTTATCTCCATGTAAAAGTAGGGCCAGATTCCAAAAGACTTGCTCTTAGTGTTAAGTGACTTACTTCAGTGTAAGACTTAGCTATAAACAGGCTTACGCCAGGGTCCAGATTCCTAAAGACATGCTCTCATTCTGTGCTCAGTGTAAGTGGTCATTTACACTAAGAACAAGTCTTTTGGAATAGGGTCCCTAGTCAGCAATGAATCTTTGTAAATCGCACTCATAAAAGACTGCACACTGACTCCCAATAAACATTTGCTAATGGAAAAAAAGCTAATATCTTTGTAGATGTAAGAAACTTGGCATTTATCATGGATTTCATCATTTTGTCTTATTCTTCAAGCCTACTTGCTTGCAAAAAAACCCCACCTGTTTATAGCTTAAGCCAAGGGTATTAATCTAGACATTCAACTTTGCAAAAATAAGAGAAAATATCTTAAATTTACATATAATAATATTAGTGCTGGTTTACATCCCACCCCCAGACCAACAGTCCAAGATCACAGCATATTAACATTAAACTTGCTTTTTATCCAGCTTTTCTTCTCTTGTTAGACTATAATATTACTTATATATATTTCTTACAACTAAAAAAGTATCTCTTTACTTTAATATCTTTAACACATATGACAATCATTGATTACCCCAGCAACATTTAAAATATTACTGACTATACACTACACTACGCAACATTGCTTTACTATAACATGCTGTTTATATCATGAAGTGTTTTACACAAATACTAATAAGAACAAACATTGTTTTACTTACTTATTTTCCCTTTTTAGTGCCGTAAACATTAATGATATAAAGTGGGACATATGCTTCACATTCCACCCAAGAGTTTAAAAAAGTCATCAAAAGTCCAGTCTTTCTCTGCCATTTCTTCTTGCAAATCCATATTTCACAAATGTGATTGATACTTTATAGTCTCCCATCTATTCACTAATTTCAATGTTGTTGGTCTTCTTCCAGTTCAACTTCATTTCCCAACATGACTCTGGCTTAAGTCGAAGGTACTCATGATTCTTCTAAACTCCTGTGCCTTTCTCTGCCTCTCAAGCACTTCCCTTTGGAACTCTGAAAAGGTTTAACTGGCAAAGTCTCTCTATAAGCTTTATTGTCAGAAGAATGAGAAGTAAAGTCCCCTTCTGTTTGCAGGCTCACTTTTCGTTGGATAAACTATTTTTCCTCCTCCTCGTCCTCAGCCTGTTCTGCTTCAAAAAATGTCTTAAGATATTCTAGAGACAGCTGAATACAGCATCTTGAATCTCACACTTGCCTCACAACAATACCCTAGGTACCCATTAAGTGGTAAGGGACCTGGGATCACAAGTTGACTGTGACCTTAACTTCGACCACCATGTGCCTACTGTAGTAAAGAAAGCTTTCTACATAGCACACTTGATTAGTAAAGGGATTGCCTCGAGAGCAAAAGAAGTTATAATCCCCCACATAGTCAGCACTTATCCAGCCCATAATTGAGTATAATGCCCCGTTTGGCATGTACCATACTAAGCACCTGCAGCAATTAGAGAGACTTCACAGAGGTTTCCGAAAAAGAAGATCAAGGGTTTCCAGCATGTGCCTTACACAGACCGACTAAAGTCCTTGTCACTATACTCTGTATCGTATGGACTTCTTAGCAGAGACTTATGCCTGACCTACAGAGCAATCCAAGATACAAACCTAATGAACTTGCTGCATATCTGTGAATAAAAAGTGACTAGGGAAATACATTCCAGAGACCTAAATATGGCCTGTGACTTATACAGGACATGCTGTAGGGACAGATTTGTCTCCCAGCAATTAACACATCTTTGGAACAGGCTATCAATTCATGTGAAACAGAGCACCTCTATGACACTGTTCAAAAGAAACCTGGATGAGTGGATGGGGCACTGTAAATTCTTAATGTGGATAGAGCCCACAGGCCTACTGTACATGGGCAGTCATCATTAAATGCAATCTTGGATACCGACTAGCATTTCTATGGTATAACATTAGGATGAAACGACTACACTTAAAATGACCTCTGGGTTGATAGCCTAGTAATTTCCTATGATATTGACTGCTGGGATACATTTGATTCTGTTCTGCCTGGTGTACAATAAATCAGCATTTTCCACAAACACTCAGCTATCTCCAGTTTTTAATACTTTTGCCTTCTGCCACAATTTTGTCAGAATCAAGTCTTTCTGATGGTATGATTACATATTTACTAATATAGGTCTTAGCTGCTTTCTCATGCATAGGTTTGGTGCCTACACTTTATGTGCTTTATCAATTAACAAGTCCTTCTGTGAAATACCAGTCCAGTTGGTTATTTGTTCTTTCATAAAATTAATACAGTATGTTCCTTCCAGTTTCTCTTGTAGAAAATCACAGGTTTTCTTTGCTTGTTATATCCTCTAACTCTACCATTTTTGAAACCGCTCTTCTTGAGATGCCTCATACTCAACCAACCTTTTCTTCATTTCCCCCTCTGATTTTTACAGTTTTATCAGTTCATCTGAACAGCTAATTATAATTTCTTCTATTTTTTTTCCAGCCTTTTGTTATTTGAGTTGACATTTTCCTTCAATGTTTCATTTATTTTAATCACTTCTGAGTAAATTTGATTTATTTTTTTCTCTAAATTACTGGACACTATCTCTTGTATCAAAGTTGAAGCTTGAACTGCTTTTTGCTCAACAGCTTCAGGATTATTCCCAACCAGCATCTTCTCTTCACCTTTTCTGGTTGATTTTCTTTCAGGTTCTCTAAATGTCTTCTTTGCTGGCATGCAGGCAGTGCACTTACTAGCCAGTAACTGAATTTTACTCAAGCTGACAATATCACTGGCTCTTATTTCTCAGTTTCTTTCTTTATACTGGGAGAGCTGAATTTAAGTTGCTGATCAGTGTGCAGCCATCCATCTGGGCGGCAGCAGTGGTGCAGCGGTTAGCGTTGCCGCCTTACAGCAAGAGGTTCTCTGGTTCGATTCTCAGCTGGGGTGCCTTCTGTGTGGAGTCTGCATGTCCTCCCTGTGGTTGTATGGGTTTCCTCTGGGTGCTCCAGTTTCCTCCCACATCCCAAAGATATGCTGTAGGTGGCTTGGATACTCTAAAGTGGCCCTAGGCATGAGTGTGTGCATGCATGTGTGTGCCTTCCATGGAAGGCTGGGCGTCGGGCTGGCAACTCAACACTATAAAACTCCACTGCCAATCATGAGCGGACAGGTGATCCACTGTGGCAACCCCTAACCGGGAAAAGCCGAAAGAAGAATCAGTGTGCATCCATGTTGGAAGTCCCAGAAAGACTAAGAGATCAGCATAAATTCCTCCCCCAGTAATTTTAGTTGACTGCAGTGGTGATCTGTAAGCAGTCAATAGACAATCCAGCTCCATGTGCTTTGCCTTACTGTGTCTGTTTGTATGTGTCAGTGCTGCCAAAATTCACAGTACAGATTTTGAGATGTGTAACAAGGTGTTTGTTTTCTAACTGCTTTGTTAAAAATTGCAGTAGAAAATTATAAAAAACACAAAGTGTAGGAACTCAAAGCCCATCATGTAAAACCAACAATAAGCAAAAAGAAACACTGTGACTAGGACTACTATAGCGGATCACATGTAAAACTTTAATGATAAATGACAAGCGGTTTCAGGCCAAAGGCCCTTCCTCAGATCAATAAACGATTAAAAATAGCTAAAAATAACGTATCCCTTATAAAACCTCAAAATACATGACGTTACACAAAGTAAATCATTCCACATATAGTAGTCCTAATCACGGTGTGTCTTTTTGCTTATTGTTAAAATTGCAGTTATTTCTCTGTGAGGAAGTGCTAATAATTAATTTTGGTAAAATACATGACTTCAAACTGATATACATATACATACATACATACATACATACACGCATAGAAACAGGTGTAGAAGCACAGATACAGTCTCTCACATGTAAAAATGTCAGACATGCATACACACACACACACACACACACACACACACACACACACACACACACAATATGTAAATATTTAATTACTGCTGTTGACATATATAGTGTATGCAACTTCCACTCCCGCTCCTTGGGGGGGGGGGGCAGGGCACAGATGTAGTCACTGTTGACTGATTACAGTTCAGGTGTCTTTTATCAAATGAATAAATTAAAACATAAATAATACCACTGAGTTGGGTTTTCTGACATGAATGGGGACATCTGTTTTTTATTGGACTCTCCTGGTACATTAACTCATCTCTTTGGAATGTAGGATATCTAGTGGGGTTCACTTGATTCTCCAAGCCCATTTTCTAAACTACTATAACACATATGCTTACAGCTGAAAGTAATCACTTGATAATATTTGCTGGAAGGCACACAGAACTGAACAATCGCTTTTGTCAGTAATTGTATGCTTACTGTGTTTATGGCATACTGCAGAAAAGATACTGATAAGATTTATATATGCTAAAAGTAAGTTTTTCTTGCTTCATACTGCATGTAGGTAAGTTTACAAGGAAAATAATACTTTCTGTAAAACATTAGGGTTTCTTGAGCTCAATCACTTTTCAGGTAAATCCAGGAGACCAGTAATAGAAAACTTCTTATAGTTAGGAGTCTGGAGTCAGAACTCAGAATCTGTGGCAACTAGTTTTCTGGCACAGTCTCTGTGTTCTGATTCAAGTCTGCTCTCTTACAAGACCATCTAAAGTAAATCTTCTGTCCTGTCAAACAACAGGATGGCCACCAGGCTTTTCAACACATTATAATGTGATAACATTTGATGGATAAACACAGGAGGTGCGATGTCAGCCACTGGCAGTTCTGTATGCGATAGTTGCACTTTGAATGAGAATTTAGTGCTCCCAAGACACATATAAACTGCTGAATTTGCTATAAATTCATGAAATAAGCCTAATGTCACAGAAATTTTACCCCTTATGTATATTAAAGACAATATTGTGTAAATCACTCCAGCTCTGTTTTCTTTTATAAGTGACCTTTTTTGAACTCAATAATCCTCAGTCCTGTTGAAAGTAAAGGAATATCTGGAAGTTGAGGCAACTTTACAAGAAAATAAAACATAATTAAAAGTAGCTGTTTTATGGCATATTTTAATATTTCATTTGTATAAAGCATTCTCAAGAGTTTATTGTAGTCAAGGAAATCTAGTCCCGAAACTCCTTTCATTGCTTGATGAACTACATGGCAATCTATGCATACAGTTTGAGACTACAGGGCAACACATGCATACAGTTTGAAACTTACACCACACTATGAAAACAGCATTTTGCATACAATAACATAGATGCATTAATACTGGTGTGATATATATATATATATATATATATATATATATATATATATATATATATATATATAGATATATATATATAAAACTATATATATATCTATATATTTATCTATCTACACACAGACACACACACACCCAGACACACACACACACACACACACACACACACACACACACACACACACACACACACACACACACACACATATACTTCTTTATATTAGTCTGGGCTCCAGTCTTAGTATGCAGGCATATACAAGCAAGAAATAAGACACAGAGTGTGTGTTACTGGGATATAACATCTGCCCAGGGGTGTTGTAAGGCCTGGCACCACAGGCATAGTTATTTCCCGAAAAACACACATTCTGGAGGTCATTATTGTAATCATAGTGTGTGTTATCTGTTTCATAGCTTTGAGTTTTTTTTTTTTTTTAATCACTATATACTTTTTTATATTTGTGATGTAAAATAGTTGCCTGCAAAATGTTTCAAACTTACTGGCTGTAGCTGAAGAAAGTATTTTGCATCCAAAATATAAATTATGTAATTGTTTTAATGTTTATATGAATACACACACATACCCAGCATTTACAACCGCTCTGAGTTAATACCTCAGATGTCTCATTCTGAGCAAATGAATGAAAAATATAGAAGGAAAGGCACTGCAACTGTCATCCCCATGCTTCTTTATTGTCGCTGATTTAGCAACATAGTGCTGCTCTGCATACCTCTCAAGTATATCACATTATCATGACCATTCTGCATTTCTGACTCTTAAAAAATCCATGTTCCTTACAGTTTTACATTGAAAGGCTCTCACATATTTATTCTTCAAAATTTTTTTAACAAATATCCATGGTAAACAATCACGGATCATATTAATTCATTAAAAGAATGTTTTACAAGTATAAAGTAACACATTTTAACCATCGAGTGAACTTCCTAGTTGAAGTTGTTAACAAGCTGTTAGTAAGTATTGTACATTTTTACTATTTGTTCCACATTATGAGAGGTAATGTTCCACATTCAGGAAAGGCTGGGAAATACACAATCACGGATCATATTATTTCATTAAAAGAATGTTTTACAAGTATAAAGTAACACATTTTAACCATCGAGTGAACTTCCTAGTTGAAGTTGTTAACAAGCTGTTAGTAAGTATTGTACATTTTTACTATTTGTTCCACATTATGAGAGGTAATGTTCCACATTCAGGAAAGGCTGTGAAATACACTGCTCTGTCCCCATAGAATGGTTGATTTGCTGGTAAACCACTGTGGAGTAAGGTCAGTCAATAATTCCAGGCATTAGAGTTTCATACTTTTTATTGTAAATGGAAGAGTACTGACTGATTGCAAACGCAGCTGGAAAATATTACTCTTTCAGTCTTTCTCTCTCTCTCACTCTCTCACACACACACATACACACATGCTTTCAGACATACGCACATACAAACTTCTTTCTTTTTTAAATCAATTTACTTTTTTATTTTTAATTTTACACTCGCTAAACAGCAAAGCAATGTTTAGCAAAAGTAAATTACTATCCAAGGTAGATGGAAGATTAATATACTACTGTGAAGTGGCAGACTTTTGTTTTAAAGTGGGCATTACATGTACATTAACAACATTCTGGAGAACATTCATTCTCTAATCAGATTAGCAATGTACAGGTCACTCATTCTCTAATGAAGGTTAACATACTTGGTACTCCTTGAAGTCTTAACTTCACTTTTACAATCATGAGATTAATCTCATTTGTGGTAGAAATAGAACAGCTAATATACCACAATAAAAAAGCCTGAATTTATGACAGAAATACAGTAGGCAATAAAATGCAGTTAAAAGTATGTGCTCATTTACTTTGTATTTTGGTCTGAAATCCCTAAATATATGCAATGTTTAATGGCAGCTGCAAGTAACATTGACTTTGCGAAGTAGAAACTCACAATAATCATGACAAATACATTATATAATGTAACACGGAGGCTATTAAACAATCACTTTTTTTCCATTCAGAAATATGTTATATTTTTATAACAACAATTTTTTCATATTTCTGTTACATTATAACAGCTTCATTTTTAGGTAGTTTTTCTCACACCCTGAAGTCTTATCCAGAATATAGTGTTTGCATCATTTCTGCCCACTTCCATGCATGCCAACCATCTAGCTTACCCTAAGTCATGCATTCTTCTGGGAGAGGTGTCATTCAGGCAGCTATGAGGATGTTTTGTACTGTTGCTGGCATGCTGGCAATGAGACCATATTTTATTTATGGCTTAACTCTGCCCCTGGTGGTGATGTGAGCACTTGCATCACTGTAAGGGTTATCATTGCTCATCTGCCACATATGGATACTCCCCCCTCAAACACACATGCGCTGACAAGGACTACCTACCATCACCAACTTTGATGGACACAACCTTATTTTTCTAGCACCAGCTCTGATGAGCCTCTACTCTCCAGCTGAGGCCATGTCATTTCAGTATGGTAGCAGCCAAGTGGGAAACACCATTCCTGCCCTCGGGATGGACATGCCCATTGTTCCAGGTTATGCTATCATGCACCCAAGTGGTTAGTCAAACTCTGTTCACCTGGGCTGTAGTCAAGATTTATCCCCTGTACCACTGGTATAACCTATCCATAATCCCTTTTCCTGTATTTTCTAATTTGCCTGTCTTATCCATCTCTCTGATGTTATATTTAACTGTAGGTCAACTAGCCCAAGTAGCATCAGCAGTGCCTTAGTCTTGTAACTGTTTCTGCCTGTTGGAAGCAACAGACCATATACAAGACCAATGACAGTACGACTGTTATTATAACCTGAACTCCCTGATTTATGTCAAAAATTAAATATTTCCACTTACAAAAAGCCTTGCTTACCTTTATTGTCTGTATCATGCAGGTAAGTGCTGATGACCTATCCACTATATTTGCAAATCATGTACTCAGAGGTTTTATGCTCCTCGATCCACACAATTAAAGGTACTGCCTCTGAAAATCATCAGTAGGCTCATCATTTGTGGCTTCCCCTCTAGTGTTAGTTATACTGACTCTGTAACCCGAGTACTTCCAAAAAGCAGATAAATGATTAAATAACCAACAAATGTCTCAGGGTATTATTACATCTGTGAATTGCAAAATGTTTGCTTGTTGCCATTCCACTCCAGTTGTTTGAGATTGCCACACTAACAGTGTCCATAGTTCCAGGTACAAGGAAGACAGTAAACGTTAAACTGAGCACCTCTGCTTCATATCTCTTTACAAGTGAAACACTTTAAAACAGAGTCAACATTTTTAGTCTAAGTCTGTGTACATACTACTTAAGAAATGTATTAAGTCTCTGGCAAACCCATCAGTTCTATAACTATGAATAAGGACTTCATATCCACCCAATCAAATGCATTCAAAGCATCTAACATGAGAAGTAGCAGAAATTCAACTGATTGATTTACATAATTAATTTGCATAATTGTCTTCAGAACATTATCAGAAGTCTGCCATCCTCCCATAAACCCATAGTGGCCTGCATGAATCATTTCTCATGATACTTTAATCGCTCTGCCAACGCATCTAGTCAAATATTTTCTAAATGTAATTCATTAGTGAGTCTGTAGGAGGCTAGCATAAAGGAATTTAGCTTAGGAAACTCCCAATTTTCTTATAGGTTACCTCCTCAGACCTATCTAAGTATATAATACTCTGTAATATCTTACATATAGTAAAAAAGAGAATAAAAACCACAAGCGGGTGTAGAAACTCCAGACAAGCACAATAGTGAAAATGTAGTAAAAAAGCAAAGTGGAGATTTAGCACAGCAGAGCACAACACAGCACTGTTCAAAATGTATTTAATATAAAGTTAGTGCTTTCACGGTAGTAAACCGCTTCTTCAGACAAAGAAATAACTCACATACAACATTATTTAAACCATTAATATCCAATAAAAATCAGAGATGTATTAGTAGGTAATTAAACATTTAAAGAAGCGGTACACTAATGCTTCAAAGATCTTGCTCTCAAGAAAGGTTTAAGTGACACAGTGTCATTAATTCCAAGACTGCTATTTGTTCACTTACAGACAAGAAATATGTATTTTTATCCATTTCCAGCACAGTTGCACTACATACCCATAATGGAGCTCCTAATTTATTGAGTACCCCAAAGTGCTTGTCTAAAAACAGATGATAGGTATCGATAAAGTAATGCCTCAGAATAAATTATGCAGCTTATATTTGCATAGCATTGAAATGTACCTTCTGATCCACTTTTTACAGTCAGTGTACCAAAAGCTCACTTTTACTACAATGCCTTCTTTAACTATATTAGAAGCTTCAGAAACAATGTCTAGCACTGTGCAGAGCTAATAAATGATATCACATTATTGGCCCCAGAAGACACTGCACAATCTACTAGCATACAGACTTACTTCAAACTTCACCATCCATCCAATATTCTCAAAATACAAGCCCACATTTACACCCCCTAAAAACTCCAAAGAACAAGTCCTCAAAGTGCTCTCTAAGGATAAGAACACTACTTCTGCGGGGCTAGACAGCATATGAAGCTGACAACTGGTAAGCCAGAAACAACATTTGTCAGCCCCTATACTCAGGGTACTTAATATCATAGGTTCATAGGTAGGTACTAGGCTATTGGCCCTAGGGCCTATACAAGCCTAGCCAAAAATGTACCGCGGCTTTCACCACCCAAGAAAATTATTTTCCTGTGCCCCTGTGAAGCAGAACCACAGAAGTGATTCCCAGGGTGAATTTCCTATTACCCATCCAATCATCAAGATTTTTCTTGAAGAGTTGCTCTCCTCAAAATAGACATCATGCCAGATGAATGGCAGACAGCATCAGTGATTTCCATGCACAAAGGTAAGACTTCAATGGACCTGGGTCATTATAGACCCATAAGCCTGGTCAGTGTCATCTGTATGGCTTTGGAAAGAATCCATATGGAATTAATAAATATGGATGTAAGTAACTTTACAGACTCTGGAACCAAGCCAGATCAGAAATGTAAAAAGCAGATCAAGCTAACTTAACCTGGAGGACATCTTCAAAAAAGCAATAGATGAAGGCATATCAGTACAGGTTTAGCTAAAATTATCGAAATCCCAGAAGACCAAAGATAACATTGCCGAGACAAAAAAAGTGAAAACTCATTTCAGCGAAGGATCCGATTGGTGAATGTATTCCCAGGGTAAGTAACCTGTTGGCCAACAAGGTGAACTTTGCCCTTTTCCCAACTGTAGTGCCATCTCGGTGTTGTTATATTTTGCAAGGGGGTAGGGGGTGTAGCCCCCCACTTGGGTGGGTTGGGGATGGTGCGGTTTCATTTTTGTGACATTTGATATTAGTGGTTACTTAACCTGGGAAGATATTCGTTGATCCGGTCTTTCGCTGAAGTGGGTTTTCACTGATTTCGTCTCGACGATGTCACCTTCGATCCCCTGGGATTTCGACATTATGAAGTAGACCTATCAGTACACATTACATACAGAACTCACAGAGACATTCAGCACTATCCCACATTTGGGTATCACAGACAAAATCTTCAGTCTAAATATAAATCCCTATGTACGGACGGCGCAGGGTTGCAGCGACAGTGTTGTTGCCTCACAGAAAGAGATTCTCTGGTTCGATTCTCAGCTGGAGTGCCTTCTGTGTGGAGTCTGCATGTCCGTCCTGCATTCATTTGGGTTTTCTCTGGGTACTCTGGTTTCCTCCCACGTTACAAAGACATACATCTGGAGCATTTCTCCCCGGGCCTCTGCTGAAAACTGGCTTCACTCCAAGTCGGACTTTCCCGGTAAACAAACATTAAATAAATAAATAAATAAATGTAACTCATTGAATAGCAAACTGGTTCACCACGACAACGAAGGAAATAAAGGTGGGTGACTCTACCTCCTCAAAAAGAACTGCACGATCAGTATATTCTCGTGTTCAGTCTGTCAGCCACTACCCTTTGGCATTTACTTCTTGGAGTTCAAAGCTAATGTTAAGGGTTTGAGGATGAACAAGTTTGCAGATGATTGAAACTTGGTGCCACTGAAAAATAGAGGATAAAATGAATCTGGCTGAAACAAATATCTGATGTCATAACCGTGGACTAAATCTAAATGACAAGATATGTATAACTGTATCATTTCGCAAGTACAAGTCCCTTTGTAACTATCACGTTGACAACATACCCCTGAAAACCGATCCAGTAGTCAGGGATCTTGGAACCTATGTAGACAATTAACTGTTCTTTGATCACATGTATCCCCTGATGTAAAGAAGCTCTTTCTCATTGCAGAACTAAATCTAAAGATCTAAGATCTAAGATTTAAAGTATAGGGTCCAGGTCTGGGGATGTAATAATTCCACTGTATTTTGCATTTATTAGGCGATCATGGAGCATAAAGCCCCTTTCAGTATGTACACTTGTCTAAACATATAATTAAGCCTCAGTGTTTCCTCACTCAGATAATCAAGGACATGTATTTCTTGTCCTACCTAGGCCACCTTAAAATATACTCTGTATTTTCTGATGTTTTCAGACTCTTGACTGGTGACCTCTGTCTAGCCTGCAAAGCCTAAAGGACCTAATATATATATATATATATATATATATATATATATATATATATAAGGTTTACTATCAAAATTGCGAACGGCACTACGTCGACTGTCATACTCGAACATGGAAGTTCGAAATCGGTAATGTCGAAGACAAAATAATCAATCTAGGAATGGTTTTAACATGGGTCGAGGTAAGGGAGATGTTTGTAGTTCAGAATACTACTGAACACCTACCTCGACCCATGTTAAAACTATTCCTAGATTGATTATTTTGTCTTCGACATTACCGATTTCGGACTTCCATGTTCGAGTATATGACAGGCGACGTAGTGCCGTTCGCAATTTTGATAGTAAACCTATATATATATATATATATATATATATATATATATATATATATATATATATATATATTTATATATCTGCCAGAGTATCCCTTTTTATGGAATATACCTCCATTGGATACAAAGCGAAGGAGCTCTCTGATCTTTATGCATAATCTGGATGAATGGATGGCCAACCATAAATACGCGCCAGGTCTGGGCCCTTAAGCCCTGCTTGAAATGGGCTGAAACTAGGTATAAATCATTCATGTCAGTGGGTACCTATGATTTCAGATATCGAAGCTAGGCATACTCTATGAATGTGTATGTGTACAGACATCTGAAGTTTGACAGATGTGCAGCTGAACAGCTAAACAGTTGAAGTGCACTGTGTTAGGAAACCAGAGCTCTGAGTTTCCCAGAATGAGTTATCCATTACTTTAAGGAAGCATCTGTACAGTAAACTGTTAGGAAGGAATATCAAATCTTCAAGGAAGATAAGCTCTTGATCCAGAGCCTAGAACAGAAAGATTTCATAGTTCTTGAAGTTCAGATTAGTCCATGCAAATGGTATGCCATAAAACATGGCCAAGAATTACTGAGACACCTACAGACCTGAGCTAAGGATGGAACCATGAGATGTCTAGTATTTGAGAGCTCAATGGTGGAGAATGCATCACCCAGCCACATGATATGGGCACACAATGAGTTTCCTGCACTACAGGGTTGCAGCAGTCATCATCAGGCATTTGGTTAATGCTAAAAAGACTAACGGGCCACATAAGTACAGTTTTGTAAGTAAACTTACCATACCAGTAGATGTCTGGATGATCACTGCTGCAGCAGCCTCAGCTGTATGGGTTGTATCCTATCTAAAGCTTCAGGGCATCTACCACATGCCCAAAATATCAGTCAGCTTGAGCTAAGCTAACTACAAAGACAGGTTTGGGTGCCAAGCTCTTTAGAGCCTTCATAACAACCTAGAGAGAGTAACAGGCTGAGTCCTGGAAGGGCAGTGTCAGGAATAACAAAAAATAAATGTCCACAACCCATCATAAACAAACCAGAAAAGGTGGGGTGGGTGGAAGGAAGGCACGACAACTGTAGCAGTAATCATTCAAACATCTACTGTTATGTTAAGTTTACTTGGACAGCTGTACTATGTTTTCCATATTGATCACTGTTGCTGTAGCCTTAACTATATAAGTAGATTACCCTAGCTTACTAAATTTGGAAAGTGGAGGTGGAAAGATAAGCCTGATCTAGACCTAGAGAAGGAATCAAGCTTACAGTGCTTTGTAAAAGTATGTACAGAAGACTTCGACACCAATGCTTTCCGAAATGCCATAGATGAAGCCAACACCTTGGTAGAGTGAGCCTCAACCCTGCTTGGAATAGTTTTGTTGTGGTGAGTATAAACATTTAGGCAAACATTTGGAAAGTCTGCTTTGGTAAAGATTGCCCTTCTTTTTACTTTCACAAGAAATGAAAAATTGATCTGAAGATCTGAAATATTTAGTTCTGTCAATACATGGGTTGTCTGTGGATATCCAAGTTATGGAGTCTCCTTTTACCTTCACATTTAGGTTCAGGTAAGAAAAAGTACAATTGTGTACACTTACCATAAATGCAGATGTTTGAATGTATTCACTGTTGCAGTCATCATACTTGGGTTATCTGCCTGCAGGTAGCACTCAGTCGGCCCAAATACCAGAGTCTTGGGATTTCTGCGTCGAATGCTGTTGCCTCTTCCATGACATCAGGTCATCAGGAGTATAAAACAGGCAGCCAACGCCATTACATCAGTTTTTCTTGCCCCAAATGTCAGGAGCTCCCCAAATAGGAAGCTAGTATATGGTGTGGAACACCTCCAGTAAAAAGTAAATACCACTGCCATTAAAAATGGCCATAGAGAGGATAGGTAGAAGGATAGAGAAAACCAGGGGACTGGAGGGAGGGAAACCAGGACTGCAACATTGAATACACTTGAACATCTACATTTATGGTAAGTGTACACAAGTGTACTATGTTCTTCATCTTTCACTGTTGCAGTCATCACACTTGGGTTGATTCCCAAAGCTGAGGAAGGATGGAGACAGTCAAGAAGTGTTAGGGTTGGCTAGCAGGCCTTGTAAGACTGCTGTAGCAAATCCAGCTCTGGATTTAGAAAAAAATAGGAAAGTGGTAATGTTTGGTGAAGGTGTGTACAGAACTCCAGGTTGCAGCTTCGAGAATGTCCCTGGCAGGGACTCACCTGAGAAGTGCTGTAGAGGTGGAAGTAGCCCTAGTGGAATGTGTTCTGATCCCATGTGGGGTAGGTTTTCCATGGTGCTTGTAGCAGAAACGGATGCAGTGTGCTATCCATTTGGAAATGGTTTGCTTTGAAATGGCCTTGCCCTCTGCCCCTGTAGCAAAGCTGACTAGCAGCTGGTCAGAATTTCTGAAAGGTTTAGTCCTGTCAAGGTAGAACCTGAGCTGTCTGTGCATGTCCAAGGAGTGCAGGATCCTTTCCCCTTTATTCTAAGGATTAGGGAAGAAGGTTGGTAAATGGATGGACTGGTTTAAAGCCACACTGGACACCACCTTAGGCATAAAGGACGGGTTAGTCCTGAGGGAAGCCCTGTCAGCATGGAAAATAATGAAGGGTTCCAAAGCCATTAGTGCCTGTAACTCAGACACTCTTCTTGCTGAAGTTATGGATAAAAGCAAGGCTGTTTTCCAAGAGAGGAACTTTAACTCTGCTGAAGCAGCAGGTTCAAAAGGGGGAAGTGTGAGCTTTTACCAGTACAAAGTTAAGGTCCCAGGCAGGGGTGGGTTCTCTCCTAGGGTGCCTTAAGTTGTTAGCCCCTCTCAGGAACTGTTTGATGAGAGGGTGAGAAAATAGAGGTGACTCAGTATTATAATAAGCTGAGATGGCAGGGACATGAATCTTAATGGAGGAAATAGTTAGGCCTCTGTGGAGTAGCCCTGTTAGGTAATCCAGGATTTGAGGTAAGGAGGGCACTGCTGTGTCCTTTCTTTGAGACTGATTCCAAGAACAATAGCTTTTCCACTTTTCAGCATAGGATTTCCTAGTACTAGGCCTTCTGTCCTCAAGAATGACATGCAGCACCTGTTTGCTGAGGGTTGCTGGTGGTGTATTCAGAGGATAAGCCAGGCTGCAAGGTTTAGGGTTTGCAACTGCGGATGCAAAATCTGTCCCTCATGCTGAGACAGCAGGAAATGTGTCTGGTGAAGGTGCCATGGTGGCACTGTTGTCATACTGCGTTAGAGTGTATACCAGTGCTGGCATGCCCAGTCTGGGGCAATAAGAATTGCCCTTGGCCTGTCCTGTTTGATCTTGAGTAGTACTTTTGAGAGGAGGGGCAGAGGGAGAAAGGCATAAATTGAGAGGTTTTCCCATTTGAAGGATAGGGCAGCCACCTTCCAGGCCCTGCTAAGAGGGTTTCTGGTGCAGAATTTGCTCAACTGGTGGTTCTCGGGGGAAGCAAAGAGGTCCACCTACGGTGTCCCTCACCGCTGGATTAGAAGGTTGAAGGTGTTGGGCTCCAATTTCCACTCGTGTTGGTCTAGTAGATTTCTGCTTAAGTCGTCTGCCAGTGAATTTTGTTTGCTTGGCAGGAATTGAGCTTGTAGATGCACTTGGTTGCTCAAGGCTGTGTTCCACAGGGTCATGGCCAACCTGCAGAGTGGGTAAGAATGGTTTCCCCCATGCTTGTTTATGTACCATATAACTGTGGTGTTGTCTGTTTTTATCAGCAGCTGTCCTGGAAGGATTAGGTATTTGAAGGCTGTCAGGGCATTCTGTACAGCTAGCATCTCTTTTTGATTGATGTGCAGGAGAATTTGTCCTGGGCTCCACTTGACCTGAATGCATTTGCCTGCCATGTGAGCCCCCCATGCATAGTCTGATGTGTCTGTTGTCAGGGTTTGGGTGGTGAGGGGTTGAGTGAAAGGCAGTCCCTTGTTGTGGTTGCATGCTTCTGCCCACCAAAGGAACTCTGCCCTTAGACAAGGTATGATAGGAATGACTGTTTCCAGGTCCTGAGAAGTACCATTGAAGTTTCCTCATATGCAGTCTTGCATATGGAATTAGCAGAATGCATGAGGCCATGAACCCTAGGGCTTGCAGTATTTTGCTTGCAGATAGCTGCGTTTTGGTGGCCATTTATTTGAAGGAGCTGGTCAAACAGACCTGTTTTTCTGGAGTGAGAAATGCCATCTGGGAAGTTGTGTTCACGCTTGCTCCCAGGAATACAATTTTTTGACTGGGCACCAGTTGAGATTTCTTTTCGTTGATAGTGTACTCCAATGAAGTTAGGAGTCTTTTTACAAATGCCAGGTACTGAAGTACCAATTCCTGACTGTCTGCCTGAATCAAGCAATCGTCCAAGTATGGGAAAATTTGGATATTTCTCTGCAAGCAGTATGCCATGGCTGGAGCCAGGCACTTTGTAAATACTCTGGGTGCAGTAGATAAGCCAAAGGAAAGTGCAGAGAATTGATAGTGCATAAAGCCTGCCCTGAAGCTTAGATATTTCCTGCAAGACTCCCTTATGGGGATGTGCAGATAAGCTTCATTTAAGTCTAGGGTGATTAAGCAGGCATCCTTGGCTAGCATAGGGAGAAGCTGTTGCAGGGTAAGCATTCTGAATTTTGGGACCACCAGAAAGGTGTTGAGAATTGATAGATCCAGGATTGGGCACCAAGAACCATCTTTTCTGGGCACCAGGAACAGTCTGAAGTAGAAACCCTGCCCCCTTTGTTCTACTGGAACAGGTTGAATAGCCCTGACATTGAGCAGGGAAAGTACTTGCTTTTGAGCCTCTGCCCACTGGTTTGGAGAAAGGTCTGGAAACCCGCTTGCGCAAGTAATTGGGCAGGACTGGGAAGGGTAACTGAAAAGTCATTGTGAACTTTTTCCATAAGGGGTGGCTTACCACTCCCTGTTTTTGAGGTGGGGGCACTCCATTGTATAGATCTCTGCATACCCTGAGACTGTAGTCTGGATGGTCTGTTTCCTCTGGGTTTGGACTGAGAAGGCCTGGAAAGGACCAGTTTTTAGAAGGCCAATGCCTACTGAATCTAGGTAGCTGCACTTGCAAGAATTCTTTAACAGTTTGCATGTATTTAGCTTTTTCCTCCATCTTTTTAAGAACTTCTTCTGCTTTGGTGCCAAATAAACAGTCCTTATTTAAAGGAGCATTTAGTATTTTTGATTTGACGTGATCTGGCAAGGTTTGTTCCCTCAGCCAAGCATGCCTTCTCAGTACAGACCCAGTGACTGCAGCCCTGCAAGATGCTTCTAGGGCATCAAAGCCACACTGCAAAATATGATTACTAACATGGTTTGCAGAATGCATTAACTCCTGTAAATCTTTATTTTCTGCACAATCAGGAAGTAACACCATTTTTTTGCTTAATTAGTTCCATAATATGTTGCTGGTACTTCAATATGTGAAACTGGCAATTCAATGCCCTAATGGCAAGAGTTGCAGAGGTATATACCTTCTTACCCCATCTGTCTATAGCTCTGGAATCCCCGTCTGAAGGGGCAGGGTTTTTTGGCTGTAGTAGCCTTAATACCTTTAGAACCCTGGGAAATGGTCTCTGGATCCGCAGTAGGATTCTTAAAGAGAAATGTGTGAGAATCAAGTACTCTGTAGTACCTGTCAGGTTTTCTAGGGGCCGGTGGTAAAGTGTCTGGAGTAAGACTGGATTCCATGAAGACATCATCTACAACATTCAGGACAGGGGGTATAGCTAGAGGCCTGTGCTGAGGCAACTCTAAAAATTCTCTGAGTCTCTTTTTGGACTGAGGGTAGTCCTGGCATTTCCAGCAGAAATGCTCTCTCAAAGTATGCAAGGTTTCACCAAAAGAAAAATCCTCTGGAGGGGAGGCAAAGGGAATGGCTTCCTCTGCATCTGAATCCTTATAGGTTGATAAGGGTATGTCCTGGTAATCAGAAGGGTCAGAGTCACTGGACTCCTGGTCTGTAGAATCAGAATGAAACTCAATTCTTTGTCTCTTAGCAGGGGAAGGCTGGCTTCCCCTAATTAGGGTAATAAAGTCTTCAGCCATTCTAAGTATTTGTTTTTGTGGCATGGGAGCTTGAGCATGCACTTTGGTCGTCGGTTTTCTAGGTGTAGTGCATACTCTGGGCCTGAGAAACTCGGTAGTTTTAGCTAAAAGTGAAGTTGTCAGTTTAATTCAAACATCAGTAGGTCGGAAAACACCCTCAGAAGCCGGTGCCTGCACAGCTGCTCCGGACCCATCCAAAGTAGAGACATCCGCAGGTTCCATAGTTGAAGAAACATCTCACTGCATACCAGACTCCGAATGGGTCTCAGCAGAGGCCTGCGAATCTGTAGAAGTGGGCATCAGGGGCTGCAAAGGCACCTCACTGAGTACCGGCGGACTGGCGACTAGCTTAACAGAAGCGTTGTTGGCAGTTATGGACCTATGTGGTCTGTCTCTGCCTTTATCTTTACATTTTTTCGGAAGATCGTTAGTCGGATGGCTTATCAAAGCCATTTTGGAATACAGAGAATGTGAGCAAAAGAATTTAGTGACATAAATAGCCCAAAGACGAATGGTTCAGGTGTTAAACAATGCACAAAGCCGACAGCGAGGGATGTCGTGGTCTGGGCCTAAACAGGTGACGCAGTAAGAATGAAAATCTCTGTGAGGTACTTGCTTTCCACAGGCAAGACAACTGTTAACTTTTTCTGACATAGGTTAGAGCAAGAAAAAAGGATCTCAGTGGGGTACTTAGCTTTAGAAGACTTCAGGTTTGAAACTTGAAAAACGAAAATTTCAGGTAGCGGCCAACCGGCACTTGCGAGTTGCTTCTGCTTCGGGCTCCTTCTCAGCAAGAAAGACTGATGTAATGGCATCGGCTGCCTGTTTTATACCCCTGACGACCTGCCATCATGGAAGAGGCAATAGCATCCGATGCAGAAATCCTAAGACTGGTATTTGGGCTGACTGAGGGCTACCTACAGGCAGATAACCCAAGTGTGATGACTGCAACAGTGAAACACAAAGAACATTGGGCAGATGGGGAGTTTGCTTTAAGTAAACTCAGTGACCACTTTAGGCATAAAAGAAGGATTTGTTTTCCAAGAAAACCTGTCTCTGGAAAATAAAATATGGTTGACTCACCATAAGAGGCTGCAACTCAGACAGCCTTCCTGCAGAGGTCAGAGCAATCAGTAAAACTGTTTTCCAAGTTAAGAACCTCAAGTCAGCCAGGTTCAAATGGAACAAGAGTTAGTTTCTCTAACACAAAATTAAATTAACCTTGATAGAGGATTGAGAAAGGCCATTGTAGAACCAGAGAACAACTAGCCATGAATGGGTGCTGGTTATATTGTTTGTACCAACTAGAAAACCTTTTCCATTTACTAATATATGATTTTCTAGCTTTCTTACCTCCATTCATACCTGCTGCACATCCTCAGTAAACAGGTGCCTAAAGGGAATTAAGACGGTATCTGTGAGAAAGCTTGTGGTAACTGCCCCTGGCCATTTCCAAAAGAAGGGAGAATCATGGTTGCCTAGGGCAGAAGGGAGTCACAACAGTGATTTTGGGGGAGTCCTTTGGATACTTCAGAAGTGCCCTGGATATCAGTGAAAAAGGTGGAAAAGCATACAGGAATATTCCTGCCCAAGGGAAAGAAAAGGCATCTGTCTTCCAGACCTTCTTGCATGGAGTCCTGGTGCAGAATCTTGCCAACTGATTGTTCAGAGAGGAGGCAAATAGGTCTGCTTAAGGAACTCCCCACAGATGGATCAAATCTTGGATGACCCCTGATCTAGTTTCCATTCATGAGGGTCTGCCACTCAGTTTTGCTCTGACAAAATGTAGGATGCCTGCAGAGTGAGATTGTGCTGTGAAGCTATATCCAAAGCTAAGAGGTCTAGTCTGCAAAGGGGATGTGATCTGGTTCTCCCATGCTTGTTGATTTACTACATGACTGTTTTATTGTCTCTCACAACTTGAAGAGGGCCCAAGAACCAAAGATGATTCAGAGAGTTGAGTGCCTTGATCAGGACAATCATCTCTTTTATATTTATGTGCTTGCATCTGTCACTGGTGTTCCACATACCTTGCACTTTTATCCTTCCTGAAACTGTTTCCGAACCAATTTTTGAGGCATCTGTGGTGACTGACTGCTTTGGAGCAGGAAGGAGGAAGGGGAGACCCAGATTTAAGGATATTTGCTGTCTCCTCAAAATAATTTCTCTTTTAAAAAACCCCAGCACTGGGATTTGAGATGTTGATGCTGGGACCAAAAAGTCTTAAGAGATAATTTATCTTTCTCATGTACAGTCTTGCCAGGGGTATTGTACGAATCACAGATGCCATTAGATCCAAAATCTGAGGTATTCCCTCACAGTGACCAAAGTCTAAGTTGAAAAAACCTTAGAAACACATCAAAGTAAAGGTCTATTTTTCCTGTAGAATAATAGCTCTTTGAACTGAGGTGTCAAGCTAACATCCCAGGAGCAAAATTCTGTGTTAAGGAGTCAAAAAAAGAGTTTTGAACATTGTCTTGGAATCCCAGTTTGTGCAAGAGAGCTCTCACCAAAGTGACATATTCCTGACACTTTGAAAAAGAGTCTACAAAAACAAGCAAGTCATCTAAATATGGAAAAATGCGGATACCTTGTAGCCTGCAATGAGATATAACTGGAGTTAGACACTTTGTACACACTTTTGGTGCAGTGGATACTCCAAAGGTTAAGACAGAGAACTGGCAATGTGATCCAGACATACAAAACCTTAAAAAACATCTGAAGTCTAGATGAACAGAGATGTAAGGATAAGCATCTTTTAAATCTAGTGTTGCCAAGAAATTTAAAAGTGGAAGAGGTAACAGGTTGTAAAGTGACATCATTTTGAGTTTCGGCAGTCACAAACAGGTTTAGGAAAGAAAGATATAAAACTGGTCTCCAAGGATTTTCTTTCTTTAACACTAAAAACAACTGGGAAGGAGGAACTTACGCTTGCATAAGGACTTACCATAACAGATGATATACTAATCACTGTTACAGTATTCCTGACAAATGGATGATTCTCAGAACTGGGGGAGGAAAAAAGGTTGGCTGACTACTGAGTAGAAGAGTTGTCCAACAGTCTAGACAAAATTGATTGGGCAAAGGCTGCCCTGGACCTGGAGAAAACATAAATTCTGTTGTACTTGGTAAAGGTGTGTGCAGAGGACCAAGTGTCAACCCCTAAGATAGACTTTGAGTCTATTCATTTGTGAAATGCCCCTGAAGAAGTCATTGCCTTAGTGGAATGTATTTTAGGGGGAGAAGGCAAGGTGTTACTATAGTGCAAGTAGCAGGAAGAGAGAGCAATAGAAATCAAAGCTGCAACAGTTTGTTTGGAGACTGGCTGACCCAGTTTAGGGCTCATACATGATAACAAAAACATCTAGACAGTCTTTCTGAAGGATTTTGTTTTGTCCAGATAAAGTCAGACTTGCCTGTGAATGTAAAAAAAATGCAATATCCTTTCCCCCCTACTTTGTGGATTGGAAAATAAACTGGGAAGATGGATAGCCTGACTGAGGGACAGTTTGTTAATTACCTTAGGCATGAAGGACAGATTAGTACTGACAGTCACCTTGTCCTTTTGAAAAATAAGAAAAGGCAAGGTTAGGATGGCCATCACAGCTTGCAACTCAGAAACTCTCCCAGCAGAAGTAAGAGCCAAGAGGAGGATCGTTTTCCAAGCACAGACTTTTAGAGAAGGAGAAGATGCTAGCTCAAAAGGAGGCAGTGTAAGCTTTTCTAGCACAAAATCAAAATACCAAGAGGGTGAAATGGGTTTCCTTGGTGGGTTTAGATGCAGAACTCCTCTAAGGAAAAGTTTGATCTCTGTCCTTGCCATAAGTGTAGTGCAAAGAGGAAGGCAGGCATTGATAGCTGACAGGTGAGCTTTTACAGAAGAGTAGGCCAAACTTGATAGAAGTAGTTCACAGAGATATTGCAGTAACCAAGAACTTGTGATAAGAATGGGTCCTGACTATGTTTACAGCACAAACAGAAAATCTTTTCCATTAAGCTGTGTAAGATTTTCTACTAGTGGGTCATCTGGCCTCTTGTAGGACTTAACACAATTTACAGAGAAGATGTATCTTGGAGGAATTAAAATCCTATCATTCATAGGGTCAAACTGAGAGATGGAAGATTTGGGTTTAGCAGCAATCCTTTTTGCTGAGTTACCAGTTCCAGATGAAGAGGAATTTCCCTTAGTCAGGTGAAATAGCAAGGGAAAGCAATGCTGCCTCAACTAAAATGGTGCCAGTAAAATGAGTGTGGGTGCTTCCTTTTGTGCCTTGAGAAGAATTTCTGGAAGAAGCGGCAGAGGTGGAAAAGCACAGACAAGCTTCCCTGTCCACTGGAAAATGCATCTGTCCTCCAGGTTGTGGGACAAGGGTCTCCGCTGCAAAACTGGGGGACCTGAAGGTTGGTTAATGATGCAAAGAGGTATACATGAGGAGTGTCCCATTGAAGGGTGATAATCTGGAAAACCTCCCTGTTCAAAGTGCATTCATGAGGGTCCTCCATGGAGCAGCATTAGAAGTTTGCACATTGTCCTCAGAAGGGATGTATGTGGCTATGAGAGTGATGTCCATTTCAGTTGTCAAGTTCCATGTCACCTGTGCTAACCTGCAAAGCTGGTAAGATCTGGTGTCTCCCTTCTTGTTTATTTACAATACAACCAAGGTTTTGACTGTCTTCACTAGGTGTAGCCTGGGTTTCCAGAGGTGGGCAAAAATCCAAACAGCTTGTGGAAGAGCCCTTATTTCTTTCAGAATTATATGTTCCTTCAGGAACTCAGGTTGCCATTTCCCCTGCACTCACTGTGATCTTGTTCAGGCACCCCATGCCTCATCCAAGGAATCTGTGTGAAACTGCTGAAGAGGAGGAGGTGGCATAAATGCCAACCCTTCATTGACTATGACCTGTCCCTTCCACCAAAGTAGCTCCTTTAGACAAGAAAGGACAGGAAACAGGGTGACCTAGGGGTGACAGTGTTGGGACCACACAGATTTCAATTGCCACTGGATTTTTCTTATGTAAACTCTGTCCAGGGGAAGCATACGGATTGTGGCTGTCATTAATCCCAGTCCTTAGCATCTCCCTTGCTGAGCAATGGATTTTGTGTGTAGGAAAGTTTGGGGGAAAAACTGAACATACTGTGAACTGTCACCTGGGGGAGGAAGGCATGCATTTTCTTTGCGTCCAGTCTGAGACCCAGGAAAACCAGATCCTGTGGAGGGACCATGCAAGATTTTTTGTAGTTTATAGTGAAACCCAGACCTGTCAGAAGTTGGAGGGTGACGTAGATGCTGAAAAAGAAGAATTTCTGGAGAGAAAGCCTGGCTCAGTTGGTCATCCAGGTAGGTAAAATTTAAATTCCCTGAGTGTGATAGAAAGGTACTACAAGATCCAGGCACTTTGTAAACACTCTTGAAGCTGTGGAAAGACCAAAAGACAGAACAGTAAATTTAAACTGTAAAGAGCCACAGAAAAACCTGAGGAATCCCCACAAGAAGGATGAATGGGTATGTGTATGTAGGCATTCTTCAGATCTAGGGACACTAAGAAAGCTTGGGGAAAGATGAAAGGCAGAACAGTGTGAAGAGAGCCTTTTGAAGGATGGTACTTTCAAGTAAGTGTTTAGGAAAGACAGATCTCCACTACCTTTCTTTCCATGAGACCAGAAAAACCCTGGAGTAAAACCTTTTTTCCCAAGAAGTCCTTTGGGCTTGCTCGATAGTGCCCTGATTTAATAAGTCTTGAATAATGGACCTGCTGGTTAGATAGGTATGCATCCCAGAGACTACCACATCTATGCAACAGGCTATCCATCCATGTGAAGCAGAGTTCCTCCCCAACCCAATTCAAGTGCAGCTGGGACAACTGGATGGGAAACCGGAAATTCATCCCTGGTTTGGCACCTTGTCTCTAATAGACAGAGGTAACCTGTAAATGGTTCATCTCCCAGGCCCATGCTTACACTTATCAACGGTATCAGAACTTGTCAGAGATTTGGGATGCATGGCTAGGTTTAAAAAGGCCCCTGTGGTCGTTAGCCTAGTAAATACCTATGAACTTATGTAGAGTCAAGTACTCTGTAGTACCTGTCAGGTTTTCTAGGGGCCGGTGGTAAAGTGTCTGGAGTAAGACTGGATTCCATGAAGACATCATCTACAACATTCAGGACAGGGGGTATAGCTAGAGGCCTGTGCTGAGGCAACTCTAAAAATTCTCTGAGTCTCTTTTTGGACTGAGGGTAGTCCTGGCATTTCCAGCAGAAATGCTCTCTCAAAGTATGCAAGGTTTCACCAAAAGAAAAATCCTCTGGAGGGGAGGCAAAGGGAATGGCTTCCTCTGCATCTGAATCCTTATAGGTTGATAAGGGTATGTCCTGGTAATCAGAAGGGTCAGAGTCACTGGACTCCTGGTCTGTAGAATCAGAATGAAACTCAATTCTTTGTCTCTTAGCAGGGGAAGGCTGGCTTCCCTAATTAGGGTAATAAAGTCTTCAGCCATTCTAAGTATTTGTTTTGTGGCATGGGAGCTTGAGCATGCACTTTGGTCGCCGGTTTTCTAGGTGTAGTGCATACTCTGGGCCTGAGAAACTCGGTAGTTTTAGCTAAAAGTGAAGTTGTCAGTTTAATTCAAACATCAGTAGGTCGGAAAACACCCTCAGAAGCCGGTGCCTGCACAGCTGCTCCGGACCCATCCAAGGGAGAGACATCCGCAGGCTCCACAGTTGAAGAAGCATCTCACGGCATGTCAGACTCGAATGGGTCTCAGCAGAAGTCTGCGAATCTGTAGAAGTGGGCATCAGGGGCTGCAAAGGCACCTCACTGAGTACCGGCGGACTGGCGACTAGCTTAACAGAAGCGTTGTTGGCAGTTATGGACCTATGTGGTCTGTCTCTGCCTTTATCTTTACATTTTTCGGAAGATCGTTAGTCGGATGGCTTATCAAAGCCATTTTGGAATACAGAGAATGTGAGCAAAAGAATTTAGTGACATAAATAGCCCAAAGACGAATGGTTCAGGTGTTAAACAATGCACAAAGCCGACAGCGAGGGATGTCGTGGTCTGGGCCTAAACAGGTGACGAGTAAGAATGAAAATCTCTGTGAGGTACTTGCTTTCCACAGGCAAGACAACTGTTAACTTTTTCTGACATAGGTTAGAGCAAGAAAAAAGGATCTCAGTGGGGTACTTAGCTTTAGAAGACTTCAGGTTTGAAACTTGAAAACGAAAATTTCAGGTAGCGGCCAACCGGCACTTGCGAGTTGCTTCTGCTTCGGGCTCCTTCTCAGCAAGAAAGACTGATGTAATGGCATCGGCTGCCTGTTTTATACCCCTGACGACCTGCCATCATGGAAGAGGCAATAGCATCCGATGCAGAAATCCTAAGACTGGTATTTGGGCTGACTGAGGGCTACCTACAGGCAGATAACCCAAGTGTGATGACTGCAACAGTGAAACACAAAGAACATTGGGCAGATGGGGAGTTTGCTTTAAGTAAACTCAGTGACCACTTTAGGCATAAAAGAAGGATTTGTTTTCCAAGAAAACCTGTCTCTGGAAAATAAAATATGGTTGACTCACCATAAGAGGCTGCAACTCAGACAGCCTTCCTGCAGAGGTCAGAGCAATCAGTAAAACTGTTTTCCAAGTTAAGAACCTCAAGTCAGCCAGGTTCAAATGGAACAAGAGTTAGTTTCTCTAACACAAAATTAAATTAACCTTGATAGAGGATTGAGAAAGGCCATTGTAGAACCAGAGAACAACTAGCCATGAATGGGTGCTGGTTATATTGTTTGTACCAACTAGAAAACCTTTTCCATTTACTAATATATGATTTTCTAGCTTTCTTACCTCCATTCATACCTGCTGCACATCCTCAGTAAACAGGTGCCTAAAGGGAATTAAGACGGTATCTGTGAGAAAGCTTGTGGTAACTGCCCCTGGCCATTTCCAAAAGAAGGGAGAATCATGGTTGCCTAGGGCAGAAGGGAGTCACAACAGTGATTTTGGGGGAGTCCTTTGGATACTTCAGAAGTGCCCTGGATATCAGTGAAAAAGGTGGAAAAGCATACAGGAATATTCCTGCCCAAGGGAAAGAAAAGGCATCTGTCTTCCAGACCTTCTTGCATGGAGTCCTGGTGCAGAATCTTGCCAACTGATTGTTCAGAGAGGAGGCAAATAGGTCTGCTTAAGGAACTCCCCACAGATGGATCAAATCTTGGATGACCCTGATCTAGTTTCCATTCATGAGGGTCTGCCACTCAGTTTTGCTCTGACAAAATGTAGGATGCCTGCAGAGTGAGATTGTGCTGTGAAGCTATATCCAAAGCTAAGAGGTCTAGTCTGCAAAGGGGATGTGATCTGGTTCTCCCATGCTTGTTGATTTACTACATGACTGTTTTATTGTCTCTCACAACTTGAAGAGGGCCCAAGAACCAAAGATGATTCAGAGAGTTGAGTGCCTTGATCAGGACAATCATCTCTTTTATATTTATGTGCTTGCATCTGTCACTGGTGTTCCACATACCTTGCACTTTTATCCTTCCTGAAACTGTTTCCGAACCAATTTTTGAGGCATCTGTGGTGACTGACTGCTTTGGAGCAGGAAGGAAGAAGGGGAGACCCAGATTTAAGGATATTTGCTGTCTCCTCAAAATAATTTCTCTTTTAAAAAACCCCAGCACTGGGATTTGAGATGTTGATGCTGGGACCAAAAAGTCTTAAGAGATAATTTATCTTTCTCATGTACAGTCTTGCCAGGGGTATTGTACGAATCACAGATGCCATTAGATCCAAAATCTGAGGTATTCCCTCACAGTGACCAAAGTCTAAGTTGAAAAAACCTTAGAAACACATCAAAGTAAAGGTCTATTTTTCCTGTAGAATAATAGCTCTTTGAACTGAGGTGTCAAGCTAACATCCCAGGAGCAAAATTCTGTGTTAAGGAGTCAAAAAAAGAGTTTTGAACATTGTCTTGGAATCCCAGTTTGTGCAAGAGAGCTCTCACCAAAGTGACATATTCCTGACACTTTGAAAAAGAGTCTACAAAAACAAGCAAGTCATCTAAATATGGAAAAATGCGGATACCTTGTAGCCTGCAATGAGATATAACTGGAGTTAGACACTTTGTACACACTTTTGGTGCAGTGGATACTCCAAAGGTTAAGACAGAGAACTGGCAATGTGATCCAGACATACAAAACCTTAAAAAACATCTGAAGTCTAGATGAACAGAGATGTAAGGATAAGCATCTTTTAAATCTAGTGTTGCCAAGAAATTTAAAAGTGGAAGAGGTAACAGGTTGTAAAGTGACATCATTTTGAGTTTCGGCAGTCACAAACAGGTTTAGGAAAGAAAGATATAAAACTGGTCTCCAAGGATTTTCTTTCTTTAACACTAAAAACAACTGGGAAGGAGGAACTTACGCTTGCATAAGGACTTACCATAACAGATGATATACTAATCACTGTTACAGTATTCCTGACAAATGGATGATTCTCAGAACTGGGGGAGGAAAAAAGGTTGGCTGACTACTGAGTAGAAGAGTTGTCCAACAGTCTAGACAAAACTGATTGGGCAAAGGCTGCCCTGGACCTGGAGAAAACATAAATTCTGTTGTACTTGGTAAAGGTGTGTGCAGAGGACCAAGTGTCAACCCCTAAGATAGACTTTGAGTCTATTCATTTGTGAAATGCCCCTGAAGAAGTCATTGCCTTAGTGGAATGTATTTTAGGGGGAGAAGGCAAGGTGTTACTATAGTGCAAGTAGCAGGAAGAGAGAGCAATAGAAATCAAAGCTGCAACAGTTTGTTTGGAGACTGGCTGACCCAGTTTAGGGCTCATACATGATAACAAAAACATCTAGACAGTCTTTCTGAAGGATTTTGTTTTGTCCAGATAAAGTCAGACTTGCCTGTGAATGTAAAAAAAATGCAATATCCTTTCCCCCCTACTTTGTGGATTGGAAAATAAACTGGGAAGATGGATAGCCTGACTGAGGGACAGTTTGTTAATTACCTTAGGCATGAAGGACAGATTAGTACTGACAGTCACCTTGTCCTTTTGAAAAATAAGAAAAGGCAAGGTTAGGATGGCCATCACAGCTTGCAACTCAGAAACTCTCCCAGCAGAAGTAAGAGCCAAGAGGAGGATCGTTTTCCAAGCACAGACTTTTAGAGAAGGAGAAGATGCTAGCTCAAAAGGAGGCAGTGTAAGCTTTTCTAGCACAAAATCAAAATACCAAGAGGGTGAAATGGGTTTCCTTGGTGGGTTTAGATGCAGAACTCCTCTAAGGAAAAGTTTGATCTCTGTCCTTGCCATAAGTGTAGTGCAAAGAGGAAGGCAGGCATTGATAGCTGACAGGTGAGCTTTTACAGAAGAGTAGGCCAAACTTGATAGAAGTAGTTCACAGAGATATTGCAGTAACCAAGAACTTGTGATAAGAATGGGTCCTGACTATGTTTACAGCACAAACAGAAAATCTTTTCCATTAAGCTGTGTAAGATTTTCTACTAGTGGGTCATCTGGCCTCTTGTAGGACTTAACACAATTTACAGAGAAGATGTATCTTGGAGGAATTAAAATCCTATCATTCATAGGGTCAAACTGAGAGATGGAAGATTTGGGTTTAGCAGCAATCCTTTTTGCTGAGTTACCAGTTCCAGATGAAGAGGAATTTCCCTTAGTCAGGTGAAATAGCAAGGGAAAGCAATGCTGCCTCAACTAAAATGGTGCCAGTAAAATGAGTGTGGGTGCTTCCTTTTGTGCCTTGAGAAGAATTTCTGGAAGAAGCGGCAGAGGTGGAAAAGCACAGACAAGCTTCCCTGTCCACTGGAAAATGCATCTGTCCTCCAGGTTGTGGGACAAGGGTCTCCGCTGCAAAACTGGGGGACCTGAAGGTTGGTTAATGATGCAAAGAGGTATACATGAGGAGTGTCCCATTGAAGGGTGATAATCTGGAAAACCTCCCTGTTCAAAGTGCATTCATGAGGGTCCTCCATGGAGCAGCATTAGAAGTTTGCACATTGTCCTCAGAAGGGATGTATGTGGCTATGAGAGTGATGTCCATTTCAGTTGTCAAGTTCCATGTCACCTGTGCTAACCTGCAAAGCTGGTAAGATCTGGTGTCTCCCTTCTTGTTTATTTACAATACAACCAAGGTTTTGACTGTCTTCACTAGGTGTAGCCTGGGTTTCCAGAGGTGGGCAAAAATCCAAACAGCTTGTGGAAGAGCCCTTATTTCTTTCAGAATTATATGTTCCTTCAGGAACTCAGGTTGCCATTTCCCCTGCACTCACTGTGATCTTGTTCAGGCACCCCATGCCTCATCCAAGGAATCTGTGTGAAACTGCTGAAGAGGAGGAGGTGGCATAAATGCCAACCCTTCATTGACTATGACCTGTCCCTTCCACCAAAGTAGCTCCTTTAGACAAGAAAGGACAGGAAACAGGGTGACCTAGGGGTGACAGTGTTGGGACCACACAGATTTCAATTGCCACTGGATTTTTCTTATGTAAACTCTGTCCAGGGAAGCATACGGATTGTGGCTGTCATTAATCCCAGTCCTTAGCATCTCCCTTGCTGAGCAATGGATTTTGTGTGTAGGAAAGTTTGGGGGAAAAACTGAACATACTGTGAACTGTCACCTGGGGAGGAAGGCATGCATTTTCTTTGCGTCCAGTCTGAGACCCAGGAAAACCAGATCCTGTGGAGGGACCATGCAAGATTTTTTGTAGTTTATAGTGAAACCCAGACCTGTCAGAAGTTGGAGGGTGACGTAGATGCTGAAAAAGAAGAATTTCTGGAGAGAAAGCCTGGCTCAGTTGGTCATCCAGGTAGGTAAAATTTAAATTCCCTGAGTGTGATAGAAAGGTACTACAAGATCCAGGCACTTTGTAAACACTCTTGAAGCTGTGGAAAGACCAAAAGACAGAACAGTAAATTTAAACTGTAAAGAGCCACAGAAAAACCTGAGGAATCCCCCACAAGAAGGATGAATGGGTATGTGTATGTAGGCATTCTTCAGATCTAGGGACACTAAGAAAGCTTGGGGAAAGATGAAAGGCAGAACAGTGTGAAGAGAGCCTTTTGAAGGATGGTACTTTCAAGTAAGTGTTTAGGAAAGACAGATCTCCACTACCTTTCTTTCCATGAGACCAGAAAAACCCTGGAGTAAAACCTTTTTTCCCAAGAAGTCCTTTGGGCTTGCTCGATAGTGCCCTGATTTAATAAGTCTTGAATAATGGACCTGCTGGTTAGATAGGTATGCATCCCAGAGACTACCACATCTATGCAACAGGCTATCCATCCATGTGAAGCAGAGTTCCTCCCCAACCCAATTCAAGTGCAGCTGGGACAACTGGATGGGAAACCGGAAATTCATCCCTGGTTTGGCACCTTGTCTCTAATAGACAGAGGTAACCTGTAAATGGTTCATCTCCCAGGCCCATGCTTACACTTATCAACGGTATCAGAACTTGTCAGAGATTTGGGATGCATGGCTAGGTTTAAAAAGGCCCCTGTGGTCGTTAGCCTAGTAAATACCTATGAACTTATGTAGAGTTGTGAACAGGCTGGCATCTTGAAAACCAAACAGTAAGTCTTTGTCCAAGGCAGAGACTAAAATTTTTGATTTGAAATCCTCAGGATAGGCTGACTGTGAAGTCATGCATATTTGTGAATTACAGATCCAGTAGCAGCTGCCATAGAAGAAGTATCCACAGCATCATATCTGCATGTGATGCAGTGTCTGGCTATTTGAGAGGCCTTCGAAAATACGCTCAGCATTTGATGCTTAGACTCTACTGTAGGAGGGGCTAGTATAACTTTGTTTAACGAATGCAGGACAGAGATCAAGTACTTTATAACTTGAGTCTAGCAGTTAACTGCCCTAAAAGCAAGGGTAGCAGAGGTGTAAACCTTCTCTCCCCATCTATCCATAGTCTTACTGTCTAGGTCCATAGGTAGGGCACTACCACTGCACAGAAGCTTAGAGGGCTTATCTGAAAACACAGATACTGCAGAGGGGTTTGGAATTGGACTATTGTAAAATATTTTAGGTCATCAGGCACTCTGTAAAACCTGCATGATCTTTTAGGAGTTAGGGTTAAAAATTAGGTGCAGAAAATGTGGACTGAAAGGCATCCTGGAAAGCCTCAAGGCCAGGAGGTATTGGAGAAGGGGCAGGGGTAGCCATCTTCAAGAGGGTATAATACCTCTTGAAGAGGTATTATACCCTCTTGAAGATGGCTACAAGAGGGTATAATACCTCTTCTGAACATCATAGATCTGCATGGATTGCCCTTCAAAGTGTTTTATCATGATTTTTATAGTCTCCCCACAAGAAGCTTCTTCAATAGGGGAATCCGGTAAGAGGGAGTTCTCTTTATCGGAAAAGATTTGTCCTGTTCTTCATCATCAGAACAGAAAACTATAGTATTCTTTTGAGGAATAGCTTGTAGTTGCAGACACTCAAAGGAGAGAGGTTTCAAAGCTATAATAGCATTGAACACAAACCTTGTGAGAATTCTATTCACTCCTTTTCCCTAGCTGCTGAGGGAGAGGTCACATGCCTAGTTTTCATTTTCTTTTTAGAAGTGATGTCCATCTGGATGAGACACGGAGGTTCAGAACCCTGTCGGACTTCCATTGGACAGCCAAGGATCTCTTTCCTAACTAAATGTTTAGGGATATTGTGCTTTCTCTTGGAAATGATCAGACACAGTTAATCAGATGTATCAGCAGTCTGCAAGGCCTCATGAACCATATTGACCTTGGATAGGGTCTCGGTAGTCGGCAACTGATAAGTAGCCTAATGTACCCGTAAATTTTGGAACTTCAGCGGGTACAACAGAATCAGAAGTGCTGCACTACAGATCCATTCATGGCTTCTTTAGTTTGTTCTTTGGTGGCAGATGGACATCTGAGGATGCTGAGTCAGCCATCTTGGACTGAGTGAAAAACTGAAAGGCTGCCAGCCCAGCTAGATAGAATTTTGTAGATAATTCAATGTCATTGCAAATATTAATATAATCCACAGGCTGTTTTATAACTGTAAGAAAACTAAATGTAAGAAAAACTGTGTTATATGTTCTGAACTTCAAAAATGTAACCACAGTGCACCCTGCTGGAAGAAAGCTGATAAAGTATAGCATTTTATGACTGTTTGATCTCAAAGCTCATAGACGGGATGTCTGGATGAAGGAATTCTATTGTCTTAGGACAAGAGTTAATTGCTACATTTTATATGTATAATGTCTTTTATTGCTGTGGCTTCCTGACCAGATGCAAGGTTACTAAGAAATGTAAATTTAGAGTTTCTAGTAGCCTGGGAGCCAGAAAAGTGTCAAGCATGATGTAATCTAAAATGAGTCAGCAGTGGTGTATTATTAATTTAAGAGATCTGAGAGAGAAAGAGAGAGTGTCCGAACCTGAACACATCTACTCACCAGTACTCTGCACTTGCTCTGTATGTATGTAAGTTATTTAGAACATTATTTCTCTTAGAAATAGATAGAAAATAGTAAGTGTAGTCCTGCTTTTTTCTATATTTGTCAGACTATTCTACAGTATTATTTTAAGCATTTCCTGTGTCTGAACTCTTGACTAGCACTGTACTGAATTGAGGAGATTTGTCTTGTGTTTTTATCATTTATTATTAAATATTTGTAAACCTTTCAACTGTGGCTGTTTTGTGTAGCGATAATTTAAGCTCTAGAGTACCTGCATGTATTTAGTGATACTGTACTAAGCCACTCCATTTAGCCTTAAAAGTTCTGGTCATACTTACAAATTGGATAATAATATTGCACAGTAAAATTGGACACCCTTTGGAAAGGGCTTTATTGGTAACTGACAAATAGGGGGTTCTGGTGGCAGTGGATTACTACCTTATAGCCTGGACAGAAGGGGCACAGCTAGTGAACCTGCGCCAGCCTTCGCCAGGAGTGTCTCTGTGGTTGTATATAAATCATATCTCAAAATGTGTGTGTGTGTGTGTGTGTTTGTGTGTGTCAGCTACTTGGGCAGGGACAGGAAGCATTGGTTGGAAAGAGAGGGTGCAGGAGGTTTTAGCTTGATCACTAGGCTGAGACCTGTACCCTATAGCTGTGCCAGTGAAGAGTCTTATTGGGGATCTGGAGAGAAAGAGAGAAACCAGCCCCGGACTGACTGTGATCTCTGTGTGCTCTTAAGGGAAATTGTACTTTACTGTGTGTGTACTTGTTATCCTTCCCAATGTGGACGCCCCTCACTGGTGTTAGTGGTGAGGACTGAGGCTCCTTGATTACTGGGCCAGTGCATGGGTGTCAGATATTAATTAGTTGGCAGTGGTGGGATATCCACACCACCATATTAATTGTTTGGCACATACTAATTGGCTTGTAGTGGTGTGGATAGTGAATTCCTGTAGCTTGTGTACAGTGATCACTGAAAGTGTTTTTGTACTCTAAATCAGCCACACAGTGAATATTCAGACTTCAGATCACAACAGTTTTATTTCTTTTGTTAGCTTAGTTAGCCAGGTAGAGCAAGCAAGCATGTCAGCAGAAGAGTATGGCAAGCTGACAAGGAGCCAGTTGGCTGAGATGTGCTACACTAAGGGAGTGGTGCATAGAAACCTGACTAAGGCAGGCATGATTGCAGGTTTGGTCACAACCACATCAGAAAATAGCAATCAGGAGGACGATCCGACTGGCCATCGAGATGTACAACACTCAGAGAATGGACAGCTCAACTTTTCTGCAGAGGACTTAAAACTCCATCTGGAGCTAAAGAGACTTGAGTTGGAGGCCAGACATTTGGAAAATAGATGTAGCAGAGAGAGACTGAGACGTCTACTGGCTGTAGAGAATGAGAAACTACTACACCTGGTAGCTGAGGAGAAGGCGAATGCAACCAGTAAGGCCATGTGGCATACTGATGTCCACAGAGGCAAGGTGGGGAAAAAAGGTAAGGGAGCCAGTAAGTGGGAAGGACAAAATGCCAGTAGTAGGTTGTCTTGAGACAACAGGGGTACCGAACTACGATCCTGCAGATGTCCTGATAGGGAAGGATTTGGATGAGGCAGTACCATGTGTTAATGCAGTTACATGCAGTTTGGCTAGGAGATAAGCATGTGGGTCTGGTAGCCTGGAAGAGACCCAATTGCACACTTGCAGCCAGGACTGATAGGTGGTTACTTCATGGAGGGAGCTATGCTGTAGCAGTGAGACTGAAGGTGAGCCACAGCTGCTTGTGAGTACTGATGTCCCCTTGGACAGAGTGACTGCAAAGGCAGAGGTGAGTAGTAGTACTCAGGCTGATAGTGAGCACCACTGTCAGAGGATGCCAGACTTCCTGTTGAAGGGGAGCTGGGAAGAGTTACAAAGAGAGAGTTGAGAAAGGCTCAGCTCTCAGACCCTACACTGCAAGGCCTGAGGCAGGTAGCTAGTGAGGCACCTGATTCTCCAGGGAAGGGGGAATCTGTATACTGGGACAAAGGGTTACTTTATAGAAAGTGGAACCCTGAGGGAGGGCTAGAAGGTGAGAGAATACAGCAGTTGGTAGTGACTAGAGCCTGCCGTCTGGCGCTTCTAGCCATAGCCCATGATATTCCATTAACAGGTCATATGGGCATAAAACATACAAAAAGACATATTATGCAGAACCTCTACTGGCCTGGAATTCCAGAGATGTAACAGGGTACTGCAGGACCTGTGAGCAGTGCCAAAAAGGTATGCAAGGCAGGAGACAAGGTGAAAGCTCCTTTTATCCCTTTGCCAGTGATTGAGAAGCCATTTCAGAGGGTAGCTATGGATATTATGGGGCCTCTGAGTACCCCAAGTTCCACAGGGAAAAAGTATATCCTAGTGGTAGTAGATTATGCTACAAGATACCTTGATGCAGTGGCGCTGTCCTCCACTGAGGCAGAAAAGGTAGCCCGCATCCCAGGGGAAAGTGTGTTGTCTACCTAAATGTGCATGTAAGCCTGATGGTTCTTTCAAACTCCTACGTGTGCTACATCATTTATATCATTGCAGCAACCCGGTCTATTTGTACTTGAGCCCCGACAGCATGCACACTCGCAGGGATACCCCTCTCTCTCTCTCTCTCTCTCTCTCTCTCTCTCTCTCTCTCTCTCTCTCTCTCTCTCTCTCCTGATCTATCTGTAGTACCCCATCTTCTCCACTAAGTGGCAGCAAAGTTCCACATGATCTTCTCCACCTAAGCCTACTAATGGTACCTTGCTGCTCACTACTGATTCAGTAGATTATTCCCAGATCTAGCATTTCCTCTTATTAAATAAAAGTAAAGTAGTCTACCCTTGGTGTTATCCTCTTAGTTCTTCCCTATCCAGTTGCTCACACTACAGTATACCAGACAGCACAGAAACTCCAACAGTGTCCTGCCCTTAACTGCACTCACTGATACCTGATATTTTTTATTCTTCTTGGCACTCACCTCTGTTGAGGGTCTGAACCCGCTCCGTTCGCCCTACGGGCTCACTCCGCTCCCCACCCTGCCCCCTATTACCACCACCTCTACATTTAACCATCCCTACCCCCTCCCATTTCCATCCTTCTCCCAATCATAAATCATCCTTGCCATCACTCTAAATTACTAACTCCTACCCACCTGAACTATGTCCCCTCCCACATCTATTATAGCACACTAACACACTATACAACCAATTTCCATCTCAAATCCCAATCACCTTACTCCTCAATAACTCCTGAACTCTATCCCTATCACACCACCCTTCACTACAAACCCAGAATCTTTCTTATCATACCAACACCAACATTTCCCTGCCAATCACTCCCAAACAAATCAGCCCAAGATCCCTACAGACAGCCCCAATCTACTATCAACCTCTTAATACAATTACTACATCTTACATCCCTCTCTCTATCAGGTGATATCCATCCCAACCCAGGCCCCATCAACTCTCCGTCCAACCATGTCTCCACCCCCAAACACACCCTCTCTTCTAAATCAATTCGCTTCACAACAATCAATGCTCAAAGCCTTCGCAACAAAGTCCCTACTTTACATGCCTGGCTCTTCGATAATCACCCAGATATTGTCGCTATCACAGAAACCTGGTTAAACCGCATATAACTGATAGTGAAATACTTCCACCTGGCTACCAAATAATCCGCAATGATAGACCCATTAAGAAAGGAGGTGGAGTAGCCTTAGTTTACTCCTCCACCTACACAGTAACTCCTTACACCAACCCTATCCCTACTTTCTCTAAACCAGAACTAACCATATCATCTCCAAAGATTAATAATCACAAAACTATATGCGTAGCCATAATCTACATTCCTCCAGGCCAAAATAACATCCCAATACTTGAAGATATTCTCTCCTGGTTATCTTCCACCTTCAAAAAAGAAACCTATACCCTACGTGACGTAAACATTAACTGGGCCAACATCACCTCTCAACCTCCTTCCCATGCAATCAGTCTCTTTAATTTTACCCAGATAATTAATGCACCCACTAGTCCTAACAAAAATGGAACATCAGGCACAACCCTTGACTGGATACCAGTACCCCACCCCAATCTAATAGCATCCTCCCTGACCCTATCAGTGACCACCTACCTGCCTTCACAGATCGGCAATCATCTCTACTCCTTAAGCAACACCATTACATCCAAACCCACAACCTTTCTAAGTTCAACCCTCAAATATTTAATGACTGCTTAGGCCTAATCAACTGGAACCCCTTAAAAACACTGCCCCTCAACAATGCTATCACCAACTTCAACGAAGCCTTTCTAAATCTACTCAACTACCATGCTCCTCTTAGAACCTCTTCTTCTTCTTTCGGCTGCTCCCGTTAGGGGTCGCCACAGCAGATCAACTGTTTACATTTCTTCCTGTCCTCTGCATCTTGCTCTGTCACACCGACCACCTGCATGTCCTCTCTCACCACATCCAGAAACCTTAACTTAGGCCTTCCTCTTTTCCTGTTACCTGGCAGCTTCATCCTTAGCATCTTTTTCCCAATGTACTCTGCATCCCTCCTCAGCACATGTCCAAACCAACGTAATCTTGCCTCTCTGGCTTTGTCTCCAAACCTTCCAACCTGGGCTGACCCTCGTAATATACTTATTCCTAATCCTGTCCAACCTCGTCACACCCAGTGCAAATCTTAATATCTTCAACTCTGCCACGTCAAGCTCTGTTGCCTGCCTTTTTGTCAATGCCACTGTCTCCAACCCTTATAACATAGCTGGTCTCACTACCCTCTTGTAGACCTTCCCTTTCACTCTTACTGGTACTCGTCTGTCACAAATCACTCCTGACAATCTTCTCCACCCACTCCATCCTGCCTGTACTCTCTTCTTCACCTCTCTTTTACACTCACCATTACACTGAACTATTGATCCCAAGTATTTAAACTCATCCATCTTCGCCACCTCTACTCCCTGCATCCTCACCATTCCTCTATCCTCCCTCTCATTCACACACATATATTCTGTCTTAGTCCTGCTGACTTTCATTTTTCTTCTCTCTAGAGAATACCTCCACCTCTCCACGGTCTCCTCCACCTGTTCCCTACTCTCACTACAGATCACAATGTCATCTGCAAACATCATAGTCCATGGGGACTCCTGTCTGATCTCGTCTGTCAACCTGTCCATCACCACTGCAAATAAGAAAGGGCTCAGAGCTGATCCTTGATGTAATCCCACCTCCACCTTAAATGCATCCGTCACTCCCACCGCAGACCTCATCGCTGTCACACTACCCTCGTACATATCCTGTACCACTCTTACATACTTCTCTGACACTCCCGACTTCCTCATACAATACCACAACTCCTCTCTAGGCACCCTGTCATATGCTTTCTCTAAATCCACAAAGACACAATGCAACTCCTCTTAGAACCAAATGAGTCAAATCTAAAATATCTCCTTGGTTATCCAAAGAAACTAAACAAGTCATGATACTAAGGGATAAAAAGTGGAAGCAGTTCCACATCAACAAAATACCCACTACCCAAGCAGAATACAAACAGCTCTGAAATTCTGTAAAAAAACTAATAACTAGAGACTGTAAATCCTACTACACCAAACTCCAATCAGCACACCCCTCCAACCCTAAACAATTCTGGAATACTATCTCCTCTCTCCTCCATCCTAGAAAAAAAGACAACCCCTGCCCCAACCCAAATCTCTCTGAACTTGATACCGCCACTTTATTCAACTCCTTCTTTGTGGACTGTTATCTAAATTAACCAGATCCTTCCCCAACCTTCATCCTTGCTCTCTCTCCCCACCCTCATCACATCCTTCTGACAGCATACAAAATCCACCCTCCTTCAAACTCAACCCTGCTCCCACAAGCATCATAAAAAAAACTCATATCCCAACTAAAACCTTGCTCTTCTGCACCTGACTACTTACCCCCTTATTTCCTCAAACTTCCAGCCAACAGCATAGCCCTACCTATCTCCATTTTAATAAACTGATCCATCCAAGAATCTCACGTCCCATCTATCTGGAAACAGGCATTCATCATTCCACTCCACAAGGGTGGTAAAAACTATGAAACCACCAACTGTAGGCCAATTGCTATTCTCTCCCCACTCTCAAAAATATTAGAAAAATTTATTCATACCCAACTAATGTCACATCTCACCCACAATAACCTCCTCACCCCCACCCAACATGGTTTCCGCCCTGCCCATAGTAACACTACAGCTCTTCTATCCTTCCTTGAATCCATCAACCAGGCCCATGACAATGGCAAACTAGTATCTTCATATTTCTAGACCTATCCAAAGCCTTCGACACTGTCTCTCATCCCATACTCTTATCACAACTTTCCTCTCTCAACCTTTCACCCTCAGCACTGCCTTGGTTCTCTAGTTACCTCTCTGAAAAAGTCCAAGCTGTGAAATGGAAATCCCCTACATCATCCTTCCTACATACCCCCACTGGTGTACCCCAAGGATCTGTACTAAGACCCCTTCTTTTCAACATTTTCATTAACAACTTTCATCTCTCCATTCCAAATTCCTCTGTAATTCAGTATGCAGATGACTCCACTATCATCTGTACTGCTGACACCCCCTCTGACTTACTATTAAAAACTCAATTGGCCTTTGCAAAAACTGAAACTTGGATGCAGAACAACCACCTTGCCCTAAACGTGACCAAAACCAAACTAATGATATTTACTCCTTCCAGAACTTCCACCATTGATAATTCATCCTTCACTATACTAACCCCAAAAAACACCCCCATTGAAATCGTATCTCGCACAAAGCTCCTTGATGTCATCATCGACAATCATCTAAAATTCAACATCCATATAAATACTGCTATTAAAAAACTCATCAGAAATTAGGTCTCTTGTATCGACATAATCATTTCCTTACTCCAGCTACCAGAAAGGCATTAGCCTCCACCTACCTTCTCCCCTCTCTCACATATGGTGCCGCCCTGCTCACCAATCTCCAACTCGGTTTACAATCCAAGTTAGAATCCTGCTACAATAAAATCAGCAAATTTGCCACCAATTCCAAATATTCATCCCATCACTGCCTCTCTCTTCAATCTCTTCAATGGCTTGAGTTACCAAACTACCTAAACCTGCTAAAACTCTGCACAGCTCATAAACTCATCTTCAAACCTTCTAGCTGTCCAGCTCTCCCCTCCACCTTATCACTCTATATTCCAAATTGCCCACTCCGATCAGAAAACCAAAACCTATTACAAATTCACAAACCCTCTAGGCCCTCTGGCCACCTCCTGTTATCTTACTCCATAGCCAAACTTTGGAACTCCCTCCCACACTCCCTTCGAAGCACTACAAATCCCTCCAACTTCAAATCCCACCTTCACTCACATCTATCCTTCAAGTGGATTTGCCTCTGCTCTTCACCCACGAGTTCCCACTTTTTAATTGATCATTCATACTTAACACACTGCTCTTCTCTTACATCCTCTATTCTACTAACATATCCTCAATATAGACTATAATATGTTCACTCTGTCTATAGAACAAATTTTCACTACCACTAGACCCAGTGGCGGCTGGTGACTTCAAATTAAAGGGGGGCTGCAGAAGACAGCTGAATGGGTGGGGCCAATGGGAAGGGGTGTGACCAGCTAGAAAGGAGTGGAGCTATGCTCAAAACCACAACAACTGGAACTTTAATTAAATACGCTGCCCTGGGTGCCAAACCATCATTACGAGATTCCAATCAAGACAAAATGAAGTATAGAAGAAAAAAATATTTCAATGCATTGGCTACATGACAACTTACTTAATATCTAGCTGGAAACACAAAGGTTGTGCGGCATGAAAAAATAAATTGCTTTTTAAATACATTACTGGAATGCCAGTCAAAATCAAGTATAAAAATAAAACAAGCAGCACTCAGCTCAAACCACTTCTCCTTGCACTGCAGTTCTAATTATAATTTATATTCAGCTTTATAAAATTACCAAGTAACATGCTGAAAGTAGCAATCTCTGTGACACCCCATTTGTAAAAATGTTTCTTATCCAAAAAAGACCTGCTGCCTGACAACTATCTACTTGTTTCATGGAGAACACATGATCAAAGTAAAAAATGAAAAGCAAACAAGAAACAAGCTCAAGATAAATTCCTTAAAGGATTACTGCACTATGGAACACACATGACAGGCATTCTGTTTAGTTTACGGGTAAAGCCTGCAAAGATAACTGCAAGTCTCCAACAAATGTAATGAGCTTCTGAAAACACTGTAATCCCATCCTTTATTACAAATACTGTCATATGCATTTCAATACCTAAGGCTTATACGTTATCTAGTTATGTAAATATTCTCTGCATGGCAACAATGAAAAGGCTTTTCATGTTGGTAATTCTTTAACAGTATGCTTATTAAAGCTTACTTGCATCTTACAATCTCCGACAAGCTTACCTGATGGTCATTAAAGCATTGCTACTTAAATACAGAGCAACAGGGCACTGCAACAGCATGCATTTTCTGAATAATAAGAAGCATAAATCAACAGTATAAAAATATGACAGAAAAGCAGAACATTCTGCAAAATCAAGGACAGATGAAAAGCCACGGTCATACTTGTGGTCTACCTTGGATGGGGAAATACTCTGCACACTTATACTGCATAACTGCTCCTTGCCTTTCTTGGACACATCCAGAGCCACTACAATGGGGAGTGCAACAAGTAGGTCACAGTTTGAAATGTCTCTGGCTGATGGTGATGGCTGTGACACTCATACCTCTCAACCTCAGAGCAAATAATCTGGACAAAGCCATACATAGAAGTGGGACACAGGCCCAAAAATAAAGCCAATTTTTAAATATTGCTCTTATAAACTTAGAAAGATAATAGAATAGTAGTAGGTCTTGCATTAGTATGAATTTTTGAAGGGTATAAAATCTGAAACTCAAATGTCTGCCATTATTTAGTGACTTCATTCTTAAATGATTTGATATGCGGTGGTGGTGCTGCGGTAGCGTTGTCGCCTCATAGCAAGACGTTGTCCCGTTCGATTCTCAGCTAGAGCGTCTTCTGTGTGGAGGCATACGTGAATGGGGCATGCCTTCGTTGAAGGTTGTGCATCAGGGCTGGTAACCCGGTACGTAAAAATCCACTACCAATCATTAGCGGACCGGAGTTCCGCTGTGGCAACCCCTAACCAGGAAAAAGCCGAAAGATACAAACAAATTCTTAAATGATTTGGCAGAAAACCACAAATTTTATGAGGAACAAACCAAAAATAAGAAGCAAAAATATATTCATTCTGCAAAATTCTGGACAGTTGAGAGGTATAGTTCAGCCGGGGCTGTCTGAGTTTGCTGCCCCCCCCCTCACAAAATCATGGTCGAATGGAGCGTCCCCCCTGCAGCCATTCCAATGTCCCATTCCTTGGTTATTTTGCCCCATTTGCCATAAACACTGTAATGGGCATACTGCTTTACTTCTGCGATTATATGGATTTCATTTGAAAGTTTTATTTTATATTTTACAGCATGAACCCTAATAGATATCTGCTAAACAAAGCAATGCAGTCTCGCAATGAAAATAGACTTAGCATTAAAACGTCTCTGCCCTTGAAACTCACATTCATTGAAACAGCAGTGAAACCCACATTCAAAGAAAATACATGTTTTGCCAGTGGCAGATAAAGATTAATTTTGGGCTGTTTTCATATCATAGGCCCCTTGAACACGAAACATACACATGCTCTTTGATACACCTTCCTGACTGTATTAAATTATATTCCTTGTACAATACAGTACAGTTGTTAAGAGGGCTTTTTAAAATTATTGTTTTGAACATTTTTCCAGTAAGCAATGAAACAAAATACATGCACCAATAATGACAAAACTGCCCAATTCAGAACATTTCTATCATAAAAGTCTACTCAAACGTCTAGTCCACCAGTATCAGTAAATCTGCACGATCTCTGAAGAAGTAAAAGTCATCTAAATAATTCCACATTAAAGAAATCTGTTAACTAATGAAGAGGTTACTGCTAGCAAACAACTTTACATGTCATTGTTTCATCTGCAAATAAAGTGCCTGTTGCCCTTGAGAAATAAATTGCCTATGTTGCATTAAAAAAATGATAATGCTAGTAATATCACAATAGGGAATGGATGGCAAACTGATAACAGGTTCATAGTTACTAGGTATCTTGGCCAAAGAGGACTGCAGCATCCATCCCCTTTACAACAGACTACAGTATCAGCAATGGATCTACCTACTGTGGGAGTAGAACCCACAGCCTTCTGCATCAAAAGCAAGTGCACTACCTGTTGTGCTATATACAATGTGAGCAGACTCAGCATAAGCAGCACTAAACATTTGTTCCCCTGCAGCTTTCAGCTCCTTGTAGAATCTACTCGACACCCAGCTGTATCTCTGAACTTTGCAACACAAGAAATCTGGAAAAAGCCAAAATTTATTTGGGTGGGGGGGACAAAAAGCCCAAAAAATAGGGACACATTTTAAACATTGCTTGTATAATGTTGGAAAATTGCTAGAATAAAATGGTGTGTTACCACCATACATTTCACTGCCAAGTATTGAACCCAGGACCCTGTGCAAAACAGCCAGAGCAACATACCACTATACCAAATCATCTATTTTTATGAAAGAAAGGAAGACTGATACTTAACTGGCTACCATTTAGTGAATTCAGTTCTCACCATAGCTGTCAACATCTTAGCACAAAACACATGAACAAAGCCAATAATGGGGGAATACAGCCCCCAAACATATTCAGTGAGTTTGGGTATCACCATAGCTCTCAACCTTGGCACAAAAAACCTGGACGAAGCCAATAATGGGGGAATACAGTCCAAAAAATAGGGACAAATACCCAGAGGACACCAGAGCAAACCCACACAAACCCAGGGAGGACATGTAGACTCCACACAGAAGGCACCCCAGCCAAGAATCAAACCAGACAACCCATAACTGTTAAGCAACACTGCTACCACTGCACTACTGGCTGTGTTAAGTAAAGTAACAAAAATACAGAAACCACAGATTTTATGAGGAACAGAACAAATATGAGGCAAAAATCTGCAAATGTTTTACAAATGGTGGTGGGTAGGGAATTCAGGCTCTTGTCACTTGGGCCCAAGGTACAGGGTTCAAGCCTTATTCCCTACCCACCACCATGAAGCTACTGGGCATTTCACACACACACACACACACACACACACACACACACACACACACACACACACACACACACACACACACACACACACACACACAAAACTCAGCTATGTCCTCTGTAGCAGTCCTGCAGCCCACACACACTGTCCTTCATAAACACCCAACCTGTTTCTGTACTCAGCTTCCTCTGTAGTGATTTGATCAGTCCTCCATAACGGCCCAGCTCCTTTGTAGTGTACTACATCCATCCTCCACAGTGATCCTGCAGCCTGATCAGTCCTCCATAACCCATGAATGCTGTTTGGTCTCCCACGAGATGTCCTCCATAGCATGCTGTTGGGTCTCCCGTGAGATGTGAGGAGGCTGGAGCCTCCTGCTGTTGGTCCAGCCTGCGGGCAATGAGTCTGGTGACCTTCTGGTTTGTGCAGTCGTCACTGCACAGACCTCTGGGCTGGAAGGGCAGAGTTTCTGGACTGCCTAACAGAGCAGTCTGGAGCTTGGAATGCCTGAGCATGCATGCTTGGAGTTCTGATCTGCCTAACACAGCAATCAGGAACTAAGCACACATGTGCGGAGTCTGAGAATTATTTTAATATGGTCAGGGAATGTGGAATTTATTTAATTGATTTTTACAGGTGGGGGACCCATTTTACAGGTGGAGGGGCTGCAGTCCTGCAGTCCTATAGCACGAGCTGACCTATACTACCACTGACTTATAATAAATTCACTAAGTTGTAATGTAATATGTACTGTATGTCTGTTGTTTTTGAACAGCTAAATTCACTAAGTTGTACTGTAAAATGTACTATATGTCTGTTGTTTTGAACAAATTGTCCTCTAAATGATGGATCTAACTTGCTATTGATAATATTTTGACATTTTTGAATTGTAATTTGTCTTGTTACTGTAACTGTGTCATGGAGCTTATCTCCCTGGGCCTCCACTGAAAATGGGCCTTTCAAAGCCCAGCGGACTTCCCCGGTCATCAAACTGTAATAAATAAATAAATAAATGCTTTGTTAGAGATTTTCAGCAGGATAGGTTTCCCAAAAAAATGCTGACTGACAGAGGTGCCAGTTTCATGTCAGACCTGCTGGCTTGTCTGTGGAAGTCCTGTGGGGTGAAGCACCTGAAGAACACCCCCTACCATCCCCAGAGTAATGGTCCTGTTGAAAGGTTAAACTCTACAATCAAGCCCATGCTATGGGGATTTGCAGACCAGTTTAAGAGGGAGTGGGACAAATATTTGCCCCATCTATTGTTTACTTACAGAGAGGTTCCCCAGGAATCCACAGGTTTTTCAAACTTTGAGTTGCTATATGGGCATAGGGTGATGGGACGTCTAGATTTAATTTGAGATGTGTGGGAAAATGAGTGTGTGAATCTCACAAGGAGTCTGTTGTGGCATATGTTCTAAACCTCAGGACTAGGCTCAGGGAAGTCATGGGCTTAGCCCAGGAGAACCTAGCAGAAGCCCAACAACAGAAATAGGTATGGTATGACAGGAATGCTCGAGCTAGAGAGTATGCTGTAGGGCAGCAGGTAATGGTTCTCATTCCTGTCAGACACAGCAAGCAGCTTGAGAGGGACCCTACAAGATGATAAGAAAGGTAAGTGATGTTAACTACGTGGTGGAACTGTTAGGCTGGAGGCAGGGGCACAAATTGTACCATGTTAACATGATGAAATCTTACCATGATAGGGAGGCCCTTGTGCTAAGTATTTGCAGTGGATTGCAGGAGGAGTCTGAGGGAGATCTGGTGACTGATCTCCTCAGTGAGGCTCGGACTGACACCTCAGTGGAAGGGATAGCAATGTCCCAGCAGCTATCGCCTTCCCAGGTTCAAGAAATCTGAGCAGTGTTACAGGAGTTTGGGGACATGTTCACTGGGAAACCAGGGTGCACCCACCTGGTGCAGCGTCAGGTGGATACAGGACCCCAAAGGCCTATTAGGCAGGCCCCTTATAAGGTGCCTGAGAGAGCCAAACAGAGTCTGAGGGAGAAGATACAAGAGATGTTGGAACTACAGGCAATTCAAGTGTCCAACAGTCCCTGGGCCTTCCCAGTGGTGCTGGTGCTAAAGAAGGATGGCAGCACCAGGTTCTGTGTGGACTACAGGAAATTAAATAGTCACACAGAGCAGATGCTTACCCCATGCCTCGGACAGATAAGGCCCTAGAGCAGCTGAGAGGGGCTAAGTATCTTACCACCATTAATCTTACCAAGGGTTACTGGTATGTGCCCTTGACTCCCAGTGCTAGAGAAAAGTCAGCCTTTGTAACTCCTTTTGGCTTGTATGTGTTCACAAATATGCCCTTTGGGATGAAAAATGCCCCAGAGACTTTCCAGAGGCTGTAGATCATATCCTAGCAGGAGCAGGAGGGTTTGCCCTTGCTTACCTAGATGAAATTGCCATCTATAGCCATTCCTGGAAAGAGCACCTTCAGCATGTCAGGGAGGTGTTGGGCAGACTACAGAGGGTAGGATTGCCCATTAAGCCAAGTAAATGTCAGGTGGGTATGGCAGAGGTCTCCTACCTGGAACATAGAGTGGGGAGTGGTAAGATCAGGCCAGAATCTGCCAAAGTGGAAGCCATTCAGGCATGGACTGCATCTGTTGCCAAAAAGCAGGTGAGGGCATTCTTAGGGACAGCAGGGCACTACAGAAAGTTTGTCCCCAGTTATAGTACCATAGCTGGTCCCCTCACTGACCTGACAAGGAAAACAGGCCAGATAAGGTAGTGTGCATCCCAGTATGGAGTAGGTATCCCAGAAGTTTAAAGAAGCTTTGGCAGGACCCCCTGTGTTAGTCCAGATTACAGCAAAGAATTTATTGTGCAGGTGGATGCTTTGAACCATGGGGTGGGGGCTGTACTTAGACAGATTTCTTCAGAGGGAGAAGAGCACCCAGTGGTTTATCTCAGTCATCGGCTCCAACCCAAGAAGGATTGCTATGCAGCTGTGGAAAAGTAATGTATAGCCATAGAGTGGGCACTGCAGAAACTTCAGCCTTATCTGTATGGAAGGAAAGTTACTGTAGTTACAGATCACAATCCCCTAACATGGTTACACAGAGCCAGCCAGCAAAATGCAAATTTGCTAAGACGGAGCCTAGGGTTGCAAGCATATGATATGTCAGTGCAGCACCGCAGTGGGATTAGCAATGCCAACGCAGCGGGGCTCTCAATACAGGGAATGAGGTAAGGTATCCTCAGATAGTCCTAACCATCTCAAGCAACGTTTCTCAAGGGTCACTTGAAAAACTGAAAGGCTGCCAGGCCAGCTAGATAGCATTTTGCAGATAATTCTATGTCATTCTAAATATTAATATAATCCACAGGCTGTTTTATAAATGTAAGAAAACCTGTGTTATATGTTCTGAACTTAAAAAATGTAACCACAGTGCACCATGGTGGAAGAAAGCTGATAAAGTAAAGCATTTTATGACTGTTTAATTTCGAAGCTCGGAGATAAGATGTCTGGATGAAGGAATTCTTTCTATTGTCTTAGGACAAGAGTTAATTGCTAGATTTTATATGTATAATGCCTTTTATTGCTGTGGCTTCTTGACCAGATGCAAGTTTACTAAGAAATGTAAATTTAGAGTTTCTGGTAACTTGGGAGCCAGAGAAGTGTCAAGAATGATGTAATCTAATATGAGTCAGCGGTGACGAATTATCAATTTAAAAGACCTCAGAGAGAAAGAGAGAGCATTTTGGATTTTGTCTGAACCTGAACACATCTACTCACCAGTACTCTGCCCTTGCTCTGTATATATGTAAGTTCTTTAAAACAGTGTTTCTCTTAGAAATAGATGGAAAATAGTAAGTTTAGTCCAGCTGTTTTCTATATTTATGTCAGACTATTCTACCGTATTATTTTAAGTATTTTCCTGTGTCGGAACTGTTGACTAGCACTGTGTTGAATTGAGGAGATTTGTCTTGTGTTTTTATTATTAATTATTAAATATTTTTAAACCTTTCAACTGTGGCTGTTTTGTGCAGAGATACTTTAATACTGTATTAAGCCACTCCAATAAGCCTTAAAAGTTCTGGTCACAATTACTAATTGGATAATAATATTGCACAGTAAAATTGGACACCCTTTGGGAAGGGCCTTATTGGTAGCTGATAAATAGGGGTTCTAGTGACAGTGGGATTACTACCTTATAGTCTGGACAGAAGGGGCACAGCTAGTGAACCTGTGCCAGCGCGTGTGTGTGTGTGTGTGTGTGTGTGTGTGTGTGTGTGTGTGTGTGTGTGTATCAGCTACTTGGGTAGGGACACGAAGCACTGGTTGGACAGAGGGAGTGCTGGGAGGACTTGGCTTGGAACCCTGGCTAATGACTCCACTGTATACCTGTGCCAGTGGGGAGTATTACTGGGGATCTGGAGAGAAAGGGAGAAACCAGCCCCAGACTGACTGTGATCTTTGTGTGCTCTTAAGGGAAATTGTACTTTACTGTGTATGTACTTGTTATGCCTCCCAATGTGGACACCCCTCATTGGTGGTAGTGGTGAGGATTGAGGATCCTTGATTACTGGGTCAATGCACGGGCATTACAGACTGGACCAAGTGTTTAAGATGCTGCATCTCTATTAAGGTGAGTGTGGAAAGCCTTGATCTAAGGGTTTTGGGAATGAATGACTGACAATACTGAGCAGGATTATTGACTGTGCCCTGGGCCCAGATAAAAAAGACACTTAGTATGCAAATCCGTGTATGGAATCTGCCTACTTCACTCGCACTTATCCCTCCTAGATGACATCTAAAACCTTTCAACAAGACAGAGTAAGTAAAAAGGAAGGTTCCCCAATGGAGAAATTATTTGGATAAACAATCAAAGCAAAGGTACCAATGACCAAACAGCGAACATGTTGATGGATGCATGACCTGAGTTAAGGCTGGCTTCAAGATAGTCTGAGGATCCACACCTGTACGTCCATTTATATTCCCCAACAATAAAAGCTGAGGTCATGTGTCAGATGTACAACTTAGGATAAGTAAAGCTTTGGTACCCCAGACAGCTGTCAATTTTGACAATCCCATTTGTCAGGAATACTGCAATAGTGATTTCAGTCAGGACATCTAGTTCTATCAAACCCTGGGACAGCATGTGATGAGGGAGGGCTGAAAAATCCTGGAGAACTGTTGTATTAACGTATTCCTCTCATCACACTTTTTGATCAGCTCTGCAGCAGGGGTACCAAAAACTAAATGTCTATCCAAATGAAAATTTAAAATCTCATCTGTGAGATTCTAAGAATACAGACAGGCAAACTTCCTCAAAACAGTAACAGTGGCCACAGCCCTGGAAGAATTATCAACTGAGACATACACACACTGTAAATAATGAATAGTGACTTGTACAGTAGAAGTAATGAAATTATTTAAAGCACATTCCTTATACTTTCACAATTAGTCAGAACAAACTTTAGCATATGAGCCTGACAGTTCAAAATCCTGAAAATCTAAGTTGCAGAAGCATACATCTTTTTTACTGTACTGGTCAATAATCTTCTCATCTTTATCAGAAAGAGTAGTTGGAATTAACTTTTAATTAATATTTATTAATAGTTAATTTATTAACTAAATGTTTAGCAGCAGCAAGATTAAATAAAACTACAGCTGCTGGGTCAGGTTTGTGAAGAGTGTATAGAAAGTTAAATGAGTGAGGAACTTTATTTATCCTATCTGCCTGTTTGGGCAGCTCTCTGACTATCAAGAAAAGTGTAAGCAGTAACACATACATCCTCCAAAGATTACAGAAATGGAGGAATGCGTGAAGGTTCTGGAAATTCCTTCTGTAACAGCTCATAATATTGTCTGAGGGACTGAGCAACCTCAGTGCTGTCCAATTGAAAACACTGGCACATTCTGGAAATAGTCTGAGAGAAACAGCCCCCCAACACACACACACACACACACACACACACACACACACACACACACACACACACACACACACATGCACAGGAAGAGTCACAAACTGAGTCTGAATCAGAAATAGGAGGAGAACATGCTATCTTTCCCTTCATCTTCCTGTTCAGGTTCAGAATCTTGAATCTCCTCAGGAAAAGTAGTATCTCTCTTTCTTTTACCAGAAACTACTGTGTAAGAAGGATCAATAGCCTGAATTAAACCCTGATCCAGACAAAGTAAACTACTCCTGTCTAAGGAAATTTGAGGAAGAGTAGATACATGTGTAGTTTTCCATTTCTTTTTGACAAGAAAAATGGGGTCAGCAATGTTATTAATCGCAGCAGCTTCCCCATGGATGGGCACAACATTTTAACAAAACAAGTAATCCTTTCCTGTTTTCCTCTCCCAGGACCAAAAGGAGAGACTCTCCCTTGCCCACTGAGGGCACCCCAGCAGGTGTAGGGGATGTGGCTAACCCCCGGTCCATAGCATAGTGGCTGTAGATGCTACACCAGAGGGATCTGTGGTTAAACATGAGTGGTCTGATGTACAAGTGATAGCCACATCAGAGTCACCCAGCTATGGCAGAGACAAATTACTAGCCTGCTGTGGTGGCAAAAGCTGTTTCTTAACTTCTTCTTTTTGTGGCTGGAAGAAGAACCAAACCATGGGGCAATGTGTTCCAAGGTCAAGACGAAAATGGTGCCTTTTTCCAAGGCAAAACAAGCAGTAAGCCAGTAAAACATGAAAGTCTTTAAAAGTCACTTTTTCGTATACAAAGTAAAAAGCACTTTAAAACACTTTGTCAGCCCCAAATGCAAAATAAACACAACTTCTCCACAGAAAAAAAAATGGTTTTCAATTACTCTAAACAACTGACAGATAAAAGAGCATTCTCATTTAAAAGTACAGTACAATTGGCCAGCTTGTTTGAAAATTGCTTAACTTGTTTGAAAAAATGGTTCTCACAGTTGCTACATAAGCTCTGCATTTGCAAAGGTTTTCACCTGTTCCAACACTGCTCCACAGAGTTTGTTGATCAGCCACTGCTCTACTATCTTCATTTGAGCAATCCGAGGCATCTGTTTGCATGCAGTGCACATTCACTCAGCACAGTTACACATGCAAATGCTAAAGCAGATTTATTTTCCCTTAGAAGCTGCCCATGCTCCAATTGAGGAGTCCCTTAAATTGAGCTTAGTTGCTCAGAGAGCACCTCAGCTGGGCTTTCTACAGCATTTGCCACTTTAACTGAAATCTCCTAATCCCCAATAGTCTCATACCCCTTGAAAGCCCCAATAGTATAAACCCAGCATTAAGTCCCCAACTAAATCACATCCTTCCTCATTAAAGTAAGCAAATTCACACCTACTATTATGGATGATCAGTTCTTCTCCATTTGTCTTGCCAGTCTGTTTGACATGGGTATCCTGAGACAGCGTAGCACTTGCCCCAGGCTTGACAACCCACTACTCCTAAAGCACTCAAGCTCAATTTGTGAGAGATGCATACACACTAAGAATTTGGAATCCTTCCTGTCTTGTTCACAGCACAGTGACACTGAACAGGTTGCCAGCCCACATACTACACTTCCTGCACAAACCATGCGCCGAACACATAAACCATCAAATGCAGAAGTATTCACCAGAAATTAACCTAAACTCCAGAGACATCTGAAACACAAATGTGCTACACCTAATACATTACCTACAGTACTCATTACACATAAAAGTACAAGCACAAGTGTCGCACCAAACAAGCCCCTAAGGCAAAGCACATCTAAACCAAATTTTTTGCTCACAGGTGACTCTATAGTGATACACACAGATATCCCACTCACCAGGCTGGACAAGGAGAAGGTTACAATCAGCTGACTGTCAGGTGCCAGGATCCGCGAGATCAAACACGCACTCAAGTCTCTCCACAAGTACCGTTATGAATCCGTCATACTTCATGTTGGTGTGAATGACTTGAGACATATCCCACTGGACTATATGAAGAGAGACATGACTGAGCTCTCTGAATATGTTTCTCAGGCAGGTATGTCCCTCGCCTTGAGCAGCATACTACCTTCACCTAAGATGATACCACAACATAAACAAAAAATAAGTGATTTCAACAATTGGCTTAGTTTCTGGTGTCATTCTAAGGGGCTCCAGTACCTGTCAGTCTGGGATGACATAGTAGATAGACCACTCTGCTTTGCCAGGGATGGTCTTCATCTGTCATTTCTGGTATTTTGGTTACTGGCTAAGGCTCTTGCCTTCCCTTCCCCATAGTGCCTTTTTTTGGCAATATCACAACAACAAAATTCCTGATGTAAAAATATCTTCAGAAACCAACCTCAAGGTTATGCTGCTAAATGCTAGGAGTTTAAACCTAAAACTGCACTCACTGGAAGCAGCCCTCACCTTAAAAGATGCTGACATCTGTGCAGTCACAGAGACTTCGTTTACGGCTGCAGAAAGTACCCCAGCCATATCAAATTGTAATACCTTACACACATTCAGAACACAAGCTGAAAGAGTGAGAACTAAAGGAGGTGGGCTATCAATATTCATCAAAGATAAATATACCTCTAAATTGGTTAAACAAAACAATTCCCATGAATTAATCCAGGTCCAACTGACTGTAAGAAAGCCCCCCCCTCAAAGTTGTTGCCAATTATAGGAGCCCCTCCATGAACTAGGATACGTACACTGCATACTTGGATCTACTTGAATCACTCAAGAGACAACCAAATGCCTTTTTTTTAGGTGACTTTAACTACCCATCCACAGACTGGGTCTATATGTACTAACATACTTGCTCAAAGATTCTTGGACTTCATCAACTCCAGTGCCCTGGACCAGTTGGTTGACACCTCCACAAGGGGCCCAAACATTCTGGATCTGATGCTCACTAGCATGGGTGATCGATGCACCACCCCACGTGTGAGGCCCTCCCTAGTAAGGTCTGATCATAAAGCAGTCTTATTAGAAGTAACAATAACATCTGACCCCCCCCCCCCATTAGCAGCAACTAGACTAAAAAACTTCTCCAAGGCCAATTACAACCTAATACATGACGGCATTAATAGCTTCATAGCCCCTACCCTCACTGATGGCATGGACCACTATATTAGGATTTACACCAATGCCTTGTTTAAGCATATATACAAATGTGGCAACACAACAATATAAGGTAGCCGAAAAAAACTAAAATTTGCCAATGCTTATTAATAACTTCAGATACTATTTTATTATCTGTAGTAAAATACATAGGAATTTGTGTCTCTGATTGCATATCAAATATAGATTTTATATTCATATATAGTTCATTATGTAAAAAATACAGAGTAGCTCTATTAGATCTCAACTCATAAATTTCATTAAGATTTTACTGTACTTCATTTTCCTTATAACCTCTATCAACAAATCTTTTCTCTAAAATATTTAATTCTTTCTGAAAACCTTCTTTCGAAGCATTTAAACATGGTATCATGAGCTACTCTGTATTTTTCACATAATGAAGAATACATGAATATAAAATCTAGATTTGATATGCAATCAGAGACAGAAATTCCTATGCATTTTACTACAGATAATAAAATAGTATCTGAAGTTATTAATAAGCATTGGCAAATTTTAACTACTGATCCAGAAATACATGAAATAGTAGGAGATAGACCGAAATTTAGATATAAGAATAAACCAAACCTTAAAAGGTTATTATGTCATCCCAAAACTACTAATATTCATATAGAAAGAAGGATGAAGGGAACCTTTCCTTCTGAAACATGTAATTTCTGTATATATATTAATTCTAGTGGTAGTTTCATTCATCCAGATACAGGGAAACATTTTGATTTTTCACCACATGCTGACTGCAATACGTCTCATGTGATATATTTAACAGTTTGTGAGATAAGCAAGTCATTCTATGTGGGAAAGACTAATAGATTTTTGAAAAATAGAATTAGGGAACATCTATATGCAATTAGAATTAAGTCACCCACTAATGCATTATCTAAACATGTGATGAACCATGGAAATGAACATTGGTTTAGATTTTTAGTAATAGATCTTATCTCCCCTAATGTAAGAGAAGGAGATATTCGTAATGCTACAGAGAAAAAAGAGACATGCTGGATTAGGAGACTTAGATCTGATAGAGGCAGTAGCCTTAATGAGAGGGCTTCTTTGAGGCCCGTTCTTAAATCTAGGAGAATAATTAAAAAGTGAATTAATTTAACTAAGCTTTTTTGTGCATCGTTTTATAACATAGCTTGTATTAGTTTTCTGTGTGTTATTTTGTTATATTTATAGAAGTTTATATATAATATATGATGAAATAATATTTTAAAATGTATATAATATTTATTTAAATGTAGTTGTCTAGGTAGTTTATGAAAGTTTTTTAGGAACTGTTTTCTCATCTGTCAGTTTATATATGATAGGTTAGTATATTTTTAAGATTTAATTTAATGTATTTATTTGAATGTATTCTATGATTGGATAACTTGATATATTTAAGCACTGATTTTGTTTTGCACTTTTTTGGTCTGATGAAGCGGAATGTGAAAGCGCTAACATATATGCGCACAAATAAAGACGTATTTTTATTGTGAATGCTGGAATCTTATCCTTATTTTTACCATGAATGCTGGAATTGTATCCTTATCGTGGTTGTTTCGGCTACCTTATATTGTTGTGTTGCCTCATTATCTACTATTTTGGTAGCGGAACATTTACTCATTGGGTAGTATTATTGTTTGTTTTCTATATATACAAATGTACTGACTCAGCTGTACCTAATAGAATCAAAGCAAGATCCTCAAGAAAAAACAATCCTGCCTGGTGGACATCTCCCATTAACAGGTTATACAATAAGAGAAATAAATTGGTGTCCAAGAGCAGGAATGAATGGTCTCTGAATTGGAAGCATTCCTTCCTTAGTTTAAACAAGCAAATAAGACACCCTATAAGGCATTCTAAAGCTAACTATGAATCCAAATTAGCTTCCTTTACTAAGGATAACCATAAGGCCTTCTTTAGCTACATCAGAAACCTTAAAGGAAAAACCCAGATCTGCGCAGAACTGGTTGTTAATGGTACCACATATACTGAACCCACAGAACTAGCCAACCTGCTAGCTGACAGGTTCAGTAAAAACTTCTCCCCCCACCGTCCCCACCACATACCCCCCCAAAGCATCCCTACCACCTGCCCTACAGCTAGTATCTCCAAAGAGCAGGTTGTAAAATCTCTCTCCAAAGCCAAAAGCGCAGCTGCTATGGGACCTAATAATATCCCAGGCTGAGTTCTAAATGGATTAAAACAGGAACTAGCTGCACCACTGGGTTGCAAATTGGCTCCCCGATAGAACACACACAGTCAAAATAGATGACTGTACCTTCACCAGCAAACCCATAATCAGTGGTGTCCACAGGAATCTGTGCTGGGACCCCTATTGTTTGGAATCTCCTTCTTGGATGTACAGGCTAAAACAAAAGACACATAGCTGACAAAAGTTTGTTGATGATTGCAAATTGGGTGCAGTCATCAAGTCCCCAAAAAATGTCAACATCCTACAAGAGAGACTTACACAGACAAATGACTGGTGCCAAAGTCATGGGCTAAAACTCGATGCAAAAAAATGCAATATCATCCCCTTTGGCAAGGATGATGTCTCTCAAAATTACCACATTAATAACAACACCCTAAGCATGCAATCAGTGGTGAGAGATTTAGGCACACAGGTTAACAACAACCTTTCCTTTGACTACCACGTCCCCACAGTGGTAAGAAAGGATTTCTATGTCACCCACCTCATAAGTAAGGGCACTGCATCCAGAACAAAAGAGGTTATAACCCTTGTACTCCTCACTCAGCACGCCAATAATAGAATACAATGCTGCCTTTGGTATGCAACTTACCAGGGACCTGAATCAACTGGAATTACCTCAAAGGTTTCTTATAATGAAAATTCAGGGTCATCAGCATATGTCATACACTGACAGACTGAAATCACTGTCACTATACTTTGTGTCTTACAGACTACTCAGACGTGACTTCTGCATATAAAGCAATCTCAGATCCTGCTCTAATGGAAATGCTGCACATTCGTAAATCAAATGGTATAGATGCACTCGCTCTAGGGAACTCACCCTAGTATGTGACAAGAACAGGATTTGCTGGAGAGAAAGATATGTCTCACAAGAGGTTACCGCTTCTCTGGAACAAACTTCCATTTCCGGTGAATCAGAGCCTCTCACTGACCCTATTAAGCATAATTTGGATGATTGGACGGGAAACCGCAAATTCACTCCAGAAGCTTCACCTGCAAATCTACCCTGGAAGTTTCACCTGTATCCCTGTTGTACAGGGGCAGTAGTTGTTGACTTAATTCCACTTAATACCTTGATATTCTTGGGAACAGGGATTGTACTTGGCTAGGCTTGTAAGGGCCTTAGGGCCATTAGCCTAGTAACCTCCTATGATCCTATGATCTTAAGATCTTGTGAGACTCTGTTAAAGCACACACTCATAGGCTTAAAACACCTTTCCTGAACATGAAAGTGTTATAGAATATATATTTTTTTAAATTGAAGTTTTTTTCCCAAAGGGAGTTTATCTGCCCAGAAAAGGAACAGCACAAGCCAGCTGTCGATGCTCAAAAGCCTCACAGGAGCGTACTCTTTGGCAGCAGGAAAGCTCTGAAGAGTTTGGCACCCAGCCTGTCTTTTCAGTCAGCTCAGCTCAAGCTCACTGATTACTGAGGCATGTGGAAAGTGTGCTCTGAAGCTTTGGAAGTTGGCCAGCTGTTATATCCTATGCAGGACACAACAAATGTATCTAAAGCTATTGCAGTAGTGATCAATATGATGAACATCATTCTCTGCTTCTGAGAAATTATGCTGATTAGTATACATATATCATGTATGATATACAGTCATAATTCAAGACAGAAAGGGCTGTGTGAACCATGTCCAGTTTATACTTCTCAGATTTTAAAAGAAGGTCAAAGGAAACCAAATCCAAATATGGTACAAAAGTGGTTTTCCTGAGGACCAAAAACAGATGTGAAAAGTATCTCAGATATTCCTCGAGACACATTAATTAGCAAACATACACATCAGAATCAAAGCCTGTGTGTCTAGTACTACAAACACCATCTACTCTCTAGCAAAGAATTTTAGAAAGACTGGGACATCAATTGCAGAGATGGAGACAATGACAGAAAGACAGAGACAGAGAGAGAACCTTATGGTATACAATATCTACTGGTCTTTGTTCACATTGTCACACACTACAGTGAAGTTGGAAAACTTTCCAAGCATCCTTTTCCAAATGCTAACTTTTAGCCCTTAGTGATAGTGCTGATTTTCCCTGGTCTTCTAAATCCCCTTAATTAGACTACAGTAAGATAAAGTATGTGGAAATATTACCAGACCATGATTTTGACATGGCATGGACTACTTTACTTGAATTATTGGCTAAAGTAAAGAAAGTTTCACTGTTTGCAAATAATATATTCAAACAGGGTAGACGTCTGAGAACAAATCCAGTAAATTTAGTATATAAATTCTATTTACTGACTGTACTGAATTTATATTTCATTATAATATTACCAGCAACAGGCTGTAACTCTGTAAATTCTTCTCAGAATCAGGGAATGCATATATGTGCATATCCTAACTCTAAATAAACATTGGTAATTTTAAGGGTTATTGTTTGAATGTGTATAGAGTTTGTTTTTGATGGTGAGACTATGACGGCGAGGCCATATTCAAGTTGATAGAATAGAATGTATTTGCATATGGCTGTCCTAAAGGTTTTAGCAAGAAAGAGAGAGTTTTTATTGGCCCATAATAGGAGACAGTCAATATTCTTCCTCATGTAGTCTAAAAGGGGGGAGAAGTTAAGGAAGGGATCAAGCCAGACACCAAGATATTTAAAAGAGGTAGCTTTTTTCTATGGGGCACTCTTTTGGTCACAGATAAGCAGTGTGTTTTGTGTTTTAGTTAAGTTTCTGTTGGGTACCAAAAATCATAGTTTTGGTTTTGCTGGAGTTGAGAAGGAAACTTTTGTTAAAGAGCCAGTGGAATAAGGCTAGAAACTCTGCTTCTATATCTTTCTGGCAGTTGAGTACTGACTTGTTTGAGTGAAATAAGGGGAAATATGGAACCTTGTGTTATTCCTTTTGAAGCTTTGCTGGCAAAAAGATAATACAGATGTACTGGACTTTGCCACTAGTTGTATGGTTCTACAGCAAAAAGTACAGTTGTGTACCTACCATAAATGTAGATGTTCGAGTGTAATCACTGTTGCAGTCATTACACTTGTGTTATCCTGCTGGCAGGCTACCCGCAGTCGGCCTGAATTCCAAAGTCTTGGTCCGGCATCGGTTGCTGTCGCCTCTTCCCTGACGTCAGTGCGCCAGGGGTATAAAAGATGCAGCCGATGCCATTTTCTTCAGTTTTTCTTGCCCCAGATGTCAGGTGCCCCCAAAAGGGTAGGCTAAAAACATTGCTAATAAAAGCATGCACTAAAATAAACAATAACTTCATCTACAAGCAAATACACCACATAGGTTGTATAGGATAGAGAAGTACAGATAAGTCCCAGCAAAGAAAGGGGGATGGTGGGTGGGTAACCTGGACTGCAACAGTGAATACACTCAAACATCTACATTTATGATAGGTACACAACTGTACTATGTTCATCATGTTTCACTGTTGCAGTCATTACACTTGGGTTGAATCCCAAAGCTGAGGTTGGGCGGCTGGGTCTAAATAGAATTAGGAGTGGCTATAAGGCCCTGCAAGACTGCAGTGGCAAAGCCTGCTCTGGATTTAGAGTAAAGAGGCAAGTGGTAGTGCTTAGTAAAAGTCTGCACTGAAGTCCAAGTTGCAGCCTCCAAAATATCCTTTGTTGGTACTCCTCTGAGAAAGGCTGCTGAGGTGGCTGCTGCCCTGGTAGAATGTGGTCTAATGCTCTTAGGCACTGATTTCCATGTTGTGAATAGCAGAAATGAATGCAGTGTCCTATCCATTTTGAAATAGTCAGCTTTGAGATAGCCTTTCCTTGTGATCCTGCAGCATATGCCACTAAAAGTTGTTCAGTCTTTCTGAAAGCTTTAGTTTTGTCCAAGTAGAAGCATAGTTGTCTGTGTATGTCCAAAGAATGCAGAAGTCTCTCCCCTTTATTCTGCGGGTTTGGGTAAAAAGTAGGCAAATGAATGGTTTGGTTAAGAGCCACACTGGACACTACCTTAGGCATAAATGTTGGGTTTGTCCTTAAAGAAACCCGGTCCGGATGGAAGATAATAAAAGGTTCCACAGCCATTAATGCCTGTAACTCTGAGACTCTTCTTGCTGAAGTTATTGCTAGGAGCAGAGCTGTTTTCCATGATAAGAATTTTATCTCAGCTGTATTGGCAGGCTCAAAAGGAGGCAGTGTGAGTTTTTCCAAGACAAAATTGAGGTCCCATGCAGGTTCTGGTGCTCTCCTTGGAGGTCTTATGTTTTTTGGCCCCCCTGAGGAACTGCCTAAGCAACGGATATGAAAAAATAGGCGGGTCTGTATTATAATGAGCTGAAATGACAGAGGCATGGATCTTAATTGATGAGAAGGATAGGTCTTTGTCCAGCATCTCAGTTAGATATTGTAAAATCTGAGGAATATTTGGAACAAGCGTGTCAATTCCTTGTGCCTGGTTCCAAGCAAAGAATCTCTTCCATTTTTCTGCATAAGATTTTCTAGTGCTGGGCCTCCTGGCCTCCAAAATGACATCCATAACCGCTTGAATGGTTACAGTATCCGCCATGCAGCTAGATTTAGGGTTCTGGGTTGGCTGTGCAGGATCTGATTGTTTTGTTGGGTCAGTAAATGAGGAATTTGAGGCAATGTCCAGGCTGGGCCTTGGGACAAGCTCCTTAGGATTGGGTACCAGTGTTGGCGTGGCCAATCCAGGGCAATCAGAATCATTTGTGGCTTCTCTTGTCTGACCTTTAGGAGTACCTTGGGGAGGAGAGGCAGTGGAGGAAAGGCATATACTGTAAGGTTGTTCCAGCTGAATGACAGAGCATCCACTTTCCATGCTTGTTTGTGATAAGTCCTTGTGCAGAATCTCTGAAGTTGGCAGTTGTGAGGGGAGGCAAAAAGAACTATGTCTAGGCGTCCCCATTTTTTTGTTATCATGCTGAAGATTTGTGGATCTAGTTTCCACTCGTGAAGGTCCATGAGGTTTCTGCTTAGTTCGTCTGCCAGAGCATTTGTTTTTCCTGGCAGGAATTGTGCTTGCAGGTGTACTTGGTAAGTCAATGCTGTGTTCCACAAAATCATGGCTTGTCTGCAGAGGGGGTAGGAATGTGTGCCCCCCTGTTTGTTTATGTACCACATGACTGTGGTGTTGTCCGTCTTTATCAGCAGCTGTCCTGGATGAAGTAGGTCCTTGAAGGCTGTCAGGACATTTTGTACAGCTAGCATCTCTTTTTGATTGATGTGTAGATGCCTTTGGCTTGGGGGCCACGTGCCCTGAATACATTTTCCTGCCATGTGGGCCCCCCAGGCATAATCTGATGCATCTGTTGTTAGTGTTTGACTGGCTGTGGGTAAACTGAATGGCTGTCCCTTGTTGTGGTGACAGGCCTGTGCCCACCACAGAAACTTCTGTTGCAGGCAGGGAATGAGTGAAATTAATGATTCCAGGCTGTGGCAATGTTGAGTCCAAACACTTTTTAGGTACCATTGTAGTTTCCTCATATGCAGTCTTGCATATGGAATTAGCAGAATGCAGGAGGCCACGTAACCTAGAGCCTGCAGAATTTTTCTTGCAGATAACTGGGTCTTTGTTGCCATGTTTTCGAAGTAAGAAGTCAGTTGCCTTTGTTTGTCTTGCGTGAGATAAGCTTGCACCCAGGAATATTATCTCTTGAGAGGGTACTAGTCTTGATTTCTTTTCGTTTACTGTGTACCCTAGGCAAATTAGTAATTTTTTACAAACGCCAGATGTTTTAGTAGAATGTCTTTATCCTCTGCTTGAATAAGGCCGTCTTCCAAGTAGGGATATATTTGAATTCCTCTTTGTCTGCAAAATGCAACTACTCGTGCCAGGCATTTTGTGAAGACCCTGGGCACAGTAGATAAGCCAAAGGGCAGTGCAGACAATTGTTAGTGCATTGAGCCAGCTATGAATCTGAGGTATCTTCTGCAAGATTGTCTGATTGGGACATGTAGGTATGCCTCTTTGAGGTCCAAAGTTACAAGCCAAGCCTTTTTGCCCAGCACGGGCAGAAGCTGCTGCAGAGTCAACATTTTGAATTTCGGAACGTCCAGAAAAGTATTTAGAATAGACAGGTCCAGAATCGGTCTCCATGCTTTGGCCTTTCTTGGTACTAAGAAAAGTCTTGAGTAAAATCCTTGTCCCTGCTCTTGTTGTGGCACTGGCTAAATAGCCCTCATGTCCATGAGAGATGAAACTTGGTTTTGTGCCTCTGCCCATTGATTGTGTGGCAGGTCTGGCATACCTTTTGCCTTTGGAAGGGTGTGAAAGTGGAACCTGTAGCCCTGAGAGACTGTATTTAAGACCCATTTGTCCTGGGTAATCATGTGCCAGTTTTGTGAAAAAAAGTGCTAGCTTTCCCCCCAAGGGTGCTGCCAAAAGATAAATGCTTGGCACTGGCAGAGGGAAGTCATTGGGATTGTTTCCTATATGGCTGTGTTTTGTCTTCTCCGCTTTTGGAGGTAGATGCACCTCACTGTTTGGGCCTGTATGAGCCCTGGGGCTGTTGTCTGCCACTAGGGTGTCTGTATCTGCCTCTTTGTGGCCTGTCTGACAAGGGAAAGGACCAATTTTTAGAAGGCCAGTTTCTGCTAAATCTGGGTGGCTGCACCTGTAAGAAATCCTTCACTGTCTGCATAGATTTAGCTTTATCCTCCATTTTCTTTAACACCTCTTCTGCCTTAACACCAAACAAAGTATCATGCTGTAATGGAGCATCCGATAATTTTGCTTTAACATGATCAGGCAGAGTCTGTTCCTTTAACCAATAATGACAGAGCCTGTTACAGCGGCCCTGCAAGAGGCCTCCAGTGAATCATAACCACATTGCAAAGTATGTTTTCCCACTTGTTCAGCTGCATGCAATAAATCCTGCAATTCCTTGTTCTCAGCACATTCAGAATTTGTCAACATTTTCTGTTTTAACAGGGATATTAAATATTGCTGATATTTAAGCATATGAAATTGACAATTTAAAGCCCTTACAGCCAAGGTAGCAGGTGTAAATCTTTTACCGCCATCTGTCTAGTGCCCTAGAATCTCTATCTGAGGGGACAGGGTTTTTTGCAGTAGTAGCCTTGACCCCTTTGGGACCCTGTGAAATAGTTTCTGGGTCAGATGCAGGGTTTTTATATAGAAATTTATGAGAATCTGGAACCCTGTAGTATCTGTCTGGCTTAACAGGTGCAGGAGGTAAAGAGTCGGGAGACAGGCCGGACTCTGAAAAGACCATCTACAATGTCTAGAACAGGAGGAATAGCAAGAGGTCTGTGCTGAGGTAGTAAAAGAAAGTATCTGAGCCTTTTCTTAGAATCAGAATAATCTTGGCTCTCCCAGTGGAAATGCTCTCTCATGGTATGCAAGGTTCCCCAAATGAGTAATCCTCAGGAGGAGAAGCTGAAGGAATAGATTCTTCAGCATCAGAATCCTCATAGGGAGTAATAGAGTATCCCTGTTCTGAAGAGGAGTCAGAGGAAATGGAAACCTCATCAGAGGAATCATATTTAGTGTCTTGCCTAGGCCTCTTATCAGGAGGGGGATGGGAACCCCTGATCAAAGTAATTAGGTCTTCGACCATTTTGAGCATTTGTTTCTTAGGCATGGAAGTCTGTCTTGGAGAGTGCTGTACTTGTTTCTTTGTCTTTAAAACTGTTTTAGTCTTTGTCTTTGATGCTGAAGCTGGCTTAATATAAAGCTGTGTAGGTCTGAAAACACCCTCAGAAGCCGATGCCTGCTCAGCGGCTCCAGACCCATCTGAGGGATTAGTTTCTGAAGGCCCAATACCTTGGGTATCCAGAGGCCTAGCTCTCTCCACGTGGGAGTCGGAGGTGGCCTGTGGCTCTGAGGTAACGGGTGTCAGGGGCTGCGAAAGTGCCTCACTGAGAACCGGCGAACTGGCGACTGGCCTATGAGAGGCTTCATCGTCGGTTTTGGACCTCGGATGCCTGTCCTTTTCTTTTTCCTTGCGCTTTTTATGAACTCCAGTCATCGGCTGTTCCGACGGCATTATGTCGTTAAACCTTCAGCCAAAGTAATGAAAAGCAAAATCGTACTGACGCTTAATAGTGCTTCGGTTAAATCTAGCACAAACCCGACAACTAGCAATATCGTCATCAGGGCCTAGGCAAGGAATACAGTAAGAGTGAAAATCCTTATGAGGTATTTGCTTCCCACAAGAAATACAATTGTTAACTTTTTCTGACATCGGTTTGGAGCAAGAAAAAAGTTTCCCCAACGGGGTACTTAGCTTTATAGAAGACTTTGGATCTGAAATTCAATTTCGAAAATCTCAGGAGTCGGCCGACCGGCACTTGCGAACTGCTTTTGCTTCAGGCACCGTGCGGCAAGAAAGACTGAAGAAAATGGCGTCGGCTGCATCTTTTATACCCCTGGCGCACTGACGTCAGGGAAGAGGCAACAGCAACCGACGCCAGACTAAGACTTTGGAATTCAGGCCGACTGCGGGTAGCCTGCCAGCAGGATAACCCAAGTGTAATGACTGCTACAGTGAAATACAATGAACATCAGGGAGTGTCTTTTTGTTGTTGTTCTTTTTTTTATGGTTCAAGATGCATTTCTGATCTACTGGTCCTTGAACGTATCAGTTTAATTTGAGCACAATAATTTACTGCCTACCTTGTCTTTGTCTTCCTCCTCCTCTTATAACTGATTTCAGTATTTAAAATATTTTTGACTCTTCCCACCTGTATGCAGTAAAACATGTAATGTATCATTTGTTTAGTGCACTTTCAAATTCTTCCATAACATAAACTTTTAATTCATTAGTTGTAAAATGGTGTTATATCATTTTTTGCAAAAGTGACTGATAATTAACATTATGAAATTCAGCGACTTCATCTGTTTGTAATTATTTTTCTACAACCCTCAGCAAAAAATTTTTTTGAAGTCCTCCACACCATTTCCACCAGACTTATTTTTAGGTGCCTCAAACTAAATGTATTTCAGCAAGACATCAATTATTAACAATTGAAACAAAATCCACTAATGCATCAATATTACTTATTCACAACCATGTTTGTTAATACCAATGTCATTCCTTATGTGTTTGTGCACTCTACAGTATCTTTTTACCACTCTTTGCAGCAGCATCACACATCCCTTGAGCACCTCCTAATCTGCCTGGGGTACAGGAGTCAAAATATTTTTTATTTTTCAGGAAATTATTTATTTTAACTGAAAAATACACAAAATATAAGCAAGGTCATCTCTTTCCAATATTATATTTTTCTAAGAACAATACCATATTTACTATGTGTCAGTTAAATTAAGCCCAAATTATGTGACATTTATGATAGCATATGCTTGTAAATATTACAACAAACAAGACACTCCTTGTTTTGCTAAGTAAACAGAAAATCATAAAATGTAACAAGAGATGAAAGCAAAGCATGTCCACGCTAACAGCATATAACGTGAACTTTTTTTGTTTTTCAAATATTAAAAACAGATCAGTTTTACTATTTTCATAATTGTTTATACTCAAGGTCAGGCATATTACCACCTCCCAGCCCATCACACTATATACAGAACAAAGTTTTTGGCATGGAAAGCATAGTCAAGAATCTGCAGGGAAATCATATTCTGCAAAAGATGTAGAATTTTCTGCTTGTCAGTGCTATGTTTATGCTTCACACAAAGGTTACCCCCATTAATAGTTCTCACAATGTACCACTTTATTCCTCCCCAGAGCTTCTTGTGTCATACAGACACGTACTACGGCACCAATCTTCCTTTCTGTACAAGGTGTCTAAAATATTTTCTAACTACCAGATGTAACAACTTCTTCAACAGTGGTCAGCAGGGCTGCAGTTAGTTGTGACATTGATATTGATGATATAATTTCTACCCATCAACCAATTTTGACAGTATGCACATATATATGCTATTGGATCCTAAGCTAAACTACAGCTTAATGTGGAACTTTTGCAAGTGGTCTAGTTTACATGCATCAGACCAATACAATAGATGATATGGATTAATATGCTGTTGACAACCTTTTGTTAGACATGTAAATGTCAAAAATCTACTTCTTTATTAAGCAGATGACACCACTGTTAACCAACATCATTCTACTTACTGAATTTCCTAACTTCCTTAGGAAGACAAATAAAACTCTTTTCATAACTAAAAAACAGTGCCTTTTTCTGAGTTACCTCTGACAACTTTTCCATCTTTGATATGTAGTCCTTAACTGTTTTCATCTATTTTTTCTGAGAATTGTTTTGATCTCAACTTTATTAACACAATCTGAGTAGGTGAAGCCGTGTGACTTCCATCTCATTGAGACTTTGTGCATACTTAATTATGTAAGGTAATATGTACTTACCAATGCATGTCCTGCCATCTGTATGTAGACGGAAACCTGGGTTGCACTCACAATAGTAGGACCTCTGAGTATTAATGCACCTCTGCTGACATCCTCCATTGTGTACCTGGCACTCATCAACATCTGCAGTGGAAAAGGAAAGACAACACAAAACAAATTAATTACTGTTCCAGTACTAAAACAGCAAAAGTTATTTGAAGTAAACCAAGCATAAAGTCTGTATTTATCTAGGTTATAAAACAGCAAATGGACTGAGGTGAAAACCCCAGAGGCTGCATGTAGAAATGTTCATTACAAAATCTACATTATTTTGCTAGTTTGCTAATTTAGGAGGGAGAATGTTTTGTACATGATCAAACACATCCCTGATGACTGAGGTAGTACCAAATTTAGGAGGAAGAGTATTAGTATTCTGGCAATGAAGGTGTATAGCTAACAAACATTACCATGTGGTGATGCAATTGGCTCCTCAGCAGTTAAGGCATACAAAAAATCCCCTGAGATGCAGGATGGTGTAAGCAGTGTTGCTGGCTGCTATGCTGCACCCACCCTCCCCTTCCCAACCTACCAATAGTACAGTCCCAGCCCCAGTGATAGTTTCAGGGGATTAAAGGTAAAATGTGGTATAAAAGCAGCCATACAGAGTAGCTGATGGCCATTTGGAGAAAATGCAAAAAGGGCCAAGAAAATGTACACTAGGCAAAGTACTTAGCCAACACTTTTTCCTCAAATCCTTCACCTTCCACCTCCTGCCATACCTCTCAACTGTCCAGATTTCTGCAGAATATCCAGATTTTTGTCTATATTTTTGGTCTGTTCTTCATAGAAATTGTGGCGTTCTGGCAAATCAATGAAGATAATGACATACATATCCTTTACAAAATGCATGCAAATGCAGATCATGCTATTCTAGCAACTATCTTTATAAGAGCAATATTTAAAATCTGTCCCTATTTTGGGGCCTTTATCCCTGATTCCAATTATTTTAGGCTTTGTCCATATTTCTTGCACTAAAAAGTTGAGAAGTATGCCTCATGCCCTAGCCACCTACCTTGCCCCCTACTCCCACACCAACACTCTCTAGCCTCACCTCCTAAGGACTTATACATCAGCTGGCCTCCATTTTTCCCATTTTTTGGACCATCAGCCCTTATCTTTGGATTCCACAATTGTTAATATATCTGAATCTTCCTGGTTTCATTAAATAACTTTTCAGTTAGCACAAACCAAAAATGTATAACTGTACAATTATTACCCAAGTTATGTATAGCATCATATATGTTGCTGATTCATAACTACCAGCACAGAAAGAAAATCTCCTGTTCTGCACATTTCCTTAGTCTGTCAAATTTAATCAAACAAGCTGTGCAATGATTGTTCTGACATCCTTACTTCTTGTTTACTCCAAGACTTCTGCAATGTTCTGTTGGAGCTTTTGGCCCCAAATTTCCACCATTAACAGGCTTGACCTAGCTGGATAGTCCAGGTAATCGAAACCCAATAAATATATAAAAATAAACAATGTCTACATAATGCAGTTGCAGAATAATGCAAGCAATTCTATTATCAGCATGAACAGTTCAAGGTTACCTTGTGGTACATAGTTGCTAAACCCATGCATTTTTTTCTACAAATTCCTATTAACATCATGGGCTCATAGGAGGTTACTAGGCTAATGGCCCCAAGGTCCTTACAAGCCCAGTCAAGTTAACCCATGTTCCCAAGGGTGTCTGATTCAATTAGACACTAAAATCAGCACCTATTGCCCCTGTCCAAGAGGGACACAGGTGGAACACCTGGGGTGAATTTCCAGTTACCCATCCAATGGTCCAAATTATGCTTAAATAGGACCAATGAGAGGCTTTGTTTAACATGAACAGGAAGCTTGTTCCAAAGGTGGGACAACCTCTGAGACAAATCTGTCTCTCCAGCAAGTTATGTTGATGTCACATACTAGGTTAAGGTCCTTTGAGCGAGTGACCCCTGTGCATTTTGACTTGCAAGTGTGCAGCATTTTCATTAAAGCTGGGTCAGAGATTGCTGTATATGCAAGCCATAGGTTGCCTCTTAGCAGTCTATATGACACAGAGAAAAGTGACAATGATTTTAGTTTGTCTGCAGAAGACAGATCTTGAAGACCCTGAATTTTATTTGTAAGGAAACTCTGTGGTCTCTCCAATTGCTCCAGGTGTTTGGAAAGGGATATACGAAAGGGAGGGTTGTACTCTATTATTGGCCTATTATTATAGGCATATTATTGATGAGGGAAGTGTACAGGGGGCTTATAACCTCTTTTTTTCTGGAGGCAATGCCTTTACTTAAGAGATAAGCAATATAAAATGCCATTCTTACCACTGTGGAAACATGGTGATTGAAGTTAAGGTTGCTGTCGACCTTGTGTGCCCAGATCTCTCACCACTGACTGTGTACTTAGGGTATTGCTATTGATGTGGTAGTTTGCAAGAACATCACCCTTGCCAAAGAAGTTAATAATGCATTTTTTGCATTAAGTTTAAGACCATGACTTTGGCACCAGTCATTAGTCTGCATAAGGCTTTCTTGCAGGATGTTGACATTGCTCAATGATTGCTCCCAGTCTGCAGTCATCAACAAACTTTGTCAGCCACAGCCCTTTAGTTTTAGCCTGTACTTCGGAGAAGTAGATTCTGAACAGTAGGGGTCTCAGAACCTATCCATGTGGAACACCACAGATTACGGGTCTGCTGGAGGAGGTGGTGTCCCCTACTTTGACTGTACGAGTTCTATCAGTGAGCCAGTTTGCAATCCACCTGACAATATATGGGTTGATAAGCAGCTGGGTGACTTTATCAATAATACCTTAGTGGGGATTATGTCAAAGGCCTTGGCTAAGTCGAGGTCGGCCTTATGCACAGATTTGCCCTCATCTAGGGCTTTGGTGACTGTCTCGAAGAAGTCCACTAAGTTTAACAGGCATGATCTCCCCCTGACAAAGCCAAACTGGGTGGGGTCAAGCATTTGGAGATTTCCTATATCTTTTTTAATAAGGTCCATGATGATTCATTCCACAGCACTGCAGACAAGACTGGTCAGACTAATACATATATAGTTCCCATGTTCTGTAGGTGCACCGCCTTTGTGCAAGGGGATGACAGCTGCTATTTTCCATTCCACTGAGTTGAAGCCAGTGCTTAGGCTGTGACTGAAAAGAGTGCACAATGGTGATGCTAATTCCTGTTTTAAACCATGTAGAACACCATCCAGGATGTTGTCTGGTCCCATAGAGGTTGTGATTTTGGCCTTGGAGAGGGCATTTAAGACCTGCTCCTCAGAGATACTAGGTAGAGACGTGTTAGGGTTGTTTTGGGGTATATGTGGTGGGAACAGGGGAGTGAAGTTTTCACTGAACCTGTCAGCCAGCAGGCTTGCTATATCCACAGGTTCTGTATATGCAGTACCATTAACTATGAGTTCAGCACAAGTCTGGGTCTTACCCTTGAGGTTATGGATGAGTTAGGGAAGCTAATTTGGATTCGTACTTAGCTTTGGAGGACTTCACTAGGAGTCTTGTTTGTTTAAGTTGAGGAGTGAATGTTTCCAGTTTTGAGACCATACATTCCTACTCTTACACAGCAATTTCTTTCTATTGTATATCCTATTAATGGCATTTGTCCATCGGGCAGGTTTTTTTTCCTTGAACATTTTGCTTTGGTTCTATTACGTACAGCAGAGTCAATACAAATGTATAGGTGCTCATATAAAGCAGTGGCGTATAACTCAGCATTGGTGTCCTTTCCATCAGTGGGGGGAGGGACTATGAAGCTATTTATGCTGTCATGTAAGAAGCTGTAATTGGCCTTGGAGAAGTTTTTTAGTCTAGTTGTTGCTAAGGGGGGGGGGGGTCATGTGTTATAGTTACTTCTAGCAAGATTAATTTGTGTTCAGGTCTCACCAGGGATGGACATACACTAGGAGTGGTGCAGCTGTCCCCCATGTTGGTGATCACCAGATCCATGATGTTTGAGCCCCTTGTTGGTGTGTCAACTAGCTGGTCCAGAGCTTTAGAGTTAAAGAAGTCCAGGAACCTTTGGGCAAGTGAGTTAGAATATGTAAGTTATTAAAATTACCCAAAACCAGAGTGTTTAGTTGTGTTTTGATTGACTCAAGTAGATCCAAGTAGGCTGAGTGGATGTCCTGATTTATGGAGGGGGGGTCCTATTGCTGGCAATGACCTAAGTCAATTGCATCTGAAGTAATTCAAGGGAATCATGCTGTTTAACCATCCTAGAGGTGTATTTATCTTTATTGATCCTCCACCTCCTTTAATTCTCACGCTTTCAGTTTGTGGTCTGAATGTGTATGGAAGGAAATGTAACCTGGCATAGCTGGGGTGCTCTTCACAGCCTTAAACCAGGTCTCAGTGACTGCATAAATGTCAGCATCTTCCAAGGTGAGGACTGCTTCAAGTGAGTCCAGTTTCTGGTTTAGACTCCTACCGTTTAGCAGCATAACCTTGAGGTTGTTTTTAGAAGGTATTTTTACATCAGGAATTTTGACCTTGTGACATTGTCTAAAAAAGGCACTACAGTAACTGAAATCCCAGGGATGAGATGAAGACCATCTCTAGCAAAGCATCGAGGTCTGTCGATCATGTCATTCCAGGCTAACAGATACTGGATCCCCTCTGAATGACACCAGAAACTAAACCAATTGTTGAAGTCAATAATTTTTTGTTTGTATTGGGGTATCATCCTAGGGGGAAGATAAAATGCTGCTTAAGGCTAGGAACATACCTGCCTGAGAAACATTATCAGAGAGCTCAGTCATATCTCTCTTCATATAGTTCAGTGAGGCACACCTCAAGTTGTTCACACCAACATGGACTACGATGGAGTCATAAAAGTGCCTGTTGTTGACAGACTTGAGTGCGTGTGTGATGTGGTGGATCCTGGCCCCTGATAGACAGCTGGCCATGACATTTTCCTCATCCATCCTGTTGAGAAGGACATCTGTGTGTCTCACAATTAAGTCGCCTATGACTAAGATGTTTGTTTTTCTTCAAAGAAAGTAAAAGTATGTCTAGGAACTTTATTTAGTTTCTGACAGAATGAACTGTAGCAATCAGAATGTGTAGATAAGCCAGTATCATCCTTATTAATCTTCTGTCTGCTTATCTGACAGCACAAAAAGGAACATAATGTATTATACAATATCAGCTCATTACTATTCAAAAATGAGCACACTGATTAGACAGTCCAACCAGTGTGCCTATTGTAAATTGAGCATATAAAGGTAGAAAAAGTCTGGCTACTGAAGTAATACTGAGCTGTCTGTTGGCATATTTTTAAAGGACAGAGCAAAATATGAGGAAAAATCAGGGATGTTCTGCAAAACTAAAGAATCAGAAATGTATGTGATTTTCCCTGTATTTCTGCACTGTCTCTTGTAAAATTTTGGCAGTAAGAAAAAAAAAACAGTAAAGGAGATTCTCTTTTCTCTGTTGCTCCTTCTGTACTTCACTGATGTACTGTGCAAGCATGGGAATGTAAGCCCCATACACAAGTACAGTACCTCAGTAAACAAGAAAGAACACTGAGGAACACCACAGTTCCCTTATACAAAAACAGGTAGTTATGTACTCACCATAACGATCGATGTATGTGGTCCATCTCGCCTCACATTCTTTACTCACGGGTTCGGAGCTGAGAATCAGCTCCAACTCGGCCAACTTATTTCTCTAGCACAAAGTCTCTAATTGGCTGGGCCAACCCGGTATCCCAAGATGCACCTCGCCCTAGCCCCAGATCTTGTTTGCAGCCATTCCAGTCACACCCCATACACAACCACCACTGGAAGGAGCTCCAGCCAGAAGGAAAGAAAAAACAACTGACATTGAAGGGTTCTCAGAGCCAATTTTCCTCCAAATCCTACAGGAAGGGGGCAGGTGGGAAGGTACGTAAGAATGTGAGGTGAGATCGACCACATACATCGATCGTTATGGTGAGTACATAACTACCTGATGTTATGTGGTCCTATATTGCCTACATTCTTTACTCACAGGACAGCGTCCCCAGCAACTCTATCCTGGGCGGCTCATAGGAAAATACTCCTGAGAACCGTGGAACCAAAGGAATCCCGGCCCCTAGAAGCCACGTCCAACTTGTAATGAGTAATAAAGGTGTGAGGAGAGGCCCAGGTGGCCGCAGCACAAATATCATCCAATGAAAGCCTGACATGGTAAGCTATTGATGTAGACACTGCCCTGGTAGAGTGAGCTTTGAAGGGAAAAGGTAAATTTCTGCCTGCTGACGAATAGATAAAGGAAATACAATCTTTGATCCATTTAGAAATTGTTCTCTTGGAAATAGGACAACCTGTTCTGTTTTCTGAGAAGGACACAAACAGTTGATCAGACTTCCTAACATGCTTAGTCCTGTGTAAGTAGAATCTTAGTTGTCTGTGTACATCCAACTGGTGAAATCTAAACTCTGCTTTATTGGAAAAGTTTGGAAAGAACACTGGTACCTCAATAGACTGATGAAGATTAACAGTGGATGCCACCTTAGGAAGGAAGGACAGATTAAGTCTCAGGGAAACTCTGTACTTATGAAAGGTCAAATACGGAGGTTTAGTGGACAAAGCTTGAATCTCTGATACTCTTCTGGCCGATGTAATGGCTATTAGGAAAGTCGTCTTCCAAGATAGAAATTTTAATTCACAGGTGGCAGCCGGTTCAAAGGGCAGTGAAGTGATGGCTTGTAACACAAGGTTTAGATCCCATGGCATGACAGGTTCTGAAACAGGAGGGCGAAGTAACCAGGCACCTTTCAAGAAGGCCTTACAGAATTTATGGCCCATAAGAGAAGGCTCGTAAGATGTATGAAAATTGGAAATTGCAGCCAGATGTACCTTAATGGTAGCAGGTGTGGAGCCCTGTCGGAAAAGCATGGCTAAAAAATCTAAGACCGATGGAATTGGGGCTGTGAAGGGGTCCAAACCTTGGGCCTGAGTCCAAATGGAGAATCTCTTCTATTTGCTGGAATAAATCCTTCTGGTGGAAGACTTATGAGATGAAGACAAGATGTGTACCACCTCAGGTGAGAAGGATTGTCGTCTAACTAGTGATGGAAGTGGAGCAGCCAGGTTGTCAACCTGAGGGCTCACAGGGAGGGATGGAGCTGTCCTGACATGTGAGTCAGTAGGTCTGGCACTGGGTCCAGGGTCCAAGGACCATCCACTGCGTACTGCTGAAGAAAGGGTAACCATACTTGTCGAGGCCAGTGTGGAGCAATTAGAATCATCCCGCTCCCCAAGGATGTAGCTTTCTGAATCACTCTTGGTAACAGAGGAAATGGAGGGAAAGCATAGATCAGACCAGGGGGCCAATCGTGGAGTGAGTGAGTGACTCCCCCTGTGGGGGGATCAGTGTGAAGTACTTGCTGCATTTGGCATTGAGAGGTCTGGCGAAGAGATCGCAGCAAGGCTGACCCCACCTGTTGAAAATTTGATCCGCCACTCGGTTGTTCAGGGACCACTCGTAAGGCATCAGAATAGCTCTGCTCAGCCTGTCCGCTATCACGTTGTTTTTTCCAGGAATGTGCATTGCCACTAAAAACCGTTGGGAAGACACTGCCCAATGCCACACTCGCATGGCCTCTCTGCAGACGGGATAAGACTTGGTTCCCCCCTGCTTGTTCAGGTACCACACCATGGACATGCTGTCCGAGTGAATTGCAATCGTTCCCAGAGGAAGAGAGCTTTGGAGTGCCCACAACGCTAGTAACACCACTCTCATCTCTAGAACATTGATGTGCAGGTGTACCTCGTGATCTTGCCACGTGCCTTGGACCGTCCTGCCAAGATAATGCCCCCCCCCCACCCCATCTGGGTGGCGTCCGTGGTCACTGTGGCCACTGGAGACATAGAAATCAAACTCTTCCCCTTGTCCAGATTGGTGGAACATAGCCACCAGCGGAGGTCCTGTTTGCACCGTTCCGTGGGAAGTATCAAGTGGGAAAGAGGAAGTTTTTGAAAGGACCATTGGGCCAAAAGGAGCCACTGTAGGATCCGCATGTGTAACCTGGATAGAGGCACCAGCATGATGGTGGCAGCCATGGATCCCAGGAGCTGGAGAACTAACCTGGCCTGAACTCTCTTGAGGGGCAACAATGCATGAATCTGAGACTGCAGCACTCTTATCCTCTCTTGTGGCAGAAAGGCCCGCATTTGAATAGAGTCTAGCTCTGCGCCTATAAAAACAACACGCTGTGAGGGCAGCAAGGCAGACTTTTCCCAGTTCAAGGTAATTCCTAGTTGTTGACAAAGTGTAATGGTAGCCTCCCTGGCTTGAATGAGGAGATGCCTGGTGGGAGCGGTGAGAAGTCAGTCGTCCAGATATGGAAACACCTGGAATCCCTGACATCTCAGGTGAGCTGTCACCACTGCCAAACACTTGGTAAACACCCTGGGTGCTGTGGTGAGACCAAAGGGCAGGGCACGAAACTGGAAGTGACTGGCTCCCAGCCGGAAGCGTAAGTGACTCCTGGATGAATTGTCCATCTTGATGTGGTAGTAGGCATCCTTGAGATCGATGGAGCACATCCATACTCCTTTTTCCAGCAAGGGAAAAATGGACTGAAGAGTGACCATTCGGAACTTGGACTTCAGAACGTAGTGATTCAATCGGCTGAGGTCCAGAATGGGACTCAGGTCCCCTGTTCTTTTCGGCACCAAAAAAAGAGTCTTGAGTAAGTTCCTGATCTGATATGGTCTGAGGGGACTGGTTGGATGACTCCTTTTTCTAGCAGATTTGAAACTTCTAATGCTGCTTGATCCCATTGACTGGGTGGAACGTCCGGGATTCTTTTGACTGGAGGGGGTGTTGATAAAAAGGGAATAGTGTAACCTCCGGTAACTATTCGAAGCACCCAATGATCCTGGGTGATGCTTTCCCAGGCTTCCGGATGCAATGAAATTTGGCCCCCGACTGGCTCTGGAACAGCACAGTCGGGCAACACCTCAGGAATGCTGAAAGGAAGACCCGTGAAAAGAATCGCAGTCTCCCGAGTTGCGGGGGCCTCCTCTGCCTCTAGGATGGTGTCTTCCAGAATAATGTCCCCCTCCTCTGCCTCTAGAGGGGGACTCACCTTGAGCGGCAGGGAAGGACTTCTGTGACTTCTTGAACCACATTTTCCCTCCTCTCTGAGCCTTGTGGTAAGACCTTGACAGAAGAGAGATACAGGCCCCTACGGCAAATAGGGTCTTCCCCTCCTGTTCGCATCTGGTGAGGGTGTCTTTCACTTTGGTCCTGAAGAGTGAGGACCCATCAAAGGGGGCATCAGTGAAGGAAGACTTAAAGGCCTCCGTGAAATGACACAGGTGCATCCAGGCTTGCCTTCTGAGAGCTACACCTGAGCTAGCTGCCCTACTCGCCCCTTCGGCTGCATAGGATATGAGCCTCATGGACGAGTTGACAATGGAACCAAGGGAAGACAACTGGGCGTTACCAGTCTGCGCTACCGCCTCAGGCATGTTACCTGTCAGAGTGTCTTCTAGCTCCTTCAGGAGATCTCTCTGGAGCCGAGTAAAATGTCAAAGATAATTCAGCGACCGCAAAGTAAAGGTTGCTGAAGACAGGGTACGCTTCCCGTACTGGTCCATACTCCTGGACTCCTTGTTAGGAGGATGGATGGAAGAAGAAGCCTCTGCAACTTCCTGCTGAGTGGCTGCCGCCACCACCAAGGCATCTACGGAAACCCCTTTGGTCAGGAACTCTTTCCCCGGGGGAGCAGAAAGAAACTTATTTGGACATCTGGGCACCGGTTCCACGGAATCAGGACTCTCCCGCGCCCTTCAACAATCAAATCCAGGAGTTCATCGAAGGGTGGAGACACCCAGGAGGCAGAGGGTTGAGCTCCGAAGGCCTTGAGGAATACCGACTCCTCCTCAGAGGGGGTCTTGGAGGGCCAGTCGCCTCTCTGCCTCAAGATCTCCAGGATATCGGAGAAAGAGACATCATTGGAGGACGACCTGGGGGACCCCTCTGACTCCCCGAGGTCAGTATCAGAAGTGAGGGACTCGTCCTGGGAGTCTATGTGCTTCCTCTTGCACAACTTCTTTCTAGGGGGCTCCTCAGGCACCGACTCTGAGGGGCCCTCAGAAAGTTGGGGACCGCTCATGGAGGTATCCTCAGACCTTCGGGCTCCGCCATCCACAAATAGGGGGCGTCAGAGGCTCTAGCCAGGGTGTAGAGGGAAGGAGTGACTGATCCGGGTGATACAACTGACGATCTGGCCAGTGTGCTTCTCATGGCCTCAAAGGCAGGTCCCCCTGAATCCGAGGACTGACCCGTCTCCGAGATCACAACCGGAGTCGGGGTTCCCCGAGCTGATGCACCGAGAGGGAGGCTCGGAACTGACAAGAGTCCTGAGGTATCCCCCTCGGGTCCGACTGAGGAAACCCAAGTACCGAAACCAGTGGACGGAACAGACATGGTTGGAGCCGACGTCGGCTCCGATAAACTCGCAAGGGGTATCGGAGCCGACACGAGAACATCACTCGGCATGGAGCACTCCGGCTCTGACGACACAGGGGTGCTCGGAGGAGGAATCATTGGTACAAGAGTAGGGACTGGCTCCGGAGCCGACTGGGTAGGAGCCAAGAACAATTTTGCTAACACCCGCGACTGCAGGAGCCTCTGGACCACCCTATCCACATCCAAATCAGACAGCCTAGGGGATTTAGAGGAAATAGAAGGAGATCGGGATCTCCTACCCGGAGATTCATGCCTAACACTGGGTGACTGGCTCCGAATAGGCTCCAATAATATTGGGGCCAAGGTCGACTCCAGCACAACAGATACCTCCTGCGGCCCCGAGGACAACGGAGCCGAGGAGGCAGTATCCACTTTCAAAACCTTCTCCGGCGCCTCTGAGGAGACAGATGGAGCCGGAGATATTTTCTTGGCCTTGGAAGTCTTAGACTTAGTACTAGAAGAAGAGTCTAAGGACTCCTCAAAAGAAGGCTTAACCAGGCTCTTCAAAATCAGCTTATTTTTTCTTTCCTGCAGTACCCTCGGGCTGAAAGCGTAGCAAAAACTGCAGGACTCTTGCAGGTGAATAGCACCAAGACAATAAACGCAGATAGAATGCCCATCTGTAATGGACATCTTGTAGCCACATTTTGAGCATTTTTTAAACCCAGAGGGTTTATGCTCTTTCTGCTCTTTAGACATAGTAATTCACAACACCCACTCAACCGATAACGACAGACACAAGAGGAAGGCGGGAAAAAAACAAACTACGAACAGCCAAGGAAACTCTAATTTAAACGTTTCTTTGGTGTAGCAAGGAAATCTAACTACCGACCAAAAAACCAAACAAACACAAGTTTGCACAAAAAACAACACAGGAGAGGACTAGGTGCTCTAATTTAAACGGGCCTAGCCTGCCAAAACAGAGGGACACCACAAAAAAACACCACTTGCTTACACAGTACACTCACAATGAAAAACTAGCTATTAAAATAGCTTTTTACAAGAGAACAGACTGCTAAAGACTTATGAAAAGTTTTGAAAAAGGGTACTTAGCCACAGCCAAGCGAGACCACGTCCTAACTCTACGAGCGGCAAATGAGATCTGGGGCTAGGGCGAGGTGCATCTTGGGATACCGGGTTAGCCCAGCCAATTAGAGATTTTGTGCTAGAGAAATAAGTTGGCTGAGTCAGAGCCGATTCTCGGCTCCGAACCCGTGAGTAAAGAATGTAGGCGAGATAGGACCACATAACATCATTATTTAAGTAAGGTAAGCAATGTCTTTCTTAAATAATGTCACATATAATAGCAATAATCCACTCCTGTTTGTGGGTATATCAGAATTTACCCATGGTCGGCTTTGTTTAATAACAATGGAGAAGCCCTCATGATCAAACAACACTGTGGGTAAGTCCTGATATACCCATACACAGTTGTGGACTATTTATTATAGATGGGTCTACTTCAAATAAACAAAAGACCCCTTACCCAAAGATGAGTTTATCGAGACAAAAACATCAAAACGTTACATTACTGAATGACCGCATTACTGAAGCTGTTTAAAGGGTAAGTATGTGGTTGGTCAACATGGGTAAATTTGCCCTTTTCCCCACTGTAGTGCGATCCCAGAATTGGTATATTTAGTTAGGGGGGTGGGGGGTGTAGTCCCCCACCTGGGTGGGATTGACATGCTGTGGTGTGTGTTTTCATTGTTTGTTGGCCAAGCACCTACTTACCCTGTAACCTCTGTCAGTAATGTGGTCATTTGGTAATGTAACGTTTCGGTGTTGTCACAGTAATTTTGTTTTCTGGTAAGTGGTCTTTCGTTTATGTGAAGTAGAACCATATAGATATATATATATATATATTGCTTTACTTTATTTAATTTTGTTGTGTAGTGGTCTACTTAAGGGACAGGAGGGAAAAATGGATAGGACACCTAGGGAATTCTCTTATTGTTTGATGGAAGTTACTGCCAGGCACTTTCCAACTGGAATGTCTTGTGTCTTCCAGCTTTAATACTTCACATACCTATTATACTCCTTTTAATTCCTTGGTACTTCATTATTACAATCCTGAACACCACCATTAGTTCTCAGATTTCTAGCTCTGTAACTCTCCTTCTTGTGGGATGCATTACTGCACTGGTGCATACTCACAATTTGGGTCTGTCCTGAATGCTTGCACACTACCATGCTTTACCCCCAGCAGGTACACTACTGTTTTTATCAAGCAAATGTTATAAACAGCACACTATGTATACATAAGCTGATTTGCTAGACTGTCATTCTCATCATATAGTTTCTGTACTAAATGCCATCTTGTATCTTAGAATGTTGTATATTTTCTATACTAAACGCGATCTTGCATCTTAAGACAGTTTACATATTCTGTTCTAAATGTCACATTTGCATCTTACTTATAATGTGCTATGATTTTCATGATTAGTGTTTACTGTATTCTCAAATTCCACTATATATGCTGACCTGAATGGCTAATGCATATTATCTTCTGATTTTACTTTTAATTTCCTTGCGTAATACTTGTGTTTAACTCAAAATTAAGAAAAGCGTTTATGTCCTGTACTATATTATATTAACTAATTTCTAATGTTTTGACTGCATGTGGCTTTTGCCTATTTGGGCTAACCCAGCTAACAAATAAAGAAGACAAGACAAATAATTTAGTCACAGAATAAAATTAAACAGGCAGATAAATGCCACCTATAAACTGTGAATTTTACCAAACTGAAATGAGGTTATTTACAAAGGTTAATTAACATCAAGAAACCATACAATTAATACAATGCTTAAGGTGAAGAATAACATGTAGATTTATGTGAACAAAACCCATCCCCAATACAGTGCAGATTAGTCAAGGAGAGAAAAGAAAAGTAGATAGATTCTGAAAAAGAAAATGAGAGAGAACTACAGCAAAATGAGAGTTACAAAGACCCGGTGGGAGTGCATCAGTGGAAAAAAAAAGAAGAGATAGGAAAACCGGGGTAAAAATGAAGAAAGGCAAAACAATTAGGAATGAAGCCATCTGACAAGTCCAATACTGCAATGTGGACAGGTGCAAAAATGAAAACACAGCTATATTCTCATCATTCACTACACTGCCATTAATGCTGGTACAAGCCTTTCAGAGGCACTCCCATAGCTAAGAACTGCACTGCAGGGGTCATGTGATAATCCCCTGTCCAGCTACTAAGAATGGATGGTCGCCTACAGGATAACCTATCTTTATATCCCCTTAGCTAGCCCTTCTAAAATCAGATCCATTCTGCACAGCCTGGCTGTATACTGGTGGACCTGATCTCAACAATAATTTGTCACATCTGCTTTCTCAGAAAGAAATACTTCAGATTAGCCCCCCATCTAAATCCCAGTCTCAATATGAACAGTCTTTCATCTATGACAGAACACATTTCCTTTTTTCCCCCTTGGCATCTAAACAGAAAAGCATTGTTTCATCAAACATCTTCTTGCTTTACTGATGAAATATGGCACACATTCCAAAAGTCATTCTAGAAAATAAATGACAACTGCTAAGAATGTATAGCATCACTGTTTTTTTGTCACGAACAAAAGAATTCTGCTGACGGTATTATACTTAATGTCTCCAATAAACAAATATGTGGGACCTTAAGGGGCTATTTTCCCAGGGATGGTCTTTCACCATGTAGATGGCAAAGAGCTTAGTGACAACAGAAATTAATATTAAGAGAAACAAACCCGTTAAGGGTGATATACACCAAGAGCTTGAAAAAGACACTAAGTCTCATACTAAGCATCAGTTTCAATGAGTACTACTTGTAAGTTGAAAGCAGATGTATGTTGATCCATGTAGACTTATAATACTTCCAAACCTGAATCACGTATTGATTTTTATTTATCCCTTGTTGACTGGATTAGTCTCACTAGGCTAGTAGCCTCTTTTCAGGAGAGACTTAAGGGGGTATTTATACTGCAAGGGGAAATTTGACCAGGGCATCGAGGAACTTCCCCCTATTCTGTTCGATAAATGCCGTGGGATCTTTTACATCCATTTGAGCTACCCCCAATTCACATAGATGGGGCCTCAGTTTAATATCTAATCCAAAGGACAGCACCCTTGGGAGTAAAGCACCCCCTTTATGGTCCAATGCATTGTCAGCAATCAATCTGCCTGATGTTGGAATAGAACCCACAGCCTTCTGCACCAAAGGCAAGTTTGCTACATCTTGCATCACTGACACTTATCCCCCAGGATAGCATAGTCTGTCTGCCATATCTGTCTTATTACAACCAAAGACACTTTGAAGAGACTTTAAGTTGTAAGCCTCAAAAAGTTCATGTGACAAAGAGAAGCAACTTCCTGGCATGGCAGTGGGAGTGGCATGTTGGAGTACGTAAATAGTGGCTGCAATGCAGGATGGCAAATGTCTAGTCTACTGTTCCCATCTGTAGAGTATGAGAACCTTACATAGCAAATGTACTGATCTTCTTTTGTAGTAGGTGATGCAAATTAATCTTAATATTAATGGGCACGGACAATACAGCTATTTCTGACCTCTATACCCATTACTGCAGTTTCTGAAGGTAAAACAGAAATCTTGTATAGCTATAACTTGTTGATGCTATAGATAATTTATACTCCTTCCTATCAGCATTTATAGATAATAAGAAACAGGGAACTCCCAAATGACATGGAGAGGAGAGGAAAAACATCTAAGGATAGGAGGTACCCAAAGACTTGCTGTGAACACAGTTCCTGATGCATCTGCCAATGGCTTTTTCTAGGCTTTCTACTTATATGAAAGAAAAGTAGATGAAAAAAAAAAACAAAAAAAAAAATCAGCATAAACAACATGTGAACTAACACAACAAAGAAATATATTGGCCTGTGCTAAGGCTGACATAATTATCACTTATCTTCTCATGGAAACTGCTCAAACATGTTCACTACAGTTGATTGTGAGGAGGAACTGGACACTAGAGGCAGAGGGGAAACATTACAGAATTCAAAGTCCCAGGGCTTTATCACAAAACCACACAAACTGTAGAATGAACTGTAGAAAGATAAACCATCAAAAGCCAGCCAAATATTTTATTAAAAAGCCAATCTCTAGCGCCTCGGCTTATGTCAAGCCTTCAAGGAGTAAAAAATAATTGAAATACAATCCCATATATACCAGCAGCTCCCAATTAACAATGTAATAAGATGTAATTAAACAATTAGATATTAAAATTAAATCAAACATTTCCAGCAACATTCTGTATTAAGCCCTCTAGGGGTCAAAGTAGAACATTTCAAAATAAACAATGCCTCCTTACATAACATTTTTTTTGTTAACTTACAGCCTGTATCACAATGTACTTTTTCTAAAATAGTGGCCTTAAGGCCATCAGGATTACAGTTATAAAAACTTTTATAATGTTGTGCTAAAGGGCTTTCAAGCTTCCCAGATCTAATACCTCTTAAGTGTTGTTATCTCAACTTGAAAGGGGTCTATATCATAATGTCGAATGCTGGCAACTTCGAAGCACTAAACTTCGAACTTGAAGTGTAAAAACGTTGAAACTTATAACGGAGATCGCCATAGAGTGCGGGAAGGGAAGATTTTCCTTTACTGCACTGTAGTGTCATCTCGGAGTTGGTACATTTAAGTAGTGGGGGGTGTGGGGGTGCAGGGGAGCATGCCCCCCTGCACAGAGCCATTTTTTTTTGTTTTGCGTTTTGAGTGTTTTTTTGACATTCAACATTTTTAGACTTCGAACTTTCAAGTTCGAAGTTTGAAGCTTCAAAGTTGTCAGCATTCGACAATCTGATTTAGACCCCTTGAAAGCCCTTTTAGTTTGCGAATGTAAAAAAGTTCACATTCACATTTAATTGCATATACAACACCTTCAGTCAAACAATTAAATTCCCCTTTAACCATAAAAAGCACATTATTAAATTTGGAAAATTTGTTAACTACATATTTATAGCCAGTACATTTACTACATGGAAAGGTACCCATATTATTCAGACTCTGTAGTAAAGTGTCAACAGGTCTCTGAAATTTACTATGGACCACCATATCTTTAATATCCCTGCCCCTTCTATATGAAAATATGAGCACCTTCTGTGTAACACCTTGTAAATTCCTATATTTACCTAAAAAGTCCCAATAATGCAATAACAACTTTTTTATACTAAAGCTCAAGACATCGTATGTTGTCACTATAAAAAATCTATCATCTAGTGTCTCCTTTTCCTTTTGTTGTTCAATATAACTACCTGCCATTCTGTATAAAGTATTATATCCATTGTATTTGCTAACTCTGCGTAAGCCAGTTTCTATCATACTTTCTTCATATCTCCTATTCAAAAATGTATTGGCTGCACAAGATAACTCGTCATAAGATCAAAGTCACTACATAATCGAGAAATTCTAAGGAATTCCCCATAGGGCAATGATTCAATAATGTGTGCTGGATGACAACTAGTGCCTAATAAAAACTGATTGACCTCATTAAATTTATGATGTATACTGGTTCTAATAGCACCATCTTGTTGTCCCTGAAGAACCATGTCCAAAAATTTACTTTGAAACCATATTATAAGCCATCAAACTGTACATGAAACCTATTCTGATGTAATTTCTCTATAAATCCTGCAAACTGTTCTATACCACCTTCACAAACAAAAATAAGGTCATCAATAAATCTAAAATATTTCAAAACAAACCTATCAAAAACTTAACTCATATATATATATATATATATATATATATATATATATACATACATACATACACACACTTATAGTCGAACATCCCCATAAATAAGTTGGCATACATAGGGGCAAATGGGGAACCCATTGCCATGCCTTGTAACTGATGATACAATGCCTCCTCAAAAACTAAGTAATTATTCACAAAACTAAATTGAAACAAATCCATTACATAATGGGCCAAGGGAGTGTCATCTAGATATAACCTCAAAGCTTCCATACCATACTCATGTTTAATGTTAGTGTATAAACTCTTTACATCGATGAAAATCCAATACATCTGAGAATTCCAACGTATCTTTGTGATCTTATCCAAAAAAATCAAAAGAATCTCTGACATGATTCTAATCATGTAACCTCTCTCAGCAAAAGCTTATGCAAAACTAAACCCACATTATGTAAGAAGTAATTAGTGGCAGAGACAATGGATCTCCCTGGTGGACAACTCAAGTTCTTTTGGATTTTGGGTAAACAATAGAAATATGCCATACTCGAATCAACACATACAACTTTATTCCTAACATCCGAGTCTGTCCAATACCCTAAACTCAAACCTTTGTTAATCAAGTGAATATATCTTTCTTTAGCTTCCAAATATTTTTCTAAAGTCACTACTTCATACACTTGTTCATCATCTAATAGACTGCGGCACATATGCAAGTACTGGGAATAATGCACAACAACAATCCTGTTGCCTTTATCAGAAGGCTTAATAATTAAATTACGTTGCTTACTAAAATTAACCAGAGCTAGACATTCATTTTTAGTTAAATTATAAATTACTTTCTTCCTACTAAATTCCTGTAACATTTTTTTTTCCATTTCAGATTCCATTACAGAATGAAATGCATGTATTCCCTCATGTCTAAATGGTGGCATAAAACAGCTCTTCTGTTGCACATTAGTAGTATCAAATCTATGCATTAAGTTCATTAGAACATGTGGATGTGCAAGAAACAAATGAATCATTAGAATCTTCACATGAGAAGTTCTCATCAAAGAAACTCTCAAATATATCTCCAAAAACATTCTCCATATTCCATAGACCATTTTCATCAGAATTTCCTTTGTGAAAGAAATACCCTATGTGTAATTTATGAACTAACTGAAATAATTCAATTTTACATTTGCATAATCTAGGAACCACAGCTAGAATAAACTTTAGACCACAACCCAAAGCAGAACATAAATGTTCATTTAAAATATGTCCAGATATATTCACAATTAGGTGACAAGTCTTACTTTGAAAAAAGTCAGTTTCATCTGGTCTTCTTACCCCTCCATTGCGATTATGTATCTCAAAAATGTTCCTATTGTTGTCGACCCCGTTTTCTCTGCCTCCCTTCATTTGTACGAAAGTTTTCCTACATATATTGCATGTTTCTTGCTTCTGGAAGTGGGGGATATGCCTCTTCATCCTCATATTCGGTATAATATCTACTCATAGCAATGGAAGACGCTGCACCCTGTTCTATTCCTTCTCTCTCTCCTGCTTCTGGAAACAAAGATGTGGGCATCTCCTACAATTGGACGACCTAAAAAAGGCTGTACCATTTTCGTAATCTCATAGGTCTCTTCTTATTTTATGCAACTTCTAATCCAATGAAGTAAGCTTAGTTTAAATGTCCTGCAAACATGATTCAAGACGTGTTTTATCAGTTATAGCCACCAAATTTGAACAAATTGTTGATATTTCCATTTTAATTTTGTTCAGCTTCACACCATCTCCCTCAATGAGTATGGCAATCCATTCCATAGAGCACTGATGTGCCGCCTTCTCCCATCTCTGCTTAAATATTTTGTCATCAGCATCAGAAAAGTCAAAAGACAAAGAAGGATGTTTCAAAACCCTCAGCACTTGTGGAGAAATGTACAATTCCATGTACCGCTGAAGGCGAGTAATTGCTCTAGTTTAATGTATAAGTTAATAGCATCAGGGGAAAGATATGTGGAACGCTTACCCACCACGGTAAATGGATTATGTGAGCGACTGCCTCTAGTCTCACTAAGAAACCCAAACCGTGGAGGATAGCCCTTCACCACTAGGTTCATAGATTAGATTAGTTAGTACTAGGCTAACTGCACTTGCGAGCCGTTTTAAGCCTAGCCAGTTATCCCTTGTGAGACTCAAACCCTGCACCTTGTGTTTGCAAGCCAAACACCTTAACCATTAGGCCACCCTCCCAACTAGTCCCTTGCTCACCCCATTCACGATCACTCACTGGTCTAAAAAAGCTATCCAAAGTACATTGTGTAGAATCACCAATTTCATCATGAAAAGGAAGTGGAAAATTAACTGCTGGATCACTGGCCATATAGAACAACTGAAGTAGAACCACAAAACCACACAAACTGTAGAATGAACTGTAGAAAGATAAACTACCAAAAGCCAGCCAAATATTTTATTAAAAAGCCAATTTCTAGCACCTCGGCTTATGTCAAGCCTTCAAGGAGTAAAAAATAATTGAAATACAATCCTATATATACTAGCAGCTCCCCAATTAACCATGTAATAAGATGTAATTAAACAATTGGATATTAAAATTAAATCAAACACTTCCAGCAACATTCTGTATTAAGCCCTCTAGGGGTCAAAGTAAAATATTTCAAAATAAACAATGCCTCCTTATATAACAATTTTTTGATTAACTTACAGCCTGTATTACAATGTACTTTTTCTAAAATAGTGGCCTTAAGGCCATCAGAATTACAGTTATAACAACTGTTAAAATATTGTGCTAAAGGGCTTTCAGGCTTCCCAGATGTTCTTGTAATCTCAACTTGAAAGCACTTTTAGTTTGCCCAATGTAAAAAAAAAGAAGTTATGTCCTTACCATAACGTTCCATGTAGAGTGTTCATCTCGCCTTTGTTCTTACACACGGGTTCGGAGCCGATCCTCGGCTCCGAGTCGGCCGAATTGCAAAGCTCTGAATCTCAGAGAAGCTCGAGACCAGCCCATATCCCACAATCCTCCCTGCCATTACTCAGATCTAGTTTGCAAGCAAACCAGACGAAGGATCCAACACCAGCGGTGCTAGAAGCATACACTCTCTTCAGCCATTCAGAGACACTCTCTCACCGTAGCAATAACTAATGGTCTAAACATATATCCCATGACACACGGGACCATATACCCCGCAAAGGGTCAAGACACGTCGATCAGACTCTAATCCTACCAGTTCTTCCAAACACATGGGGTGGGAAGGGAGGGAATGTAAGAACAAAGGCGAGATGAACACTCTACATGGAACGTTATGGTAAGGACATAACTTCTTTATGTAAGAGTGTTCAATCTCGCTTGTTCTTACACGGTAGCGTCCCTAGCTCCGTGACCCCGAGTGACTCATGGAAGAACGTTCCTAAGCACAGTGGAACCAAATGATGTCCTATCCTTGGAGACCTTGTCCACTCTATAATGAGTGATGAAAGTATGTGGTTTAGACCACGTGGCTGCTGCACAAATAGTGTCCAAAGGCAAGCAAGCCGCATGAGCTAAGGAGGTGGAAACGGATCTGGTAGAATGGGCCTTAGGTTTGTTTGGTAAGGATTGGTTTGATTTAGAGTATACAAATGTTATACAGTCAGCAAGCCATTTAGATAGTGTACGTTTAGTAATTGCCATGCCCTTTTTATTGTCTGCAAAAGCGACGAAGAGTTGATCCGTTTTTCTGAAAGCTTTGGTCCTGTCTAAATAAAATCTAAGCTGCCTGTGGACATCTAACTTGTGCAACATATACTCCAGTTTGTTAGTATGGTTTTTGAAGAAGGTAGGGAGTTCTATAGACTGGTTAATATTCGTAACTGAACATATTTTTGGAAGGAAAGATGGATTTGTACGTAAAGAAACCCTGTCTGGGTGGAATATCAGGTAAGGTGGTCTAACCGATAATGCCTGCAGCTCTGAGACCCTACGAGCTGAGGTCACGGCGACGAGAAACAGCGTCTTCCACGACAAGAACTTTAGGAGGTATGACGAAGCAGGTTCAAAAGGTGGCAACATGAGTTGCGATAGTAGCAAATTCAGGCTCCATGGAAAGAAAGGTTTTCTGACAGGCGGTCTAAGATGGAAGGTTCCTTTCAAAAAGGCTTTGCAAAGCCTGTGAGACATAATGGAAGAACCTCCTTCACCAATATGGAAGTTTGATATGGCCGCCAACTGTACTCTTAGAGTGGAAGTAGAAGCTCCTTCGTGAAAAAGGATGGATAAGAATTCTAAAATTTTATGTAAAGGAGCTACCAAGGGATCTAGGTTTTGACTAGATGCCCAATATACAAAGCGTTTCCACTTACTCGTATAGAGCTTAGTAGTAGAGGCTTTATGAGAAGCAACTAGGATGTGTTGAACTGACGGAGGGAGAAGATGAAACCTGGCTAGGCAGGGAAGCGGAGCAGCCAAGCTGCTAGTTTGAGGGACTGTAAAGACGGGTGAGGAACTCCCGACGAGTGTGTCAGCAGGTCTGGCACTGGGTCCAGAATCCATGGTTCCTCTATTTGATGAGCTCGAAGAAAGGGAAACCATATTTGACGAGGCCAGAATGGGGCTATGAGTATTATAGTCCTGTCCAGGCTCCTGGCTTTCTGTAGAAATCTGGGAATCAATGGAGTCGGTGGGAATGCATATAGGAGACCCGGGGCCAATCGTGTATCAGTGAGTCCCTGGGGACATCCCCCGGAGGGGGTAGAAGGGCAAAGTAGCTTCTGCATTTTGCATTCAATGGGGAAGCAAACAGATCGCAGCAAGGCTGGCCCCACTTGCGGAAGATCTTTTCCACCGTCTGTGAATTCAGGGACCACTCGTGAGGTAACAGGATGGCTCTGCTCAACCTGTCCGCAATGACGTTGGATGACCCCGGGATGTGCGTTGCTATCAGAAAGTGACCCGTGGACTCTGCCCATTGCCAAATTCTCATGGCCTCTCTGCATAACGGGTAAGACCTGGTTCCCCTTGCTTGTTTATGTACCAGACTACCGACATGTTGTCTGTCTGAACTGCTACTGTCCCTAGAGGTAAGAGGGGATGGAAGTGTTGCAACGCTAGGAACACCGCCCTCAACTCCAGAACATTTATATGTAGAGTGTACTCCGTGCTGGACCATTCTCCTTGGACTGTTCTTCCCTGAAAAAGGCCCCCCCACCCTATCAGGGAAGCGTCCGTGGTTATTGTAGCTGTTGGGATGGGTAGAATGAATGGACGACCCACAGTGAGGTTTTGGTTGCACACCCACCATGAGAGGTCCCGTCTGCAAGATTCTGTTATCCTGATCTCGTGCGTTAGGGGTAGTTGTTGGAACGACCACTGCGCAAAAAGTAGCCATTGAAGAATCCTCATGTGTAACCTTCCCACTGGGACTGCAATTAATGCGGCTGCCATCAGTCCCAACACTTTTAACACCAGTTTGGCTGGGGCTTTCTTGCTGGCTAGAAGAAGTAGGACCTGCTGTTTGAGCATTGAAGCTCTTACTGGGGGGAGTTTTAGTAGTGTCGATCGTGTATTTAGATCTGCTCCGATGAAGGAAATACACTGTGAGGGCGATAAACAAGACTTTCCGAAGTTTATGGATATCCCTAAGTGGGAATAAAGGCCGATTGTGTAGTCTCTGGCTTGCAATAGTCGATGCTCGGTGGTGGCAGTGAGGAGCCAGTCGTCCAGATAGGGAAACACCCGGAATCCTTGTCGTCTCAAGTGAGCCGCAACTACTGCCATGCATTTGGTTAACACCCTGGGGGCTGAGGTGAGTCCAAAGGGCAGAGCTCGAAACTGAAAGTGACTGGTCCCCAGCCGGAAGCGCAGGTGATCTCTGGACGGTCTGGCCATTTTGATGTGGTAGTACGCGTCTTTGAGATCTATAGAGCACATCCAATTGTCCTTCTGTAAGAATGGAAGGATCGATCAAAGCGTGACCATTCGGAACTTTTCCTTCTTCACGAAGTTGTTGAGACGGCTGAGATCTAGGATCGGTCTCCAGTCGCCTGTCTTTTTTGGAACTAAAAAGAACCTTGAGTAAGTTCCGAATCCTCTTTGGTCCGCCGGGACTGGTTGGATGACTCTGTTTTCGAGCAGCTTTGAAATTTCTACAGCTGCTAGTTTTCGCAGACGGGGTGGCACGTCTGGAAATTTCCTTTGTAGGGGTGGTGTTGAAAAGAAGGGGATTTTGTATCCTCTGGTTATAATGCTTTTTACCCAAGAATCTGAAGTAATGTTTAGCCAGGCCAGTGGGTATAAAGCTAAGCGACCGCCGACTGCCTCCAGAGCAGGACAGCCAGGCCTCCCTTCAGGAGTGCTAGAAAGGTTTCCCTGTCGCCTTGGTTATGCGGACCCCCTCTGCTGCCAGGGCGGCGTCTTCCATTTCTACCCCCTCCTCTGCCTCTGGAGGGAGTATCACTCTGTGCGGTTTGGAAAGATCCCTGATTCTTACGGAACCACATTTTTCCGCCTCGTTGCCCTTTGGGGTACGGTCTAGTAGGAGCGGAAAAATGGACCCCGACAGCAGACAGGGTCTTTCCCTCTTGCTCGCATCGAGTGAGAGTCTCCTTAACCTTGGGCCTGAAAAGTGTAGCACCATCAAAAGGGGCATTAGCAAAGGAAGACTTGAAGGCTTCCACAAAGGAGCACAGCCGCATCCATGATTGTCTTCGAAGAGCAATCGCTGAAGCTGCAGCTCTACTCGATCCCTCGGCTGCATACGAGATGAGCCTCATGGATGAGTTTACTATGGATGTGAGGGTGTTAAGTTGTGCTGTTACCTTATCTGAAACAGCAGCATCTGTGTTACCCTGGAGGATATCTGTCAGCTCCTTGATGAGATCCCTCTGTAATCGTGTGAAATGGGTCAGGTAGTTTAGCGAACGCATGGAAAAAGTCGCTGAACTAAAAATGCGCTTCCCATATCTGTCCATAGTCCTAGAATCCTTATTAGGAGGATGAACAGATGAGGAAGACTCAGACATCTCCTTTTTCGTGGCTGCCGCCACCACCATAGCGTCGACAGGGACTCCCTTGGTGAGATAAGATTTATCTTGGGGGGCAGTGATGAACTTGTTTGGTTTCCTAGGTACTGGCTCCACTGTGTCAGGTGTCTCCCATGCCCTTCGAGCAATCAAATCCATTAATTTATCGAAGGGCGGGGTCACCAGGCAGGTAGAAGGTTGAGCCCCAAAAGCCTTCAGCAGCACCGACTCGTCCTCAGAGGGGGCTAGGGACTGCCAATCACCCCTCTGTTTCAAGATCTCCAGGATGTCTGCAAATGACACATCCTCCGAGGGTGATTTGGGGGACCCCTCTGCCTCATCCAAGTCGGTGTCAGACGTTAGAGATTCCTGTGGGGAATCTATGTGCCTCCTCTTGCACAACCGTTTCCTTGGGACCTCATCAGAGGGGGCTTCTGGTGAGGCCTCCAAGGAACAGGGGGAACCCTCTGTGGGTGGCTGAGGTAATTGGGCTCGACGCTTGGGATGGATCGTGGGGGCAGAAACAGAAAGTGGCCCTTTTGGGGAAGGAGAAGATTCCCCTGATGATGTGGTTGTCTGTGCAGACAATACCTTCCTCATAAGGTCAAAGGCCCCAGAACCCCTGGCTAAGGGCTCCCCCGGTTCCGAAGAACACGGAAGCATCCCAGAACCAGGTGCTGTGGGCTCCGACCCCGAGTACAGAGCCGAACCAGTCTGTGCCGAGGCCCCGAGAGGGAGAGTTGGCACCGACAGGTCGGTACGACTCTCGGTCCCAGAACCGAGCAAAGACCGTCGGCTCCACGACTCCCCTAACAGTTCCGAAGGAGTCGAAGTCAAAGGTGTCGATCGTGCAATGGACGGCTTCGGCACTGAGGGCTCCACTATCATCAGGTCCTCTTCTCCCGGCTCCGAGATCTGGATGGGTCCCGAAGGAGGACCCATTGGAGATATGGGGAGGCCTTCTAGTTTCGACACCAACTGGGAGGAAACTGCAATTAACCTGGAAAGGGCCGTATTCTCCATGAGCTTCTGCACGACACGATCCACATCTGTGTCAGACAACGGTCTGGAAGAACGGGTCGAAGGAGCCGAAGATGGCACTGACCGAAGAATGGACGGTGGTGGCAGTTCCGACACCGGTTCCAAGATCTGGGGCTCAGTAAAAGATAAATGTTCGCCGCTCGGCCCCGAGATGGAACCGGCGAACGAACCCGAGAAGATGAACTTGGAGCCGATGACATGGGCTCCGACATCTTCGACCCCTTCGAGGATTTAGAAGCCTGATCAGACTTGTCCAAAGCCTCTTGAAAGGCCGACTTCAGCAATCCTCTGTCAATAAGCTTCCTGCGTCTATCTGTCATGACCCTCCCACTAAAGGAATGACAAATAGAGCAATCCTCTTGGAGATGGAGTGGGCCAAGACAGTAGACACAAGAAGCATGATTGTCAGTAATGGACATTTTCTGCCCACACTGACATCTTTTAAAACCAGATTTAGCTTTTTCTGACATTGCACTGTAACAATGAAGATCACTATAATAATAGGTAAAAAGAAAAAAAATAACTATCCTAGCAATATATGTATACTAAACAGTTATAATATAAAACTCTCACAAAAAATACCACACCCAAGAAAAAAAGGTTAGGCCACAAGGGTGCCTGAATAATAAAAAAAAAAAAAAAAAGGGTAAATATATATATATCACACACACACAGCACTTCTACAGTAACTATAATGAAGTATTAAGAAGAAAAAATTTGAATTCTTATCTGAAGACTCAACAAAAACTCAAGTTTCTATCTGGTCCGAGCTCTCCTCGATCCGATCTGTTGCAGCGGCAAACTAGATCTGAGTAATGGCAGGGAGGATTGTGGGATATGGGCTGGTCTCGAGCTTCTCTGAGATTCAGAGCTTTGCAATTCGGCCGACTCGGAGACGAGGATCGGCTCCGAACCCGTGTGTAAGAACAAACGGCGAGATTGAACACTCTTACATGTTCACATTCACATTTAATTGCATATATAATACCCTCAGTCAAACAATTAAATCCCCCTTTAACCATAAAAAACACATAATTAATTTTGGAAAAAGTATTAACTACATATTTACATCCAATACATTTAATAAGTGGAAACGTGCCCACACTATTCAGACTCTGTAGTAAAGTGTGAACAGGTCTCTGAAATTTACTATGTACTACCATATCTTTAATGTCCCTGCCCCTTCTATATGAAAATATGGGCACCTTCTGTGTAACACCTTGTAAATCTCTATATTTATCCACTGCTTTATGTAGCATGTACATTGTAAGATATATAGAACTCAGGCGACTCTGAAGGCTCCTTAACTAAAAAGTGACACTTACATGATGAGAGGGCAACTGCTAAAAATAAACTAAATTACTTATGTATACTGATTTCAAGATTGCTGTATGTAGGGAAAGGATAAATCCTGCAATACCACAGGCTTGATCTTTAATCAAAAAATCCAATAATCATTTATTAGTGATTGCAGATTACAGAGTTAATGAGTAATGTGTGGAATTTAAGCCTGGCACTCACATTTGAGTCAGATCCACCCAATACAACTATACTCCTGAAAATGCATTATAGATTTGAAAGTGGCTCGTCACGACCACTGAACAAACAAAGCTATACTCCTGAAAATGTTTTCATTAACTTTTTTCTTTGCAGCAAACTTATCCAGTCTGCTCCTCCCTAACCCTTTATCTACATTCTGTTGCATCTGAATTTCACAGCCAACATTCTAATTTAGCTATGTGCCTAGCAATTGCTTACTGGCTTGCTTTTTATTATTCTAGCATGCCATTGTCTATCTTATCTCTAAGTCTCTTACTAATGGCCAGTTGTATGCTGAACTTTTTTCCCCAAAAGACAGATGTAGGCAGAGGTAGAAGGACACTCCACAGACAGCCACTTAACTAATAGTATGTATAGCATAGAAATGCACACGTGGATGTCTGTGGAGTGGCGCATTTCCTGAAATGAATAAACTCTGTGTTAGAGTTCCACTGGATAAAGCTCCTTGTCTGGGAGGATTTGTCTTCAAAGAAAAAAAGAAGGTATGTACTTACCATAATGTTCCATCTGTGTTGTTCATTTTCATTTTTCCTCAACCTGTGGGTTTGGATCTGAACCTTGGATCTGACTTAACCGCTTTTTTATAGCTTAGGATCTGACTCTCAAGCTGCTCCCTTGCCCATAATGCCCTTGCCCTTCAAATTACCTCAGACTGAGTTTGCTGCAGCTGTATAAGCAAGTACATAAAGTATGGACAGAGAATTATCAGAAAATAGAAAGCAGATAGAACCAGGAGCTCAAAAGGAACAGTGGTTCCTAGAACACTTCCGCAAATCTTCCCAGAAGGGACAGGTAGATGGGGGGGTGGGGTGGGGGGGGGTTGAGAAATAATTAAAATGGACAACACAGATGGAATGTTATGGTAAGTACATAACTTTTTTATCTGATGTTGTCATTTCCATTCATTCCGCAACCTATGGGACAGAGTCTCCAGCTATAGTAACCTCTGGTAAGTACAACGCCAAACAGATGCCCTATGCAGCTCAACTGAAGAAACTCCAGCTGTACTCGGTTGCATACCACCTACTCAGAGGTGATCTCTGCCTGACATACAAGGCCATGTCCAACCCAAAATTGATGGACATGCTCCACCTAAAGAAAACCTTATCTCTTAGAGCCACACGCCCTAGGGATCTAAACCTCACTACAACAATAAATAGGACGTGCTGGAGCGATACATTCCTGTTCCAGAGACTTCCCATGCTTTGGAACAAGATTCCAATCTACATTAGGCAGAGCTCCTCGCTAACACTCTTCAAAAGAAACCTTGACGAGTGGATGGGAAACAGAAAGTTTACCCCGGGGATCACTTCAGTGGCTCTGCTGGACAGAGGCACAGGGAACTAATCTAAGGGGTCGGCGAAAGCCAACACATTCTGGCTAGGCTTATAAATGCCTTCGGGCAGGTAGCCTAGTACCTACCTATGAACCTATGGAAGGATATTCCAGAGCACTGCATTGCCAAAAGCAGCCCTATTTCTAGACACACTATTCAATTTGTAATGTGTGACAAAGGCATGGGAGTGTGACCAACTAGCAACCACACAAATGTCCTCTATCAAAACTCTGGACCAGAAGGATTGAGATGTAGACATGGATCTAGTAGAATGAACTTTAACATGCCTAAGTAGAGGGATACCTTTAGCAGAATATACATGACAGATGCAATCTGTGATCCATTTAGACAAAGTAAGTTTTAACACTGGCCTTCCCTTTCTAACAATGAAGAAGGAGAAAAACAGCTGATCAGTTTTGCAAAAAGATTTTGCTCTATCCAAATAAAAACATAGTTGTCTATGGATGTCTAACAGGTGAAGAGTGTATTCACCCCTGTTCTGGAACTTGGGGAAGAAAACTGGAAGGTTAATGACCTGATTGATATTGTTTTCAGAGGCATCTTTAGGCAAAAAGGAATGACTAGTACGCAAGGTTACTCTATCTTTATGAAAAATCAAATAGGGGGGTTTGACTGACAGTACTTGTAATTCATATACCCTTTTAGCTGCAGTGATGTCCACAAAAAAGGCAGTTTTCCAGGAAAGATATTTCAAGTGTACCTTGGCTGAAGGTATAAAGGGAGGTAGGACATGAGCTTGTAATATCATGGTTAAGTCCTAAGGAGGAGTGGGGTCCTTTATAGGTGGTCTAAGTAAAAAGGTACCACTGAGGAAAGTCTTACACAGTTTAGATGAAGCCAGAGAAGATGAATTGTCCCCAGTGTGATAATATGAGATGCCTGCCAGTTGTACCTAATAGTAGAAAAATTTGTCCTGCTTTGGAAAATTGAAGCAAGAAAATCCCAAACTGCCAGAATAGGGACTGTAAAAGGATTCAAATATTTTTGGTGACCTCATATCGAAAATCTCTTCCATCAGGGCAAAGAACCTGCTGAATTTTTGTTGAGGGGCGAATCAAAGAGGCTGCAGCAAGGTTGACCCCAAATGTGGAAAATCATGGTTGCCACTGATTGATTTTGAAACCACTTGTGAGGCATCAGAATAACTCTCATGAGCATGTCCGCCAAAATGTTGGATTTCCACGGAATGTGCATTGCAACCAGGAAGTGGTTGGAAGAGGTCACCCACTGTCAAACCCTCATTGCTTCTCAACATAGGGGGTAAGATCTGGTTCCTCCCTGCTTGTTAATGTACCATACCACAGGCAAATTGTCCGTTTGTATCGCAATAGTTCCTAGAGGTATAAAACTCTGAAATTCTTGTAAAGCTGTGATCACTGCTCTCATCTCTAGGACACTGACATGCAAATTGGTCTCCTGTGTCGATCACGTGCCTTATACAGTCTTACCTAGGTAATATCTCCCTACCCAAGCTGGGAAGCATCCATGGTCAATGTGGCATTAGGAGAAGGAAGAACAAAAACATGCCTCTGTTCAGCTTCTTCCCAGTGGAGCCACCATAGGAGTGAGTCCTTGCACTCTCTGGAAAATTTGATTGAATGATTTAGTGCACACCAATGTAGCAGGATTCTTATATGTAAGCATGCTTTTGGAATCAGGGTTATAGTGACAGCCATCGATCCTAATGCTCTGAGGATTAGACTTGCTGGTGGTTTGTGAATGGCCAGAATTTGTTTGACATGTGATTTTAAGGTGTATATCCTGTCTGAGGGCAGGTAGGTTATGCAGTTGGCTAGATGTGCTCCTATAAATTTTAACAGATGTACTAGATGAAGCTGTGATTTCTATATGTTGATTGTGATGCACAGAGTAAGGGCTAGATGAAATAAATAGTCCCTGGTTTGTAGATGCCTGGTTGATGCGGTCAGGAGTCAATCATCTCCATGCAGCCTCAAGTGGGCTGCTACTACCACCATGCATCTGGTGAACACCCAGGGGGCTGTGGTTTGACCAAAGGGAAGCACTCTGAACTTATAATGACTGTCCCCCAGCCAGAAGTGGAGAAACTTTCTGGAGTATCTGTTCATTTTGATGTGAAAGTACGCTTCCTGAAGGTTGATCAAGCACATCCACTCGTCCTTTCGTAAGAATGGTAGAATGGACTGAACCATGACCATCTGAAACTTCACATTGTCTACTGATTTGTTTAGTAAGATTAGGTCCATGACTGGCCTTAGATCCCCTGTCTTCTTCGACACCAAAAAAAACCTTGAGTAAATTCCAGACCCAACTTGGTCTGGTGGGACCTCCTGGATGACTTTTTTTTCTAGCAGCTTTGCCATTTGTAATGCAGCTTCCTCCCTCTGATTGGTTGGAACACTGGGAAGATTTCTCCTTGGTTTTGGTCTTTGAAAAAATGGAATGGAATATCCTCTGCATATGATCTTTTGCACCCAACAATCGTTTATGATGGCTAACCAAGTATCTAGGTGCAAGGATAAGCACCCACTGACTACATCCAGAGAGGGACATTTGGGCAACCTCTCAGAAACGCTGAAAGAACCTATCCAAGAAGGAATCTCATGACCCTTGATTTTGCGGACCCACTCTGTCATGAAGGTGGCGTCTACTATTACAGTTATTTCCCCCTCTGCCTCTGGGAAAAATCTCACTGTGATTACTGAAAGGAAGTTGAGACTTTTTGAACTACAATTTTTTTACCACCAAGCTGGTTCTTGGAGAAAGGTCTTTGTGGGGTAGAAAAAGGATTCCGATGGCAGACAAGGTCTTTCCTTCCTTCTCACTACGGGAGAGTGTCTCTTTAACAGTGGGACCAAACAATGATGATCCAGCAAAAGGAGTATTGATGAAGGACACGTTGAAAGGTTCCACAAAGTCATGGAGCTGCATCCAGGCATGGTGCCTTACAGCAATGCTTGAACTGAAAGCTCTTGAGGTACCCTCTGCAGCATGTGAGATTAGCTCAAAAGTAGCTCTTTTTTGTGGAGACAGGGAAGCATTTTCTGTGCTCCATTGGCTTCTTATGCATTCTAGTAGGGGTTTGAGCCCCTGATTCTCTAAAAGGACCAGCAACAGAAGCAGGCTGTGGAAGAAACCCTTTAGAATCAACTTGTTGCAGCATTCCACAAGAGCACGGGCATTGAAGCCCAAACAAATATCACAAGTCACATCCAAATGACTGGGCCCTAGACAGTAAACGCATTCCCTGTGGGCATCAGACTGAAGAATCTTGTGCCAACAGGAAGTTCATTTTTTTAACCCAACAAACTTGTCTGGTTTATCAGCCATAATCAGTATTTAACAACAAAAACACAATTTTTTTTTTAGTATAAAAGAAATACAGGAGAGACAACTACCAGCAATGGTAGGGAGAAATATACCCAAAAGTATAAAAAGAGCTGATTTACTAACAGAGAAATTAAAAAAGATTGTAGAAGGGTAAGGAAGGGCGATAGACTACAAATAAGTGCTAGAAAAGATAATAAAATTGTTTTAAATCATTCACTACCCACAAAGAGCTACAACAGAAAAAAGTCCCAGCTTGCAAGAGTGCAGCAAATGAGATCTGAGGTAATTTGAAGGATGGAGGCATTATGGGTAAGGGAAGAACTTGAGAGTCAGATCCTAAGCTATAAAAACGTGGCTGAGTGTGATCTGAGGTTTAGATCTGAACCCACAAGTTGAGGAATGAATGAAATGACTCAAATGACCCTGATCTGAGTGTTTGAGAATTAGATGAGGCAGGTTAGGAGTGCTCAGCCAATGCTGGTTTAGCTACCTTGCAAGGAAGGAGACAGCCTGGACTGCTGTGCTGCCAACACCTATCAAAGGCTCTGGATTACAGCCATCAAAACATGGTCAAATGGACATGTGCTTGGCTCTGCAAGGCCACTTACATGTGTGGTAGCCCTTGGTGCATGCATGCAGAAAGGTGCTTGTGCAATAGAGGTTACAGGGGACCCCACTATGGCATTAGCATGTACATCAGACGTCAGTTGAGGGGAGTAGAGGCAAAAAACAAAAACTCCTGCCATAGATGATGACACTGACTGCCACTCACTTTCCTCACTTGAGGAGAAAGAAAGGACCAGAGGCACTTGCCCCAGGGGAGAGAATGAACAAGCTGGGTAAGTGAGGAGAGAAGATTGATGGTCAAGCAGGATTTGGGGCAAAAAAAAAAACATATTTAAAAAAAAAATCACTTTTTTTTCAAAATCATGACTATCAGTCTCCACATCACTTCCATCCATCTTGGAACTAGGAATCTTGAGCTGTGGTGAATGTGGCTAAGCAAAAAGGTTAGGCTTCAGAAAGATACCCATACCCTCTGTCCGCATTAACTGGCTAAATTAGCATGATAGAGAGAATCTTTGATTCAAAGCCATGAAAAACCCAAACAGAGAAGTGTTTCATTAGGTGTTTGTTAGTATGTCTCTGAACTGAACACTGTGCTGTCAGACCATAAAGCATGTGTGTTCTCCTTACCAGCCCACATTGTGGTGCCATAGGGCTCCCCAACAAGCAAACATACACACACACACACACACACACACACACACACACACACACACACACACACAAACACACAATCATACATACATATGCAATCCCAGACATTCCCAGGCATACACACATATCAATGCAAACAAAAACAAGCCCCTACACACACATACTCACAGAGACACTCACTCACCTGTAGGTATGTTTGCACACATACAAATACTCAAGCAAACAAACACACACACACGGACACACACACACCCGCACGTGCACACACACACACACACACACACACACACACACACACACACACACACACACACACACACACACACACACACACACACACACACACACACACACACACCTGACATCTCTTTCCTTATCCTCCATAGTGTGTTCGCTCACACCACATCACATGCACACATACGTATACACGCGCATGCGCACACACACACACACACACACACACACACACACACACACACACACACACACACACACACACACACACACACACACATCCATTCAGCCTCATTTGTGTCCATATAGGCATGCACACACCCTTCTGCCTAAATATATACACACCTAACTTCTCTTTCCTTATCCTCTACAGTGTGAGCACACACACACGTTTGCACACAAACACACACACACTAATGGCTCCACCACACTTACTTGTACTTGCTGTATAACAGTCCTACTGACAATCATGGGTGATGAATGCTGTCAAAACAGCATTCACTTTTTCCTCCTAAAGATAAAAAATGAATTCAGCAGAGCAATTCTCTGAATAACTCTGCCAAGTTAATCCACAGCAAACAGCATTTCTAGGAGACAGCATAACATTAGCCATTTCCTCACACTGCCACTGTAGCATGTAGCTGCCCCAGTAAGAATGCTGTCAATGCTACAACCACTTCCATGGGAAATCTGGACTTTGAATCAGCAAGACTTACCGCAATGCAGAAACCTTCTAAGTTAAGACTTCCCCATCATAGTAAGCCTTTTTGAATCTCAGGAAAAGACTGTTAAAGAAAAGGGTCATAAGTTCTGGTTAACTATTTTTTTTTTTTTGTTATTAAACACACATAGGATTTCCCAAGATGTTGTATAGGCCTAGGGGGACATATCTGCTCAATAAAGTTGAAATAAAGCAAACAGATGACTCTGAAGTGTAGAGAATAATATTTCACATATTCTCTAAAAGGGAATGCATATAGAACATTAGAAAAACGATGACACCAGAAAGACAAATGTATGAGAGAAGAACGAGTACTTTGTTAGAACATGTGTTTTAGTGGGAAAGACATGCACATAACTTGGAGAAATGTCACAAACTGCTCAGGTGCAAGGTACAGAACATTGATTAGATATTATCTTCTTCCTCAAGCAAAGATTTCACTGTTAGGTGTGTTTTAAGCTTGTAACATGTAAATAAATGTGCATTTATGGAAATACTAACAGTAGCAGCAGTTTTAAAACTATAGGTTCATAGGTAGGTACTAGGCTATCGGCCCAAGGGCCTACGCAAGCCTAGCCAACAATGTTCCCTGGCTTACGCCACCAAAGAAAGTTATTTTCCTGTGCCACTGATGAGCAGAGACACAGAAGTGATCCCCGGGGTGTATTTCCTATTTCCCATCCACTCATCAAGATTTTTCTTGAAGAGTGCTAATGAAGAACTTTGCTTGACATGGATGGGTAGCCTGTTCCAGAGTATGGGAAGTCTCTGGGATAGGAATCTATCCCACCAGCATGTCCTGTTTATTGTGGTGACAAGGTTTAGGTCCCTAGAGCGTGTAGCTCGGAGGGATTGGGATTTCTTTAGGTGTAGCATGTCCAACAGCTCTGGGTTTGACATAGCTTTATATGTTAGGCAGAGATCACCTCTGAGTAGGCGATATGCTACGGAGTAAAGCTGGAGTTTTTTGAGGCGGTCAGTGTAGGGCATTTGTTTGAGTCCAGTAATCCTCTTTGTGAGGTACTTCTGTGGCCTTTCCAGCTGCTGCAGATGTCTTGTGAGGTACATTCCAAAAGGGGCGTTGTACTCTATAATGGGTCTAATGAGTGATGAGTAGAGGGTAACAATGACCTCTTTTTTCCTGGATGAGAACCCTTTTATGATGAGGTGTGCCAAGCAGAAGGACTTTCTGACTACTGTGGCGATGTGACTATCAAAGGAGAGACTACTGTCCACCTGGGTCCCAAGGTCTCTTATCACGCATTCAGTGTTAAGTAGATTGCTGCCTATGTGGTAGTTCATGGGTACAGAGTTTTTACCAAAGAGGATGACACTGCACTTTTTGGCATTGAGCTTGAGGCTATGATTAAGAAATAATAAAAAAAGTATTTGCCTGAAGTACAAGTGGGATTTCATACTGCTACAAAGGTTGGGAAGTACATAATTACCTGTGCAAGCAAGTCAACATATTTTGAAAGTTTACATGCATATATGGACTCATGACACAGACCTCACATACATTTACAAGGCAGTATGGGAAAGAAATAGAAAGAGAGGGATAATGTGGATAAAAAGGGACAAGGGTCTTAGCTTTACAGACCTATGAAATGAGTCTATTTAACTGAAAGGGAAGTATGTTTAATGACATATTTAAGTAAGAAATAATAACTACATAACGCGCTCTGTTTAAGTACATAAAAATATGTCATGAGCATGTGATCAACAGTGTTTTATGTTATTTTTTCACATAAATTATTTTGAACAGAAATACAACATGGCTGTGTAAGCATAAACTAAACGTGTCACCACATCTACTGTCCTCTTTCAAGTCAAGCAAAGTGCTTCTTAATAACATTATATTGACATTTTTGAACTACAAGAAGCACCAACAAGTATGTAAGGCAAGCCCAGCCTCTGTTTCAGTCACTAACTATGCTGTGACATAATCAAAATCCTAGGAAATTGTTCTTAACCACTATCAAAACCTCAGTACCTCAAGAGACACATTCCTACCCCCAGGGTGTAAGAAACAAAGAAAGGGATAGAAGAAAGGAATGCACAATCCTAACCAACTACACATACTGCAAGCAATTTAAGTAGGCTAGCTCTGACCCTGTACTTGCCGCATCACTTGCACAGTTCTTTCTTTTCCACTTCCCTACATCCATTCAAGGTTCAAGTCATACCTAACTGCCTAAAGCAGGAATAACTGCATATTTTCTTGAGCTACAGCTGTTAAATGAATAAGAAACAACACACACACAATGTATCAACAATCCTGCTAACAACTGGCATCTAATAAGTGGATAATCTGCTCAGTTAAAATGCAAGGAAGGTTAATGAATGTATCTGATTTCATGATTTCAATCACCACCAACAATACCATTGTAATTTGATGTAAAATAAAAATAAAAAGCAGCAGTTGAGAAAGTAGAAGAAATTCTGCCTATGATACAATAACAAATTCTACAGAGAAAACAGATATCCTGGTTGATTTCTGATTTGACTGTCAAATCACTTTCATATCACTAATTAATTAAACATCTATATTTACATATGGAAATGCTTTTTTATATGTATATTTAATTTGAGTGTTTTTCATGAGTAACTGGTTTCACTTTTATTTTATTCTAGTACTGCTGCTAATATACTAATCACCCTGGCTTCCTTAATATACCCATCAACCTGGCTTTCTGAAACCATTTTGGTATTAAAATATTAAAGTTATTTTGTTGTTTAAATGAAGTCATCTAACTCCCTCTTCTCAGTGTCTTATTTATTCATTATTCAGCAAGTTATACAATTGAGTACTGGCCTACTCTGTTTCATGGTTTGCATCCCTCTATCTGTACTTCAAAATGGCCATATGAAGACAGAATCAATTTAACAGCACTGTATTAGGGGTATATGGAATAAAGCCCACCAAAGAAAACAGCTACTGCAAAGTTATTTTGGCAACAATCATAATTTTTTTCTTGAAACTGTGTATGCCACAATTTCTATGACTGAAGAACTGGGACACAAGATCCAGTCAGTAGACTGGCACTGCCAACATCATAGTACACAACTCCTGTACCTGCCCACAATGTTTGTATCCTGACCTCACCAGTAAGTCCTTGGGACCAGACTGCTGGCTATGCATCTAGCAGCACTTTACTTGGGCAGAAAAGGAGGTTTACCTAGCTGGCACTTATCCAACAGTAGAAAAAGGAAGGACTGTAACAATGTTAACAAGGCAGTGGATGTTTAGTCCTACAAAATGACAGCAGTAAGACAGCAGAAGGCAGGGAATGGAACTTTCTGCTGCTCCCATAACCTCATCACCTGACCATAAAATGGAAAATTGAAAAGTAAATTGAAAAAGACAATCAAAGCCCAGTGCTTGTCACATTCTACATCAGACAAGAAATCCATGCAATGGGGTTTAGAGGACAAACATTACTACGGAGAGTGGAGTGCACTTAAGTTCCAACAAGTAAGGTGCAGAAAGCATAGGAAGGCATAGACAAAGTAAAAACAAAATGACAAAAAATAACTGATATTATAATGCAGATATCTGAAAAAAATAGATTAGTATAAGCAGCTCATAAGGACTTTATGAGAAGTTCTGCATATCCAGCTTAAGTACTTACAAATACCTCTTTACCATACAGATGGAACAGGGTTTCACCAGAGGACAGCAAGAGCACTCAATTCATCTTAGTTCTCTGACATAGGAATGACATTGCAGGTCAACAGAACAGCATTATGTTGTGTGCATGCAGCAAAGCGTGTATTGAGCTTTAAATGGCTCACACTTGGGCTGGTGTCTGGAATTCATTCCACCTGCCTGTCACAGACACATCAGCAGTTTTTTCATTCCTTACTCATTTTATGCTGACGGATGTAAAAGCTGTTAACTTGGACTGAAGAAGTAAATCCTCTGTTCCCCTCACAGGAAAGACCTTTAGATAGTTAGCCCTCGACAGGATGGCAAGGTCACATCCTCAAATACAGCTTCCAGCAATTTTATGCAAAAGCACAGTCTGAAAATAGAAAAGTTTTGGTTCTTGCTTAATCAATGTTTCTCAAAAGGGAAGGCCCCAAGATGTAATGGACAATCCCTGACAACAAAAATATTCTGAAATAATTTTAACCAATACTTATGGTCTTACTTAAACTGCACATTATCTTTTCTATAAAGAAATGATAAAGATTAGAATCTGTAATCCAGCTTTTTTTCTTTTCCAGTTCTTGGCTATGGTGACAAAACCATTTTTGATTAGTATAGAGCCTCACCTTGCTCTATCTTTCTTTTTTTAATGGAAACAGCTATTCCGCACACACTATCATAAGGTATGGTCCTTATGGTTCATTGTTAATAGCTTTTAACAGACCATCAAAGCTAATCAATGAAGCAAAGAAATCAAACCAAAATGTTTCTTCCTTGTGGCACTACTGCTTTCTTGCAAGTCTAAAGACATGAAGTGTATCCTGAATATGACAAAAATCAAGCCATGGAGGAAGCTAACAAGCTAAAAAGAGTTGGTTTCCTTGCTATTGCATATGGACAGGGCTATTGTTAATACTTTAGGGGATCCTGACTTATTTGCACTTGAGCTACCCCCCAGATGCATAAGCACACACACATACACATGAACACGCACGCGCGTGCACACACACACACACACACACACACACACACACACACACACACACACACACACACACACACACACACACACACACACTCACACTCACACACTCACTCACTTCCACTCTTGTTGGGTAACAGTATCCCTTCATTTCCTACTTCTACATAGGCAGGTGTCACACAAGTATGCCTTTTAGTCCAATAGCATATACAGACTGACATTTGCCATGAGTTTTAATACAAATCTCTGCACCACATTTGTGGTAGCCAATCTTACAGAGGTTAGTTCAACACCATTTTCAGCCACACATGCTGTTCAACGGGCCTGTCTGAATATACTGCACTCTGCTCTTACCCTTGTTCATGCCAGTACCAATGTTATACACTTCATCATCCAGCTGTGACTAAAGTATTAAAGCGAGCAAACATTCATGTTGTTATGCTTGCACAATGTAAAGTTTTACCAAGCTAACGTGATATTCTCTTCCCTATACTGATGCATACAAAAAGTATGCAAGGAAAATACTAAGCACACCAAGCTTACAATATCCATATACTGCAGTTTAATAGTACGTGTATGAAGCACAAAACATCACTATCAATGATATTCAAAAAAACCTACAAACTAAAATGCACTTAATCAATCCTTTCTCTTAAAATGATGCATACTTTTTTGTCAAAAATTTGTTTAATAAACAAGGCTTGCCTGTAAGGTGGGTGGCTGCAATCTATGTAGCTCAGAAAGAACAGCTGGTAAATTCTTATAATTGGTCTCAAGATACAGCTCTTACATGCAGTGCAAACTGAGTCCACTGAAGTGCAGTAAGAATATCCAGTTTTTGGGTTGTCCATCAACTGTTGCTACTTTTGCATGGGCATTACATTTGTCACATAGACCAGGACACAGAACAGGAGCTAATGAAAATATGCATAAAATGAAGTGGGATTGCGTTTATGAGGCTGACAGGATGACAAAGGGATTACCTGCATTATATATTCACATTTTAGTATGGTAAGTGTGCGTGTAGAGGCAAAGACTGACATGGAACATGTCAGCTGTTAATATTGGAGAAAGCCTTCATCAAATCCAAAGAGGGACATATACTACCCTTGTCACAGAAACACTACACTGCCAATCAAATGCTGTCTAAGGGCAACACTGCAACTAAATCTTCAGTAAACATTTCCCCTCACAGCAAGAGGTTCTCCCATTTGATTCTTGGCTGGAGCACCTTCTGTGTGGCGTCTGCATGTCCTCCCCACGGTCGAGTAACTTTTAAAGACATGCAGGTAGGTGCGTACATGAATGGGTGTGCCTTCTTTGAAGACTGGGTGTCAGGCTGGCAACTCAGCACCGTAAAAATCCACTGCCAATCATTAGCGGACCGGAGTTCCGCTGTGGCGACCCCTAACCGGGAAAATCCGTAAAACAAACAACAACTAAATCTACGGAAATTACATACTGAATGCCAGAAATGCTCTCAAGGCAAAATTCAAGTAACTTAAGATTTATCTATAAAGCCCCTGCTACACACACACACACACACACACACACACACACACACACACACACACACACACACACACACACACACACATTATTGATAAAGCAAATGACTACTTACAAAACGTAATGCAGTTACCTAATACTTATTTTTAATTACTTAGCAGAATTTCTCATTTATCCTGGAAACCTACATAATGATGGTGCCAACATACATAATTATCATGCTGACAGACAATATATAAATTGCTGTCACAGTCTTCCTTCTTGTTATCTTAATATACACAATAATAATAAACACAAACTGTAGACTCCTCAGGTCATCCAACAAACTAATGCTAAAAGTAACCCAGTCTCACAACTATCACAGAGATTCCCTCTACTCCCATAAAATAGCCAAAGATTGGAACACCCTTCCTCAACAGATAATTAAAACCCCTAACCTGTCCACATTTAAAACTACCCTGAAAGACTATATAAATGATAATTGGCTATGCCTCTGTATTGCTCCAAACTAATATTCTTCCTATTTTTTCCCACTCATTTAACACGTTAGCCAAAATCATGCTCATCCTACATAGGGCTATCCCACTATCTGTCTTTTCTTTATTAATCTTTGTTCCTTTGGATGACTTAACTTGTAAAACTACATGACCAATTTTGGTCTTTCAGAAGTGACTCACCTTGTAAAGCTACATGACTTAAGTACCTCATATATATTGTAAAAAAATGTATTCCTGTACACCTGAAACAGGCATGTTTATATTGTATTTCTGTTGTTATATGTTGCTATAATATTTTTGTTATATTTCCACAATTCCAAACCTCAAAGCAGAAGAAGTAGGATTAGCTGCTATTTGTCTACATACAGCACTTTTTTGTCTTTTCTCCTTATATTATAAATATGTTCATATATCCTGTTTTTAAAAGCACTATAGAGTTATCTAAACCAAAGAATTCACTTGTTCACAGCACAGTTTATTCATAACAAAAGATTAACATTACTGTAGTAGTGCTCAGTGCAAAATGCAGATTTAAAAAGTGCAGTCTTTCATTCAGAAGGCCAAATGAGCAGACCTTCCCAAAATATTCAGCAACGTTATTCAAAATTTGTACACATAATAGACAGGTTTCTGCTCACCAGCAGAGAACCTTCTCTTTTCACAGCCCATAAGCAGCAGAAAATGCAGGGACCTCAATGTTTATGTCATAGTTATCTGTTCACATTGTTCAACTGCCAAACTATTTAGTGAACACTGTCTATCATGCTGTAAATTACTAGGTTCTTGTAGCATTTGTTCTGCACTCCTCCATCATTTTAAATGCTTCCAGCCACATCTTGTTGCTATCATCTGCAGATCCTGAGCAGTTAGTTGTCAATGATGATTGTATTTACAAAAATTGCTGTTGACCATTGTACCTGTTGTTCAGAATTGTGTTAGACATTATTTGTCTGATGCAACACTTGTTAATCAAAAAAGCATTAGCTAAACTTAAATAAACCCATACGCACACACATACATATAATTATATATATATATATATATATATATATATATATATATATATATATATATTCACAGATGTTAGTCTAACCAGTTTGTGGTCATATAAGTTCATAGGAGATTCCTAGGTTAATGACTTAACAGCCCTTACAAGCCTAGCAAATATAACCTGATTTTACCCAATATATGGCCCCTAAGGGGAAGAAATATGGCATAGATTTGTGCCTATGCCTTGAGTATCTTACAGTATGACCCTGTCCATAAGGGACATATATTTAGTCAACAGATGGTTGGCATAATGGTTAAGGTCTTCACCTTATAGTCATAAGGCACAGGGTTTGATTCTGGTCGCTTTCTATTGGCTAGGTTTATACTGGCCTGCAGACTGATTGCTTAGTACTTACTTATAATGCCAGCTACAGGTCCCTCTATGAACCACATAGCTCACAACTCTTACTTAGCATTGCTAGAGGCACTCACTATCTATCCAAATACCCTATTTATGGGAGACTTTAACTACATCTCTATAAACTGGGAAATGTACACTGCCTCTAATTCATTGGCACAATGTTTCCTGCACTTACTTCATCAACACAAATAACTTGCACCAAATAGTGTGCACTCCAACTAGATGATAAACATATTAGACCTAGTACTCATCAACACGGAAGAAGGTTGCACCACCCCCACCAAGTCATATCCTCATTGGTGAGGCTGGACCAGAAAGCTGTCTCCCTGAAAATAAAAATCAACCTAGAAAGCCCAACTAAACCCCTAGCAGTTAGAAACAATTCTAAAGCAAACTACAGCCTATTAATCAATAGTTTGTCAAAATTCACAGCTCCCCCAAACCCCACGAGTACAGCTACCTATGCAGAATTATTTACATTTACAGAAACCCAGTACAAACATGTAAATGTCTGCAATGAGGCTGTCATACCTCACAAAAATAAGACCAGATCGAACATCAAAAACTAACTCCACTGTTGGAATCATTACCTTAACAGGGTATATAACAAATGTAAAACATTCATGGCCAAAAATAAGAAAGAGCAATTCTCACAGAGAAAATAACTCTGATTCAATTATACAAGAAACTAAGAGGTCTAATAAAGTCCAAAAAGGCCAATTACAAGGTCAGGATAGCTTCCCAGGCTAAGGACAATTGCAAAGCCTTCATCAGTTATGTCAGGAACCTTAATGGCTACACTTAGCCTTGTGCAGAACTGGTGGTAATTGGTAAAACCTTCACTCACCAGGGTGACACAGCATATTTACTAGCTGATAAATTAAGCATTAACTTCACCCCCTCAACCAATCTCACACTATCCCCCTTCCTGTGAAATCCCTTTTAATATACTCCCCAACTATATGAACAGGGAGTAGCGCCTGTTGGTGCTCACTAAGGCAAAAACACTGCGTCAATGGGCCCCAACAATATCCATGTTTGCCTCCTAAAGAGCCTAAAAAATTACCTAGCAGAACCACATGAGGCACTCAAACTACAGCCTCAAAATGTTTACATACCAGGTGAAAGGGTTGACTGTCATCCTTCTTCATAGGAGTGCTCCATCCACTGGTCCCAGGAACTACAGACCTATCAGTCTGACAAATCTAATATGCAAAGTCATGGAATGAATTATCATGAAAATGATCAGCAAGGACATTGGCCACCTACGGACACTGGATCCATCCCAGTTTGACTTGGTTAGGGGAAGGTCTTGCCAATTCAACATAATAGACTTCTTCAAGAGTATCATCACAGCTATGGATGAGGGGAAAATGGTGCATACTGCCTATTTTGACCTCGCCAAGGTATTCAATATAATACCCCACTCAGGTATTGTTGACAAACTCTCAGAAAGTACAGTTGTGTTCGTGTACACTTACTATAAATGTAGATGTTCGAGTGTCTTCACTGTTACAGTCATCACATTTGGGTTATCCCTGCTGGGGTAGCCCTCGGCTGGCCTGAATACCAGAGACATAGTATTTCTGCGTCGGTTGCTATCGCTTGAAGACTGACGTCAGGTCATCAGTGGTATAAAGGAAGGCAGCAGATGCCATTACATCAGTTTTTCTTGCCCTAACCGATCAGGAGCCCCCAAAGTAGGAGGCCAGGCTCTGGTGGCAGGACCCCACAAGTGGAAAAAAAATACCAATATGTCCCTTGTAAGGAAAGGAGAACAACAAGGAAGAAAGACAACAAAAAGAAAAAGGGGGAAAGAGGGAAGGAAACCGGGACTGCAACAGTAAAGACACTCGAACATCTACATTTATGTTAAGTGTACACAACTGTACTATGTTGTTTATGTTTCACTGTTGTAGTCATCACATTTGGGTAGATTCCCAAAGCTGAGGAAATGGGTGGAGGCAGTCAAGGAAGTTAGGGGCTGGCTAGCATGCCCTGCAAGACTGCAGAGGCAAAACCTGCCCTGGATTTAGAAAAGAGAGGCAGGTGGTAATGTTTGGTAAAGGTGTGAACAGACATCCAGGTGGCAGCCTCCAGCATGTCCCTGGTGGGGACTCCTCTGAGGAATGCTGCAGAGGTGGAGGCTGCCCTGGTGGAGTGGGTCCTGACCCCCTTGGGGGGATGCTTGCCATGCTGTTTGTAGCAGAAATGGATGCATTGTGCTATTCATTTTGAAATGGTATGTTTGGAGATGGCTTTGCCCTCTATCCCTGAAGCAAAGCTAATCAGCAGTTGATCAGATTTTCTGAAGGGTTTAGTCCTGTCCAGATAGTATCTGAGCTGTCTGTGCACATACAGAGAGTGCAGAATCCTTTCCCTCTTGTTTTGAGGATTAGGAAAGAAGGTAGGTAAATGGATGGCTTGGTTGAGAGCCACACTGGATACCACCTTGGGCATGAAGGATGGATTAGTTCTGAGGGATACCCTGCCTGCATGGAAGATGATGAAGGGTTCCACTGCCATGAGTGCTTGCAGCTCAGTGACTCTTCTGGCTGAAGTGATGGCCAGGAGGAAGGCTGCCAGGAGAGAAATTTTAGCTCTGCAGAAGAAGCTGGTTTGAATGGAGGAAGGGTGAGCTTTTCCAAGACAAAGTTAAGGTCCCAAGCCGGTGTTGGTGCCCTTCGGTGGGGGGAGGGGGGCTCAAGTTGTTGGCCCCTCTGAGGAACTGCTTGATCAGAGCGTGTGAAAAAAGAGGCTGCTCACTGGGAAAATTACTGAAAATAGCAGAGGCATGAAGTTTTATAGAGGAGAAAGAGAGACCACTGTGTAGTAGCTCAGCTAAGTAATCCAGGATGGGAGGGATGGATGGCTGTGCAGTATTGGCCCCCTTAGCCTGGAGCCAGGTGCAGAACCTTTTCCATTTATCTGCATAAGACTTTCTGGTGCTAGGGCATCTGGCCTCTCGGATAACATCCAGAACCTGTTTACTGAGGAGGGCAAATTGGTCAGGTGTCAGGTTATAAGCCAAGGTGACAGACTGAGTGTCTGCAGTTGGGGGTGCATGAATTCCCCTTCCCTTAACCTCTTTTGGGCCTTGAGTAATGACCACAGGGCCCACCGTTGTTTTTTTAAAGAGATATTTGTGAGCATCAGGGACTCTGTAGTACCTGTCTGGCTTTCTGGGAGCAGGAGGGAGGGCATCTGGAGTCAAGCTGGACTCAAGGAAGACATCGTCCACCACATCTAGGACTGGGGGGATGGCTAAGGGCCTGTGCTGTGGAAGGTCCAGGAACTCTCTGAGTCTCTTTTTAGACTGTGGGTAGTCTTGACTCTCCCATTTGAAATGCTCTCTTAAAGTATGCAGGGTTTCTCCAAAGGAAAAATCCTGTGGGAAAGAGGTTGAAGGAATAGATTCCTCTGCATCAGAATCCTCATATGTAGACAAGGGCTGCATGTCTTCATAGCTAGATGCAACAGATTCATCTGACTCTTGTACAGACAAAGCTTCTGGAGACAAATCTCTTTTTCTTTTTCAGGGAGTGGTTTGGCATCCCCTAATCAGCATGATAAGGTCCTCTGCCATTCTAAGCATTTGTGACTGAGGCAAGGGAGCAGGTGCCAAAGAATGTCTGGAAGTCAGTTTCTTGGTGGTGGTTTGACCCCTGGGCCTAAGGAACTTGGCTGTTTTAGAAAGAACGGTAGTCGTGAAAGAAGGCATCTGGATTCAGTGTTGTGAAGGACTTCCTTGGAAGACGGGGCCTGCACAGTGGCTCCGGACCCATCCAAGGTAGAGAAAAAGAAGAGTTCTGCGGCATACTGGACTCCGAAAGGGTCTCAGTAGAGGCCTGCGAATAAACTGAAGCTGGCATCATGGGCTGCAAAAGTGCCTCACTGAATTCTGGAGGACTGACGACCATCTTGGCGGTAGAGTAGTCAGAAGGTTTAGTCCTGTGCGGCCTGTCTCTTTCTTTGTGTTTTTTCAGAAGGTCTGCTATCAGATGGCTTATGGATGCCATATCAGAATTCGAGGACTGTAAATGGAAATATCTGGCTACAATAAGGCCTGACGATGAATAGTTGTGGAGTTAAACAAATCACAGAACCAACAACGAGGGAGGTCATGGTCTGGGCCTAGACAAGTGAAGCAGTAGGAGTGGAAGTACCGGTGTGGTATTTGCTTTCCATAGGCAAGACAATTATTAACTTTTTCTGACATTGGTTAGTGCAAGAAAAAAGAATCCACAACAGGGTACTTAGCTTTCGAAGACTTCAACTTCAATTCGGAAATGAAACTCAGGTAGCAAGCGACTGGCACTCATGCGAACTGCTTCTACTTTGGGCTCCATGGCAAGAAAGACTGATGTAATGGCGTCGGCTGCCTTCCTTTATACCACTGATGACCTGACATCAGTCTTCAAGTGACAGCAACTGATGCAGAAATACTAAGTCTTTGGTATTCAGGCCGGCCGAGGGCTACCCCAGCAGGGATAACCCAAATGTGATGACTGCAACAGTGAAAGACAAAGAATATCTAGGCATAAATCCGCACATAACTCACTGGATTACTAGCTGCCTCATAGACAGGATCCAAGAAGTCAGGATCAGTGAGACCACCTTCACCAGGAGACCAGTTACCCATGGAGCACTCCAGGGCTCCATTTTGGGCCCACTCCTGTTTGGCATCTACTTCTTGGAAGTCAAGGCTAATGTCAAAGGCTTCTTGCTCAACAAGTTTACAGATGACTATAAACTTGGAGCTATCACAGATTCCCTGCACAACACCTCCAGCCTACAAGAAGGTCTAACACAAACAAATGACTGGTGTCAAATCCAAAGATTAAAACTCAACAAGAATAAATGCATATTGCCCTTTGGGAAATCATCCACCCAAGCTAATTACTCCATCAGTAAAATACCCCTAAGAGTTGACCTGATAATCAGGGATCTGGGAACATATTTACATGGCAATCTGGCCTTCAACCAGCACGTAGCCAAGATAGTAAGAAAATGATTTTATGTTGCCTATCTCATAAGCAAAGGTATTGCATTCAGGTCCAAAGAAGTTATACTCAGCCCTTATCTGATCAATCATTTAGAATACAATCCCCCTTTGAAATATACCTAACCAGGCACTTGCAACAGTTGGAATGCTCTCAAAGGTTCCTCACCAGAAGAATCCAGAGTATGAATATCCAGTCTTACAAAGATCGCTTTAAGGCCTACCTCTGAATTCAGTCTTATACAGACTACTGGGAGGCGATCTATGGCTGGAATATAAGACATTCTCAGATCCAGCACTGATGGATCTCTTGCACATCCACAAAGCAAACAGCACCAGAAACATTAGAGTGAAGGACCTGAACTTTGCCTGTGACATAAACAGAACATGCTGGAGAAACCTATATACGTCTCAAAAAATCCCCGTTTTATGAAATAAGCTCCCCCATACCTGACCTTATTAAAATGAAACCTTAAATATTGGATAGGAAATTGCAATTCCACCTCCAGTTTGGCCCCAATACTTCTGATGGACAGAGGTCAACAGTAAATAAATTAATCCCCAACTAACGTGCTTCCCCACATAACCTCATTTCTAACATACCCCTCCATAAAGGCATCCAGGGAACTTGGGGACAAAAGTGGGTTGGGTTGCACGGCTGAGACTGTAAACACCCTGGTGGTCTTAGCCTAATATAAACATATGAACCTGTGAATCACATTTAGTCGACAGGTGTGTGGCATCACACAATTCTTGGGGAGAGGAATATGCCATTTCTCTGACTTTCTGCAACCTATGGCTTAGTATAGGTTCATAGGCTGGTACCGGGCTATCTGCCTGAAGGCATATATTAGCCCAGCCACGTTGTGCGGTATTCACCGCCCCTTTAGTAGTTCCCTAGACCCTTGTACTAGCAGCTAGTACCCTTGGCCCCTATCTAGTAGTGCTGTTGGTATGATCCCCGGTGTGAACTTTCTGTTACCCATCCACTCATCAAGGTTCCTCTTGAAGAGTGATAGTGAGGGGCTCTGTCTTATGTAGATCGGGACCCTGTTCCATAGTAAGGGAAGTCTCTGCGAAGGGAATCTATCTCTCCAGCATGCTCTATTCATTGTTGTGTTGAGGTTTATATCCCTAGAGCGTGTAGCTCGAGTAGATTTGGTTTTGCTAAGATGGAGCATGTTCAACAATTCTGGGTTGGACATGGCTCTGTACGTTAGACAGAGATCACCTCTGAGAAAGCGGTATGCAACAGAGAACAGTCTTAGCTTTTTCAATCGTGCTGCATAGGGCAACTGTTTGAGGCCAGTAATACTCTTGGTTAGGTACCTCTGTGGTCTCTCCAGCTGCTGGAGATGTCTAGCCAGGTACATTCCAATTGGTGCACTGTACTCAATAACGGGTCTGATGAGGGAAGAGTAGAGGAGCACCATTACATCCTTAGATCTTGATGCGAACCCTTTCGTGATCAGATGGGTCACATAGAAGGATTTTCTAACCACTTTGGCAACATGGTTAACAAAGGAAAGCAGACTATCTACTTGGATCCCTAGATCCCTTATTTCTTCTTCAGATTTCAGGGGATAACCTCCTATGTTGTAGTTTGTGGGTACTCTGTTTTTTCCAAAGGGGATTACTATGCATTTTTTTTGCATTTAGCTTGCGACCATGGCTTTGACACCATGTATCAGTCTCATTTAGGCCCTTCTGGAGGATCTTCATGTCGGCCAGAGATTGTATTATAGCACCCAGTTTGCAGTCGTCCACAAACTTAGTCAGCCACAGCCCTTCCGTGCTTGCCTGTACTTCTGAGAAGTATATGCCAAACGGGAGGGGCCCCAGGACAGAGCCCTGAGGCACACCACTCGTTACTGGTCTGGATTTGGACATAGATCCCGCTACTCTTACTTTATGGGATCTGCCTGAGAGCCAGTTTGTGATCCATCTTGTGACGTATATATGATTATCAGTGGATGTGGTGATACAGAGGGCGTGCCCCCCTGCAAAAACAACATAAAGGTTTGCCTGCACAAAGGTTGTTTCTCAATGTATGCGTAGTAGTGAGTCAATGTCCACATTGTTGATGTTATGCGGTCATAGTTTGGTACATCAACATTGTTGTAGTTCGATCATGTCATATATATATATATATATATATATATATATATATATATATATATATATATATATATATATATATGATATTTTGATTCGGGAGGAGCAATGCAGATTTCATTCTAGCCTTGTAACAGTGATTGACACCTCTCACAGATACACAGATATTGAAAGGGGTCATGATAGTTTGCCAAGGCTGTCAACACATGTTTTGTGAACTTAAGAGAAGGCTTATAATCATCCACCCTGAAATGTCTCATGGGAAGGTTACAGTGGTAAGGGATCTCAGGCTCACTGCTGTATGCCATTCAGTTATTGTATTTCAGGAGTGAGAGCTGTATCCACATTTCCAAGGTGTAGAACAGGTGTCTCATCTCCCACCTGACTCAGACTTTTATAGACAGGATATCAGAGCACAGCCAAACTAAGAATGCATCCAGCTTGCACTAGAGGAAGCCATTGTGACTATGAAGTAACTAAAAGGAAAATCAGCACTTTCAAATCATATGGTATGGTTCTTCTTTAGAAAAGATTGGACTGCTTTCTCCAGATGAGTGTGAAACAGATACTTTAGGTGGAGGAATTTAGCTACATTGGTGTTTTATTTGCAAGGCAGGGTACTGAGGATTGTGAGGATAACCAGTGCATAGTGTAGAGTAAGCACTGCTGCTGGCATTGTATTGGACTATGGTGACAAATTGAGAAATTAATCATATGATAAAGCTAAAATTTTACAGGTCAGTTTATGTTTCCATCATGACCTATGGTCATTATCTTTGAGTGATGACTGAAAGGATGAGGGTATAGGGACAAGCGGCAGGACAGAGGTACCTTTATGGGACAGCTATGATTACTCTCCATGACAGAGTAAGGAGCTCAGTTGTCCCAAGTTGATCTCACAGTACAGTCACTGCGGTATTGAGAGCCGTCAGTTAAGGTGGATTAGGCACTTTGTTTGAATGCATCCCTGGTGTATCCCATGAGCCAGACACAGGCCACTGGGAGGAGGAGACATCCAGATCAGACAAAAAACATGTGGGAGGGGTTATACCTCTCAACTTGTCTGGGCATATATAGGTTCATAGGTAGGTACTAGGCTATCGGCCCGAGGGCCTACGTAAGCCTGGTCAACAGGGTTCCCTGGCTTATGCCACCCAAGAAAGTTACTTTCCTGTGCCAATGTTGAGCAGAGACACAGAAGTGATCCCCAGGGTGTATTTCCTATTTCCCATCCACTCATCAAGATTTTTCTTGAAGAGTGCTAATGAAGAACTTTGCTTGACATAGATAAGTAGCCTGTTCCAGAGTATGGGAAGTCTCTGGGACAGGAATCTATCCCTCCAGCATGTCCTGTTTTTTGTGGTGACAAGGTTTAGGTCCCTAGACCATGTAGCTCGGAGGGACTGGGATTTCTTTAGGTGTAGCATGTCCAACAGCTCTGGGTTTGACATAGCTTTATATGTTAGGCAGAGATCACCTCGGAGTAGGCGATATGCTATGGAGTAAAGCTGGAGTTTTTTTGAGATGGTCAGTGTAGGGCATCTGTTTGATGCCAGTAATCCTCTTTGTGAGGTACTTCTGTGGCCTTTCCAGCTGCTGCAGATGTCTTATGAGGTACATTCTAAAAGGGGCATTGTACTCTATAATGGGTCTAATGAGTGTCGAGTAGAGGGGAACAATAACCTCTTTTTTCCTGGATGAGAACCCTTTTATGATGAGGTGTGCCACGTAGAAGGACTTCCTGACTACTGTGGCGATGTGACTATCAAAGGACAGACTACTATCCACCTGGGTCCCAAGGACTGTTATCACACATTCAGTGTTAAGTAGGCTGCTGTCTATGTATAGTTCATGGGTACAGAGTTTTTACCAAAGGGGATGACAATGCACATTTTGGCATTGAGCTTGAGGCCATGGCTCTGACACCAGGCATCTGTCTCAGCGATGCCCTTCAGTAGGATTTCCACATCATTTGGGGACTCGACTATGGTTCCTAGTTTGTAGTCATCTGCGAACTTCGTTAGCCAGAGGCCTTCTGTGTTAGCCTGTACTTCAGAGAAGTAGATACCAAACAGGAGAGGTCCCAGAACTGAACCCTGTGGTACTCCACTTGTCACTGGTTTGAGGTCAGATTTGGAGTGTGCAACTTTTACAGTGTGGGTTCTGTCAGTGAGCCAGTTGGAAACCCATCTTGTGATGTAGGGATTTATACCTAGTTTAGTGAGTTTAGCTATAATTCCAGAATGAGGGATGGTGTTGAAAGCCTTGGCGAGGTCAAGATAGGCTGTGTGAACCACCTTAACCTCATCTACGGCTTTGGTGACTGCCTCAAAGAAGTTGATCAGGTTCAGGAGGCATGATCGACCTTTCACAAACCCGAACTGGGTGGGATCCAGAGTTTGGAGGTTACCAATGTCTTTGTTTATGAGTTCCATGATGATACATTCCATGGCCTTGTAGACCAGGCTCATCAGGCTAATAGGGTGATAGTTCCCGGGATCAGTGGTGGCTCCCCCTTTGTGGAGTGGGATAACTGTTGCTGTACGCCATTCAATGGGCACAAAGCCTGATGTCAGGCTATGACTGAACATGGTGCTTAGGTGGGGAGCCAGTTCGTTCTGAATATGGTGGTTCCACAGGATGAATTGGAGACTGGTACCAGTGCTATGAATGTCTGGTCTACCTGGTGTGCGCGCGCGCGCGTGGGTGTGTGTGTGTGTGTGTGTGTGTGTGTGTGTGTGTGTGTGTGTGTGTGTGTGTGGTGTGTGTGTAAAAAGCTCCTACCAAACAGTTACTGTAATACATTTATGTGAACTGTAACAAAGGTTGCTACTAAGATAAACTGGTTAATATTTTTGGCTTTGATTCCAGAGGTGAACAAATTTTTACCAGTTTGGTCTACAGCCAAATATTTCTAAAATAAACATTTTGTGTATGCATCTATTGATTCATTTACCCCTGCATACTCAAAATATTGTGAGTGAGTATGATGTTATATGTCAGTCTAATGTAACCTGCTATTATAGCAAACAGCAAATTATTGAATAAAATTATTTAGTGCAAGTTTGCCAAGATGCAGAGCCAAAGCACATGAAGGGACATAGTGCAGACCAGTAGTGCACAAAAAAGTAGCCACTGTATAGAAAGCAGACATGACCTCATTAACTGTGGGATATTAATAATGGAAGCCTATGTATACGTCTGGGGTACGGACCCTGGAACATTATTGGCCTTTTGTCCATTCATGTGAAATGTCACATGCAAATAGCAAACCAAGTGCTATACACTATAACCTTTTAGAATACAATTCTGATAAGAAAAAGGCTACAGGGAGTTCATGTAAGACTCTAGGCTCCATTGCCACAGTGTCATGTGATAAGGGGCTGTAAGGAAACACAGCTAACTACAGTCCAGGGTGTCTGGTGTCCTTCAGCCAGATCTTTCCATGTGTTCACCTGTATCTTTTTGTGTATATATAATGATGCCTTGTACAATGCATATTTCTTTTGTAAGGATGCACAATTTACAATTTTACAGTTGCGTAAAATCTTAACATAACAGTAGATGTCCTCCTCTTCATTGTTGCAGTATTCTTCACCTTAGAGATCTCCTGCCAAGGATAGTCCAATGTCTGGAAAATAAACCAAAGCCTTTAGATCTTGAATGTGCCATATGTCACATGTATGCTACCCATACAGTACATAGAGCATAAAGGTGATGTATGGGCACAGTTACCCAGAACAGAACAGTTTCCATATGATAAAGGAGGCTATGCACACCCAGAAGGTGAAAATGCAGATGGTAAAGGGGGAGTTTCGGCCAAGGGGGGCAACCAAATCAAAACCCAAGAGAAAAAAAGGAGGATGGAGGGATGGACTGAATACTGCAACAGTGGAGAAAAGCATACCTACTGTTATGATAAGATTTTACACAACTGTACTATGTCCTTCTATATCACTGTTGTGGTATTCTTCACCTTAGGTAGAGTGCAAAAGCTCAAGAAAAGGAGTGGGAGTTGGAAGAGTGGGAACAGCCCTCAACAAATGCATGCGGGATGGCCCTAGCAAAACCTGCTCTGGATCTAGAAACAATATCCAGTTTATAATGCTTAGTAACGGTATGCACTGAATACCACATCGCAGCTTCAAGAATGGAACTGGTGTCCAAACCCATGAAGAAAGAACAGAAAAGGCAACAGCCCTAGTGGAATGAGCTCTAACAGAAATAGACAGACATTTGCCAAGATAAGAACAACAAAGAGAAATGACCCTTAGATAGCCAGGAACAGATTGTTTGCTTAGAAACAGCCAAACCCAATATCCTGGGATAAAAGAAGACAAAAAGCTGGTCAGACTTGCCAATGGCCTTAGTTTTATCCAGATAATACCTGAGCTGTCTGTGCAAATCCAAGGTATGCATGTCCCTCTCACTAGCAGACTGAGGAAAAGGAAAAAGGAAGGGAGCTGTACCACCTGATTCAAAGGAAACTCTTTTACAACTTTACCCATTATAGAAGGATTAGTACTTATAGAGACACTGCCACAGTGAAAAAAACAAAAAAGGGGAATGGCCATAAGGGCCTGAAGCTGAGAAACTCTCTGAGCAGAAGTAAGAGTAAGCAATAATATAGTCTTTCAGCTACAGTGTTGGAGAGAAACTGAAACTGCAGGCTCAAAAGGTGCCTGGGTTCATTTTTCCAAAACAAAATTAAGGTCTCAAGGAGAAGGAATACGCTTCTATGGGGGCCAAAGCTGCAGGATACCTTTAAGGAACTGTTTGTCCTCAAACGAGAAGCCAAAGGAGGATTCAAGGGCAGACAGACAGAAACAGCTGACAAATCGACCATTAAAGAAGAATAAGTCAAGCCAGACTGGAGCAACTCACACAAACAGGAGAGAACTAGAAGGACCCCTCACTGAAAAGGGTCCTGACTATGAGCTTAGTACTAGACAGAAAATCTTTTCCATTTGGACATATAAGACATTCTGGTTGCAGGCTTTCTTACCTCTTGTAAAACCCCTGAGCACTTCCTCAGAAAAAAAAAGGATGCCGAAAAGGGATCAAAACCATATCACCTACAGTGACAGTTGAAGAGTGGGCAAGTGAGGATAGATGAGTGATCCCTTGCCCTGTATGAAGAGGTTCAACCAGTGAGGTAACATGTGGTGATTGCCCCTGGTCAGATACAATAAGAGGGGCAACCAGTGCTGTCTTGGACAAAAGGAAGTCACTAGCAAGATTTTTGGGGAGTCCAGCTGAATCTTCTGCAGGACTCTTGGAAGTAGAAGAATGGAAGAGAAGGCATAGAGACACATCCCCTCCCAAGGAAATGAAAGGGCATCCATGTTCCACACCAGATGACAAGCCCACTCTGGAACAGAAGAGAAGGTGCTGTCTGTTCAGAGAGGAGGCAAAAGCAAAAAGATCTACCTGAGGAATACCACACCGATGGGCTCTATTCAGAAAGACGTCTATGTGAAGCTTCCATTCGTAAGCCTGTGTTTTGGACCTGCTCAAGGAGTCTGCTACTAGATTGTGTTCTGAAGGAATATACACTGCTTGGAGAGTTAGCAGATAACTGATAGACAGATCTCAGGCCTGCAGACCCAGCCTGCAAAGAAGGCAAGACTTAGTGTCCCCCTGCTTGTTGACATACCACATTACGGTGTTGTTGTCTGTGTAAATCTTCAGGAGGGCTGGAGAGAACATGGGGTGAAAAGCCAGAAGTGCCAGAATCAGAGCTCTCATCTTTTTGATGTTGATATGGTCTGACTTCTGATGGGGGGGGCAAGAGACCTTGAACTTTAAGGTGACCACAGGAAGCCCCCCACCCCATGTCTGAGGCTTTGGTGAACAGTTCTTGAGAAGTAACTGGAGGCTGAAAGGTCAGGCATCTGTTGAAGGTTAAGTTGCTGAATACACCCCTTAAATTCCCACTTGAGACAAGGAAGGAGAGGCACTCTGAAATCCAAAGGGTGGCAATGCTTAAGCCAAGCTGACATGAGGTACCACTGAAGTTTCTGCATACGCAGTCTATTAAGAGGGAGCTCTGGCACAGAAGCGGTCATGAATGCCAGGGCCCAAAAAATTCTCTGGCTGGAATGGCAGGCAGAGGAAGAAGAGACTGGAAGAAAGCTGTCAAGGACAAAACCTTTTGAGGTGGAAGACAGGCTAACATTGGCACTGTCTGAATCCTGCAATCCAGATACATATGATCCTGAGAAGGAGTCAGAACAGACTTTTGGAAGTTGTTAGTGAACACCAGACTTTGAAGGAGAGATATGGTGAACTTCAGAGCCTGTAAGAGGCAATCACAGGAACACCCTTGGGGAACTAGAGAGGCCAAAAGGCAAAGCAGTGAACTGAAAATCAGAGGAAGAAACATAGACATGTAAAAGCTTCCTGAAAAGAGGGTGAATATGAATAGAAAGGTAAGCATCCTTCAGAATCTAGGATACCAGAAATGCCTGGGGCAGCAACAGGAAACATGACTTGAACAGAAAGGATCTGAAAAGAAGGAACCTTGAGAAAAGTGTTGAGCAAGTAGAGATCCATAACAGGTCTCCAAGTACCCTCCTTCTGAGGAACCAGGAACATTCTGGAGTAAAATCCATTTCCCACTTGGGAAGGATAGACAGATTGAATAGTTCCCTGGTCCACAAGAGACTCAAGAAAGTACAGTTGTGTACACTTACCATAAATGTAGATCTTCAAGTGTATTCACTGTTGCAGTCATCACACTTTGGTTATCTGCCTGCAGATAGCCCTCAGTCAGCCCGAATACCAAAGTCTTGGGATTTCTGCATCGGATGCTGTTGCCTCTTCCATAGCGTCAGGTCATCAGGGGTATAAAACATGCAGCCGATGCCATTACATCAATTTTTCATGCCCAAGATGTCAGGAGCCCCCAAAATAGGAAGCTATTACATGGTGTCGAACGCCTCCAGTAAAAAGTAAATACCCCTGCCATAAAAGATGGCCATAAAGAGGATATATAGAAAGGATAGAGAAAGCCAGGGGGCTGGAGGGAGGGAAACCAGGACTGCAACAGTGAATACACTTGAACATCTACATTTATGGTAAGTGTACACAACTGTACTATGTTCTTAATGTTTCACTGTTGCAGTCGTCACACTTAGGGTTGATTCCCAAAGCTGAGGAAGGGTGGAGGCAGTCAAAAAGTGTTAGCACTGGCTAGCAGGCCTTGTAAGACTGCTGTTGAAAATCCAGCTCTGGATTTAGAAAAAATAGGAAAGTGGTAATGCTTGGTGAAGGTGTGTACAGAACTCCAGGTTGCAGCTTCCAGGATGTACCTGGTAGGGACTCCCCTGAGAAATGCTGGATAGGTTGAAGTAGCTCTAGTGGAATACGTTCTGATCCCCAGAGGGGTAGGTTTTCCATGGTGCTTGTAGCAGAAATGGGTGCAGTGTGCTATCTATTTGGAAATGGTTTGCTTCGAAATGGCCTTACCCTCTGCCCCTGTAGCAAAGCTGACTAGGAGCTAGTCAGATTTTCTGAAAGGTTTAGTCCTGTCAAGGTAGAACCTGAGCTGTCTGTGCACATCCAAGGATTGCAGGATCCTTTCCCCTTTATTCTGAGGATTAGGGAAAAAGATTGGCAAATGGATGGATTGGTTTAAAGCCACACTGGATACCACCTTGGGCATAAAGGAAGGGTTAGTCCTGAGGGAAACCCTGTCAACATGGAAAATAATGAAGGGCTCCACCACCATTAGTGCCTGTAACTCACACACTCTTCTTGCTGAAGTAATAGCTAGAAGTAAGGCTGATTTCCAAGAGAGGAATTTTAACTCTGCTGAAGCAGAAGGTTAAAAAGGGGGAAGTGTGAGCTTCTCCAGTACAAAGTTAAGGTCCCAGGCCGGGGTGGGAGCTCTCCTAGGGGGGCCTTAAATTGTTAGCTCCTCTCAGGAACTGTTTGATGAGAGGGTGAGAAAAGAGAGGAGGCTCAGTATTATAATGAGCTGAGATGGCAGAGGCATGAATCTTAATGGATGAGAAGGATAGGCCTCTGTGGAGCAGCTCTGCTAGGTAATCAAGGATTTGAGGTAAGTTGGGCACAGCTGTGACCTTTCCTTGAGACTGACTCCAAGAACAATATCTTTTCCACCTTTCAGCATAGGATTTCCTAGTACTAGGCCTACTGGCCTCAAGGATGATGTCCAGCATCTATTTGCTGAGGGATGCTGGTGGTGTATCCAGGGGATAAGCCAAGCTGCAAGGTTTAGGGTTTGCAGCTGTGGATGTAGGTGCCAGGGTGGCACTACTGTCAGACTGCATAGGAGTGGGTACCAGTACTGGTGTGGCTAGTCTGGTGCAATAAGGATTGCCCTTGGCCTGTCCTGTTTGATTTTGAGTAGTACTTTTGAGAGGAGGAGTAGAGGAGGAAAGGCATAAATTGACAGGTTTTCCCATGTAAAGGATAGGGCATCCACCTTCCAGGCTCTGCTGTGAGGGTTCCTGGTGCATAATTTGCACAATTGGTGGTTTTGGGGGGAGGCAAAAGGTCCACCTCCGGTGTTCCCCATCTCTGGGTTAGAAGTTTGAATGAGTTGGGTTCCAGTTTCCACTCGTGATGGTCCAGTAGATTTCTGCTTAAGTCGTCTGCCAGTGAATTTTGCTTGCCTGGCAGGAACTGAGTTATACGTGCACTTGGATGCTCAAGGCTGTGTTCCACAGAGCCATGGCTAACCTGCAGAGTGGGTAAGAATGAGTTCTGCCCTGCTTGTTTATGTACCACATAACTGTGGTGTTGTCTGTCTTTATCAAGAGCTGTCCTGGAAGGATAAGGTATTTGAAGACTGTCAGAGCATTCTATACAGCTAGCATCTCTTTTTGATTGATATGCAAGGGAATTTATTCGGGGATCCACTTGCCTTGAATGCATTTGCCTGCCATGTGAGCCCCTCCATGCATAGTCTGATGCATCTGTTGTCAGGGTTTGGGTGGTGAGGGGTTGAGTGAAAGGAAGTCCCTTATTGTGGTTGCGTGTTTCTGCCCACCAAAGGAATTCTGCCCTTAGACAAGGTAAGATAGGAATCACTGTTTCCAGGTCCTGAGAATGTTGACACCAGAGACTTTTTAAGTACTACTGAAGTTTCCTCATATGCAGTCTTGCATATGGAATTAGCAGAATGCATGAGGCCATGAACCCTAGGGCTTGCAGTATTTTCCTTGCAGATAGCTGGGTTTTGCTGGCCATTAGTTTGAAATAGTTTGTCAAATGGACCTGCTTTTCTGGAGTGAGGAATGCCATCTGGGAAGTTGAGTTCAAGCTTGCTCCCAGGAATACAATTTGTTGGCTGGACACCAGTTGTGATTTCTTTTCGCTGATGGTGTATCCCAGTGAAGTTAGAAGTCGTTTTACAAATGCCAGGTGCTGAAGCAGCAATTCCTGACTGTCCGCCTGAATCAGGCAATCATCCAAGTATGGGTAGATTTGAATATTTCTCTGCCTGCAGTATGCAATGGCTGGAGCCAGGCATTTTGTGAATACTCTGGGCACAGTAGATAAGCCAAAGGGAAGTGCAGAGAACTGATAGTGCATAGAGCCTGCCCTGAAACGTAGATGTTTCCTGCAAGACTCCCTTATGGGGATGTGCAAATAAGCTTCTTTTATGTCTAAAGTGACTAACCAGGCATCCTTGGCTAGCATAAGAAGAAGCTGTTGCAGTGTAAGCATTTTGAATTTTGGGACCACCAGAAAGGTGTTGAGCATTGACAGATCCAGGATAGGACGCCAAGAGCCCTCTTTTCTGGGCACCAGGAACAGTCTGAAGTAGAAACCCTGTCCCCTTTGTTCTACTAGAACAGGTTGAATAGCCCTGATATGGAGAAGGGAAAGTACTTGGTTTTGAGCCTCTGCCCACTGGTTTGGAGGAAGATCTGGCAACCCGCTTGGTGTTGGCAGTGAGTGGAAGTAGAATCTGTATCTCTGGGATACAATGTTTAGAACCCATCAGTCCTGAGTAATGGACATCCAGTTTTTTGCATGAAGGACACATTTTCCTCCTAGGGGCGCAAGTACTTGGGCATGGCTGGTAAGGATAATTGGAAAGTCATTGTGAACTTTTTCCATAAGGGGGTGGCTTACCACTCCCTGGTTTTGAGGTGGAAACACTCAATTTTTTAGATCTCTGCATACCCTGAAACTGTAGTCTTGGTGGTCTGTTTCCCCTGGGTTTAGACTGAGAAGGACTGAGAGGGACTGGAAAGGACCAGTTTTTTGAAGGCCAATGCCTACTGAAACTAGGTGGCTCACCTATAAGAAATCTTTGACGGTTTGCATAGATTTAGCTTTTTCTTCCATCTTTTTAAGAACGTCTTCTGCTTTTGTGCCAAACACTCCTCATTTAATGGAGCATCTAGTAATTTTGCTTTGATATGGCCAAGCAAGACTGGTTCCTTTAGCCAATCATGCCTTCTCAGTACAGACCCAGTGACAGCAGCCCTGCAAGATGCTTCTAAGGCATCAAACCCACACTGCAAAGTATGTTTACTAACTTGGTTTGCAGAATGCATTAACTCTTGTAAATCTTTATTTTCTGCACAATCTGGAAATAACACAATAAGTGAAACTGGCAATTCAAAGCCCTGATGGCAAGAGTTGCAGAGGTATATACCTTCTTACCCCATCTGTCTAAAGCTCTAGAATCCCTGTCTGAAAGGGTAGGGTTTTTGGCTGTAGTAGCCTTAATGCCTTTAGGTCCCTGGGAGATGGTCTCTGGATCCACAGTAGGAATTTTAAAGAGAAATTTGTGAGAGTCAGGTACTCTGTAGTACCTGTCAGGTTTTCTAGGAGCTGGTGGTAAGGTGTCAGGAGTAAGACTGGAATCCAAGAAGACATCATCTACAATACCCAGGCCAGGGGGTACAGCTAGAGGCCTGTGCTGAGGCAAATCTAAAAATTCCCTGAGTCTCTTTTTGGAGTGAGGATAGTCCTGGCATTCCCAGCGGAAATGCTCTCTTAATGTATTCAAGGTTTCAGCAAAAGAAAAATCTTGTGGAGGGGAGGCAGAGGGTATGTCCTGGTAATCAGAAGGGTCAGAGTCATCAGATTCCTGGTCTGTAGAATCAGAAGGAAATTCAATTCTTTGTCTTTTGGCAGAGGAAGGCTGGCTTCCCCTAATTAAAGTAATAAAGTCTTCAGCCATTCTAAGCATTTGTTTTTGTGGCATGGGAGCTTGAGCATGTGCTTTGGACGTCGGTTTTCTAGGTGTGATGCAAACTCTGGGTCTGTGAAACCCGGTAGTTTTAGTTGGAAATAAAGTTGTCGGTTTAATATGAATATCGGTAGGTCGGAATACACCCTCAGAAGCCGGTGCCTGCACAGCGGCTCCGGACCTATCCAAGGTAGAGACATCCTCAGGTTCCATAGTCGAAGAAGTATCTCCCGGCATACCGACTCCGACTGGGTCTCAGCAGAGGTCTGCGAATCTGTAGCAGTGGGCATCAGGGGCTGCAAAGGCGCCAAACTGAGTACCGGCAGACTGGCGACTAGCTTAACAGAAGTGTCGTTGGCAGTTTTTGACCTATGCGATCTGTCTTTGTCTTTGCACTTTTTCGGAAGATCGGTAGTCGAAATGGCTTACCGAAGCCATTTCGGAATACGGAGAACCAGAGCGAAAGAATTTAGCTACAAAAATAGCCCGACGATGAATGGTTTGGGTGTTAAACAAGGCACACAACCGACAGCGAGGGACGTCCTGGTCTGAGCATAAACAGGTGACACAGTAAGAATGAAAATTTCTATGAAGCATTTCCTTTCCACAGGCAAGACAATTCTTATTTTATTCTGACATCGGTTAGAGCAAGAAAAAAGAATCTCCAACGGGGTACTTAGCTTTAGAAGACTTCAGGTCTGAAACTCGAAAAAATGAAAATTTCAGGTAGCGACCGACCAGCACTTGCGAACTGCTTCTGCTTCGGGGTCCTTTTCGGCAAGAAAGACTGATGTAATGGCATCAGCTGCATGTTTTATACCCCTGATGACCTGACGTCATGGAAGAGGTGACAGCATCCGATGCAGAAATCCCAAGACTCTGGTATTTGGGCTGACTGAGAGCTACCTGCAGGCAGATAACCCAAGTGTCATGACTGCAACAGTGAAACATGAAGAACATCTTCTGAGAAATGAGGAAGCTGTTCTAGAGGAGGTTGAGGAATCCCTGAAAAAGGAGGGAGAGACTTCCAAATCATGAAGTAACCTTGATGGATGATGGACAGAACCCAAGAATCTGAGGTGAAGAGTTGCCAATTTGGATGACAAAGGGAGAGCCAAAGGGACAAGAGAACCAAGGCCAAGGGTGGGGGTGGGTGGCAAAATGTCAATGAGAAGCAAGCTTGTCAGAAAAAGAAGGTTTCTGCACTACAGGAGACTGAGAAGACTTTGCAGGAGGAGCTTGCCTACTACCCTTCCTGCAGTTAGTGGCCTGATGAGGCTGCTTGCATACAAAAGCAGATCATGTAGATAGTTCCTCTGGAACTTAGGGATAGAAGAAATAATATGTTTAGGGTCCTGCAAAGCTTTACTTTTTTCTTGAATAAGCAAACATATCAGCAACAGCAGTCCCCAAAAATTGTTTTATTATGCAAAGCAGCATCTAGAAACTTGGTTTCATTGTCTTCAGTTAATGACTGCAGATAAAGCCAAGTGTAATGCCTCATAACAGACTCAAAGGTAGCAGCTCTGGAAGAGGCATTTCTAGCTTCACAGCTAAACCTGATAGAGTGGCAAGCCACCTAAGAGGTAGAACCCGAAACAGGTAAAGCAAAAGACTTTCCTTCAGAATCATGGAGGTAAGAAATAACCTGACAAGCTTGGGCAATCAAGGCCAGAGCATATCTGGTCTTGTGGGACTGATAACTGATGGCCCTAATGACCAAAGTAGAAGCAGTATATACTTTATTTCCAATCCTCTCCATTGCCCTACTATCCTTACCTAAAAGCGAAAGCTTGGAAGAGGGCAAAAGCTTAGAAGGCTTGTCAGAGAAGACTGACACTGCAGCAGGGTCATCAGATGGATACTTAAATAGGAATTGACATTCCTTGGGTAACTTATAGAACCTGTCAGGTTTCTTTGGAGAAGGGTGTTCAGAATCAGGAGTCTTAGAGGCAACTATAAAGGTGTCTAACAAAGTAGTCAACACAGGACATACTGCAGAAGGTTTAGAAGTGTCCACCTGAAGTAACTTGTAATACCTCTTCTGGATATATGACAGCTGAAAATAATCCCACCTAAAATATTCAATAATTCTGGCTACTGTGTCCACAAAAGACAACTCCACCAAAAGACTCTCAGGGCTAATGGACTCCTCTTCATCAGAGCCATAAGCCAAAGATGAAAGTATCTGGGAAGAGTAAGACAAGGTTCATTCATTAGAATCCGAATCCTCATCTGAAGAATTAGGTTCCCTAGCCCTTTTGAAAGGAGCAAAATCCAGGGGGGACAAAAATGCCTTGAGCTGGTTTCAGGGCCATTAAAGCATTAAACAGGTCCTGAGTAAGCACCTGCCATTCCTTTGTGGGTCCTTAGGACATACAGAAGAATATTTACTCTACTGTTTCTTTCTTGGTAGGATTGTTAACCCTAACAAACACCACAGGTTCCAAATCCTGATCGGATTCAATAAGTGTACCCAGAACCTCTTCCATGACCAGAATCTGGGGAATCCCTCTATGGTCCTCTGAGATAATTAAAATTAACCTTAGTTCCCCTTTGACATCCACAGCAGATGCCTGCAAAACCTCAGAGCATGCATGAAAGGAAGGATCCATGCCAGCCTCCAACAGAGACATAGCAGACGAATCTGAATTTGACATCAGATGGCCTACAGAGCTATCACCTGCTTCTAGGGAGACATACAGTGCAGGATGGAAAGCCAAAGAATCAGGCTGAGATTTCTTGGCCTTTTTCTTGCTTAATGGAACTACCTCATGGATAATCAATTCTGCCATACTACCCTGGGCTAACTGTTTATGCCTCTGGTTATCACAACAGATGGCCAGGGAAGATAACTGACTTCTAAGAGTCTTAGGCACAAATGCCTTAAAAACACTGCAGGAGGTATGGTTGTGGGAAGCTCCCACTATGGGGAATGTGCCTCTCATACTAATATTTTCCCTTCTTGAATGACATGAACTCCAGGTAATTAAAGGGAAACAGGACCAATAATAAAAAGAAAAATAGACCCCAATGGGACACTTATCTGATGGGGAGGTATTCAGCACAACAAAGGGCATTGAGACCAATGAGCAATGATGGCATTTGGGCTGGCAGCAAAGAAGTTCTGGGTAACTGCATCCATACATCACCTTTATGTCTTACATCTTGTATGGGGAGCATATGTGCATACAAGATCTAAAGGTTTTGGTATACTAGCCAGATGTTGGCCTCTTCTTGGCAGGAGACCCCCCAAGGTGAAGAATATTGCAACAGTGATATAGAAGGACATATATCTCATACAATACTCATAGTATTCTGTATACATTATGGTTCTCACATGGTTTAATGGGCATAATGTAATTGCATCAGTTCAGTATAGGCCCAGCTGGAAGTCAATATCTAGCAGTTATTAGACACACTTAGTTCTTGCAGTTATCACCCACTATGCTACTGGCAGTCCATTAAATGGATGTATGCCCAAACACTGGCATGTAGTGCCCGTACTGTGGCACGTGTTCTGGGGAGTCCAATATACTGTACATCTTTCTGTATATGCTTTTATATTTTTTAAATGGTGTAAAATATTGACAAACATGGATTTTTTCCAGACTTAGCTCTGGAACAATTTCCAGTTACGTGATTTTCTCAGAGTCATACAGTGGTCAAACGGCAGCTGTGGAAATCAAACTGTAGATCACATAAAACAGATCATTAACAGTTCTCTGCACAAACTGCTGCCAGTTTGCTATCCCTAGCTGGAACCTTGTTCATCAGTGATGATACATATAAGGAGTCCTGCTCTGAGCTGTCTACACATCATCATCATCTTGTGCATGCTAACACATGCAAAGAATATTGTGATTATTCCACTTTAGACAGAGGACAAACACCCACCACAGATATCTGCATACCTTAACAATCTCATTAGGGGGCAAACATCTTCTCAGGCTGTGGTGTGTCTTTTTTTTTTAAGTTTAACTGAGCAAGTGAGCAAGAGCCACACAGATATAAAGACAGTTTGCTGGAACCAATCAACCAGCATCTGTCTGGGAGGAAACTGGAATATCACCACACTATCCAAAGAGACACTGACTGGAGGTCAGAACTGAACCTCAAACTCTCAAGGAGGATGGTAGACATCTTATTACTGAGCCACTATGCTGCTTTCTGCATTTTTGGGGGGACTGAAGAGAAGGCTTATCGCCAATAGCTGTAGTTGTTAGGCACCATCATTTACTTTTATTTGTTCTCTGTTGACTGGGTTAGTGTCACAAGGCTAGTAGCTTCTTTTCAGGGGAGACCCAAGGTAGTATTTCAGGGAAATTTGACCAGGGTATGGGGAATTTCCCCTACTCTTTTTGATAGGTACCATGGGATTTTTTTACCTCCAACCTGGACTATCACCAACTCAAGCAGATGGGATCTCAGTTTAATGTCTCATCTAAAGGATGGCACACTCAAGAGTGCAGCACTCTCATAATGCTCCACTGCAGTGTCAGTAATTTGAAAATTAATCCAATTACCTGGCGGAGAAATAGAACCCACAGCCTTCTGCTCTTCCAACACAAAAAGTGACTGCTGTTTCTATTGAACCAATTAAACTGCATGTGCTTATGTGTGGAAAGATACTTTAAAAAGCTGGATAACTTGGCAGTCTCCTTCCTGCTATGCTGTGCTGTTTCAGCTGTTATGTGCTCTTCAATATACACAATGTCATTACAATAATACTGTGTTTTGCATCTGTATGTTTGTTGAGGAGTGCTACCTATACAGTATTTACTGTGTTCATATTCACAGGAAAGATTTCTTTCTTGGGTGGCATAAGCCAGGGAACCTTGTTGGCTAAGCTTACTTAGGCCTTTGGGCCAATAGCCTAGTACCTACCTATGAACCTATGATATCTTCAGGTGATTAACTGACAGAAGGTGGTATCACACATGCTTGCAGGGTACCTGGCACAATCATTTGTAATAATGCCACCTGTATTATGTAGGAACTGGTAATTTATGGAAAGTTATGAACTAAAACGATCCTGTCAACAGGCTGCAGAGAGTGGTTTTGGCTTTAGTTTTCTGTGAGTATTACAGCCACATGACACATCATACAAAGAGTAAATAGTGACCCTCTCAACTTTGCAATTATTAAATATAAAGATGTTATGTACTCACCATAATGTTCCATCTGTGTTGCCCATTTTCATTCTTCCTCAACTCCTGGGTTCGGATCCGAACCTCGTATCGGACTCGGCCATTACTAAAGCTTGTGCTAACCAAAAAGCTCTCAAGCATCTCCCTTACCCATACTGCACCAACCACTAACATACCTCAGATCTTCTTTCCTGATTTACATAAAGTAATATCTGCCAATGTGCATGCATTTAGATACATACATCTGTATACATCCTACAGAAACTATATATGGAACTCAACATAAAGGACAGTAGTGTCCTTACAACATCTTGTTCTTCTAGAAGTCTGTTGTGAAAAGGGTTGGTGGGCAGGAAGTTGAGGAGGAATTAAAATGGGCAACACAACACAGATGGAACGTTATAGTGAGTACATAACTTCCTTATCTGATGTTGTCAATTTTCATTCTATCGTTATCTGTGGAGACAGAGTCCACAGCTACCTAAAATCGTGAGTGGACTCTAAGGAAGGATATTCCTGAGCACAGATGAGTCAAAGGTTGCTCTATCCCTTGAGGCCAGATCTAGTCTGTAATGAGTGATAAAAGCATGAGGATTGGACCAGGTTGCAGTTGCACATATGTCATCTATGGAAGCCCTAGACAGAAACTTTGAAGAAGTTGCCATGGACCTAGTTGAATGGGCTCTTACCGGTTTAGGTAAGGGTAGAGACAGCTCCTAAACCCTTGGAGTCAACTCCAACGCCTTGGACCTGACAAGGAAGCTTCAGCTCTGTGAGTCATCTGCATATGATGATGTTGAATCAGTGCACTCAAAGTTAGCTTCAGATCTGAAGATAAAGATATCCCCAGATCCAAGCCAGATGGATCAGGAAGGTTTGGATCCAGGGACTCTGAAGCAACCTGAGGGATCAGAGAAGGAGTAAGAAGTGGTAGTGTCATAGATGGACGGGCCTCCTAACCTTAGGGGGTAGGAGCCAATAAAATACCCATCTGAATCTGCACTAAGAGAAACTTCCTCATTATTCTGTCCATATCTTCCTCAGTCAAACTCCTGGACAAATGAGACGAGGCAAAGAAAGGTGACTTGGATTGGTGCCTTTCCAAAAAAGAGGAGGGAACCCTAGAAGGCACAGGATCATAAGTAGGGGAATACCTGGTCCTTGGAGGAATTATCGGACCTGAAGTGGTCAGATCTGTGGGTTTCTTTGTCAGATCCGAAGACATAGGATCCATTAATTTCTTCTTCTTCAGATCCAAAGGGGAGGACCTTTGAGATGTTCTCTGATCAGATTTTGATCTCTTCCTTGATGGCTCTGAAGACAGAGTCAAGGAATTAGAAGGCTTAGAAGATTTTGATAAGGACTCACTTAGCTTTAATTTTGGGGCATTGAGCCCCAGAGACAGCTTCACCAAAAGAGGATGGCAATAAACCTTTAAGGATAACCTTATTTTTCCTATCCACAAGATCCCTGGGATTCAAATTCTTGCAAATGGAACAAACCTTCTGAAGATATTTTTCCATCTAAACAATAAACTCAAAGAATATGAGCTTCTGAAAGAAACAATCTGTGCCCTCATTTCAGACACTTTTTAAAACTGGAGAGTCTTTTCTCAGACATGCTGGTGACTAAAGGGAAAAAACCCATTAAGACAGAAGAAAACTTTTTTTTTTTTATAAAGGGTACAGGAAGAATAAAGAAAGAAAGAATACAATGTATTAAAACTACACTAGCATGTATGACAGACAGAAAGACAGAACAACGGATTACCAACAATGGTAAATCAGAATTACAATAATGTAAGGGGGTAAGGAAATAATATACTTGTGTGTGTGTGTGTGTGTGTGTGTGTGTGTGTGTGTGTGTGTGTGTGTGTGTGTGTGTGTGTGTGTGTGTGTGTGTGTGTATACATATACACACACACACACACACACATATATATATATATATATATATATATATATATATATATATATATATATATATATATATATATATATATATATGGGTCTACCTAACAACACCGACCCACTACAACACCGACAACGAAATCACCGACACCACATAACCGAAAGTTCACAAACACGAAACCTCACATGGCCGACACACCACAATCCCGACAATCAACAAACAAAACAAATCCCCTGTCCAAAAAGCATGCACACAACACAAGCACACCAAAATCCTTACAAACCCACACTAAACCTTACATACACAGCTATCTATAACCTTAACCCAAACCCTAATCCTAAGGTCCATCACTATCACACACTCACCTAACCCTAACTCACTTAACCCACCCCTAACCCTAAAGACTGTCACTATCGCACACTCACCTAACCCGCGCCCTAACCCTAACTCACTTAACCCGCCCCTAACCCTAAAGACTGTCACTATCGCAAACTCACCTAACCCGTGCCCTAACCCTAACTCACTTAACCCGCCCCTAACCCTAAAGACTGTCACTATCGCACACTCACCTAACCCGCGCCCTAACCCAAACTCACTTAACCCACACCTATCCCTAGAGTCCATCAATATCGCACACTTACCTTACTCGCACCCTAACCCTAACGTCCGTCACTACCGCATACTTACACAGCCTTTTCACATGTCGGTATTCTCAGCGTCGGGGTTTTCATCCGTCGGTCATCTCAGTTTTTGATCTTCTGGTGTCGGTGTTCTCATCGTCGGCGTTGTCAGCTTTCGGCGTTGTCAGGTAGACCCATATATATATAAATATATATAGAGAGAGAGAGATTAAAGAGAACAAATGCACTTATGTTAATGAAACTTGAGAGCTAAGGCTGACCATACCTTTTTGCAAAAAGCGGAAAATGAGATCTGTAGTATGTTAGTGGTTGGTACATTATGGGTAAGGGAGAAGCTTGAGAACATTTTTGGTTACCATGAGCTTTAGCAATGGTTGAATCAGATCCGAGGTTCGGATCTAGGCCCAGCAGTTGAGGATAGAATGAAAACTGGCATCATCAGATCCCCAGTTTATTTAGGAAAAAGAGTCGTACAGATTGGCAGTTCTATCTATGCTGCAGGATTGCTGATTTGTGGCACTAGCACCTGCCACATCAAGACTCTGAAGTCCACACCATCTTTTTATTTGGTAGGCATGATATCTGGCAAGCTTTAAACTAAACTGCTCATCACTGTTTGTACATGGATTGGCTAATATATACTAAAATGTAGCAGAACAGGCTTCCATTTTATTTTGTTACTATTTATAAACAGCAAGCCATTCATATTTTTACAACATAAAATGGGTTTTTGATGTTCATAATATGCTTAAGAAGTCCAACCGTCATACTTAAGTATCTTTACTACTTTCAGGTTTCTCTTTTTTACCACTTTGATATTATATCCAGCTAATAAAATATCATCAGCCATCAGAAATCCTAGACTTCAAGTGCCATTTCTTTAGTTTATGTTAGGTAATTCAATAGTAAAAATACCATCTGAGATATGTTTGGCTCACATATGAAATAGTATTGCCGGTAGGATGAAACCTAATTATTTTGTTATCAAAAATGGAAACTGCAGGCAAGCCCACATAAACTTGTAAATTATGGCATGCATCATTCTATAACTCAGATGAATTCCTCTTTGTGTGTGCAAGTATGTGTCTGTGTACTTAGCCTGTGTAAGTAGTCTGTACTGTAATTTTAAAATATATATATTCTTGAGTGTTATCCATTCATGCATTTTTTCTGCACAAATAGCAGATACACTGAAGCTGCATGAAAAGGACACTTGTGCTAAGCTCTGCAACTCCCTCTGATGCCTGCACTATGAAGAAAACTGGAAAACAAATGCAATATGGAAAGAATGCTAACCAGTTATCAGTACTTGAATGCAGAGTTTAAAGGCACTAAGCCAAAAACAAGAAGTTATGTACTCACCATAACGTTCGATGTATGTAGTCCATCTTCCCTTACATTCTTACCCCTGGGTTCGGAGCCGAACCTCAGCTCCGACTCAGCCATACTCTAGCTCAAAGTCTTCAATTGGCTCGTGGCTAGGAGCTATCCCATCATGCAACAGGCCCATTCCCCAGATCTTGTTTGCTGCAAGCGCACACACACACACACACACACACACACACACACACACACACACACACACACACACACACACACAAACACACACACACACTGAGAAGAAGAACAACCCCAACAGAAAGGACTACTGACACCTAGAGACTATACCTCCAGGTCCTCAAGGAAGGGGGGGGGGGTTAGTAAGAATGTAAGGCGAGATGGACTACATACATCAAATGTTATGGTGAGTACATAACATCTTGATGTTATGTAGTCCAATCTCGCCTTCATTCTTACTCCTGGATCAGCATCCTTAGCACATTGACCTTGGGTGGCTCAGTGAAAAATACTCTTGAGCACTGTGGAACCAAAGGAAGATCTGCCTCTAGAGACCAGATCTAATTTGTAGTGACTAATAAAAGTATGAGGTGAAGCCCATGTTGCTGCAGCACAAATATCATCCATAGAAATCCTAGCCTGAAATGCAGTACACGTAGCTACAGATCGTGTAGAATGAGCCATCACTTTAAAGGGTAATTCTTTGCCATTGGAAGCATAAATAAATGAGGTGCAATTGGAAATCCAGCGAGACAAAGTTACTTTAGAAACAGGAACCCCAAGTCTAGTGTCAGAAAATGAGACAAACAGTTGATCTGATTTCCTGAAATCTTTTGTCCTATGTAAATAGAAATGCAATTGTCTATGAACGTCTAGCTGATGAAACATAAATTCTGCCTTGTTAGAAAATTCAGGAAAAAACACAGGCAACTCAATGGATTGGTTGATACTGAAAACAGAAGCAACCTTTGGAATAAAGGAAGGATTGGTTCTTAAGGCGACCCTGTCTTTGTGAAACACCAAATAAGGTGGCTTAATCGATAAAGCTTGGACCTCAGAGACCCGCCTAGCTGAAGTTATGGCTACCAAGAATACTGTCTTCCATGACAAGAATTTAAGGTCACACATAGCTGCGGGCTCAAAGGGAGTCCAGCTGAGCTTCTGTAATACAAAATTGAGGTCCCATGGCATTACTGGATCAAAGACTGGAGGTCAGAGTAACATTGTCACTTTCAGAAAGGCCCTACAAAGCCAATGAGCCATAAGGTTGGGCTCATTAGCAACGTGAAAGGTAGAAATCACTGCCAGTTGCACTTTAATGGTTGCTGCAGCTGACCCCTGACTGAACCGTTCAGAAAGAAATTCTAATATTGCCGAAATAGGTGCTGTATAAGGATCGATATGTCTTTCACGGGCCCAAATGGAGAATCTCTTCCATTTACTGGAATAAATCTTTCTGCTAGAAGGCTTGAGGGAAGAAGACAGGATGTGGACCACTTATGGGGAAAAATCATGAAGCCTGACTAGGGATGGAACTGGAACAGCCAAGCTGTCAACTTGAGGGTCTGGATGGAGGGATGGAATGGCCCTGACATATGAGTCAGTAGATCAGGATCTGGGTCCAGAATCCAGGGATCGCCCATTAGACAGGGTTGAAGGAAGGGAAACCAAATCTGACGAGGCCAGTGTGGGGCAATCAGGATCATCTTGCTTCCCAAAGACTGTGCTTTCTGAATGACCTATGATATCAGAGGAAACGGTGGAAAGGCATAGAGAAGACTGTAAGGGCAATCGTGAACCAGAGCGTCCCTGGGTGTCTCCCCCTCCGGGGGGATAAGGGTGAAGTAGCTGCTGCATTTGGCATTGAGGGGGCTGGCAAACAGATCACAGCAAGGCTGACCCCATCTGTGGAATATCTTCTCTGCAACATATTTGTTCAGGGACCACTCATGAGGCATTAGGATAGCTCTGCTCAGCCTGCCGGCAATCACGTTTGACTTCCCTGTTATATGCTTTGCAACTAGAAAGCGTTGGGAAGATACCGCCCACTGCCAAACTCGAAGTGCCTCTCTGCCAAGGGGGTATGATTTGGTTCCTCCCTGCTTGTTCAGATACCATACCACTGGCATGTTGTCTGAGTGAATTGCAATTGTCCCTAGAGGGAGAAAGCTCTGAAGTGCTTGCAATGCTAATAGAACTGCTCTCATCTCCAAGACATTGATATGCAAATGGGTCTCGTGATCCTGCCATGTGCCTTGGACTGTCCTGCTGAGATAATGCCCCCCCACCCGATTTGGGAGATATCTGTGGTCACCGTGACAACTGGAGAAGATGGGACAAAAGGCTTGCCCACGTTGAGATTGCTGGCCTGAAGCCACCAGCGTAGATCCTGCTTGCACGTGTCCATAATCAGAATAGACTGGGAGAGTGGAAGATGCTGTAGTAACCATTGGGTGAAAAGTAGCCACTGAAGAACCCTCATATGTAGTCTGGCAAGGGGAACTAGCATGATCGTGGCAGCCATGGTCCCTAATAACTTGAGGACCACTTTTGCCTTGACCTTCCTCAATGGTAGTAAGGTGTAGACCTGCTGTTGTAGAGCCTGAATTCTCTCTTCTGGTAAGAAGGCCATCATGAGCACTGTATCTAGTTCGGCGCCGATAAAAGTGACATGCTGTGAGGGCAACAAGGCAGACTTTTCCCAACTTAGAGTAATTCCTAACCTTTGGTACAGTGTAATGGTGGCGTCCCTGGTCTGTAACAGTAGATGTCTGGTGGTGGCAGAAAGTAGCCACTCGTCCAGGTATGGAAACACTTGGAATCCCTGACGTCTCAAGTGAGCCGTTACCACTGCCATGCATTTGGTGAACACCCTGGGGGCTGTGGTGAGACCAAAGGTCAGAGCGCGAAACTGAAAATGACTGGCTCCCAGCCGGAAGCGTAGATGACTTCTCGATGCCCTGTCCATCTTGATATGGTAATAAGCATCTTTGAGGTCGATGGAGCACATCCACACATCTTTCCCTAATAGAGGGAGTATTGACTGTAAGGTGACCATGTGGAACTTGGACTTTTGTACATGTAGGTTCAGTCGGCTGAGATCCAAGGTGGGTCTCAGGTCCCCTGTTCTTTTCAGCACCAAAAAGAATCTGGAGTAAGTTCCTAATCCTACTTAATCTGCATGGACAAGCTGGATGGCTCTCTTTGAAAGCAACTTTTTTATTTCTAAAGTTGCGGAATCCATGTGACTGGGTGGAACGTGTGGAATTCTCTTGGTTGGCGGGGGAGGAGAAGAGAAGGGAATATGATAACCTCTGGAAATTATCTTTAATACCCACTCATCTTGGGTGATGTCTTGCTAGGCTTCTGGGAATAAAGAAATGCGACCCCTGACCGGCTCCAGAGACACATAGTCGGGCCTCCTTTCAGGAGTGCTGGTAGGGAGAACCACGAATGGAATCACGGTCCCCCTGGTTACGCGGGCCTCCTCTGCCTCTATGGCGGCATCTACCTGAATTTCCACCCCCTCCCCTGCCTCTGAACGGAAATCACTTTGTGCGTCCTGAAAAAACCTCTGTGACTTCCTGAAAAAGCAGTTATGTACTTACCATAACGTTCCATGTGAGTTGTTTATCTAGCCTTTATTCTCACTGATGGGTTCGGAGCCGATCCTCGGCTCCGACATGGCCGATAGCAAAGCTCAAAATTTAGCAATAGCTCAAGACCAAGCCCCTTATCCCATGATGCACTGCTGGAATTACCGCAGATCTTGTTTGCTGCATGTACTACATCCCTGGATGATGTCCACTCTCCCAAAAAGGAAGAAAAATAAGAAGAATTGAACAACCAGGATGATGCCAGCCTCTAAGTCAGCTGTCAGGCAGGTGGGGGATGAAGGGAGGGATGTGAGAATAAAGGCGAGATAAACAACTCACATGGAACGTTATGGTAAGTACATAACTCCTTTATGTGAAGTTGTTAAATCTCGCCATTTATTCTCACTGATGGGTTGCGTCCCTAGCACCCGCAATCCTAGGTGGCTCCCGGGAGTACATTTTTCAAGACTGTAGAAACAAAAGAAGCCCTGTCCCTGGAGGCCTTATCCACTTTGTAATGAGTGATAAAAATATGAGGCTTAGACCAAGTGGCTGCAGCACAAATGTTATCAAGGGGCAATGTATCTTGAAAAGCAGAAAACGCAGAAACGGCTCTGGTTGAATGAGCCTTTACTTTGTGTGGCAAGGGTATGTCAGCAGCTGCATGAACAAATGTGATACAATCCGATAACCATTTTGAAAGGGCTGTTTTAGCCACTGGTCTACCTTTTCTGGCCTCCGAAAAGGATACAAAAAGTTGATCTGATTTCCTAATATCCTTAGTTCTATTGAGATAAAATCTAAGCTGTGTACATCAAGTTTGTGCAGCATGTATTCTATTTTGTCAGAATGGTCGGGGAAGAAGACTGGCAATTCAATGACCTGATTGATTTTAGATTCCGAACAGACTTTAGGCAAAAAGGAGGGGTTTGTTCTGAGATATACTCTATCAGCATGAAAAATCATATAAGGGGGTCTGATAGACAATGCTTGAAGTTCTGACACTCTGCGGGCAGAAGTAATGGCCACTAGAAAAATGGTTTTCCAGGACAGAAATTTGAGATCACAAGATGATGCTGGTTCAAAGGGGGGGGGGGGGGGGGATTATTTGAGATAGCATAAAATTTAAACTCCAAGGAAAATAAGGAGTCTTCACTGGGGGCCTCATGTGAAAGGTACCTTTGAGAAAAGCCTTAGATAACTTATGGGCCATAATATTTAAACCATCAATTCCAAGGTGGAAAGTGGATATAGCAGCTAACTGAACCCGAACTGTAGCAGCTGCTGCTCCCTCCTTAAAAACCATAGTCAAAAATCTGGAATGGACGACAATGGAGCTTGAAAGGGGTCAATTTTTTGTTTCCCGGCCCAAATGGAGAACCTTTTCCACTTACTGCGATATCATTTTCTGGTGGAAGGCTTATGGGAAGACAGTAGAATTTGTCTTGTGTTGTATGACAGGGAATGAAGCCTGGCTATGTGGGGAACTGGATCAGCCAAGCAGTTAGCTTCAGTGACTGCAATGAAGGATGAAGGTCCCCTGATGGGTGTGTCAGCAGATCTGGAACTGGGTCCAGTATCCACGGATCCTCCAGCAGGTGATGGTGAAGAAAGGGAAACCAAATCTGTCGAGGCCAATGGAGGGCTATAAAAATGACAGTCCTTCCCAGTGACTTCGCGTTCTGTAAAAATCTGGGTATCATTGGGATTGGAGGAAATGCATATACGAGACCCGGAGGCCAATCGTGTACAAGTGCGTCTCTCGGGGGATGTCCCAGAGGTGGTATCAGGAAAAAGTAGCTTCTGCATTTGGTACTGATATGACTGACAAAAAGGTCGCAGCAAGGCTGGCCCCATTTGCGGAAAATCCTGTCCACAATGTCTTGGTTGAGAGACCACTCGTGAGGCAACAAGACTGCCCTGCACAGCTTGCCGCTATCCCATTGGATTTCCCTGGGATGTGCATTGCTAACAGAAAATGCTGGGATGACACAGCCCATTGCCATACTCTGAGGGCTTCTCGACAAAAGGGGTAAGACTTGGTTCCGCCCTGTTTGTTCAAGTACCAGACCACTGACATGTTGTCTGTCTGAAATGCAATCATCCCTAGAGGAAGAGAGTCCTGAAAATACTGCAACGCCAGAAGTACTGTTCTCATCTCTAGAACACTGATATGCATATGTGACTCTGATCCGTCCATGTGCCTTGGGCAGTCTTTCCCTGAAAATGGCCCCCCACCCTATCAGGGAAGCGTCCGTGGTCACATTGGCTATGGGGGGGCATAAAGGGTCATCCCATTGTGACATAAAGAGATGTCAACCACCACTGAAGGTCCCTCTTGCATGAGTTTGTGATGAGGATCATGTGGTTCATTGGTAAATCCTGGTAAGACCACTGGGTGAACAGAAGCCATTGAAGAATCTGCATATGCAGCCTTGCGAGAGGAATGGCTAATATTGCTGCCACCATCAAACCTGGTACTTTCAAGACCTATGCGGCCGGAGCTCTGTTCTTTGAAACCAATGAGGCGATGTGCTCGTGAAGAAGTGAGACCCTTTCAGCTGGAAGACGTAGATTGGTGGTTGAGGTATCTAACTCTGCTCCTATAAAGACGATATGCTGCGATGGCAACAAGGCAGACTTTTCGAAGTTGACCATAATGCCTAATTGGTTGCAGAGTGTCAGAGTGAATTCTGATGCCTGAATCAATTGATGCCTGGTGGTGGAAGTAAGGAGCCAATCGTCTAGGTATGGAAACACCTGGAATCCTAAACGCCTCAGGTGAGCCGTGACCACCACTATGCATTTGGTGAACACTCTGGGGACTGTAGTGAGACCAAAGGGCAGGGCTCGAAACTGATAGTGATTGGCTCCCAGCCAGAAATGCAGGTGATCTCTGGAGTATCTGTCCATCTTTATATGATAGTACGCATCCTTGAGATCGATGGAGCACATCCAATCACCTTTCCCTAAAAAGGGAAGTATGGACTGAAGCATGACCATTCGGAACTTCTCTTTCTTCACAAATTGGTTGAGTCTGCTGAGGTCCAAGATAGGTCTCCAATCACGTTTTCTCTGGAACCAAAAAAAATCTTGAGTAAGTTCCGAATCCTGTTTGGTCTGCTGGGACTGGCTGGATGACACTATTTTCTAGTCACTTGTGGACCTCTATAGTTGCTTGTTCCCTGAAACTGGGTGGAATGTCCAGGATTCTCTTGACAGGAGTGGGGGGGGAGAGAATAGTATGAAATACCCTCCGGAGATGATGCTTTGTACCCAGGTATCAGATGTAATGTCTAGCCAGGCTTCTGGGTATAAAGACAAGCAACCCCCGACTGCCTCCAGAGCAGGACAGCCGGGCCTTCTTTCAGGAGCGCTGGTAGGGCTGACCAGAGAACTGGCCTCTGTCACCCTGCTGTTGCGGACCCCCTCTGCTGCACGGGCGGCGTCTACCATTATAACCCTCTGCCTCTAGAGGGGGTTTCACCATGTGTGTCCTGAAAGGCTCCTTGGGCTTTTCAGAACCACTTCTTTCTGCCCCTAGGGCCTTTGGGATAAGGCCGAGTAGGGGTAGAAAAATGGACTCCGACGGCAGACAGAGTCTTTCCTTCCTGCTCACACCTGGTCAAAGTTTCCTTTACCTTGGGCCCAAACAAGGATGAGCCATCAAATTGGGTGTTAATAAAAGAAGATTTGAAGGGGTCCGCGAAGGAACAGAGACGCATCCAGGCATGTCTATGCAAACATCAGCTGCATAAGATATGAGACACATGGACAAGTTCACAATCGAGTTTAGAGTAGCGAGCTGGTTGGTAACTTTGTCGGAAACCCCTGCAGCTATCATACCCTGGAGAGTATCTCCTAGCTCTTTCAGGAGATCTTTTTGCAGTCTGATGAAGTGGGTTAAATTGTTCAGTGATCGAAGAGAAAAAGTCGCTGAACTATACATGCATTTCCCGTATGTATCCATGATCCTAGAATCTCTGTTAGGAGGATGGATAGAAGAAGAAGTCTCAGACATTTCCTTCTTGGTGGCTGCCGCCACCACCATGGCATCAACAGGCACTCCCTTAGTCAAAAAAGGTTTATCAATGGGGATGGAAATGAAATTATTTGGCCTGCGAGGGACAGGTTCCATGGACTCCGGTGACTCCCATGCCTTACAAGAGATCAGATCCATGAGCTTGTCGTAAGGTGGAGACACCCAAGAGGTGGAAGTTTGAGACCCGAAAGCCTTCAGAAACACTGACTCGTCCTCAGTAGGGCTTTTGGACTGCCAATCACCCCCTCTGCCTAAGGATCTCTAGCATCTCCGCAAAGAAGATATCCTCAGAGGGGGATCGAGGGGACCCTTCTGACTCATCCAAGTCAGTGTCAGATGTCAAAGACTCCTGTGGGGAGTCCAAGTGTCTCCTCTTACACAACCTCTTCCTGGGGACCTCTTCAGCGGGAGCCTCTGGAAAGGTCTCAGAAGAGCAAGGGGCACCCTGTGGGGCTACCTGAGGCTCAGGGTCTCTATGCTTGGGTTGGCCGATGGAAACAGAAGCAGATATAGGCACTTGAAGGGAGAAAGAAGCTGGACCTGATGCTGAAGATGTCTTTGGAGACATGACTCTCCTCATAGCTTCGAAAGCACCACAGCTCCGATGAGAAGGAGTAGACGGACCTGAAGGAATCACCTGATCCTCCCGCATCGAGGCCATGTGCTCCGAGCCCAAGGTAGGAGCCGAGCTCATCTGCGCCAAAGCCCCGAGAGGAAGAGTCGGCACCAAGTCGGTACGACTACCCTCACCGGACCCGACAGGAGAGTGTCAGCTCCTAGAGTCCCCGGTTGGCACTGAGGACATCCGAGCAGATGGAATCGAAGATACAGGGACAGGTCTTGGCTCCACAGGATCAACATACATCAGGTCAACCTCCTCCAGCCCCGAAGGTCCGGTATGACTCGGAGGAAGAGCAGTCAAGTCCGGGGTGATGGTCTTCGGTTCCGACGGAAGTGTCGGAGTCGACAACAATTTGGCAAGACCTGGTGCCCGTAAGAACTTCTGCATCAACCGGTCCATATCCAGATCAGAGAGGCTGACAGAAGACTTTGATGAATGCACAGACGGTGCCGTTTGACGTAAGGGAGATGAAGGAGTCTCAGAGACCGGCTTCAAGGCTGTGAGCTGGCTCCAACAGGAAGGGACAGTCAGCTCCGAGGTCAGTGGAACCGATGGCCCTGAATCATCCATTTTCTTAGCCTTCTTAGATACCCTGGAATCCACAGAAGATTTTGAAGACTTAGAAGACTTGCTGGCACCATCCTGGTCACTCAAAGCTTTAGAGAAGGGGTGTTTAGGCAAGCCTCGATCCGCCAATTTTCTCTTCCTTTCTAACAGCACTCTAGAAGAGAAGGAATGACAAATACTACAAGATTCTTGTTGGTGCTTCGCACCCAAACAGTATACACACTGAACGTGTCCGTCAGTGACTGACATCTTTTGTCCACAGTCTGGACATTTTTTGAAGCCAGATGTAGATTTCTCCCTAACTTCAGACATAATTAAGCTAATGCTTAAACTCCTAGACAATTAAGCAAATATGAAACAGTTTTAACACACTGAACAATGCCTAAAAAGACCACACTATAAGATAAGGATATATATAAGCTGACAAGACTATCTAATAAACTCTATAACAACTATCCACTAAAGGCCAAGGCCAAAAACTAACAGCAAAAAGGCCACCAACTCAAACAGGCCAGAACAACCATTAATAAGGGAAGGGGCTAAAAGTCTAAATCACACTGAAGTAGTACTAAACTAACACTATAAGAAATATAGAAATAAGTTTGTAAAAACTTGCTAATAGATGAAAATAGTCTCAAGCAATGCTGGAAACCAAGATATCTGTGCCACGGCAAACTAGATCTGAGGTAATTCCAGCAGTGCATCATGGGATAAGGGGCTTGGTCTCGAGCTATTGCTAAACCTTGAGCTTTGCTATCGGCTGTGTCAGAGCCGAGGATCAGCTCTGAACCCATCAGTGAGAATAAACGGCGAGATTTAACAACTTCACTTCCACTATTTCCCACCCTTCTGGCCCTTGGGGTAAGGTCTAGAAGGCATGGAAAAACTGACTCTCATGGCAGACAGGGTTTTTCCTTCCTGCTCGCACCTAGTGACCGTGTCCTTCACCTTGTTCCGAATAACGATGAACTGTCAAATGGGGAGTTGGTGAATGTAGACTTGAAGGCCTCCACGAAATTACACAGGCGCATCCAGGAGTGTCGCATAAGAGTGACTCTGGAACCCGCTGCCCTGCTCTCTCCGTCGGCTGCATATGAGATCAGCCTCATGGAGGAGTTGGTAAGGGAATTTAGGGTAGACATCTGTGCATTGACCTTCTGTGCCATGGCATCAGCAACTTTACCCTGTACAGAATCTCCTAGCTCTTTTAGGAGATCTCTATGGAGCCTTGTAAAATGCATCAAGTAGTTCAGCAACCGCAGAGTAAAGGCTGGTGAGGTAAACACACGCTTCCCATACCTGTCCATGGCCTGGGACTCCTTGTAAGGCAGATGGACGGTAGACAAAGTTTCAGCAAGTTCCTTACCATGGCATCTACTGGAATGCCTTTTGTCAGATATTCCTTGTCTGTGGGAGCAGACAAAAACTTATTGGGTCTCCTAGGGACCGGTTCCACAGTGTCAGGAGTTTCCCACATCTTTCAAAAGATGAGATCTAGTAGCACATCGAAAGGGGGTGAGACCCAAGAGGTGGAAGGTTGAGACCCGAAAGCCTTCAGGAACAACGACTCCTCATCAGAAGGGGATTTAGAGGACCAGCTGCCTCTTTGCTTCAAGATCTCAAGGATATCTGAAAAAGAGATATCTTCAGAAGATGACTTGGGGGCCCCCTCTGACTCCTTGAGGTCGGTGTCTGCCGTGAGAGACTCATCCGGGGAGTCAATGTGTTTCCTCTTACACAATCTCTTTTTGACAGGCACCTCAAGCAAAAACTCTGGGGAGACGTCAGAAAGTTGGGGACCACTCATGGAGGTATCCTGAGGCCTTGGGTCTCCGCTGTCCACGGGTAGAGGGTGATCTGAAACTGACACCAGTGCCAGAGGGGCTAGAGCGTCAGTGCTGTAAGATGTAGCTGACGACCTGGCCAGCACACTCCTCATAACCTCAAAGGCTGATCACCCCAGCTCGGAAGGTCGACTAACTGTAGAGGATACGGTAGTAGCCCTCCGCGCCGAGGAGATGAGGTCCAAAGCAGATGTCGGGTCAAAGCTCACCTGAGCCGAAGCACAGAGAGGAAGGCTTGGAACCGATGAAGATCGATCTGAGCCCTCCCCCTCGGGTCCAACTGGGGAACTGTGGATCCTCGACCCCGTGGACAGAACCGACAGGGTCGGAGCAGAAATCGGAGCTGAGAGGCCAGGCGAAGCTACTGGAACCGACCTAACGGCACCCGACGGAACTGACAACTCTGGCTCCGAGGGCCGAGAAAGGCTCGGAGGAGGAACAACAAATGATGAAGGGGCCATGGACTCCGGAGCCGACTGGGTCGGAGCCGAAATCAAATTGACCAGCACCGAAGACTGAAGCAGTTTCTTCACCACTCTATCAACATCCTCATCGGAAAGGGACCTGGAGGATATAGTTGGAGATCTGGATCTCCCTACAGTGGGAGACTGATGTGAAGGAGAACCCGGTCGAACAACTGGAGACTGGCTCCAAACCAAAATATCCATGACCGACTCCAAAAGGCTGGGAGCCAATACAGACTTAGTCAATACACTACCTTCTGTCGGCACCGAAGCCAATGGAGCCGAAGAAGGAGAAGATGTTCTAGCAACTTTCTCTGGCGGCTCCGAAGAAACAGACGGAGCCGGAGAGCGCTTCCTAGCAGTCTTTTTGTCCTTTTTAGCTGGAGAGGATATGGCACTGGAAGACTTAGCCAAGTCTTCCCTGAAGGAGTGTTTAAGCAGTCCTTTCAGAATGAGCTTGTTCTTCCTCTCCTGTAGCACACGGGGACTGAAGGAAGACAAAACAAGCAGGACTCTTGGAGGTGAACAGCCCCCAAGCAGTACACACACACAGAGTGCCCATCAGTCAAAGACATTTTATTGTTGCATTCAACACACTTTTTAAAGCCCGAAGGCCTGTGTTCCTTACAATCCTTAGACATGCTGTATAAAGGAGTACACAAACAGGGACAAGCTGCAAAACAACATGTACACACAAAAGACCTAACTAAACCCCGCGTGGGAAACTAGAGCCTCTAACTAAAAACAGCCTAGTAACCGACGGGAACAAAAAATACAGGGAGGACTAGGTCCTCTAATTTAAACAGGCCTAGCCCAGGGGAAACAAAGGCAGGATAACACCACTACCAGACGACAAAACACTAAATAAGCTAACAAGTAACAGGAAGCACAAAACAAAAAGACCACACGGAAACAATAATGAGGACTAGGTCCTCTAACTGAAATGGGCCTAGCCCGTGGGAAAAAAGGGAGTGAACGGGATACCAAAAACGGCCAACAAAAAGGCCACACAACCAGCAAGAGAGACACACACAGTAGCTATGAAAATAGCTTTTTATGATCAACAAATAGCCAAAAATTTAGAAAAAAGTATACTTAGCCACGGCCAAAAGTGAGACCACGTCTGAGCGTAATGAGCGGCAAACGAGATCTGGGGAATGGGCCTGTTGCATGATGGGATACCTCTTAGCCACGAGCCAATTGAAGACTTTGAGCTAGAGTATGGCTGAGTTGGAGCCGAAGTTTGGCTCCGAACCCAGGGGTAAGAATGAAGGCGAGATTGGACTACATAACATTAAAACATATGACACACTAGCAGGAAGAAAGAAGGAATGCAGGGAATCAGATAGCTACCAGTTTGTAAGTATGAAGATTTTTTTTCAAAATACCAGAAATTCTTCATTACGTACAAGCATGCCAGGCAGTAAAATAAAATCTCATAATTCTGTCTCATTACTGTCCTATTTAAGTGCCAGTTCCTCACTAGGGACTGTAACTCTTATTTTCTTGTTTCTCCAATTATCTTATGTTTATCCTTTGCATCTCTGCTACTGAATTATATGGATTTTGTACCTGGTTTCTTCTCAGCAACTTAGAGTGGCAGGATATTCCCAAACACTTAGTACCGTTCTTAAACTAACATGAACCTTTACCTGTTTATTTGCTAACTGGGTAGGTGGGCATATCCATATGGACCCTTTTCAACCATGACTCAGCCACAGAGCATGCCTACAGAGGCAGGAAGTAAATGAAGCAGACACAGTTAGGAGTAGCATGACCGATCCTTTTTATGGTCAACCCAGGAACACTATCTGACAAATGACTTGCTCACACAGCAGACAAACTGTGATGGAAGGAACCCTACCTTTTACAGACAGAAGAGCTTTTGCTGAGATTCATGCAGGAGACATTTCATGTATCCTAGTCCAGTGCTGAACACATGAAAAAAAAAAAAAAATATATATATATATATATATATATATATATATATATATATATATATATATATATATATAATTACCAAAACATCGCTCCTTTTAACGTCAAGATGAAATCATTGGAAGCTTATATGAGTGAAACTGCATAAAATCGAAAGTTGAAATGTCGAAGCACCCTTTGCGCATGTCAGAAAGCAATCTTATGAATGCAGATCTCGTATTCATAAGAATGCTGTCAGGTTGAATAGCAGAAGGTGCTTCGACATATTAGCTTTCAGTATTATGCAGTAGATCCCTACATATATATATATATATATATATATATATATATATATATATATATATATGGTTCCCATTCAGAAGCCTGAAACATCATAAGCCTGAAAATCAAAATCCTGAAACCAAAAGCCTGAAAATTCAGAATCCTGAAAACTCAAAATCCTGAAAGCCCAAAATCCTGAAAGACCAAAATCCTGAAACTCAAAATCCTGAAAACACAAAATAGACATACTGATGTCATTGCGGCTTTGCTATTGTTAGCCCTGTGGTGTTAGGTCATGCGTTGGGGTCAGGTAAGTGTGCGGTTGGTTTTATTTTAGGGTTAGGGCGGTTTAAGTGAGTTAGGTTAGGGTGCAGGTTAGGCATGTATGCAATAGTGACAAATATTGGGGTTAGGGGTTTAAGTGAGTTAGGTTTAGGCGGGTCAGGTGAGTGTGCGATAGTGACGGACCTTAGGGTTAGGGTTAGGGTCAGGGTCAGTTGGTAGATATTAGTGTCTTTATAGTGACATATTAGCATTATTTGTGTTTTCAGGATTTTGAGTTTCAGGATTTTGGTCTTTCAGGATTTTGGGCTTTCAGGATTTTGAGTTTTCAGGATTCTGAATTTTCAGGCTTTTGGTTTCAGGATTTTGATTTTCAGGCTTATGATGTTTCAGGCTTCTGAATGGGAACCATATATATATATATATATATATATATATATATATATATATATATATATATATATAGATATAGATATATATAGATAGATACACATATGTATACATATATATATGTATGGTGTGTGTGTGTCTATATATATATATATATATATATATATATATATATATATATATATACATATATATATATATATATATATATATATGTAAACATTTCCCTTGCAGCAAATTAATTTATGTTTAAGTTACTGCTGACAATATTCAGCAGTTTGAGACCCTGTGCTATTACATCAGGGCCTTACAGCAGCCATGGATTTGATACGCACAGCCTCCATTTGGCTAGTACATGACTCTTAGCAAGCTACTTAATCTATTATTCCCTAATCATGCCTGAAAAGGGACTGCGTCCAGTAGGTTTACCTACTTAATAAATGTTTTTTTTTACTTAGAGCAAGGCAACAGGTACTCTATCTTCTCAATTTCATTGTTCATTAAAACAAAGACATAATCTTGTCTTGTAGCCTAATGTTCCCAACTGCAAAACGATAACATCAATGATGTTTCCTAGCATATTATTTCTGATTATCAGATGTCCCCCCAAGAATATTTAGTGACTTTACCCATTAGACAAATTACTGCGGAAAAAGGTTTTACACTAAATGATTAATCAATGTGCATGTAAAATGAATAATTAATGCACTCTAACACTTTGGTCCAGTTATAGAATTTTTTGTTTCATATCTGTCAAGTTGAAAGGAGACTGAAAGGCATTAAGCCAGCAGTGCATGGACATAAGAATACCACATATGATGGTACCATTGCAAACTGCAAATGACATCAGCAATCAGAAATATGCAAAACTACCAGTGTATGAATCATATAAGTTTTAGAAATTAGCATCCAGACTGGGAAAGGAGGAACAAAACACTGTCAAGCAAGGAACAGAATTAAATAAAAGTTTTATTTTCTGTATTCTACCACTTTTGGATCACATCACCATGCCTTAGCTCCTGCAGCAATTTGCAGTTATTCATCGGGTATCTAGTTTTACTGTACACAGTCTAGCTGGACACATTCAGCAGCCAAGTGACACAGTAGCACTAGATCTTAGGCAAAAAAGTTACCAAGCTCCAAGTGCTGTGTCATTACAACAGCTGCAAACCTGTTGGCCCAGTAGAGTAGAAGGATGAAGCCCTGACTATGACTGAGATAACCTGCATTCAGTTAGTGCCATGGAAGCTGGAAGGTTTCCTACAGGATGAGAGAGGAATGACAAGACAAATGCTTGCTCACCTTTCATGGGGATGCTGGGACATGGTGGGGGTATGTTCACTGTTGGGTCCTGGTGGGAAAAGAAAGCCAAGACAAACAGGTGTTAGTCAGCTAATGTGATGAATGGGTCATTGAGGAGCATATCACCATGGTGATGGGGGCAGATCCCTCACATTACCCCACTGCACTTCCACCTGAGTATGTCACCCATCACATCAGAAAGTTAAGGCAAAACCAAAGCTAAAAACATATCAGCTGACCTCAGAATGGTGACTTCTGTGCACCCATTACTCTTCTCATTCCTGGAGTATTGCATAGTTTAGTAACTGCAAGGCTTTCATCTCTGGAAAGAATGAACCTAGATGACAAAGAGTCATAGCAGTTTATGCCCAATATGGTGTGGCCACACTGGAGAACACAGCCATTAATGTGAATCAATGAATCTTAAGTCAGCAGTGGGTGATTCCGCCAGTTCAGTCTGATCAGTGTTACAAACCACTGACACAAAAAAATGAAAAATAAAAGTTGCAACCCATCATTTCCCTTCCCCTGATTTAGATGAACAAATAACAAGAAGGGCTTGTGTGTACAACACTTGCACAATTCACAATTCAATATTAGGACTTTTGACCTCACCTGAGGTCATGTACATAAGTAATATAAAAGACATTTTCCACTGCAAAACCACTCTGCATCTTCATACTGCCATCCATACCGACTAGATATATATCATGGAAACTTTAAAACAACTTCTAACAAGACTAGCTGTCTTGTTGTCAGAGTACCAATTAGGGGAAATAACATCTTGGATCTTGTCCTTACTAATATGGGAGCATCTTGCACCATCCCCTTCCATACCTTCATCACTTTAACTCTAACCATAATGCAGTCTCCTTTAAAATAAAACTGAAAACAGAAATTCCAACCATGATACCTTTACAAATCTTTTTTAAGATACACTCCCCACTTCTATGCAATACATAGGCAAGCTTCAAATCCCCACCAAACCCAGTTAATTCCAATAAATATGCAGAAATTTACACCACCAGACTATATCAGCTTGTAAATAGCTACACAGATGCAGCTGTATCTGGTAGGAACAAGTGCAGGGCAAACCCCAGAAACAAAACCATATGGTGGAGCTCTTCTGTTTGGCATCTACTTTTCTGAAGTAAAAGCCAATACCAAAGGCCTCTGGCTGACTAAATCTGCAGATGACTGCAAGCTAGGAGCAGTCATTAAATCCCAAAATTACTTAGCCACCCCCAGGAATGTTTTTCTAAAATAAACAACTAGTGTGAAAATCATGATCTGAAACTAAATGCCAAAAAATGCATTAGTGTATACTTTGGGAAATCATCTACCTAAGAGAACTACCACATTGACAATATGTCCCTAAGAACTGACCCAGTTGTGCAAGATTTAGGAACTTATGTGGACAGTGACCTAACTTTTGACCAATGTCCATCTATTGTTGTAAGGAAGTCCTTCTATATTGTACAGTGTATAAACAAAGGGATTGTGTCTAGATCTAGAGATGTCATTGTCCGCCTTTACTCAACTGTCATTAGGCCATTCATTGAGTATATTGTTCCCTTTGTCATGTATCTGTCTTGACACATGCAACAACTAGAATGCCAACAGAAATACCATACTAAAAGGATACAAAGCCTAAACAATATGTCCTACATACGGACTCAAAGCCCTGTCACTATACTTAGTATCCTACAGACTTCTAGAAGGTGACCTGTGTCTGGCATACAAGGCATCCGCTGACACATCAGCAAGTCAAATGACATCAGCAATTCTTGGTCTAGGTATCTAAACCTCTATTGCAACATCAACAGAATGGTTTGGAGGAACAGGTATATTTCACAGAGGATACCACTGGTGTGGAATAGACTTCCTATCCACATAAAAGTTCATCCCTGTCCATTTTCAAGATCTATGGATGGGAAACAGAAAATTTACCCCAGGACTGCCCTCTGTACTATTAATAGACAGAGGCAGTTACTAAATGCTGTACATGGACTCCCTCAAATTATCTACAGTACGATCCCAGTTATTCTCATAGGTTCACAGGTTCATACTAGGCTAACTACCACCAGGGTCCTTACAAGCCTAGCCGTGCAACCCAACCCAGTTTTGTCCCAAAGTTCTTTGGGTGGCTATATGGTGGGGTATGTTAGTAAAGAGGTAGCTATGGGTTATGTGAGTGGGGGTGAGGTATGTTAGTTGGGAATTAATTTACTTACTGTAAACCTCTGTCCATCAGTGACATGGGGGCCAGGCTAGGGTTGAATATGCAATTTCCCATCCAATGATCAAAGTTTCTTTTGAACAGGGTCAGGGATGAACTCTGCTTCATATAGACTGAGAGCTTATTTGGGATCCTTTGAGACACATATCAGTCCTCCAGCAGGTTATATTTATGTTTCAGACAAAGTTCAGGTCCTTGAATCTAGTGTTTCTGGTATTGTTTTTATTGCAGATGTCCAACAGATCCATAAAAGCTGGATCCGACGATGCCTCATATGCTAGGCCTAGATCACCTCTCAGTAACCTGTTGGAGACTGAGTACAGAGAGAGTACCTTAAGGTAATCTGTGCAGGACAGGGTATCCATACTCTGGATTCTTCTGGTGAGGAACCTTTGAGGGTGTTCCAATTGTTGCAAGTGCCTGGCTAGGTTTATGCCAAAAGTGGCATTGCACTCAATGATGGGTCTGATAAGGGCTGAGTAGAGTGGTACTATTACTTCAGTGGACCTGGATACCATATCATTGCTTATGAGTTGGGTGACATAAAATTATTTTTCTTACTATCTTGGCTACATATTGGTTGACTGACTGATTACTGTCTACTTATGTTCCCAGATCCCTAAATATCAGGTTAACTCTTAGGGTTAAAATATAACAAAATAATAAGCAAATAAGGCAACAGGTCTTAGCAGTGGAACAAAGAACAAATAAAAGAAAATAAATCAAAACTAAGTCCTAAGTAGGCTGAATAAAAAAGTTTAATAAAACAAATGGTAAGCACTTTCAAGGTACAAGCCCTCTTCATCAGACAGTTACAAAAAACAAAATGCACAAATTTAAGTAAAAAACAATGAATCAAACAACAGCAAACATATGCAATTAATTAAAGATGATAATAGACCAAAACAGCTTAGTGCTTAAAGGGGCAAGTATATAAAAAAGGTTTCAAAGATACTGCTTCATTTAAACCAGGTTCTCTGTCAGCTTGAAAATATAAAATCCATTTTTGTTCGCAGTCTTCAGTTTTAATCCTCATATTGCCTCCCTCTCATTCTCATTAATCAGTTCCAGAACAAAAAAATTAAAAATACGCTGAGAACCTGAAGTCATAATGTGTTTTGCTAAAGCATTTGTTTATTTTGTATTCCTAATGTCCCAAATGTGTTCCTGTACACGTTCCCTGAATGTGCGATTAGTCTTACCTATATTATATGCCCCACATACAGTGCAGAAACAATAACAGACTAGGATTTTAGAAGAGCAATCCGCATAGAAGCATGACTCTATGGATTACCATAACTGAGGATGAACAAAGCTGGCCCCTGTATATATATATATATATATATATATATATATATTTACATATATTACAGTGTCTACACATATATGTACCTTGTCTCTGCGATGAGACACCCTGTATACGTCCACAATTCTATAACAGGGATGCCTCTTCAAAGATGTATTATTTTTAAAAGAAAATTGTAGTACCTCAGTAATCAAGCCTCTAAGTTTTTCACTTGCAAGTAGAATATTCCAATGTTTCTTAATTATGTCACAGACTGCCCCTATATCACTCGAAAAAGTTAAAGGAGCTCGAATATTATTCTTCTTGGGTTTGGCAATAGTATTAACAACAGTATTAGCAACAGTATTAACCTGATGCTGAGTGTTACTTGAAGAAGCTTTCTTAGAAATGTAGGGTTTCCCCACATTAGCCCTTTCTGATAATGCTAAATATATACAAGAGTTAATGTCCTTCTCCTTATAACCACTAGCTAAAATGTCTAACTTTAAATTATTAAATGCTATCTGTAACTGTTGGCCATCGTTATGAAGTCTCATATGTCTAAGAAATTGTGATTCCAAAACATTTCTGGATATATAATAAAATAAAACAAAATATAATCCACAGGGTAAATGCTCCATTGTAAGAATAATAGATAAAAATAAATGTTGTGCAAATGCTCACAACGAAGCAACCAAGCAGATTCTCAGATTCTTCAGGTTCCTTGTTCATAAAATTTATTGTAAAACGACAATGAAACAGTAATGGTAAGCGCTTTCGCTAATAAGCTTCCTCAGACCATGTAACACTGAATAAAGCAACACTCCATTTATAAAAATTCAAAAATCAATGTCCAATCACGTAAGCACTCCAATTAAATCATGCATTTTCTTAAAAAGACAATGTCACACCTGTATCATTGCTATGATACAATACTTCACAGTGCACTGTCAAATAAAATAAATAGGCAACACAAAATATATAAAATAATATGTGTACAAATATAAACATTTCCATATCTATATCCTGTGCTTTCAAATACAATAAATAAAAAACACGGAATGTATAAAATAGTGAAGTACAAAATATAAACATTTTCATTTCGATGTTTATATTTTGTACTTACACTGTTTTTTGATTTTGAATTTTCATAAATGGAGTGTTGCTTTATTCAGTGTTACATGGTCTGAGGAAGGTTATTAGCGAAAGCGCTTACCATTACTGTTTCATTGTCATTTTACAATAAATTTTATGAACAAGGAACCTCAAGACTCTGAGAATCTGCTTGGTCGCTTCGTTGTGAGCATTTGCACAACGTTTCTGGATATATGTCGTGGGTGCATACTATTCTTGTGTAGGTATGCATTTTTCCTAGTTTCCTTCTTAAAAATGCTCATGTGTAACCCACCACCATCAGTCTTACATATGGTTACATCCAAAAAATCTATCATGTTGGAAATGTTTAACAGAGAACTTCAGAAAAGAAGTCGTAATATGTAAGAAATCAATAAATTGTATAAGTTGTTGTTCAGTACCATGCCATAGAATAAAAATATCATCTATAAAATGTTTATGCCATATTAAGGAAGGGGTATAATAATTGTTCGTAAATATACATTCTTTTTCCCATTGGGCTAAAGCAAGGTTGGCGTAGCTGTTGGCATATGCTGTGGACGTTGCCACGCCAACCTGCTGTAAAAAGAAAGTCCCATTGAAGAAAAAAACATTTTCTACAATGATCTCTAGAAGGGTGCACAAAAGATTAATTTTATTGTCGGAATATACTCTCAAATCATGTAATAAACTTCGGACACTCTTAATTCCCCAATCATTCGGTATAACTGTAAACAATGAGGCTATATCCATGGTAACAAAATAAAAATCCAACTTCCTATCTAAAGCTTCAATAAAGGTCTTTCAGAAAAGTTTTTGTATCCTTCAAAACAGTACTAACATTATTCAAAACAGGATATAAATTATTTTCAACATAAACAGAAATTGTTTCTGTCTCCCACCCCCTACTAGAAACTATGGGACGTATAGGGGGATTATACACATCCTTATGGATTTTAGGGAGTACGTATACTGTAGGAATAGTAGCATGTTCTATTTAAAAATATTTCAATAAATCCTCCGTAACAGTATTCAATATTAACAAATCAAATATCAAAAATAAGACCTTCTCAATAATAGCCTGTACCACAGATTTATTCACAAACACAAAAGTGTCTCTATCATGCAGCAATTATTCCATACGCTGTATATAGAAATCCTTATCTAAAACAACGATCCCCCTCCTTTATCAGCGGGGTGAATCTCTAAGGCTACACCTGCCTTCAGTTGTAAAAGTGCCTCATATTCTTCATGAGGTAAATTAAAAAATGCATTCCTATTACCATTTTTGGCAAATAGTTCCCTAATTTCTCTATCACAAACTTGCATGAAAATTTCAACATTCAGATGTAGCTTAGGAACAAAAACACAAGTCATTTCACAAAAATGATCATTTTTGAATAAAGCTGCAGTACTAATGTTTCTAGAAAATTTCAAATTCAAAGGTACATCAATAAGTTCTGACCTCTTGGATGGGATGAATGATAAACCCTTATTAAGAAGGGACAGTTGCATGAAAATTTCAACATTCAGATGTAGCTTAGGAACAAAAACACAAGTCATTTCACAAAAATGATCATTTTTGAATAAAGCTGCAATACTAATGTTTCTAGAAAATTTCAAATTCAAAAGTACATCAGTAAGTTCTGACCTCTTGGAAGGGATGAATGATAAACCCTTATTAAGAAGGGACAGTTGCACTTCAGTAAGTTCAAAAGAAAAAATGTTCACAACTAAGTCATTTGTGAGCTGCTCCTGGTATTCCTGTAAACACCCCTGTCACCTTCTGGTTGTAGTTGCTGAACCCTGCCTCTCCTTCCTTGGCTCTGACATCGAGCTCCTCGTCCCCTCGTGGTTATGGAGAGTGGTTCTTTCAAGGAAAAAGGGGACTGTGAATGGCTCATGTTGTTATTAGTTAAACCCCTCGCTGCTATTTCCATGCTCTGCATTGATGATGTGGGCCTAACAGCAGCAGGTAGTGTTCCTGTAGTAGAGGGCGGGACTTACTCTTCTGAAGGTTGCTGTTGAGTGGTAGATGTCTCCGTCATCGCAGTGGCAAACGTAGAATTACTGGTATGCGCTGTTCCTGTCTGAGACGCAATTCACCAGAAAGGGCAGTAGTTGCAATTGTACTAAATTCATTTAGTGGTGTAATTGTAACTGCAGCCGAATCACTTGGTTCAAAACACGACCAAGCAAAAACAGCGCCCTTGTTGAAATCTGCAATATTCCTCTGTAGTTTCCTCACTTTAGTGACATAAAGCTGTTTATCATAAGCAGCTACGCTCTCTAATAAATTATCTACACTATCCAGGATAATATCAGCTGAATAACTGGACAGAATAGAGCTTTGTAATTCTTTTATCTCCTCCTTTAATGCATTTTCATGTAGGTGAAAAAAAGTCAATAAGCAATGACATATATTCATTGCTGAGTTTCGAATTCAGCATTTGCCAACGCTTCAGCAATTCAGGATATAAATTGCTGTATGCTGGCATAGTTAACACACGTAGCCCTCTGGGTATAACATTATGATGTAATTCTGCTTCTAAGTGGTCTATGCCACTGAAGATGTTTGTATTCATACAATTTATTCTCCAGTTCTCTATATTTAGATTTAAAAGACATATCTATTGTCTTTCATCAGTGGCAACAGTCTCATTTCTACTGAGTTTTACCTCAAACAGAAGATTATTCTCCAGCAGTAAAACCTTTGTCAGTCGATCAGCAGATTAATTTTGTGAATGACTGCTTTTAGGAGTGTAGGCCAGTTCAATTGACAATCCTTCAGCCATATCGCCAGTTGCAAATACAAAAACAGCCGAAAATATAACAAAATAATAAGCAAACAAGGCAACAGGTCTTAGTAGTGGAACAAAGAACAAATAAAAGAAAATAAATCAAAGCTAAGTCCCAAGTAGGCTGAATAAAAATGTTTAATAAAACAAATGGTAAGCGCTTTCAAGGTACAAGCCCTCTTCATCAGACAGTTACAAAAAACAAAATGCACAAATTTAAATACAAAACAACCAATCAAGCAACAGCAAACATATGCAATTAATTAAAGATGATAATAGACCAAAAACAGCTTAGTGCTTAAAGGGGTGAGTATATAAAAAAGGTTTCAAAGATACTGCTTCATTTAAACCAGGTTCTCTGTCAGCTTGAAAATATAAAATCAATTTCTCAACTCTTAGGGTTGTTTTATCAGTTAAATAATTGGCTTGGGTGGATGCCTACCCAAAGGGCATTATAATGTATTTCTTTGCATTGAATTTTAATCCATGGTTTTCGTACCAGTCATTTGTTTGTGATGGACCTTCTTGTAGAATGTTGGTGTCATGGGGGGAATCTATGATAACTCCCAATTTGCAGTCATTTGTGAACTTGTTGAGCCAATGGCCTTCAACCTTAGCCTTGAATTCCAAGAAGTAGATGCCAAACAGGTGCAGGTCAAACACAGAGCCCTGGGGTAATCCTTTGATGACCAGTCTCTAAGCGGAGGTAGTCTTACTAATCCTGACTTCATGGGTCCTACTTGTGAGGCAGCTGGCAATCCGAGTTATGTAAGGATTCATGCCTAGCCATGACAATTTGTCAGCAATACCTGAGTGGGGTATTGTATCAAAAACATTGGCCAGGTCAAGGTAGGAGGTATGCACCACCTTCCCCTCATCCACAGCCATGGTGACCCTCTTGAAGAAGTCTACCGGGTTAAGTAGGCAAGACCTTCCCTTAACAAACTGGGGTGGGTCAACTGTCCTTGTTGATCATTTCCATGACAATTTGTTCCATGACTTTGCATATTAGACTTGAGAGACTGATGGGTCTGTAGTTACCAGGGTCAGTAGATGGCTCATCCTTATGAAGAGGGATGGCCATTGGAGCCCTCCACCCTGGTAAGTAACTTGTTTTGAGGCTCATTGGGGATAATATATAATTATCAATCATGGGATGGGTATGGCCAATCTATAACCAAATAGGACAGATTATTTTGAGCACAAAGAAGGATAATTGGCTAGGCTTAAAATGGCCTGCAAGAATAGCTAGCTTAATACTTACCTATGAACCTATACATTGAGTTTAAAAATACAACTACAACAAGGTGGATGAGAAAGAGAAACAATTAGACCATTAGATTTGAGCTGACTTGCCTGGAACTGCCCCAATGCAAAGATAAGTCCTGAACTAGCTTGAGAATGAAAGCAGGCCTTAATAACAACAGTCAGACCACCTAAAACAGCACAAATGCAGTGCAGCTATGTACTGGAATAACTAATATAGACTTAATGGCATTAGCTAAAGCTTAGACAAACTGTTAAAATGAATTTAAAATCTGATCAAGAAATGAAAATACTTATCAGTTTTTCTCTAATATAATTATTACAATGCCATGTTAACCAGAATCTTTGAATATTTGCATTTATTATCTTTAGCCAAAGTTATTTTTTTTTCTAAAGATAATACTGTAGTCAGTTTTTCTAATGGCCTTTGGTAAATTGTTCCACAAGATGCAGGGAGCTAGTATTAAGACTGACAGGCAGGTCTCAGTAGCTGAGTTTCCCACTTATCTCTTATACAGTATATGATAGGTCTTGTAGCACAGGCAGTTGCTCTTGTATTTTAAGGGTCAGAGAGTTTAACAAAAAGATTTTTCTAACTGTCACTGGCAGCCATTTATTTCTTTGAAGTATGTGATAATGAAGCTCTTTACAGTGCAGAAGACTGACAAAGCACAGAATTTTGCTCTCAGTGATTTGCAGTGCATTGGTGTTTTGTGGTATCAGTTAAAAGAAGTTATATACTTACCATAATGTTCCATCTGTGTTGGCCATGCTCATTCTTCCTCAACAGATGGGTCTGGATCCGATCCTCAGATCCAAGTCAGATGGTACTAAATCCCATGGTAACCAAAATCTCTTAAGCTTCTCCCTTACCCATAATGCACCAACCCCACGTCACTTCCAATCTTGTTTGCTGACTTTAACCAGAAAGGAAATGTTTAACATGCATAAATATAGTAGGTATAAAATTGCATATGCCCAATACGGAAGGAGACTATATCTGGAGCTGAGTACCAAACTACTGACATACTGTCTGTTTGAATTGCAATCATCAATGAAGGGAAAGCATCTTATAAGGCTTGCAACACTAAAAGCACTGCATGTTGGCCTATTCAGTGGACCAACTGCCTTGGCCTGTTTTCTGCAGAAAATGCCCCCCCCACCTCATCTAGGATGTGTCCATGGTCACTATGGCCTTGGGCTGAAAGGGAATGAATGGATGGCCTTGTAGAACCTGATCTGACTGAATCCACCACCTGAGATCTCTCTTGCATATCCAGGTGATTCGTATCACAATTGACATTGGTTGGTAAAATATTAACCACTGTGTTGCTAACATCCATTGGAGAATCCTCATGTAAAATCTGGCTAAAGATACTAGTGTTATTGTCACTGACATTGATCCTAGAGCTTGAAGTATCAAGCAGGCTGAAATGTTGGTACCGCAGATTATTTTTCTGACCTGTGATTTTTATAGTTTGAACCTTTGAGGGAGGTAGTGAAGCTATCACTGACTTTGTGTTGAAAATTGCTCCTAGGAATTCCAAATTCTGTGTTGGTTCCAGTTGAGACTTGTTGTAGTTTATGGTTATTCCCAGATGAGAACAAGTCTGAAGAACCTGATCTCTTGCCCATATCAAGTGATGCTTGGTTGAGGCGGTAATGAGCCAGTCATCTAGATATGAAAACACGTGGAATCCATGCAGTCCCAAGAGAGCTGCTACTACTGCCATACATTTGAACACCCTGGGGGCTGTGGTGAGACCAAAGGGAACTTTCAACTGGTAATGACTGGCTCCCAGCCAGAAGTGTAAGTATCTTCTGGGTTACCTATTCATCTTTATGTGATAGTATGCATCCTAAAGTTCTATCTAGCACATCCAGTCGTCCTTGCTCAGAAAAGGGAGAATGGACTGAACTGTGACCATCTAAAACTTAGTGTGTCAAACTGACTTGTTCAAGTTGCTGAGATCCAAAATTGGTCTCTGATCCCGTTTTCTTTTGCACTGAAAAGAACCTTCCTCCTAGGAACCTCCTCAGTGGGACGCTGTAGAGAGGTATCAGAAGAAACTGTAGTACCCTGCTGGGAAGCCTGGGGGTCTCAGACTGGCTGTCCCTGTGGTAAAGAGCGATGAGACTCCAAGTGCAGAGGCATCAAGGTTTAAGGTGGAAGATCCGAGGAGTTTGGATTCATCTGTTCTGTTGGGGCAGAAAAAAAACATCCTCACAACCTGAAAAGCTGATTGCTCTGGAGAAAGAGAAGACCTCAACTCTGAAAAGACAAGCTTCTAGGCCACTATCTTCCCCTGCTCCAAAAGCAATCTGTGGAAGCTGAGCTGAGCTATCCAGTTCCAAGGCTCTGAGGCGCAGAGACATCTCTGACAACTCTGGAGTTGACTCCAACACCTCAGATCTGACAAGGAAGCTACGGCTCAGATAGCCCTCTTGATCCAACAGAACCAGATCATTCCGAGTAAACTTTGGATCCAGAGGTAATGTTATCTTCAGATCCGAGCCAGATGGAGCCAGAAGGCTCAGATCCAGGGACTCTACAACAATTGAAGGAATCAGAGGAAGAAGATGAAGTGGGGTTGTGGTGGAAGTACCGACCTCTTGACCCAAAGGGGTAGGAGTTGGTAAGACACATGTCTGACTCTGTGCTGAGGAACTTCCACACCACTCTTTCCACATCTTCCTCAGTCAAACTTCTGGAAGAATGAATGGAAATGACAGAAGGAGACTTGGGTTTGTGACACTCTAAAAAGAGTGAGGGCACCCTTGAAGGTACCAGATCCAAGGAAGGCGAATATCTGGGAACAGATATGGAGCTCGAGGCAGTCGGATCCAACAGCTTTTTTGTCAGATCCGAGGAAGTCGGGACCATCATTTTTTTCTTCTTTGGATCTGAGAGTGAGGCACTTTTGGATCTTACTCAATCCATCTTATGCCTTTTCCTAGTCAGCTCCAAAACTGGGGTGGATGAAGTGCATGGTTTCATAGACAAATGCTGCAAGTCCTTACTTTTACTTTTGTGGGATTGAACCCCAGATAAAGCCTCTCCAAAAGAAGATGGTAGTAGTCCTTTTAAAATAACCTTATTCTTTCTTTCTACCAATGCCCTAGGATTAAACCCGTGGCAGATTGAACAGTCCTCTTGTCAGTGGAATGGACCAAGGCAGTACACGCACATAGTGTGAGCATCTGACATAAGTAGTTTGTGACTGCACTTGACACATTTTTTAAACCCAGCGGGGTCTTTTTCCAACATTATACTGCTACTATAATAAGAAAAAAAATTTAAGTAAAACTGGTTGTTTTTCTTCTTTTTTTTTTAAGAAGAAAAGACATGAATAAAAAACTACCAGCAATGTTAATAAGAGACTACACCATGTGTAGAAATGAAAGGAAATTACTAGCAAGAGTGATCCAAGAGGTACACACTGCACGAAAGATAAACTGTACAGATATATCAAGAGTAAAATTACCAACCATTGTAACAACAGAGATACAAAATCATAAAGGTTAAGGGGCCAGGACAAAAAATATGAAATATTAGAAGATATAGGAGTTTTAAAGACAATAATTTTTATTTATTTGAGAAAGCTCGAGAACTAGGTCAACCACATCTTTTGCGGAAAGTGGCAAACGAGGTCTGAGGTAATTTGGGGTTGGTGCATTATGGGGTAGGGAGAAGCTTGAGAGTTTTTGGTTATGACGAGCTTTAGTAACAGTCGAGTCGGATTCGTGGATCGGATCCCAACCCATCTGTTGAGGACAGAATGAAAATGGACAACATCAAATTGGTAGGCTTTGCTTTATTTTGGGGAGAACAACATTCATGGCAGTATCTCTTCTAGCTTCTAGAGTTAATAAAAGAGAGAATTTTTAAGCTACATTTAATTGTTTTAGAACTTTTCTTCTTGGGTTTCTTGTATGGAAGTGGAAAGAAAGGCTTTCATCCTATAAGATAACATGATAATATTATTAATTAGTTTGTAGCAGAAAAGACAAATTAGGAATTTAAATGGTTTTATTAGCAATTTTAATTTAGTTCCTGTGCAGTTTCAGTCATCATCACAGTGCTTTTTTAAGCATCCACTGTAAAGTTTTAGTTAGCAATACCGGAGTCTTAGTGAGCATTCGATGTGCTTTCTAAGTGATTGTTATAATTACATCATCTGCTTATTTATTTATTTATTTTTCTTTATCCATTGTTGACTGCATTACTCCCTTTAGGCTAGTAGCCTTCTTTCAGGGGAGACCCAAGGTTGTATTGATACTACTAGTAAAGTTTTGGTCAGGGCATTGAGGACCTTTCCCTACTTGAAATCTGTATTTGCATTGTTGTTGGAACCTGAATACACGCACAAATCTCTTTGTTAGTGCAGATGCAGCTGGCAGGATGGTGTACAAGATGGAAGAGAAGCAGGCAGCAGAGGCAAATGTCAGCTCAGAGGTAGTATGTGGCCTTATGGAGGATTTGGAGGATGTATTCCAGAGGGAGCGATTTGAGCAAACAATAAGACAGCTGTAGAGGATTTTATGGTTACAACACCCCATTTGCAAGATCTAATAAATCAGATTGAGCAGGATAATGAGATTTCTTAAAGTGATATAATGGGGAACATAAATGAAGGATATGAAAAAGAGATGTTGGAAGGAAACAGTGGAAAACAGACATATACAGACAGCAGCAGCTACATGGAAAGGACAGAAAAAGAGAAGAAGGCAGCACAAAAAGAAAGCTTATACTAAGAATACAGAGTAAAAAGGAAAATGAAAGGAAATGAACATATATGAGGTATGGAACAATGTAATTATACCATTGGGAGCAAAAGTTCAAGAGGTAAGAGCACTTACTGTAGTTAACAGAGACATTTTGTGATGTTTTTTTTTTATTTGAGACCGTGCAAACCATGGAAAGATTTTTGTGTGCATTTGAAAAAAGGGATGCATAACTAGGCTTAAAAATGTCCTTTTGGTTGTTAGCCTAGTAAACACCTATGAACATATAAAAAACACAATGACAGTTCTTGTAAAGAATGTATAATATGGGCATCTTTTCAATTGACAAAAAAGAAACTACACATACAATTCCAAACTGAAGTGGGCAGACAGACTTTAGAAGAACATTTAAAAAAATCTATTTAAAAAATAATAGATATTTCAAAAGTTTATGATAATAAGGATTTATGGACTTGTGCATGGGACTGTAATTTTATCCTGAAAATGGAAATGGATAAAACTGTACATATTCCAAGTGCCATAAATGTTGATGGTAACAGGGGTACAGTGAAATATTGCGGGCAGCCAAAGGCTGGTTATTTTGTGTAAAGGAAGGACATTTAATTAATAGCTATGACAAGAAGAAATGTTACATATATGGTAAAATAGGGCATGAAGCAAAAACAGTGAACGTGAATACTATAAATGTAAAAAAGGGGGCATTTATGAATGGATTGTAAAGAAAAACAGGATGAGCTACAAATCAAGGTAAAGAGAAAGATAAAGAATGGATTGAAGAGGGTCTAGAAATAGATGAAACTGTAGAAAAAAGGAAGTTGTTAAAAAAAGATAATAAAGGATAAGGGCAGAATCAGAAGTTAGTGATAAAGAGGATATAAGCTGAAAATGGTAAGAGGAAGAAATACTTCTATTGGTAGAAGAGTTAAAGATATAAAAAGAAAATTTAAAGCTATTATTATAAAGGGAAAAGATAAAAGGGAATGTCTGAAGCCTTTCTTACAATGGATTAGTACAGGATTATATCTCCTAGAGAAAGGAATAACTTGAGGATTCTTTCTGTGCATGTTAATAGTATGCAAATAATATTAGGAGACTATCAATTTTAAAATGGTGCCACAACTGTGATGTGGATATAATTATTTTGGAAGACATAAGGAGTTTGACACAGGAAGAAAGACTACAGACACAAAAATTATGACATGGGGAAATAATATGGAACACAGGAAATGAACAATGTTCAGGAATAACAATTTTATGTAGAACGGTAAATACAATTTTGGATGTTATACTAGTAAAAAATGGGACAAACAACTATTATAGATTTAAGATGGCAAGAAAAAGTGTATAGAGCTATTGCTATATATATATATATATATATATATATATATATATATATATATATATATATATATATATATGCATATAACCAGTAAAGAGAGGGAGAACTTATTTAAGAAAATATTGGATTATGTTTTGTTAACATGAATATAATAATTACAAGAGATTTCAATTGTGACTTAAGGGGCAATAAAAAGAAAATAGGAAAAGATGTAAAAAAAAGATGATGGAAATAAAACATGGAAATTATTTATATGGAAAAACTGAACTAGATTTTATTTTGGTATCAGGAGGAATATGTATAATGGAAGAAGAAACTATTGACAGTTTTTCAGATCATCTGGCAATATGGGTAAAAATATATTATAATGAAGAGTACATAGACTTCCAAGATGGCTGCACAGTTTAATTCTAGCTCTACCGATGTAAAAAGCCAGTAAGCCTTGAGTTCTGTGTAATTTCAGTAACTGGCTTATAAGTGCACTGCTTGGATGCCATGAAAAAAAAAATACAGAGTACCTGAAGGAAAATCATCTACAAAAGACAACAAAAAAAAACACTGACTAGGAAATGTACTGTCGCTATTCAGCAAAAAACAGTGCAAGCTCCAGCCATGATTTCCAGTAAACTTAAGGAAACTATAAAGCAACTGCACACAGACCTGACTAAAATAAATGAAACACTGATGGAGTATATCAACTCAAACAATAAAAGCCGGGAAAAATGGAAGAAGTTTTAAACAGATACTCAGATAAGGTGATCTTCTTCTTCTTCTTTCGGCTGCTCCCATTAGGGGTCGCCACAGCAAATCAACTGTTTCCATTTATTCCTGTCCTCTGCATCTTGCTCTGTCACACCAACCACCTGCATGTCCTCTCTCACCACATCCATAAACCTTATCTTAGGCCTTTCTCTTTTCTTGTTACCTGGCAGCTTCATCCTTAGCATCTTTTTCTCAATATACTCTGCATCCCTCCTCATCACATGTCCAAACCAGCATAATCTTGCCACTCTGGCTTTGTCTCCAAACCTCCCAACCTGGGCTGACCCTCTAAATGCTCAGATAAGGAGATAAAACTGCAAATCCCAGAGGTCAGAATGAAGAAAAGGCTGGCTGAATATGATACTGCACAAGAAGAGATGTTTCAAAAAAATAATAGAATTAGAGGACACAGCACATAAGGAAAAATTGAGATATTCCACTGTACTTGAAAAGCTAGAAGGAACACACTGTTTTAAATTCATGAAAGCACAAATAAGCAACTGGATTGGTATTCCACAACAGGAACTGTTAATTGAAAGGGCACATCATGTGTATGCTCCAAATCTGGCTATGAGAAAACAACCTAGACATTTAATAGTAAAGACGCACTCTTACAAGCAGAAAGAGTTGATTTTGACAAACTGTGGTAGAAGGACAAAGTACTAAAAGTAGGAGACAGCAGAGTGCTTGCAGACAATGACTACTCATTATACAACAGGCAGAAGAAAGCTAAATGTATCCCATTATTCAGGGAATGTTGAGAGACAGACATGAAATTCAAACTGCTGTACCCAGCTATCTTCAAAACATTTTCCCTGGAGGAACAACATAATTTTTTGATGAAGTACATGCTAATGAAGAAAAACAAAAGTTTATCCAACAAAAAGTGAGCTGTGAAACAGAAGCTGCTTCTTGTTCTTCCAGTAATAAAGACTACAAAGAGACTGTGCCAGGGAAACTTTTCCCAGTGTTTCAATGGAAAATGCTTTAAAAAGGGAAACAAATACAGAAGTTGACTAGAAGAATCGAGAATGCAGTGGAAATTAAGTAGAGACAGGGTTTGGGAGATGGAGATGAAGAAGAATACAACAAGAAAATCTGGAAATATTGGAATTTCTCTGACTTTGTTAAACTTGTAGGGCACTCTAAAGCATATGCCCTACTTCATGTCATTAACATTTGGAGAATAAAATCAGTAACTTGGAATTAACAAATGTGGGATTACAAATGAATAATTATATTTGCGAAACAGGACAGAACAACAAAATCTGAAAATACTGGACTTTGTTGGACTCTGTCAAACTTGTAGGTACTCTAAAGCATATGCCCTACCTCAAGCCATTAATGTTTGGAAAGGAGGGAGAAAGTTAACTGTATTTAAAACTAAAATTTTTCTTAATAGTACTATTTAAGTGGTACATGATTTTCTTTGCATGTTATCAAGTTTTTTCAGCTTTTTTAAGTGTAATAGGGATACTACTGTAAATAGGTGCTCCTGAGTTTTTTTTTTCTTTCTCCTTTCTTCTTTGTTTCTCCTTGTTCAGATTTGAGAAACGTAGGCAATGCAATGTAAAATAAAAAAGATCTGGTTAAAAGAGCAAAACAAAAAAAAAATAGTTTGCTTGTTATCATTCTTGCATAGGGGAATGACTGGGTTAATGCCATTATCTGTATACAGCAACAAATTTTAATAGAAAGAAAGTAAATAAAAAAGAATATTGCATATTACAGAGCTTTTTGTCTAGTAAACAGTTTTACATCTGGTAATCATGTCTCTAGCAGACAATCTGATAAAGATAAATAGCTTGGAGAAAATGTTTTCTGAAAGCATTTAAGTGTTTTCCCAGCTGAAAGAGCTGTAAGGATAAGGCAAAACCAGACAGCACTTAATGGAATTACAGGCTCTACCATTCATCTCAGCACAAATAATCTTTCTTTTAGTTTAGCTCGAGTTTGTGCATGAGGCTGTCATTTTGGAACATTTGTTCCTATTAGGAAGGTAAAACTTCAATATTTGAAGATGTCCATAGTTTTGTGTGTTATTATTAAATTAACAGGTTTTAGGGAGCACTGGATGTGTGTGTATATTTTTGTTTGAGGGTTTTCAATAATGCAGGATGTGATACAGGCTCAAATGGAGATGACAAGAAACAATTGTATAAAAGATTAACCTGCCAAACAGTGCATGCATGTAACACAAAAGCTGGAACTGGATATTTAACAAAAGAGCTGTTACACATAAAAGGTGGAAATAATAATTCCTGAAGAATATGAGTCTTTCCATATTGTCTTTAAACATTAAAGGTCTCACAGATAAATGCAAAAAAGTAAGAGTAGTGAACTACATTAAAAAAATGTAGCGTGCAAACAGCTATACTACAGGAGACGCACTTGGAAAAAAACTGAACATGTGAATTTTATAAAAAAGGTTTTCATGATGGTTATTCAATAGAATATCAGAAGCAAAGGAAGAGAGGAGTACATTATATTAATTGCAAGAGGAGCTCGAACAGTAACAGAAGAGGATAAAAAAGACAATAATGGTAGATTTGTAGCACTAAGGGCCTACTAGTAAGGGAGGAGGATTACAGTGGCATGTGTTTATATTCCACTGTAAACTGCTATAGTGGAGCTTAAGAAAATTCTGGGAGAAATATTCAGCTTTCAGCAAGGAATATTACTTATAGGTGGGGACTGGAATTTGATTTGCAACAGTGAAGAGGTGTCTGGGGGACCGAGAAGGGAAAATATAACAAAGGAGGGTAGGTTTTTAAAGAAATTTATGAAAATATTTGGCATGGAAGATGTGATTTCAGTACTAGGAGTTAAGGGTGAATTTACATTCAAGATACAAAAAACTGGGCTAGGTTAGACAGAATTTACATTTCACAGGAACATGTGCATTTAATTAAAGGTCTTGATATGCAACCAATAACTATTTCAGATCATGCACCAACAATAACTAAAATAAAAACACAGGGTAATGAAATAAAAATGAGACACTGGTGCTTTCCTACCTATATTTTGAAAAAAAGAGAAATTTAAGGAATGGAAAGTGGAAATTATTGAGGAACTATTAGAGAAGATAGAACTTTCGTCTGAAAATATAGTGAGGGAGTGAGATTAAATTAAAATTGAATTTAAAAACAGGATGGAAATAAAGGAAAGGGAGATATGGTTAAGAAGTAACAAGAATTATTTAGAGGGTCTGAAAAAATATTAAAGTGTTGCAAAATAGGGGGAATCTCACAGAACAAGAAGAGGAGCAGCTGCAAAATGCTAAACAGAAAATAAGGGATTATCTGAATAACATGCATGAGTTTAGAAAGACTGCTGTTAACCAACTGTTTTTGATAATAACTCTACAGCACAGAAACTTTTAGCACAATGACTCAGGCAACAGAAAGTAGAAAGGGCTGTCACCAAGCATAGAGAGCCTATAACAAGGAATCCTGTAGAAGTATTAGAAATATTTTGGAAATTCTATGAAAACTGTATAAAGCACAGAAATATGGAAATAAAGAAAATATACAAATGAAAAGGTTTATGGAAGAACTAAATATGCCAAGGTTAGAGGCAGAGGAGACTCAATTACTAACAGGACAGGAGGAGATGAGATAAAAATGGTGATGTATAACCAATCTACAGGAAAGTCCCCAGTATTAGATGGTATTCCTGTGGAAGTTCGGAAGCTAGGAGGGATAAAACTGATAAAAGATATGGAAGGTTTTGTTTAACAGTATTTTAAGAGGAGGATAAGTACCAACAACCTGGAAGAGAGTGGTAGTAGCTGTAATACCTAAAGAGGGTAAAGATCCCTCAGATCCATCTTCATACAGGTCCATTTCAATACTAAATCATGTTTACAAAGTGTTTAGGTCTATAATGGCTAAAACAATGGCAAAAGTTATGCCAAAACTGACAGATATAGATCAATGTGGTTTTGTGGAGGGGAGGCAAACATTTAACAACATTAACAGAACACTGCTGAGCCAGAGGTAAACAGAATGTAAGAAAATACCACTGCTGTTGGTGGATCTTGATACAGAGAAAGCATGTGACAGAGTAAGCTGGGACTTTATAAGCAGAGCAATGGACGCATTTGCATTCCCTGGTAAAATTATAAGGTTGATTAGTGAGGGATTGGTGGCAAAAATTAAAGTGTGTGTGTGTGGGGGGGGGGGCTACTCTCTGATAATCTCTGCCTAAACAGAAAAAACAGGCAGGGGTGTCCTGTCTCCCCTTTATTGTTTGAATTAAATTTAGAACCAGTGGCAGAAAAAAAATAAGGGACTCGTAAATTCAAGGTTATAACTGGTATGACAGTCAAGCAAACTGGCTCTATTTGCAGATGACATTATTTTATACCTGACAAAACCAGAAAAAGGACATTACAGTACTGTGGAACATAATGAGACAGTTTCAAACCTTTTCAGGGTACAAAATTAATGAAATTAAAACAAAAGTAATAGCAGTAAATTGCGCACCCACATATGAATTGGTTCAGCAATATCCATACTTATGGAGACATCATAAATGAACTATTTAGGAGTATGGATTCAAAATGATACCGGTGTGGCAGCTAAGGATATCAGGGAAGAGAGTAAACAAATGATAATACAAAAACTGAGAAAATGGAAGCCCTGTTCTATGGATATCAATAGTAAGATACAAGCATTTAAAATGTTTTCAGTCCCTTTAGTGTTATACACAGGCCAGGCATATTTTATCAGCCAAACGAGAAGTGGTGGATAGCAATTAATAAAGAGATGAAGGACTTTGTCTGGGAGGGGAAAATGTCAAGAGTCAATTGGGACAAGCTTATTCTTCTAATAGAACAGAGTGGATTGGGATTGCATGAGTTGAAGGGGTACTTCATAGCAATACATTTATTTATTTTTTATTTTATTTTACATTTGTTTACCGGGAAAGTCTGACTTGGAACTAAGACAATTTTCAGCGGAGGCCCGGGGAGAAACACTCCAGACGCACAACTTCTTCACTATCTGACCTCTAATAATCTCTTGTCCAATGCCCAGCATGGTTTTCGTCCGCACCATAGTACAACTACTGCCCTCCTTTCCTTTATTGACTCAATCAACAACAATCGCAATAACAAACTCATATCATCTGCCCTCTTTCTGGACCTATCAAAAGCATTTGATATGGTCAATCATCAATTCCTTCTCAACATCCTTGAAACCCTACGTCTGGACACTCCAGCACTAAACTGGTTCAATTCCTACCTCACTGGTAGGCAACAAGCTGTCCTATGGCAAAACAGAATATCGGGACTGCTCCCGAATACCATAGGCGTTCCTCAGGGCTCAATACTGGGCCCACTTCTGTTTTCCATCTTCATAAATGACCTTCAATCAATCATCCCTAAATCCACCTGTATACAATACGCGGCGACTCCACCTTAATCTGCTCGACGTCTCCCTCTCGAATCTCCAAATGACCACACAACATTGTTTTGCACTAGTTGAAAAATGGTTCACTGACTTAAAACTTCTACTTAACCCATCTAATACCAAACTATTACTTTTCTTCCCCAACGTCTTCTCACCTCTAGGTAAAGAACTCCCAAACACTAACAACACAACCTTTCATATTAAATCCACTAATGGGACCCTCATAACCCCTGTCACCAGTACCAAACTGCTAGGTGTCACTATTGATCATAAGCTCAAATTTGACATACACATTACCCAAACAGTAAAGTCTGTTAACAAAAACTAGGATCTATGTACAGAATTAAAACTTCCTAACTCCCACTACCAAATTAACTATTGCTCGTACCCATCTCCTCTCTTCCCTCCTCTATGCTTCCCGATCCTCTCTTTTCTCAATAAACGTGAACTTAACATGCTCTCTCTTGCCTATAACCACATTGCCAGATTTATTACAGGTTCCCCTTATCGAACCCATCATTGCCTTAATCTGCGAAGACTTGGCTGGTTGGAATTGCCAAATCTCCTCAAACTTAGCCAACTCGCCGAAGCTTATAAAATTATCAACCATCCTGATAGAACTCCCTCACTGTGCAAAATTCTAACTCCATATACTAACCTCAATAGTCTCCGATCATCAAACAGCATCCAGATCCTAACCATTAAAGCAAAAACTCAGGTGGGGATGCCCTTTATGCAAATTCCATTGGCAAGCAGTGGAACTCCTGCCAAACAACCTTAGACTTACTTCTTCTCTATCATTTCAAAGCTAACCTTAAAGAATATCTCTCCACACAATGGACATGCCCATGTCGAGAACCTGACTAACTACATATCTCTTTACTTCTAGGTCCACTTCCTAGCCCATTTCCCTAATTGCAGATCTCTAAAATTTCTCTTTCCTTTTAGTAATAAGGAAAATCTCTGATTTCAGTCTATTTTTCAGTATCTTTAACGAAATCAATGTTCTGTGTATAATTTCCTGTCTGTCCTTTAGTCTTATATAACATCTATGTAAATTTTCATTCCTGCATATGTAAGCTGTATTCTCTTGTTGTAACAATACTTTGAATCTTGCAATTTAAATATGTACTTCTATTGTGTATTGGAGCTTTTCTCCTCGGGCCTCTACTGAAAACGGATATGTATCCAGTTAGACCAGCCCGGTTAACAAATGTAAAATAAAATAAATAATAAATAATTGTGGGAAGAAACTGGAGCACTCAGAGGAAACCTACACGAATGCAGGGAGGACATGCAGACTCCACACAGAAGGCACCCTAGCCGAGAATCGAACTGGAGAATCTCTTGCTGTGAGGCGACAATGCTACCGCTGTACCACTGCGCCATCAATTTAAGGCTCCTATACACAGCACAAGCAGAAAACTATAATTCAAAGTGAAAGGAAATAATGATGAAATGGGGGGAAGCTCAAGAAATGACAAGAGACTGGGATTTTGGATGCAGACCTTTAAGGAGAATGCAATAATCATACAAAATATTATATTCATAATGTCGCAGAAAGTATTCTAAGAATTAATCCAACACGGAAATGGAGAAATGAAGCTTAAATGCTGACATGACCATCCTGAGGACAGGATGGGTTTCTAAAATTGCTGTAGCTCCTGGTGGAGCTCACATTCTCTAGCTCAAGTAGATGTCAAGGGAAAGAATAGGCAGATTTTCAGTACTGGAGGGTTTATATGTGGTAGGCCATGCACGTGACTCACACTGATGTCATTTCAGTATTGGATGGTTTATATGTGGTAGGCCATGTATGTGACTCACAGTGATGTCATAGTACGAAGGGCAAAGGATTAATGTGAAAACTGTATGCACTCTGAGGGGAAATGAGTGTAAGAATAGCCCAAATGGAAAAATGACTCCACTCCTTCAGGATGATGCTGTATCAGAATGCCCCTATCATCTCATTGCCATGCTACAGAGACTGAGAAGGACCATTTCAACTTGGCATAAGGTGAATGGCAGGGGAATTTCAAGGAAAAAAAGCTACATTCATTTGCTGTAATGATAAATGTCTTGACAAACACTAATTGCAACAGGCTTGTCAACTGAGAAGCTTTACCTACTTCTGTTTTTACTACAAACAAATAATGCAAACTGACACCCAACCTAACACAATTAAATGTGAAAAGTAACACAGCACCATTTCCCTTCAAGTTCTTTAACTGCGTTAGGATTCAATCCTAAAAAATGGCGGCCCAATCACACAGAGGGAATGTTCCACCTGTGATGCTGAGTGCATGAGTTTGGACAGCACTGCAACTGCAGAGCCAGGTATGACTAGGGAAAGACAGAACAAGTCTATGCCAAATAGACTTCTGCATTTTGTTTTAGCTATCTGGTCATGGTGGTAGGATAACATATATCCCTGCTAAACTCAAGAGGAACTGATAATCAGCTCTGAAAAGCTGAATAATGGCAAATAGATATTCCTTCGCCTACGCATGTGGAAGACTGATAGTATGCCTGGTGTTACTGTATGTATTCACTCTGCAATGTAAGATTTCAACAGTAAAAATATACTGTATTCTAGCTGCTCTAAGACACACCTTTTCTGCCTCCAGCCCTGCTTCCCTGGGTGGACAAGAAGTCCTGGTAGCCTACAGGTACATATTTCCCAAAGGACAGACCCAGCGTTTAATAGTTTATGCCATGATAACACCAGTGACATAAAGGAATAATCATGTATTTGCTGGTGGTAGGCAGGGATGTGGAGGTTAGTGGTTGATATGTGCCAATAATAATAATAATAATCAGAATTTAATATTACATAGTGAAACTGAAAACACTGCAATCATAGTCTGAAACTATGACTGTGATGAAATTAATATGAACCAATGTCTGTAAGTTACATTAAAGGGTGAAAGTTTTTGAAGTGTTCTTACACACAGACACTGTCTGAGATATTCATCAGAGATTTTTAAAGCTTGATGCCTATGTTTGTTGATACAATACATTGCTCATAGTGGCCTTGGTACTGCATCTATATTGGAGACTTTCTTATCATTTGCACTGTAAGGCTTATTTATTTATTTATATTTGTTAACCAGGGTATATCACTGATCAACATGGATCTTTTTGGCTACCATATGAAATTATTGGAACGTCCTATGCTGAGAATGAATGGCCAAAAAACACTAGTAAGTCTGAGATGACCAATATTCACTTTTTACAGAAGAGAAGAGAGATGTTCAATATCTGCTTTTCTCTTGCATTTTCTATGTGGTTTGTTCAGTGTATTGCATTCAGCATTTCAGCCCTTAATACAATCTCTCCTACGGTACCAAGTCCTTCTCAATTAGTCCTCAGGTTAAAAAAATACTGTCTCAGGCACAATACGATGCCTAATCTCTTTTCTCCCTTCTCAGCTGCCTGTTAGTAAAACTAGCAGCCACTATCTATAAGGTGGTGCCTCAGTTTGCAGCAATGTTGGCCTTTGAGGAAAAGCTGCGATACCATCTCACTGACACAGGAGGACTATGGCTGACCAAGTTCGCAGACGACTGCAAATTAGGGGCTATAATTGACTCTCCGGCTGACACAGACATCCTCAAAAACGGTCTCATTGAGAAGCTAAATGCCAAAAAATGCATAGTCATCCTCTTTGGAAAAAACAAAGAACCCACAAACTACCACATAGGTGGTAGCCCGCTAAATACAGAAGACGTAATAAGGGATCTGGGGATTGGAAGACTACAAGCCCACAGAAGACCGGGACTGAACACTACATTTCCCATGAAACCAGCGCTCAAGAGGCATGGTTTGAGAAGATGTGTGTGATGTGACATCACCCGTCATCTAGCACTCTATTGGGAGAGAGTAATTTTTAAACAGGCACTAACTGCACAGTATACATGGATCTGATGAAGGGTCACTGAGGAGACCCGAAAGCGCTTATCTTTTGTTCTGTTTGTTTTTTACTTTTGTTTTTATTTTCAAGTTATTGTTCGATGTGAATAAATACTTGATGGTTTTAATGAATGCAGTTGTCGTCTATGGTAACGAAGGTGAACTACACTTCCCGATATTCAAGTAGAGCTGATTATATGCGTGGTGCTTGGGAAGACAATACATTTGAAATATTCATCTTACGGCTGCTCAACCGATTGTTTTGCTGAGCTTTTTTACATGTGGAGTACAATTGTAAGCAAACACCCGTAGGTGTTGCAACAAACTTTTGTGTTGAGAAGTGGTAGTGGAACAAACCTGCCCTGGCCGTGGTCTCAGTGCTGCTTGTGGTTGTATTCATACTTTATTTTCTTAGCAGTACACTCCTGTTTGGTTCTAGTTTTGTCGTGCTTATATATATGTATATATATATATATATATATATATATATATATATATATATACACACACACACACACACATATATATATATATATATATATATATATATATATATATATATATATATATATATACACATATATATATATATATATATATATATATATATATATATATATATATATATATATATATATATATATATATATATATATATATATATAATGGTCTATGTTTTATCAAAATTTCAAAACTTCGAAACCCATATGGCCAAGACCATATGATCAACCATATGATCAAAGTTTTGAAACTTCGAAACTACAACAAAAACACTAAACCTAAACAAATAGCTTCACCTTTACATTTTTGCAGGGAGGCAAGCCGCCCTGCACCTCCTCATGTGGGGGGCTGCCCTCCTACTTAAATATAGCAACTCCGAGATTGCACTAAAGGGAGGAAAGTGGTAACTCTCCCTTTCCGCACTGTACGGCGAACTCAATTCAAAGTGTTTGAAGTTTTCAAAACTTCGATCATATGGTCTCGGCCATATGGGTTTCGAAGTTTTCGAAAAAACAAGGTAGACCCATATATATATATATATATATATATATATATATATATATATATATATATATATAGACAGGTTCAGTGAAAACTTCACTCCTCTGTTCCCCCATCAGTAAAACAGGACATCCCCAGTACCTGCCCCATCCCCTTATCTCTAGGGAGCAAGTCATCACTGCCCTCTCAAAGACAAAAAATACAGCTTCCATGGGACCCAATAACATCCCAGGCTGCATCGTACATGAACTCAGGCAGGAACTTGCAGCACCATTAGGCACCCTATTCAACCAAAGCTTGAGTACCGGCTTTGTCCCAGCCGAGTGGAGGACAGCTACTGTCATCCCTTTGCACAAAGGTGGAGGCGCCACCGAGCCAAGAAATTATAGACCTATCAGCCCAACTAGCCTGATCTGCAAGGCCATGGAGCGGATTATCATGGGCCTCAATAACAATGACATTGGCAACCTCCAGACACTTGATCCCACATAGTTTGGTTTTATCAAGGGGAGGTCATGCCTGTTAAATTTGGTTGACTTCTTTGAGACAGTCACCAAGGCCATAGACGTGGGGATGATGGTATACACTGCCTACCTTGACCTGGCTAAGGCCTTCGATACTATACCCCACCCAGGTATAATAATACATAAACTCTCTCAACTAGACATCAGTCCATATGTTACCAGATGGGTAGCAAACTGTCTCACTGACAGAACCCACCTAGTCAAAATAGGGGAAGCCATCTCAAGTAGTAGATCCACAACAAGCGGTGTACCCAAGGGATTGGTCTTGGGGCTTCTGCTGTTTGGGATATACTTCTCAGAGGTGCAGGCCAAATCTAGTGGGCTACGGCTGACCAAGTTTGCAGATGAGTGCAAGTGGGGTGTTGTTATCAATTCTCCTAGTGATGTGGACATCCTCCAAGAGGATCTCACTCAAACAAATGACTGGTGCCAGAAACCTTGCCTCAAACTGAATGCCAAAAAATGCATCATCATCATCATCCCTTTTGGGGAGAATGACGTCCCCACAAATGATCACATTGATAATGAGGCAGTAAGCATGCAATCAGTCGTGAGGGACATGGGACCCCAGGTTGATAGCAAACTGACTTTTGACCACCATATTGCCTCCATTGTACAGAAAGCTTTCTACATGGCCCACCTCATTAGTAAGGGTATCTCATCCAGGGACAAGGTGGTCAAAACATCCCTGCATTCTTCCCTTATAAGACCGATTATTGAATACAATGCCCCTTTTGGCATGTACCTCACAAAGCACATGCATCAGCTGGAGAGACCACAGTGACTCCTCACCCAGAGAGTCCAGGGCCTCAAACATCTACCCTACACAGATAGGCTAAAAGCACTGTCCCTCTACTCAGTCTCCTCAGAGGTGACCTCTGTCTGGCATAAAAAGCAATCTCAGACTCCGCCCTGATGGGACTGCTGCATATCTGCAAGTCAAGCTCCACTCGAGTAACCCGCAAGCGAGACCCTCAGCCTGGTCTGTGACATCGATATGACTTGTTGGCAGGACAGATTTGTGTCCCAGAGACTCCCCCTTTTGTGAAATAGACTCTCTCTCCACATAAAGCAGAGTAACTCATTAAAGCTTTTTAAGCGCAACCTGGATAACTGGATGGGGAACAGAAAATACACCCCTGGGATTCCACCTATGTCCCTGCTGGACAGTGGCATAGGGTGCTGACTTGTTGGAACATGGGCTAAATTCTTGTTTAGGCTTGTAAGGGTCTCAGGTCCAATAGCCTAGTAACTTCCTGTGATCCTATGATCCTATTCACACACACACACACACACACATATATATATATATATATATATATATATATATATATAGATATATATAGATATATATATAAATATATATATATATATATATATATATATATATATATATATATATATACGGTTTACAATCACATAGTCGATCACACTGTGTGTGATTAATGCATGTACGTAAATCAGGTAGCAGAAAGTACAGTTGTGTACCTACCATAAATGTAGATGTTCGAGTGCATTCACTGTTTCAGTCATTACTCTTGGGTTATCCTGCTGGCAGGCAACCTGCGGTTGGCCAGAATTCCAAAATCTAGGTCCGGCGTTGGTTGCTGTCGCCTCTTCCCTGACGTCAGTGTGCCAGGGGTATAAAAGAAGCAGCCAACGACATTTTCTTCAGTTTTTCTTGCCCCAGATGTCAGGTGCCCCCAAAATAGGCTAAAAATATAATGCCAATAATTATGCATGCAGTAACAAACATTTCCTTCATCTACAAGCAAATACACCACATAGGTTGTATAAGATAGAGAAGTATAGGTAAGTCCCAGCAAAGAAAAGGGGGATGGAGGGAGGGTAAGGTAACCTGGACTGCAACAGTGAATACACTCGAACATCTACATTTATGGTAGGTACACAACTGTACTATGTTCATCGTGTTTCACTGTTGCAGTCATTACTCTTGGGTTGAATCCCAAAGCTAAGGCTGGGTGGCTGGGCCTAAAGAGGATTAGGAGAGGCTATAAGGCCTTGCAAAACTGCAGTGGCGAAGCCTGCTCTGGATTTAGAGAGAGAGAGATACATGGTAGTGCTTTGTAAAAGTGTGCACTGAACTCCAAGTTGCAGCCTCTAAAATGTCTTTGGTTGGTACTCCTCTGAGAAAGGCTGCTGAAGTGGCTGCTGCCCTGGTAGAATGAGGTCTAATGGCCTTGGGCACTGATTTGCCATGTTGTGAGTAGCAGAAATGAATGCAGTGGCCTATCCATTTTGAAATAGTCTGTTTTGAGATAGGCTTTCCTTGAGATCCTGCAGCAAATGCCACTAAAAGTTGCTCAGTTTTTCTGAAAGCTTTAGTTCTGTCCAAATAGAAGCGTAGTTGTCTGTGTCTGTCCAAGGAATGCAGAAGTCTTTCACCCTTATTCTGTGGGTTTGGATAAAAGGTAGGCAAATGAATAGTTTGGTTGAGGGCCACACTGGACACTACCTTAGGCATAAATGTAGGGTTTGTTCTTAGAGAAACCCTGTCTGGGTGGAAAATGATGAAAGGTTCCACAGCCATGAGTGCCTGTAACTCTGAAACGCGTCTTGCAGAGGTTATTGCTAGGAGCAGAGCTGTTTTCCAAGATAATAACTTTATATCAGCTGTATTGGCTGGCTCAAAAGGCGGTAGAGTGAGTTTTTCCAAGACATAATCGAGGTCCCATGCAGGTATTGGGGCTCTCCTTGGAGGTCTTATGTTTTTGGCCCCTCTGAGGTACTGTCTTATCAATGGATGGGAAAAAATAGGAGGTTCTGTATTGTAATGAGCTGAAATGGCTGAGGCATGAATTTTAATTGATGATAAGGATAGGCCTTTGTTCAGCATCTCAGTTAGGTATTGTAAAATCTGAGGAATATTTGGTACAGATGTGTCAAGTCCTTGTGCCTGGTTCCAAGCACAGAATCTTTTCCATTTGTCTGCAAAGATTTTCTGGTACTGGGCCTTTTGGCCTCCAAAATAACATCCATCACTGCTTTAGAAAGAGGTGTGTTTTGAAAGGTTACATTATCCGCCATGCTGCCAGATTTAGGGTCCTGAGTTGGCTGTGCAGAATCTGATTGTTTCGCTGGGTCAGTAAGTGAGGAATAAGAGGCAGTGTCCAGGCTGGGCCTTGAGACAAGTGTTTTAGGATTGGGTACCAGTGCTGGCGTGTCCAGTCTGGGGCAATCAGGATAATTTTTGGCTTCTCTTGTCTGACCTTTAGGAGTACCTTGGAGAGTAGAGGCAGAGGAGGAAAGGTATATACTGTTAGACTTTTCCAGCTGAATGAGAGAGCATCCACTTTCCATGCTTGCTTGTGATAAGTCCTTGTGCAGAATTTTTGTAATTGATAGTTGTGAGGGGAGGAAAATAGATCTATGTCTGGGTATCCCCATTTCTTTATTATCATGCTAAAGACTAGTGGATCCAATTTCCATTCGTTGGGATCCGTAAGGTTTCTGCTTAGTTCATCTGCCAGAGTATTGTCCTTTCCTGGCAGGTATTGTGCTTGCAGGTGAACTTGATAAGTCAATGCTGTGTTCCATAAAGTTATGGCTTGTCTGCAGAGGGGGTAGGAATGTGTGCCTCCCTGCTTGTTTATGTACCACATGACTGTAGTATTGTCTGTCCTTATCAGTAGTTGGCCTGGATGGAGTAAATCCTTGAAAGGTGCCAGGGCATTCTGAACAGCTAGCATCTCTTTTTGATTGATATGTAGATGCATTTAGCTTGTTGGCCATGTGCCCTGAATACATTTTCCTGTCATGTGTGCTCCCCAGGCATAGTCTGATGCATCTGTTGTTATTGACTGCCTGGCTGTGTGTAGAGTGAAAGGCTGTCCCTTGTTGAGGTGACAGGCATGAGCCCACCATCAAAACTCCTGTTGCAGGCAAGGAATTAGGGTAATTAATGCTTCCAGGCTTTGACAGTGTTGAGTCCAGACACTTTTTAGGTACCATTGAAGTTTCCTCATATGCAGTCTGGCATAGGGAATTAGTAGTATGCAGGATGCCATGGAGCCCAAAGCCTGCAGAATTTTTTTGCAGATAACTGGGTCTTTGTTGCCAACATTTTGAAGTAAGTAGTTAGTTGTCTTTGTTTTTCTGGCGTGAGATAAGCCATCTGGGCAGTTGTATTTAAGCTTGCACCCAGGAATATTATCTCTTGAGAGGGTACTAGTTTTGATTTATTTTCGTTTAATGTGTACCCTAGGCAAATTAATAATCTTTTTTACGAACGCCAGATGCTTTAGTAGAGTGTCCTTGTTCTCTGCTTGTATAAGGCAGTCGTCCAAGTAGGGATACATTTGAATTCCTTTTTGTCTGCAAAATGCAATTACTGGTGCCAGGCATTTTGTGAAGACCCTGGGTGCAGTAGATAAGCTAAAGGGCAGTGCAGAGAATTGGTAGTGGTTTGAGCCAGCTATGAATCTGCGGTATCTTCTGCAAGATTGTCTGATTGGTATATGCAGGTATGCCTCTTTTAGGTCCAAATTTACAAGCCAAGCGTTCTTGCCCAGCATGGGCAGAAGCTGCTGCAGAGTTAACATTTTGAATTTTGGAACGTCCAGAAACGTGTTTAGAACAGACAGGTCCAGAATTGGTCTCCAGGTTTTGTCCTTTCTGGGGACTAAGAAAAGTCTTGAGTAAAATCCTTGTCCCTGCTCTTGTCGTGGTAATTGCTGAATGGCCTTCATTTGCATAAGGCTCGTAACTTGCTTTTCTGCCTCTGCCCATTGATTGAGTGGCAGGTTTGGCATACCTTTTGCCTTTGGCAGGGTGTGAAAATGGAACCTGTAGCCCTGGGACACTATATTCAATACCCATTTGTCCTGGGTGATCATGTGCCAATTTTGAGAGAAAAGTGCTAGCTTTCCCCCTAAGGGGGCTGCAAGAAGATAAGTGCTTGGTGCTGGAAGAGGCAAGTCATTGTGACTGTTTTCTGTATGGCTGAGCTTTGTCTTCTCCAGTTTTGGAGGTAGAAGCACCCCACTGTTTAGGCCTGTATGAGCCCTGGGGCTGGGATCTGCCTCTGGGACGTCTGTATCTGCCTCTTTGTGGCCTGTCCGACACTGGAAAGGACCAATTTTTTGTAGGCCAGTTCCTGCTAAATTTTGGCGGCTGCACCTGTAAAAAATCCTTTACTGTTTGCATAGATTTCGCTTTGTCCTCCATTTTCTTCAAAAACCTCCTCTGCTTTAACACCAAATAAAGTATCATGCTGTAATGGAGCATCTAATAATTTTGCTTTAACATGATCAGGCAGATTTTGTTCCTTTAACCAAGCGTGCCTCCTAATAACGGAACCCGTAACTGCGGCCCTGCAGGAGGCCTCCAGTGAGTCAAAACCACATTGCAATGTATGCTTTCCCACTTGTTCACTTGCATGCAATAAATCCTGTATTTCCTTATTTTCCGTACAGTCAGAATTAGTCAACATTTTTTGTTTTAACAGTGACAGTAAGTATTGCTGATATTTAATCATATGAAATTGACAATTTAAAGCCATCACAGCCAAAGTAGCAGAAGTGTAAACCTTTTTTCCCCATCTGTCTAGGGCCCTTGAGTCCCTGTCAGAAGGGACAGGGTTTTTAGCAGTAGCAGCCTTAACCCCCTTGGGACCCTGAGAAATAGTTTCTGGGTCAGCAGTAGGGTTTTTATAAATAAATTTATGCGTATCAGGAACCCTGTAATATCTGTCTGGTTTAACAGGAGCTGGAGGTAAGGAATCTGGAGAAAGGCCGGACTCTGAAAATACATCATCTACAATGTCTAGCACAGGGGGAATAGCAAGAGGCCTGTGCTGAGGAAGTAAAAGAAAATCTCTGAGCCTTTTCTTTGATTCTGAGTCATCTTGGCTCTCCCAGTGGAAGTGTTCCCTAATGGAATGCAGGGTTTCCCCAAAAGAAAAATCCTCAGGAGGGGAGGCTGAAGGAATGGATTCTTCAGCATCAGAATCTCATAGGGAGGAAGAGAATATTCCTGTACAGAAGAGGAATTAGAGGAAATGGAAACCTGATCTGAAGAGTCATAGTCTGTCTCTTGCCTAGGCCTTTTGTCAGGAGGGGGATGGGAACCCCTGATCAAGGTAATAAGGTCTTCGGCCATTTTGAGCATCTGTTTTTTAGGCATGGAAGTCTGTTGTGAAGAATGCTGTACTTGTTTCTTTGTCTTTAAAGCTGCTGTAGTCTTTGCTTTAGAAGCTGAGGTAGGCTTTACATATAACTGTGTAGGTCTGAATACTCCCTCAAAAGCCAATGCCTGCTCAGTGGCTCCAGACCCATCTGAGGGAAAAATTTCCGAGTGTCCAATACCTTGAGTATCCAGAGGCCTAGCTGTCTCCACGTGGGAGTCATCAGTGGCCTGTGGCTCTGAGGTAGTGGGTGTCAGGGGCTGCGAAAGCGCCTCACTGAGAACCGGCGAACCGGCGACTGTCTTAGCGGAAGCCTCGTCGTCAGTTTTGGATCTCTGATGCCTGTCTTTCTCTTTTTCCTTGCGTTTTTTAGAAATTCTGGTCATCGGCTGTTCCGATGGCATTATGTAATTGAATTTTCGGCCAAAGTAATGATAAGCAAAATCAAAGCGGCGCTTAATAGTGCGTTTGTTGAATCTAGCACAAAACCGACAACTAGCAGCATTATGATCAGGACCTAGGGAAGGAATACAGTAAGAATGATAATCCTTATTAGGTATTTGCTTCCTACAAGAAATACAATTGTTAACTTTTTCTGACATCAGTCTGGAGCAAGAAAAAAGTTTCCCCAACGGGGTACTTAGCTTTATTGAAGACTTCGGATCTGAAATTCGTCTAAGAAAATCTCAGGTGTTGGCCGACTGGCACTTGCGAACTGCTTTTGCTTCGGGCACCACGCGGCAAGAAAGACTGAAGAAAATGGCGTCGGCTGCTTCTTTTATACCCCTGGCGCACTGACGTCAGGGAAGAGGAGACAGAAACCAACGCTGGACCTAGACTTTGGAATTCTGGCCGACCGCAGGTCACCTGCCAGCAAGATAACCCAAGAGTAATGACTGCAACAGTGAAACACGATGAACATCCATTAGTGCGAGTACTATATTGTCCAACCTTACAATAGCGAACAGCCATTATAGCAAGGTTTGATAGTGTGGTGCAGATCGCACTATAGTGGGGATTAGGAAATGTACCCTTTCCTCAGTGTAGTGCGATCTCGGAGTTTGTATATATAAGTGTGGGGGGGTATGACCATTTCAGTGAAGTTGAAATGTTCGACATTCAACTTCACTGAAATGCTCAGTTCGGCATTTACTGTGGTCGGTGGTGTGATTTCCGAACATTTTCTTCGGATATCTGCACTTTCGGCCACAGCAGTGTTGAACATGTGATAGTAAACTTATATATATATATATATATATATATATATATATATATATATATATATATATATATATATATATATATATATATATATATATATATATATATATATATCTATATATATATATATATATATATATATATGTCTATATCTATATATATATATATATATATATATATATATGTATATATATATGTATATATATATATATATGTGTGTGTGTGTGTGTATATATATATATATATATATATATATATATATATATATATATATTCAATGAAGATCTTTCTTGTTTAAAAAAATAATAATGCTCTAGCAAAGAAAAGTGTACTTATTGTTAGGGTACCTGAAGGATAATTGTTGATATCTCTGTTTGTCTCTCTGTTCACGAATAAATTAACACATTGTATGTCACCACTACATTTAGTTATGTAGGCCGATGATGTGATACTTACAAGATCCAGCAAAACATTTAAAGATTTACTGCTCAGATCATAACTTATAACTTAGTTTTTCAGCATTATGCAAGTGGCCCTTACAAGCCTAGCCAAGAATTGTGTGAATGACCTGAGACGTACCTCCCTGGACTACATGAAAAGAGACCTGGAGGAGCTCTCCAATCTTGCAGCCCAGGCAGGTATGACCCTAGCCCTGAGTAGCATCCTGCCATCACCCAGAATGATACCACAGTACAAGGACAAAATGATTAACTTCAACAATTGGCTAAGCTTCTGGTGTCATTCTAAGGGGATCCATTATCTATCTGCCTGGGATGACATGATCGACAAACCACAATTTCTTTGCCAGAGATGGCCTGCAACTGTCGCCCCTGGGATTTCGGATACTGGCTAAGGCTCTTGCCACCTCTATAGTGCCTTTTTTTAGGCAAGGTTCAAATAACAAATTCACCACCATAACGGGTACAAGCAAGCAAAATCTGAGGATAATGTTACTCATTGCTAGAAGTCTAAACCTCAAAATGCACTTACTCGAGGCACTCCTTAAAATGGAGAGCATCGACATCTATGAAGTGACAGAGACCTCGTTCAAGGCTCCAGAGAGCACCCCTGCATTACCAGGCTATAATTCATACCACACCTTTCGGCCACCTAACCTGGACCGAAACACTAAAGGCTGAGATGTGTCCATATTCATTAAGGAGATCCACACCTCCAGGCTAGTTGCTCAGCATAATGCATCCGAGATTATCCAAGTGGAACTAACTCTGGGAAAGACCACAATCCAAATTGTAGCTTGCTACAGAACCCCCACCATGCCCGAGGATTCCCACTCCTCATTTCTTGATACACTGGAAAATATTAGGGTACAACCTGACACCCTAATAATGGGCGAGTTAAACTACCCCACCATTAACTGAGAAAACTACTCATGTACCAACTCTTGTGCTCAAAGTTTTCTGGAATTCATAAATTCCAATGCCTTGGATCAACTTATCCACACCCCCACCAGGGGCAGCAATATCCTAGACCTGGTCATTACCAACATGGGCAACCGGTGTTCCACACCAGAGGTCAATTCCTCGTTGGTCAGATCCGACCACAAGCTAATCACCCTAGAAATCCACATCCCACCCCCACCCCCCTTAGGGAAATTACAGTAAAAAATTTCTCCAAAGCCAACTTCAAGCTTCTTAAGACAGAAGTGGCAAATGTCATGACACCCATGCTGATGGACAATAGAGGTATGACTGCTGAATCCTATACAAATGCACTTTATAAGCACTTACACGAGTGCATGGATCGTGCAATCCCTAACAGAACCAAGATGCTATCCTCCAAAAAAGGAAGCCAATCTGGTGGTCCCTTGCCATAAACAAACTACAACAGAAGGAAGAAACTGTTGCAAAAAAAGAGTAAAATCCCATGATTGGAGGAACTCCCTGGTCAGCCTCAGTAAGAAGCTGAGATCCCTCATAAAATCCTTCAAAGCTAGTAATGAAAACAAAATCATCACTGATTCTAAAGACAACCACAAAGCATTCTATAGCTATGTCAAGAATCTCAATGGCAACATTCAGATCTGCTCTGAGTTACAGCTCAATGGCACTAAATATACAGAACCAACTGATACTGCCAACATCCTGGCAGACAGGTTCAGTGCTAACTTTACCCCTCTCTTACCCCCTAAAGGGCCCAGTTCTATACTGGAAGAATGCATAGTTCCTGTAATCACGGCTGCACAGGTAAAAAACACACTCTCCAAAGCCAAGAACACAGCATCCATGGGATTTGACAACATCCAAGGCTGCGTTCTACATGAACTACAGAACGAACTGGCACCCCACCTAAGTACCATATTCAATCATAGACTCACCTCAGGCTTTGTGCCCACTGAATGGTGCACAGAGACGGTTATCACACTCCACAAAGGGGAAGCCACCATGGACCCTGGGAACTACCACCCCATTAGCCTGATGAGCCTGGTCTGCAAGGCTATGGAACGTACCATCATGGAACTTATAAACAATAACACTGGTAATCTCCAAACTCTGGACCCCACCCAGTTTGGGTTTGTAAAAGGCAGATCATGTCTCCTAAACCTGATAGACTTCTTTGAAGCGGTCACCAAAGCTGTAGATGAGGGTAAGGTGGTTCACACAGCCTATCTAGATCTTGCCAAAGCTTTTGACACCATCCCCCACTCTGGAATTATGAATAAACTCACTAAACTAGGTATAAATCCATATGTCACAAGATGGGTTGCCAACTGGCTCACTGACAGACTCCACGCTGTGAAAGTAGCAGACTCCAAATCCAACTTCAGACCAGTGACAATTGGAGCACCACATGGTTTAGTCCTGCATCCTCTCGTGTTTGGTATCTACTTCTCAGAAGTACAGGTTAACACAGAAGGCCTCTGGCTAACGAAGTTCGCAGATGACTGCAAACTAGGAGCCATAATCAAAACTCCTAACGATGTGGACATCCTACAAAAGGGCCTCACTGAGACAGATGCCTGGTGTCAAAGCCAAGGCCTCAAGCTCAATGCCAAAAAGTGCATTGTCATCCATTTTGGTAAAAACTCTGTACCCATGAACTACCACATAGGCGGTAGTCTATTAACACCGAAAGTGTGATAAGAGACCTTGGGACACAGGTGGACAGTAGTCTCTCCTTTGATAATCACATTGCCACAGTAGTCAGGAAATCCTTCTACGTGGCACACCTCATCACAAAAGGTTTCTCATCCAGAAAAAAAGAGGTCATTGTTCCCCTCTACTCATCACTCATTAGACCCATTATAGAGTACAACGCCCCTTTTGGTATGTACCTCACAGGACATCTACAACAACTGGAAAGGCTGCAGAAATACCTTACAAAGAGGATTACCAGCCTCACATAGATGCCCTACGCAGACTGTCTCAAAAAACCTCCAGCTTTACTCCTTTGCATATCGCCTACTCAGAGGTGATCTCTGCCTAACATACAAAGCCATGTCAAACCCAGAGCTGTTGGACATGCTCCACTTAAAGAAATCCCAATCCCTCCGAGCTACATGCTCTAGGGACCTAAACCTTGTCACCACAATAAACAGAACATGCTGGAGGGATAGATTCCTGTCTCAGAGACTTCCCATACTCTGGAACAAACTACATATCTATATCAAACAAAGCTCTTCATTAGCACTCTTCAAGAAAAATCTTGCTGACTGGATGGGAGATAGGAAATTCACCCCAGGGATCACTTCTGTGGATCTGCTCGACAGGGGCACAGGAAAATTATTTTCTTGGGTGGCAAAAGCCAGGGTACCATTTGGCTAGGCTAATATAGGCCCTAGGGCCAATAGCCTAGTATCTACCTATGAACCTATGATAATCAACATAAATAAATTTACCATAACAAAAAAATATCTAAACTCCCACAAGTCTTGCCTACAGGCAACGGCACCAATGCTATTCCTAAAATCACTGAGCAAAAAATACCTTAGTTTAATTACTTATCACACATCAAAGTTTTCAGTTCAAAATTTTCAGTACCAAATCAGTTGAAAGTGTATTAAAGGTTACTGCATTTACTATCCTAAGTCACACACCATACTCTTAGCAAGAACCACCCTATTAATTAAACTGGAATAAGGCCTCCCACTAATAATACCACATTCCTGCCGCAATATGCATAAACTTCAGACTGCTGAAAACAAAATCACTGGATTTGTCCTCTTACTGGACTCTTGTAAGTACCACTGTGATCTGCTGGAGCACTTTAACTGGTTATCCATACAGCATAGGGCAATCATCCTACTAAGCACAATGATAATTAACATCACTAACTAGGCATATTGCTCAACACTGAAAAGAATGCTATCACTTATACAACCAACATATACACTATGAGATAAGCAAGAATACACCACTATGATTAGAACACATTTCAAAACTGCAATAAGTGAAAAATCCCTCTCCAGACTGGGAGCAGTTCCATGAAAGCATCTCCTAACTGAGGTTTGGAAGCAGAAAATATTAGAGGGATTTAAAGTTGGAGTGAAAGTCAATCTTGTATATTAGGCTTTGTAATAACTTGAATTATAGTCAATGTGGAACTTTTCTGCCTGGGCCTCCTCTGAAAATGGGATATTATCCCAGCCAGATTTTCCTGGCAAACAAGTGTCAAATAAAAATAAATCTTAAAGAAGCAAAATGCAAGTACGCATACCCTACATATCCTACCTATACATACTGTGCTTGCACTGAGAAATTATACATCATGCATTATCAACAGCTATTTATCTATACTTCTGCAAGCTTACTTTACCTTGTAGAATGATTTGCATTTGTAGAAATCATTTGCATTTGTATAATTCTGTACTCTTGATAATGTTATGTATATATTTGAACTGTTGCTCATATGAACCCAGGCTGTGGCTGATTAGGGTCAAACGACTGGCCCTCATTACCAGGCTAAAAAATGGTAAAATTAAAAAAAAAGAATACATAAGATCAACATGGAACTACTTCAATTAATGAAAAAAAAAACCTAGTCCACATAACTAATTCAAAGACTTATGTATACAGTGAAACAAAAACTACCATGATTAAACTCTGGTTTTAAAATTAAAATGGATTAAAAATTAACACTCTACCAGTGAGAATAAGCAATGTATATTTTGTAAGGAATACCTTTAGAAGGACAAAATATCTCTACTAACTATGGAGGCATGGGTCTCCTTCATGTTCAATTAGTGAAAAATAACTTGATCTGTCATGTGTGCTATAGAAAACTGGCATACAAGACTTAATGTTAGATATTACAAGATTACCTTCAATTAGGATGCAGGCAAGAAAGGTTTCACTGTGAAAGAAGTAATGAAGCAGCCCAGAAACTTAGGAGCTAGTAGGTTACTGGCTCTCAAAGACAAAATCTAACTTAACACTGTAGCAAAGGGTTCCAAGAAGAGCCTTCCTCCAGAAATGATCAGTGCACTACCGTAGCTTGACAATGAGTTCCATTTGTCTCATGTAGTTGAAACTTTGGACTGGTCACCTACTGGAGCTCCGAATACTTAATATAAACTGAGAAGGTTTGGTAGAGGAACAAAACCTTCAGTATCACAAGTTTTTGAAGTGCAAAACCGCAATGTAATATACCATCTTACAGTTAATATCTCACAATAAGATGCTGACCGGTTCGACTCTCAGCTAGAGCATCTTCTGCGTGGAGACATGCGTGAATGGGCGTACCTTCGTTGAAGGTTGTGTGTCAGGGCTGGCAACTCGGCACATAAAAAATCAACTGCCAATCATTAGCGGACCGGAGTTCCGCTGTGGCGACCCCTAACCGGGAAAAGCTGAAAGACACGACAGTTAATATCCTTGAATGCAAGGTCAGCCCAGTGGCACAGACAAAGGCTTCAAGTGTGATAATGACAATGTATGTCTCAGTATATGCAAGGATACTGCAGACCTTCCTAACCAAGGAGGGGGAGGAATTGGTAGCCAAAGGCTTACTCTTCTATCTCAGAAAGAAGGGGAAAGGACAAGGGTCCATACTATTCTCATTTCGCAAGAGAGTGGGAGACACGAGTTTTTACACTGAGCCTCCCCTAGTGCTATAAGGGTCTGGGATCTGGAGACTATGACTACCACAGCACACAGGATTAGTTGACTGGTGGATGTCAACAAAGGATACCTGCATACGGGCACATCTGGAAATGTATGCACATTTGCCACAGATGCCCTCACATACTGTATGTGTTGGATATGAAGAGCAAGACATGGTAAAATAAAACTTCAGCACAACAATATAACTACCTTAACAACCCCCCCCCCCCAACCTGATAAAAAATGTATGCTCTCAGAAACTGATCGCCGATCCATATAGGCAGATGGTTGGTATGAGTCAAATTCACTGACAAACTTACAAAGGTACTTGAAATAAAACAATTTGCACATTACACTAACCCCTAATAGGATGCTAGGCCATAGGCCATGCAACACTTGACAGTGTCCACATGCCCTGGCATACTTATGAAGAGGGGATGTACAGGTGAGGACTGCATCATTTCATACTAGTAAAGGAAAAGTGTCCAATTCTAATTAACAAGTGAAAACCCATATTGACAGTTGCATCACCACAGTTTAATAAAATAAAACTTCAGCACACTGTATGTGTTCAGCTCTCTAATTAACCTATTTGGTAGAATTTAAAACAGATCACCATATACTGCTGCTTACTTCACCATAGTGTAATTAGTTAAAATTTCTGTAAATTGAACATGGTTGGCTCTCTAAACAGCCAAGTAATTGGAATTTAAAAAGGTATTGTTGATCACAGTTCTTGCTGCAACTGATTGTATAACTGCTCCGAAAAATGATGACTACAGACTGCTCATAAAACTTATCATATTCTTAACATACTAAATACCTGTTTAGAGGGCCAGGAATCCCTCTCTCACTTTATTAATGTGTGTGTTTCTGTTGTTTTTGGTAAACTTTACTTAGATTGCAATAACTATAAGAATCAATCACAGGAGGTTAGAAAGGACTGGGAAGAGAGATTAGATAAGCAATTTACAAAGAAACAATGGGGGATACATGTATGTCTCCCAAATATGTAACAAAATTTAAAAGATTTTGGATCTCTCTGCCTGGAAGTGCTTACACAGGTATTTTTATAACCAAAGCAGTCTTCAAATAATTTTTCTTCAGGTAGATAGCAAATGTTGGAGGTGTTATGGGGCAGAAAAAGGTAACTGGGAACATATTTCCTGGGAGTGTAATGAGTTGGTAGACTTGTCGGAGATGCTGGGTGAGCAAGTTGGAGTGACTAGGGAAATGCCTAGACATAGTAAGGCCTTGCTGAGTCTAATTACGATGGCTGCCAAAAAGCAATTACTAGAAAATCGAAATCAAAGTCTAAACCAACTCTACTAGAAGTAGTGAAGATAGTAACACAGTTAAAACAACTGGAACTGGGATCTTTAGAAAATGGTAGGAGCAAATTGCATAGGAAAAAAATGGGAACAGTGGGATGAATACATGCAGACAAGGAACAAGGTTTAAAAGAAGTCAGGATTTGAATGAGTTATGTAATGGTTGACTAACAATGACTGGACATGTTAAAAGTGATGTATAATGTTTACAGATATAGTTGTGTCACACCGTTTGGAATGTATAATGTTTTCAACTAAGATTGTGTTGCTATGTTGTGTTGTCATTTATATAAATGTAACATGGCCTATGTCATACATGCTAATTTAATAAAGATGTTTCTTGTTTAAAAAAAAAAAACAAAAAACTTTACTTAAATTGTTATCCCTTCCACCAACTCACCCACTCTCACTTAACCTGCTGCTGAAGCTTGCAAGCATTCGCTTTGGTTTTATCTATTTTAACATTTGCAATTAATTTGGGAATGCAGCAATAGCTGTTTTTACTGATAATACATTGCTTCCTTTGTTACAACGACATAATTTTTGCTTACTACATAAAAAGGACATACTGGAGAGACAAAAACGTTTCTCTGGAACAGGCTCCCCATCTATGTGAAGCATAGTTCCTCCCTATCCCTGTTGAAGCACAACTTGGACCAATGGATTGGTAATCGGAAATTCACAACTGCTTTGACATCTGTGTCTCTGATGGACAGAGGCAGTCAGTAAATCATACCCGATACAATTCGAATTTGGGGGTCCGAGCGTCTTCTGCGTGGAGACATACGTGAATGGGCGTACCTTCGTTGAAGGTTGTGCATCAGGGCTGGTAATGCGGCCCATAAAAATCAACTACCAATCATTAGCGGACCGGAGTTCCGCTGTGGCGACCCCTAACCGGGAAAAGCCAAAAGAAACAACATTCTGGGTTGCACAGCTAGGCTTATAATGGCCCTAGTGGTCATCTGCCTAGTAAGCACCTATGCACCTATGAACCTACTTTAACAATCCACTCATCAATATAACCTTATGATGGACTGTCTATAAGCCTTACATATTTCATTTAAATTAAATATTCAAACTAAACTAATGATTAAAATTTCATAGCAAATATAATATTGCAGAAACATATTGTCCTAACAATAATTACAGCAGTTATCTTATCAGGTGATACCCATCTAAATCTAGGACCTACTAGTCTTTACACCAGCAATAAAAATATTTCCAATGTATGACTTAATCTAGCGAAGATCAACAACAAATTACAGTAGTAATCTTAGCTAAAGGATTATTTATGGATTATTATTCTTCAAACAATATCCTCAAATTATTACATCTTTCTGGATAGGTGACCTGGTAAAAGAACAAGTGAAAGTAGATTAACTTTATGGAGAAATTAACTAAACATCAATCCTACTCTCATACATTCAAGTAAGTCATCTAATGAGTTGGACCCTAAATGGATACAATTTCAAATTCTACTAGGACAGTATGCAAAAATTAATACTACTGCCATTTATACCTGCTTCTCTAGCCATTTTTAAAACACCATACAAGAAGTTGTTCAACTGCCCAGACAATGAAAGTTATCTGTAGAGACCTTAACCTTATTTGGAGTGGTCTACTCAACAGCAAGCTAAATCAAAATATTAGCTATTGCAACGTATTACAAATAGTCAAACAAGATATCAGAAGAAATAATTCTTCAGAAACTTTGCTGATGTTACATGCCATTATTACCAGTATTCCCAATCAACACAGAACAACACTTCCAAAGGCCTTTAGTGACCCATGGCCAGCTCTATCAGTCACTTAAAACCAATTAAGTCAGTACCAAAATTATATTAATGTAAGCTTGCAATAATAACTAAGAATCACTACTCAAAACTATAAATTAGTCAGACTTGTATGCACACTCTCTACAATAACACTACATTTTATAAAACCCTTACATCTATTCAAGTTATTTTTTGCTAGAAAACAAAAAAATGAAAGGCAATACCATTCCAAGGATTGCAACAAAATGAAGAGCTCCCTTTAAGAATATAAATTCAACAAGGAAGGCATGGAAGCAAGTTACTGAAAATTATTTTTGAAATATTTCTAAATTTAATCACCACCAGCAGAAGAAATGTGGCATCAGAATCCATACCAAAGCAACTAAGGCTCAGCAATTCAAAATCTTTCATGCATTCATCATAGGTTTGTTTGTGTCTTTCGGCTTTTCCCGGTTAGGGGTCGCCACAGTGGAACCCCGGTCCGCTAATGATTAAACCCCCAAAAGTTTTAGAGACACTTAAAATCCCTTAGCTCCAGTAAAATCTTCCAAAGCATCAGTCACAAATACAGTTAACTTCCACATTAATTAATTATATAAAAATCCCCATTTCCATGCCACATACCGCAGAAAATACCTACTTTGGCAAACAAATATTACCAAGCTGTACTGTCACTTTATACAAAACTATTCAGTACCCCATACTACCTTAAACAAAATTTCTAAAAAAGGCAGTTCAGCCTCTTCTAGTCACAAATAACTTTAATGCACAATTTTGCTATCTGCACTCAAGATTGCTTACCCAAGGCACCACAATTTTAACAAAACTCAAGCTATATATTCTGTTTTACACTCACAACAAAGAGCACAGCATCAAGCTTTAAACATGCACTGCTAATTCCCTTGCCTAATGTACCAGCATCTACATCTCCAGTGGATTACAGGCCAAATGCTAACATCTATCTACCCTCTGCCCAGGATACTTGAAAAATTAGCATACAATCAAATCATAAATTAAGTGTCTGAAGATGGCCTCTTTTCAGAATGGCAACATGAATTCCAGGCTAAACACAGCATTTGATCTGCTACATTTTCAGTAACTTTTCAGATTTACACCAAGGAGGAGAAAGGCCTCCTGACAGGGTCTATTTTCGTAGATTTGAAAAGAGCATTTAAAATGATCAGTCTGGATTTACTACTGCATCAATTACCTGAAGATGGTGCCTCCCTAGAAGCCAACACATAGATTAAAAATTATCTTGCTAACAGACAAATTGCTGTGCTAGGGCACAAATGCCAATCTGAAACAGGAACGTCCAACACTGCCATGGGGATCTATCTTAAGACCACTTGTCTTCTCACGCTAAACAAATAACTTTCAATGGGACCTACCCCACTCAGATCTTATTTTATATACAGACAGAACTGGCCAAGTAAAACAAATCAAAAACGGACATCTTATTTCAACTATTTTACAAAAAGATTTCAATTCTGTATGGAACTGGTGCAAGGACAGCAAACTTGCAATCAATGGCATCAACTCCTCAGCTGTGATTTTTGTTAATGCTAATAAGCTTGTACCTTCTCTACAAGCAGCTATTACAGACCCCTCAGGCAACCAATTACCCAATAAAACTATGCAGAGATATCTAAGTATACAACTAGCCAATACCCTTTCCTTTCATAATTACACTGAGCTCCTAACATCAGAAGTTCTTCAGCAACTAAATACAGTCTATGCCCTATCAAATATTCTTACTCTAGAGACTACCAAAGCAATTGCCATTAATGTTTTGATTCCCAGACTAGAGGAGGCAACACACATTAGAGCCGCAATGTACTGTCAAAACATTACCTTAGTACAAACAACAGAGGACAAACTATAAAGATATATTCATTTCACAAGCAAAAGGCAACATCTCTATGTTACAATTCAAAAAGCTAGATGGCTACCAGTGGCTGATAGAGTCAACTACATGTTAATTGGTATAATATGAAGAAATGTACGTTAAAACTAACAACCATTCCAACATATCATACTCTCTTTAGAAGATGATAACTCAGCATATGTGGTGTATCTTTTTGTGAGCCATAATATGGGTCTATAGGTGCTCACATGATAGCAGCTTAATATACCTGCTCCCTGCCACTTGCTTGAAAAAGTAAGTGCTCAAACTCCTACCAGCCTGATCGCCCACTTGCAGATAGTTCTCCCCACACCAGACCCTATAAAACTGTATAGCCTACTCTAACTTAAACTCTTATCTTAAAACTCTCACCCAGCTCTCAGATGGAGCCCTTGCTCCCTTACCCTACATCTCCATTCTCCCTCCCTAACCCTAAAGTCTCTAAACATAAAATTCCAACAACCCTCCCTAAACCTAACTTCCTTAATCACTCCCTCTCCCTAAGCCTAAAACCTCCCCTTCCCACTTCTTAGACCTAAAATCCCCTCTCCCGCTCACTCCACACAGCTGCTTGCCCAAACTCATATTTGAGTTTGCGTGCGAGCAGCATCATACCTGAGCTACAAGGAATTTGAGACCCTAGCTTTGGAATAGTGTTTTTTTAGCTTGAGACTCGAGCACCTGTAGTGCTTCCCAGTAGTCATACATACATACTCAGGCAATGCATTATTAACCATAGTCAACACAAACTCAGGCAATCCATTCTGCAGTTATGGAAAGACTCGGATTCAAACAGCAGTTAACGGTAAGACTGAAAATGTACCTTGTATGAATAAAGCAATTAGTACTTTACAAAGCCTTAACTATACCTAGTCAATATCAGCCTCTCATCTAGTAAACTGAGTAAAATATATTCATAAAGAAGCCAACATGGGCCAACATGGGCTTCTTATTTTTTATGGTTCACAAACCACCTCATCTTAAGTCAAACATATCCATAACAGAAGCAACAACACCAAGGCTCAGTTTCTGTCTCCATTCTAGGAAAACTGATTTTTGACAAAAAACAAGATAACCAGTAATCATCTTGCAGTGAAGTTAAATAAAGCAAAGCCATGCTCTCTGGTGCAACTCGCAGACTGTCAAATGCTATTAAACTTAAATTGACATATTAAGACACCATATATATGACCATGTTCCCTACAAATCGCTGAGCAGAAAAATTGATGTACATTACATCACTTTCTGCACATTAAAATTCATTTACACTTAACAAAAACATGAAATCTACATAGATGTCAAAAAGAGAACAAACAAATATTCTCTTTTTTGCCATCCCTCACTTAGGAAAGAAAACTAACAATACCTTCAGACATAATTTGTCTAAACAGTGGTACTGTTAGGTAAAGAGTTTTTGCCAAGGTAATATGTAGGGTTAGTTACAGTTAGTTAATATGAGTGAAGATAGGTGGGATTTGCCCTCCTATACCACCTTACTCATGTGTGGTAAGGTAACCCTAATCTTAACCGTAACACAGCCCTAATCACAGCCCTACACGTTACCTTACTAAAAACCCTTTTCCCTACACGTACCACTATGCAAGACACACACACTTCACATATAACAAAAACACACAAAACACTAAAGCTATCATCTAACTTTTCCCTTATTCTAATCAAAACCCAGAGACACTTGTGTGCGAGTATGTGTGCACGCGCGCGCACACACACACACACACACACACACTATATATCCCGTAACAAACAACCAAAAGTACAACATTAAATTCACCCCCTTTCCCAGCCCTTAGCACTAACCCACTAACACTTGCATATACACTCTTACACCTAATTTTGAAACTTTCAGTTTATACAAAAGCCTCTGCATTAGCAGAAAACTCCCCCTACCTTCCCATATTCACAGCACATACAACAAAGGTATACTCAGTGATCCTAGCTTCAACTTTATTGGTACTTATTCATAAGTGATTTTGATATAAAAGACAACAGTAAACTTTTGATTAAAAACATATCGAACAAAGTTTAATGCAACCATATAACTATACTTGCTTCCTTTAAATGTCTGTGCTCTATTAGCTTCCCAACTCAGTTTCACATAAAACATAATTATCAAAGAAATGTACTTGCTAATTCATTTACATACTTGTAAAAAATCTTGTGAAGCCCAAAGAAGAGTATGTCCAAACCCTGAACACAGTCTCTCCATATGCCATCACTAACCTACTTAAATGAATGCTACTGAAATGTGTAGTTTTCAGTTTGCTTTAGCTATTGTACAGAGGAATACCACTGTTTGACAATATAGCATTTTAAATGACTATTAGATAAAGAATTAATACTAATGGCTTATCTTTAAATTCTAACTCATTTACTACTGCCTATTTAAAACAAAATGTTAAATATTGCAACATTGCTACCCTCCACACTTACATAATCCAGGTTCATAAACATTAAACAACTAGCTTACTCACACACACACACACACACACACACACACACACACACACACACACACACACACGCACACACGCACACACGCACACACACACACACACACACACACATACACGCACACTCGCAGATGCGCAAATACACTAGCACTGTACTAGTTACACTAGCACTGTACTAGTTTTTTCCCCAAAACTTTTTTCAAAAAGCAGCCAGTACAGTTTGGAACATTCTACATGCAATATTCTCTTTCTTTACATCAGCATCTCGGGTTCATATTATGTTATCGAAAAATAACGTATTCGAACCATCAAAACTTCTAAATGGCAGCATTTCGAAGCTTGTTTTGTGGGGGTCTGTGCCCCCCAAACCCCCCACTAAATATACATTCCAACTCCGAGATCGCACTACAGTGAGGAAAGGGCAAATTTATTTATTTATTTTATTTTACATTCGTTAACCGGGAAAGTCCGACTGGATACAGGTCCATTTTCAGCAGAGGCCCGGGGAGAAAAGCTCCAAATGTACAAAAACAAGTGTAAATACAGTGAAATTATTACAGTGAGTTATCACAAAACTGAGATTTGTTTAACAATATGTACATGCAGGTACATGTTTTTCTCACATACACACAGCAAAGGTTGGAAGCAAGTAGCTGAGAAAGAAATAGTTAAAGATTTCATCTGAAAAAGGAAAACACATATATTAAGGTGGTTATCATACATGGTGTAGTATTAACTTTAAATCTTTCCAGTAGGTGGGTGATACACAGAATTTTAAACAGTTAGAGAGTCAGACTTTTATTCTTGTAATGAGGTTCTCATTTATGAATTATGTTTGAGTCGGGGTTAGTCACGGTTTGTACAGGGACAAAGCCACTGCATTTTTAGGTATTTCCTAAGGGATTTTTTGAATTGGGATAAGAGGGGTCAGTGGTGAGTTCAGTAGGAAGTAGGTTCCAGTTTTTACTGGCAGAGTTGGAGAATAGTGATTCACCAGCTGAATTGTTGGTTTTAACAGTTTGCACTAGCAATTGTTTTGGAAAAGTGAAGGGATTTTAGGTTACTGTAGAGGGTAATAATATTTTTCAGTATGGGTGTACTGTCTGGTTAGTAGAGGATTTTGTGAACAATTATTAGTTGATTACACTGCAGTTGATAGGGTAGTTCAAGCCAGTCTAACGATTGAAGGTTAAGGCATTGATGGGTTCCATAAGCTGATCCTGTGGCAAATCTGGCAATGTTATTGTAGCACCTAGTAAATTTATTGAGGTTTGATTTGCTTAGGTTTACAAAGATGGGTGAGGCATACAGAAGGGTCGATAGCAGATGTGTACGGGCAATAACAGTTTTAGCAGATAGGGCTAGGAATGGTTTAATCCTGTATAAAGAGCCTAATTTTTTATTAACTGTTTTAATAGTTTTGTCTATGTGAGCATCAAACTTGAGGTTGTTGTCGATAATCACTCCCAATAGTTTAGTACTAGGTTCTGGGGGAAATTATGGTACCATTTTTAGATATTATGGTAAGAGGTTGAGGGGACCTTGCGAGTGGGGGAGAAGAGTAATAGTTTGGTTTTATTTGGGTTTAATAGTAGTTGGCGACCAGTGAGCCAGTTCTCTACTTTGTTGAAAGTGATTTGGGACATCCTCACTGTACTGCGATCACACAATGTGATATTTGAAATGCAGCCATTTCAAAGCTTTGATGGTTCGATTACGTTATCTTTCGATAACGTAATAGGAACCTAGCATCTCTATAATTCTATATTGTTCTTTTTCATCTAATAACAATAAGAACCTTGTCTACAACTCTTCTGTATAGCTGCAATGACTATCATCTGTTATATTTCCCCTATAATGTTTTGTACAACAACAAGTAATACATGTTAACCTTCTAGTCCACTATATCACTGAAAAGGGTTTTCAAACCAAATGGCATACCGTTTTCACAAATGAATGAGTAAATATGCTGTAAATGCAGGCTCTCTCTCTCATCAACTACTATATTAGTGCGGCAAACCAGCATTGTACCTCTGTCTCTTGCCACAAATTCCACTTCTAATATTATCATCAGTGGGTTATTACACAAATGGGAGTACATTGCTTTTCTACTGTATTAAATTTCTCATTATAAAGATATGCATCAAAACATGTTAAATTGTTTTATCTTTGCAAAGCAAATCTGACTTTTCATAACCTATATACACGAGCTGTCCAATAAAGTACACATCTTCTAACTGTTCCTAGCAATTATAAGCCCAAGAAGAGTAAATTAAAATACAAAGGTTTCCAGGCCCAGAGGCTCGTTTTTTTTGTGTAAATTTTATGCAAACTGATTTAGAGATGAAATCATTAACTACAGCAAAATGACCCAATTAGGACATTTGTTTCTTAGGCAGTGTAAATTTATACCTTTAAATGTTGTCAGCTAAGAGTTTTTTGCATAGACCGTGCAAAAATTAGACTGCTCTACACTTTAATTGAAGATTTGTTTAACCACATACTATTACAGTCTCTTTATGGGCAGAGCAAAATCTTTAATGTGTATTTTTTGTCAGAATGGTTTAAAGTCAAATATGTGGCACATATGATACAGATTAACACTGGAAGCTAAAATGCTGTGGATTGCTTTTACCAAATTAAAAAACATTATGGTGCCAGCAGTTGTTAGCCTGGGAGAATGACAAGAGATGGAAAAAGTCCTACAGTTCACTTCTAACATCATATTCTTATTTGTTTTATGTGACTGGATGTTGAAATTGCATTATGAATTCTGTTTGGTTTATGTAACATTCTATAACAGAGTCTTGTGTTGATGTATATACTGTACAAGACTGTCTTGTATTGTGCCTGTAAACTTCTAAATTAGTACAATGCCTGTATATTACAATACATGGTTTAAGGTTCATAGGTATTTACTAGGTTATTGATTTGTGTGAATCTTAAGAAAGCCTAGTCTTTCATTCCCTTGGTAATTATTAGCCCTTATATTTTGCAATATGACTGTCCAACGGTGGATCAAACAAATACTTATTTGAGGTAATTACATGTTTCCCCTATTCCTGACAGCCAGTGGTGGTAAACTGGCGTGAATTTGTGGTTATGCATCCATTTGTCTAAATTATGTTTGAACAGAGTAAGGGAAGAACTCTTCTTTATGTGAAGTGGAAGACAGTTCCCCAAAGTGGTATTCTCTATGACACACATCTATCCCTTTAGTATGTTCTATTAATTTTGCTGAAAAGATTAAGGTGTCTTGACTAGGTGTTTTTATGACACCATTTGGTTTGTGAATGTGCAATAGGTTTGACAGAACAGGTTCTGTTTAGGTCTATATGTGAAGCAGTGATCACCTCTCGGTATTCTGTATAATACCGAGAAGAGAGACAAGGGTATGAGATCGTCTGTATAGTTCTTATGATTAAGAACGTTAATTTAAATTTTTATTTTTAGTGAGAAACCATCGTGGTCCTTCCGGTTGCGACAAAAGTTTGGACAGGTACATACCATAAAGGGTTTTATACTCAATATTCGGCCTAATGAGTGCTGAGCACAGTGGAAAAGTTATGTCCCTGGATCTGGACTCTATACCTTTAGATATAAGCTGTGCAATGAAAATACTGGTTATGCGCTGATCAAAGATTTTCATTGCATAGCTCATTGCTGACATAGGTTCCCAGATCTCTAACTACAGACTCAATTTTCAGAGGGGTATTGTCAATTCGATAGTTACAAGGGGAGGCATGCTTATCGAAGGACACAACTATATATTTCTTGGTATTAAATTTTAGTCCATGGGTTTGATACCAAATATTTGTTTGGGACAGACCCTCCTGCAGGATTGGGGTACCCACTGGGGTGCTTATGACAGTACTAAGTTTTCAATAATCTGCAAACTTGGTCAGTCACTAGCTCTTTGCATTAGCTTTGACCTCCAAGAAGTAAATTTCAAACAGTAGTGGCCCAAGGACTGAACCCTGGAGTTCAGTGCTAGTGGCAGGTTTTCTGGAAGAGGTACAGTCGTGCAGCTTATTAGTAAGGATATGGTGTCCTGGTCCAGGGATGTGATCATTATTAGACCTATCATGAGTGTAATGTCCCTTTTGGTATGTACCTCTCCAAACACCTGACACAACCTGAATGCATTTTCTAACCAAGAAAATCAATGGCTTAAATCATAAGAACTGCAGTGATTGTCTCAAAAGCTTGCCACTATTCTTGGTATCATACAGACTGCTGAAGGATGACCTCTACCTCACATACAGAGCCTCAACAAAACCTATCCTCTCAGACCTAGTGCACATCCTCAAGCCCAGTGGTGGATAAATACTTACTCAAGAGATATTAATGCCTTCTGCAACATAAATTGAGCATGTTGTAGGGATATATATGTATCACAGAGAATTCCACTTCATTGGACTTGTCTTCCTCTCCACATTAAACAAAGTACTCATCTTACTCTATTCAAATTAATCTAGATGAATAAATAGGGAAAACACAAATTTATTCTTGGAGTAGAACTCTTATTCCTTATGGAAAAGGATAACATGCAAGTGTTCTGCCTGCTCTATGTTACTCATATTCAGATTACAAGGGCTAAAAAAAACTTCATGGGAATGCATGGCTAGGCTTCTAAAGATCCTTCAGGGTCAATAGCCAAATAAAGAAACTATGAAGCTATGAGGCTATGATAGTGTGTAATAAAAGGGCATATGATAAAAAAGTGGAATTAGAAAAGGGGGTTTAAAATGCTTAAATGAGAAAAGAGATAACTGAGACTTGAAAGAATGGAGATCAATTACTTTGTTAAATACAGATTGCAAGACATATCAATGTCAAAACAAGAAAGGATTATGAAGAAATCTGAGATTTTTTTTTGGGGGGGGGGGTGAAAAGGACAGAGCAAAATTGAAAGAGAGGAGTTATAGTAAATTACAACAGTAAATTAAGCTATTAAAGAGAATAAAGATGGGGCCACATTCAGAAAGGAGGTGGAAGCATGGTGTAGTGGTGCAGCTCCATGGTGGGCTGTCTCTGTGGCCTACTGCAAATGCTAATGAGGGATTCCAGGGGAAAGGCCCATGTAAATTACCTGGGTACTACTCCCAGTGATAAGGCATTTACACAGCAGAATTACTCAGAGAAATGCTGGGCTGTTTAATTTACACTGGCTACCTGTGCTCATGAACATAGCCAAAAGCTTATGTCCACTAGATCACGTTAGAAATAACTACTGTTGAGGAGTTTAGGGAACAGGTAGTGTTGAGGGGATTCTTATGTGTATATGTCTGTGGCTGCAAGTGGTTGAGTGTGTGTGTGTGTGTGTGTGTGTGTGTGTGTGTGTGTGTGTGTGTGTGTGTGTGTGTGTGTGTGTGTGTGTGTGTGTGCGTGTGTGTTTGCGTTTGTCTGCGATGGCACAGTGGGTGGGGGGGTGGGTTACACAAGTGATACACAGGGTAGGTCTATTGGGTAAGTGTGCATCTGAATGCTATAAGGTTAGGGGGATCAGTGTGTGTGTCTGTGTTTCTGAGTGAGTGTGTTGTATATGCATGAATGTGTGAAGGTGTGTGTGAGGGAGCTATCATATCCCCAAACTCCCCTAGACTAACAAGCAAATCCTGCAGCTCTGGGGGGTGGGGATTAGACATCAGAGATACTTTATTTACATAGTGCCTAAAGGCACATAAAATGTAACAGAACAACATTTTCAGCATGAAAGACATGGGGAGGGGCACTAGACACCAAGGATAATTATTTATAGCATGCCCCAAAGGCACCTACAAAAACTCCCTTGGCACTCATGTACAGCACTTGAGCAAAGACTTGGCTCAATACACTATCATTAGATACCAGGGATAATCCTTACAAATTACTTTAAGTGACTGAAAAAAATAAAGTAAAGGGGAGGCATTTTATTCTGTAACCTTGATGCTGCAAGCATGAACCTCGCCTAACAGCAGATATGTTAGAGTTAGATGGTATTTTCTACATAACAGAAGCATAGGTTCATAGGTTCATAGGTTCGTACTAGGCTATCTGCCCAAGGGCATTTATAAGCCTAGCCCATAGTTATTTGGCTTTCGCCACCCCTTTCGTTTGAATAAAACTATGCCTATTATTTTGCTGTGCCTCTGTCAAGCAGTGACACCGAAGTAATCCCTGGGGTATATCTGCGATCCCCCATCCATTGGTCAAGATTCCTCTTGAACAAGGCCAGCGAGGTGCTCTGCCTCACATGTACCGGGATTTTGTTCCACAGCATAGGGAGTCTCTGGGTGATGAATCTGTCCCTCCAGCACGTTCTATTAATAACCGTGTCAAGGTTTAAGTCTCCCGCCCTTGTGGTTCTGAGGGATCTAGATTTTTTGAGGTGAAGCATATTCATCAAATCAGGGTTTGACATGGCCTTATATGTCAGGCACAGGTCACCTCTGAGCAAGCGGTATGAGACTGAATAGAGCTGGAGTTCTTTCAGTCGGGCAGCATAAGACATATTTTTGAGACCCTTTATCCTTTTGGTGAGGAACTTTTGGGGCCTTTCCAGCTGCTGCAGGTGTCGGGTCAGATACATTCCGAATGGGGCATTGTACTCAATCATAGGTCTAATGAGTGATGAGTACAGGGGACGATGACCTCCCTTGATCTAGATGTGAATCCCTTCATGATCAGGTGGGCAATGTAGAAGGTTTTCCTAACTACTTTAGCAACATGAGTGTCAAACGAAAGGCTACTGTCAACCTGGGTCGCCAGATCCCTGATGACTTCTTCTGTGCTCAGTGGATTGCCACCTATATGGTAGCTAGGGGTAACCTTGTTTTTCCCGAAGGGTATGACTATGCATTTCTTGGCATTTAACTTTAGGCCATGGCTCTGGCACCAGTTATCCGTTTCTGTGAGGCCCTTCTGAAGGATATCTGTGTCATATGTGTTTTCGACTATGGCCCAGTTTGCAGTCATCTGCAAACTTTGTCAGCCATAACCCTCCTGTGTTTGCTTGTACTTCAGAAAAGTAGATGCCGAACAAGAGTGGACCCAGGACTGATCCCTGTGGGACACCACTTGTGACAGGCTTTGAGTCTGACATGGCTCCAGCAACTCTGACCCTGTGGGTTCTGTCACTTAGCCAGTTTGCAACCCATCTTGTGATGTATGGGTTTACATTCAAGCTGATGAGTTTTTCGATGATACCTGAGTGGGGTATTGTGTCGAAGGCCTTTGCCAGGTCAAGGTAGGCTGTATGGACTGCCTTTCCCTCATCAATGGCCTTGGTGACTGTCTCGAAAAAGTCAACCAAGTTTAAAAGGCATGATCTGCCTTTGACAACGCCAAACTGGGTTGGATCCAAAGTCTGCAAGTTCCCTATGTCTTTATTTATGAGTTCCATTATGATCCTCTCCATGGCTTTGCAGATAAGGCTTGTCAAGCTAATGGGACGGTAATTTCCAGGGTCGGTGGAGGCACCGCCCTTGTGAAGTGGGACCACAGTCGCCGTGCGCCACTCCTTGGGTACGTATCCTGAGGTGAGGCTAAGATTAAACAGCTGTCCTAACTGCGGGTTTAATTCCTCATTGAGTTCGTGGAGCACACAGCCGGGGACACCATCCAGTCCCATGGATGCTGTGTTTTTTGCTTTGGAGAGAGCAGTTCTCACCTGGATGTTGGAGATGTTTAGGGGGCTACAATCCTCTGGTATAGATATCTCTCCTTTTGGGGGGGAGGGGGAGGAGAAGTTTGCACTGAACCTGTCAGCCAGTATGTTGGCAATGTGTGTAGGTTCAGTAATCTTCACATCATTTTGAACTAATTCTGAGCATATCTGGGAGTTTCCTCCTAGGTTTCTAACATAGCTAAAGAAGGCCTTATGATTGTCTTTTGAGTCCTTGGCGATTTTTCTCTCAAAATTTGCCTTGGATGATTTTATGAGAGCTCTTAGTTTTTTACTTATAATGATCAAAGGTGTCTTACCTTTCAAGGATTTTGCTCTATCTTGTAGTAGCTTCCTCCTTTGTTGTAGAGCTTGTTTATGGCTGGGGTCCACCAGACTGGATGCTTGCCTTTGGTACAAAGAGTCTTAGTTTTGTTTGGGATTGCCTGATCCATGCAGTCCTGTAGGTGCTGGTAGAAGGCATTTGTAAGTGATTCAGCGGTTTGAGTAATGTTTACCACTGGCTCAGGGGCCTTAAAGGAGACCACATTAGTTTTAAGAGGTGTGAAGTTGGCTTTTGAGAAGTTTTTCACTGTGGTCTTTTTTATTTCAGGTGGGGCGGGATGAGGACCTCCAGCGAGATTAGTTTATGATCTGATCTCACCAGTGAGGGGTATACTTCCGGTGTTGAACATTTTGATCCCATGTTCGTGATGATGAGATCAAGTATGTTTTCTCCTCTTGTGGGGATGGTGACTAGTTGTTCCATGGCATTTGAGTTTATGAACTCCAGGAACCTTTGGGCTAGAGTGTTTGGGCTTGAGTAGTGTTCCCAGTCTATATTAGGGTAGTTGAAGTCACCTAGTATGATGGCGTTTGGAGATACATTTATCCCCTCCATTGTTTTCAGGAAGGCCATGTGAGGTTCCTGAGTTTGAGAGGGTGGCCTGTAACATGCTATAAATTGCAGAGCAGTCTTGCCTATTGTTAATTGCACCTGGATGGTCTCCGATGCATCGTGCATTGCCACCAACCTTGAGGTGTGGGTGTCCTTTATGAATATGGACACCCCCCCTCCTTTCTTGGTGTTGTCCGGATTTTGGGGCCGGAACGCATGATATGAGGTGAAACCTGCTAGTGCTGGGGTGCTCTCAGGAGCCTTGAACCAGGTTTCTGTCACAGCACAGACATCGATGTTCTCCATACTGAGAAGGGCCTCGAGTGCGTGCATCTTGAGATTGAGACTTCTGGCATTGAGCAGCATTACCCTTAGTTTTTTTACTTTTTTGTATTCTAGGGTGCTAGGTTTAGAATTTATGCCTTGCCTAAAAAAGGCACTATGGGGGTGGCAAGAGCCTTTGCCAATATCCGGAAGCCTAGGGGTGACAGGTGCAAGCCATCCCTTGCGAAGCAGCGTGGCTTGTCCAGCATGTCATCCCAGGCAGACAGACATTGGATCCCCTTTGAATGACACCAGAATTTAAGCCAATTATTAAAGCTGATCATTTTATCACTGTATTGTGGCATCATTCTAGGTGAAGGTAGGATACTGCTCAAGGTCAGGGTCATACCTGCCTGGGCTACATAATCAGAGAGCTCCTCAATGTCTCTTTTCATGTAGTCCAAGGAGGTACGTCTCAGGTCGTTGACACCAGTGTGGACAATGACTGAGTCGTACTTGTACCTGCTGTTAAGAGACCTGAGTGCTTGTGTTATGTGGCGGATTCTAGCGCCCGACAGGCAGCTTACTGTGACCTTCTCCTTACTCAGTCTGGTGAGCGGACGCCAGTGTGTCTGACTATGGAATCACCTATGACAAGTATGTTTGGTGTTGTATTTGGCCTTAAGGGCAGTGACTGCTTTGCACACTGATTTTGTTGTTTATGTGTTGTTTGTGTGGTGTATTGAGTTTGCAGTTGCTTGGGTGTCTGCTTTGGAGGCCTCTGCTGTTTAGGTAAATTTTACTCAGAGCCTCCGAGTATGTCTTAGTGTGTTTATGTGTTTGATTCAGTGGTGTGGTTGAGTTATGTGAGACTGGTATTGTGGTGTGTGTAGTTGCCTTCTCCTCCTGCCTGGTCTTGCCAGTCCTGAGTTGAGAGAGCTCAGCCTCCAGTCTGGCTAAATAGCTGCATCTCTCACAAGTGTTAGTGTTACGTGGGAGGAGGAGAGGGTTGTCCGTGTACATGAGACAATTGTAACATTGTCTCAGAATACCCAGATTCACCAACTGGGCAGGAGAGGACGCCAGCATCTGACCCTTCGACATGCTAGAAAGAATTATGAGTTGGTATGAGACAGAAAAGTAATGGGCTTAGCAGGGAAGTGGGCACTCCTGGGGGGTTTTGCTAGTGAGAGATTTGTATAATATAGGAGTGCTTGACCTGCAAAGAGAATGCTTATAAGACAAGTGCTGAGCTTTTTGAGAAGAAAAAGCTATTTGGAACAAGTGCTGCACTTTTTAGTGTAGGTGTAAACTGTTTAGGTTCCTAACAGAGCAGTTCTAAGGGAAAAATTGAAGAACAGACTTTCTGGAACCAGAAAGAGTTTAACCTTGTTTAACCAGCGCTGCCCGATGCTGCTCTAGTGGCAACTCCGCGCTAAAGCACGTTAAAGCGTGCTTGATAGCAGGGGCCGGAAAGAAGCAGGAATAGACCCAAAAGGGAAAATAAAACTACAGTTTCAAGTCAGTAACCACCTCTACGGGGGTCAGGGAAGCTGCTCAATGTTAGTCACTGCCACTGATCAACAGAGAGACCCTCCTCCAGCCCAAGCAAAAATGGCCTCACAGAAACTTTCAAACAGTTCAGGAACAGCAAGCCTGTAACTGAACTTTTTTAACTCTCAGAAAAGTGGGAAAAAAGCAAGATTTTTTTTTTTTTGTTTTTGTTTTTTGCAGAGATAGCAGAGGTTCACAAGTAATATCAAGTTATAACAGTGCAGTAAATGACCCCACACAAGAGTGCTAGGTCAAGGACAGAAAATATGCAAGTTTTAAGAAAAAACGATTTAAAATTAAGTGCAAACAGGAATTTCAGCAAACAGCTTTTGGTTGTGCTCTAAATACAGCTACTAATACAGAAATCAAGTTTAACAAGCCATAAAATGCTCAAGCTAGGCAGCTATGCAGAAAAACTTAGCAAATAAACAGAGAAAAATACTTAAAATCTCAAAAGTGGCTCCCTTCTTCTCTCAGCATTTTTTCCTCTTGGAGGGTGCTTCACCAACAGCCAACAAGCCTGAAAAGACGCCCAAACCACGAGGCAACTGGGTTTTAAGAGAGGAAGATGAAGGAGTTATGGAAATGACCCCTAGTGGCCAATAAAACTACAGTTTGAAGTCAGTAACCACCTCTACGGGGGCAGGGAAGCTGCTCAATGTTAGTCACTGCCACTGATCAACAGAGAGACCCTCCTCCAGCCCGAGCAAAAATGGCCTCACAGAAACTTTCAAACAGTTCAGGAACAGCAAGCCTGTAACTGAACTTTTTAACTCTCAGAAAAGTGGGAAAAAGCAAGATTTTTTTTGTTTTTGTTTTTTTACAGAGATAGCAGAGGTTCACAAGTAATATCAAGTTATAACAGTGCAGTAAATGACCCCACACAAGAGTGCTAGGTCAAGGACAGAAAATATGCAAGTTTTAAGAAAAAAACGATTTAAAATTAAGTGCAAACAGGAATTTCAGCAAACAGCTTTTGGTTGTGCTCTAAATACAGCTACTAATACAGAAATCAAGTTTAACAAGCCAGAAAATGCTCAAGCTAGGCAGCTATGCAGAAAAACTTAGCAAATAAACAGAGAAAAATACTTAAAATCTCAAAAGTGGCTCCCTTCTTCTCTCAGCATTTTTTCCTCTTGGAGGGTGCTTCACCAACAGCCAACAAGCCTGAAAAGACGCCCAAACCACGAGGCAACTGAGTTTTAAGAGAGGAAGGTGAAGGAGTTATGGAAATGACCCCTAGTGGCCAATAAAACTACAGTTTCAAGTCAGTAACCACCTCTAAGGGGGGCAGGGAAGCTGCTCAATGTTAGTCACTGCCACTGATCAACAGAGAGACCCTCCTCCAGCCCAAGCAAAAATGGCCTCACAGAAACTTTCAAACAGTTCAGGAACAGCAAGCATGTAACTGAACTTTTTTAACTCTCAGAAAAGTGGGAAAAAAGCAAGATTTTTTTTTTTTTTTTTTTTTTTTTTACAGAGATAGCAGAGGTTCACAGCATGCTACTCTAATGTATGGCAATATTCACTGATTGCAATAGTCTAAGGGACAGGGGACCCAAGGATGTGCAGAACTGGTGGCCAATAGTGTCACACACACTAACCCCATAGAGACAGTGAGCCTGCTAGTGGATAGGTTTGGTGAAAATTTCACTCCCACTCCCTTATCCCCTCCTAACTTACAACAAACCCTCCCCCAACCCCCCCCCCACCTTACATATCTGAAGAGCAGGTCCTCAAAGCCCCGTCCAAGGTAAAGAACACAGCCTCTGTGGAACCAGCTGACATCCCAGGCTGTCTTCTAAACAAGCTAAAACATGAACTAGTATCACCACTAAGTACCCTTTTTGATCATAGCCTAACCACAGGCTTTGTTCCTGCGGAATGGAGGACAGCTACAGTTATTCCCCTCTACAAAGGTGGCCTAGCAACAGACCCAGGGAATTACAGATGCATAAGCCTGACCAGCCTCATCTGTAAGGCCATGGAATGCATCATTATGTACCTCATAAATATAGACATAGGTGACCTCCAAACCCTGGAACCTACCCAGTTTGGCTTTGTGAAGGGCAGATCCTGCCTGTTAAATCTGGTGGATTTCTTTGAAAGTGTGACAAGGTCATTGATGAGGGTAAATCTGGGGGTACAGCATACCACGACTTGGCAAAGGCTTTCAGCATAATCCCATATTCAGGCATTACTGATAAACTTAGAAACTGAATGTAAACCCCTTCGCTGTAAAAAGGGTTGACAACTGGCTCACAAACCGGACACAGCATACCTGTTACCAGACACAGCAGACCTGTTCTCAGCTGGGTGCCACAGGGGTCAGTATTGGGCGCCCTACTGTTTGGTATATACTTTCAAAACTAAAGGTTTATGGCTGACCAAGTTTGCAGATGACTGCAAACTAGGAGTAATCATTGAATCCCCAAATTATGTCAATATACTCCAGGAAGCTCTCACACAGACCAACAACTGGTGTAATAGTCATGGTCTCGGACGGAATGTAAAGAAATGCATCATCATTCCCTTCAGCACAAGCAATGTCCATTCACACTATGAAATCAATAACTATACCCTAAGTACTCATGAAGTGGTAAGGGATCTGGGATCACAAGTTGACTGCAACTTTAACTTCGACCACCACGTGTCTAGTGTTGTAAGGTAAGCTTTCCACGTATCTCACTTGATTAGTAAAGGCATCACCTCGAAAGCAAAAGAAGTTATAGGCCCCCCCTATACTCGGCACTTATCCAGCCCATAATTGAGTATAACACCCCATCCGGTATGTACTGTACTAAGCACTTACAGTAATCAGAGGTTCTAACAATGAAGATCAAGGGCCTCCAGCATGTGCCTTACACAGACCGACTATAATACCTGTCACTATACTCCATCTTGTATAGACTTCTTAGGGGAGACTTATGCCTGGCCAACAGAGCAACTCAACACCCAACCCTAATGAACTTACAGCATATCCGTAAATCAAATGGGTCTAGGGCTACCCATTCCAGGGACTTAAATATGGCCTGCAACTAAAATAGGGCATGCTGGAGGGACAGATTTATCTCCCAGCGACTGCCACTTCTTTGGAACAGGCTACCAATTCATGTGAAACAGAGCACCTCTATGACAGTGTTCAAGAGGAACCTGGATGAGTGGATGGGGCATAGTAAATTTTTGCTAGCGATCGCATCCACAACCCTCCTGGACACAGGCAGTTATCACTAAATGCATTATTGGGTATTGACTAGTACTTCAACAGTATTACATTGGTTTGAAACAGCTAGGCTTAAAATGACCTCCAAGTCGATAACCTAGCAATCTCCTATGATTCTATGACAGGGTACATATAACATGCAAACACAGGATAGATCTGAAAAATCAGGAACAGCTGAGATGGATGAGGGTGTATTTGTGTGGGAGGAGGCTTTCAGTAGAAAGCCAAAAGGAATACTAAATGATACCAGGGAGAATTTTGAAACTATCTTGGACTCATGTAAAAACGTTAATACAGCAACACATCATGATGCACTTTATGAACAGAAAAAAGATTGAACCTTTAATGTTTGTCATTACTGATTGATTGAAATCATCCATGATGTACGATGGCAGGAAAACATAACAGAATACATAAGGGACAGTATATCAACTCAGGGACAGGTAAAAGGTTTTTGTGTGTGTGTGTGTGTGTGTGTGTGTGTGTGTGTGTGTGTGTGTGTGTGTGTGTGTGTGTGTGTGCGTGTGTGCGTGAATGGGGGGAGTGAGTACTTCTGCCAACACAATCCATGTGCTGCCAGAGGGAACTATTACAGGACAGTGCTGATTTGCACTCATGGTAGTTGTGGCTAATACATTTCTGAATCATATTTTCCTGCATCATAGAATACAGCCATTAATTGGCTTAGATTTAGTAAAAGCATAACGTAGGACATTAAAAAATGTTAACATTCTAATTTTAAAACATGGGTATGGAGGCAAGAATTATAAAATAGTGTGCAGCTGGTTGAGTACAAAAACAGTGGTTAACATTTTTTCAAGGAAACATGTTTGGCAAGGAGTATAAAATAAGGCTGTCCTTTGAGCACTTTTCTGTTTACTTATGCATGAATGAAAATGTAAAAAAATGTTTGGTAAACAATGAGTGTTATAAGGTGAATATAAACTATTAGATATTTTAATATATGTGGATGATATGCTAGTAGCAATAGTTAAGACAGATTCATACGTTCAGAGTTAGGTACTAGCCTATTGGCCCTAGGGCCTATATAAGCCTAGCCAAAAAGGTACCTTGGCTTTCGTCACCAAAAAAAAAATTATTTTCCTGTGCCCCTGTTGAGCAGAGCCACAGAGGTGATCCCTGGGGTGAATTTCCTATTTCCCATCCAATCATCAAGATTTTTCTTGAAGAGTGCAAATGAGGAGCTTTGTTTGATATAGATAGGTAGTTTGTTCCAGAGTATGGGAAGTCTCTAGGACAGGAGCCTATCTCTCCAGCATGTTCTGTTTATTGTGGTGACAAGGTTTAGGCCCCTAGAGCGTGTAGCTCGGAGGGATTGGGATTTCTTTAAGTGGAGCATGTCCAACAGCTCTGGGTTTGACACAGCTTTGTATATTCATAGGTTCATAGGTTCATAGGTTCATACTAGGCTATCTGCCCTAGGGCATTTATAAGCCTAGCCAGAGTGTGTTTGGCTTTCGCCACCCATTTTAAATTAATTTTGCTATGCCTTTTTTTGAGGTTAGTATACTGTGCCTCTGTCTAACAGTGACACAGAAGTGATAGCCAGGGTAAACCTATGATCTCCCATCCACTCATCAAGATTCCTCTTGAAGAGAGTCAATGTGGGACTCTGCCTAACCTGGACTGGGATTTTATTCCAGAGTGAAGGGAGCCTCTGGGTTATGAATATGTCCCTCCAGCATGTCCTATTTATTTCAGTGCTGAGGTTCAAGTCTCTCAAGCGCGTAGCTCGATGGGATTTGGATTTTCTGAGGTGCAGCATGTCCATTAATTCTGGGTTGGACATGGCTTTATACGTCAGGCACAGATCGCCTCTGAGCAGGCGGTATGCCACTGAGTAGAGCTGGAGTTTCTTTAACCGGGCAGCATATGGCATCTGTTTGAGCCCTTTGATCCTCTTGGTGAGGTACTTTTGGGGTCTTTCCAGTTGCTGCAGGTGTCTGGTAAGGTACATCCCAAAAGGGCATTGTACTCAATTATGGGCCTGATGAGGGATGAGTAAAGAGGAACGATGACCTCCCCTGATCTAGATGTGAATCCCTTCATGATTAGGTGGGCTATATAAAATGTTTTTCTAACCACTTTGGCCACGTGGTTGTCAAATGAGAGATTGCTATCAACTTGGGTCCCCAGGTCCCTAATGACTTCTTCTGTACTTAATGGATTACCACCTATGTGGTAATTTGTGGGCACTTTGTTTTTGCCAAAGGGATGACTATACACTTTTGGCGTTTAGCTTGAGGCCATGGCTCTGGCACCAGTTGTCTGTTTCTATGAGGCCCTTTTGGAGGATGCTTGTGTCGGCTGGAGAGTTGATTATGGTGCCCAGTTTGCAGTCATCTGCGAACTTGGTCAGCCACAGTCCTTCCGTGTTGGCCTGTACCGCCGAGAAATATATACCGAACAAGAGAGGTCCCAGGACTGAGCCTTGTGGGACGCCACTTGTAACTGGTTTGGAGTCTGACATGGCTCCAGCAATTCTAACCATGTGGGTTCTGTCCTTGAGCCAGTTTGCAACCCATCTAGTGACATAGGGGTTTATATTTAAGCTGGTAAGCTTATCTATAATGTCCGAGTGGGGTATTGTATCAAAGGCTTTTGGGAGGTCCAGGTAGGCTGTGTGGACCACCTTCCCCTCGTCAATGGCCTTGGTGACTGTTTCAAAGAAATCGACCAGGTTTAAGAGGCAGGATCTGCCCTTAACAAAGCCAAACTGGGTAGGATATTAGGAAGAGATCACCTCTGAGTAGGCGATATGTGAAGGAGTAAGCTAGAGTTTTTTGAGACGGTCTGCATAGGGCATCTTGTTTGAGGACAGTAATACTCTTTGTGAGGTATTTCTGCAGCCTTTCCAGTTGTTGTAGATGTCTTGTGAGGTACAAACTAAAAGGGGCTCTGTACTCTATAATGGGTCTAATGAGTGAGGAGTAGAGGGGAACAATGACCTCTTTTTTTCTGGATGAGAAACCTTTTGTGATGAGGTGTGCCATATAGAAGGATTTCCTGACTACTGTGGTGATGTGATTATCAAAGGAGAGACTACTGTCCACCTGTGTCCCAAGTTCTCTTATCACACTTTCGGTGTTAAGTAGACTACCACCTATGTGGTAGCTCATAGGTACAGAGCTTTTACCAAAGGGGATGACAACGCATTTTCTGGCATTGAGCTCAAGGTCATGGCTTTGACACCAGGCATCTATCTCAGTGAGGCCCTTTTGTAGGATGTCCACATTGTTAGGAATTTTGATTATTGTTCCTAGTTTGCAGTCATCTGCGAACATCCTTAGCCAAAGACCTGTGTTAGCCTGTACTTCAGAAAAGTAGATACCAAACAGGAGAGGACCCAGGACTGAACCCTGTGGTACTCCATTTGTCACTGGTCTGAAGTCAGATTTGGAGTCTGCTACTTTCACAGTGTGGGTTCTGTCAGTAAGCCAGTTTGCAACCCATCTTGTGACATAGGGATTTATACCTAGTTTAGTGAGTTTATCTATAATTCTAGAGTGGGGGATGGTGTCAAAAGCCTTGGTGAGATCTAGATAGGCTGTGTGAACCACCTTACCATTGTCTGTGGCTTTGGTGACTGCTTCAAAGAAGTCTATCAGGTTTAGGAGACATTATCTGCCTTTTACAAACCCAAACTGGGTGGGGTCCAGAGTTTGGAGATTACCAATGTCTTTGTTTATAAGTTCCATGATGATATGTGCCATGGCCTTGCAGACCAGGCTCGTTAGGCTAATGGGGCAGTAGTTCCCAGGGTCCGTGGTGGCTCCCCCTTTGTGGAGTGGAATAACCTTCGCTGTGTGCCATTCAGTGGGCACAAAGCCTGAGGTGAGGCTATGATTAAACACGGTGCTTAGGTGGGGTCCAGTTCATTCTGTAGTTCGTGTAGAACGCAGCCTGGTATGTTGTCAGGTCCCATGGATGCTGTGTTCTTGGCTTTGGAGAGAGTGGTTTTTACCTGTGCAGCCGTGATTATAGGAACTTTGCATTCTTCCAGTATAGAGATGGGCCCTTTAGGGGGTGAGAGAGGGGTAAAGTTAGCACTGAACCTATCTGCCAGGATGTTGGCAATATCAGTTGGTTCTGTATATTTAGGGCCATTGTGCTGTAACTCAGAGCAGATCTGAGTGTTGCCACTGAGATTCTTGACATAATTATAGAATGCTTTGTGATTGTTGTTAGAATCAGTGGCAATTTTGTTTTCGTAACTAGCTTTGGAGGATTTTATGAGGGATCTCAGCTTCTTACTGAGGCTGAACACGGAGTTCCTCCGATCATGGATTTTACTCCTTTTTGCAACAGTTTCTTTCTTCTGTTGTAGAGTTTGTTTATGGCAGGGGACCAACAGATTGGCTTCCTTTTTTTTCAGTGGATAGCATCTTGGTTCTGTTAGGGATAGCACGATCCCTGCACTCGTCTAAGTGCTTATAAAGTGCATTTGTGTAGGATTCAGCAGTCGTACCTCTATTGTCCATCTGCGTGGGTGTCATGAAGTTTGCCACTTCTGTCTTAAGAAGCGTGAAGTTGGCTTTGGAGAATTTTTTTATGGTGGTTTCCCTAATGGGGGGTAGGAGGTGGGGGCGGGTATGTGGATGTCTAGGGTGATTAGCTTGTGGTCGGATCTGACCAATGAGGAACTGACCTCTGGTGTGGAAAACCGGTCACCCATGTTGGTAATGACTAGGTCTAGGATATTAAGGCCCCTGGTGGGGGTGTGGATAAGTTGATCCAAGGTGTTGGAATTTATGAATTCCAGAAAACATTGCACAAAAGAGTTGGTACATGAGTAGTTTTCTCAATTAATGGTAGGGTAGTTGAAATTGCACATTACTAGGGTGTTGGATTGTACCCTAATATTTTCCAGGTATCAAGAAACGAGGAGTGGGAATCCTGAGGCATGGTGGGGGATCTGTAGCAAGTTACAATTTGGATTGCAGTCTTGCCCAGAGTTAGTTCCACTTGGATAATCTCGGATACATTATGCTGAGCAACTAGCCTGGAGGTGTGGATATCCTTAATGAATATGGACACACCTTCGCCTTTAGTGTTTTGGTCCAGGTTAGGTGGCCGAAAGGTGTGGTATATATTATAGCCTGGTAATGCAGGGGTGCTCTCTGGAGCCTTGAATCAGGTCTCTGTCACTGCACAGATGTCGATGTTCTCCATTTTAAGGAGTACCTTGAGTGAATGCATTTTGAGATTTAGACTTCTAGCATTGAGTAGCATTACCCACAGATTTTGCTTACTTGCACCCATTACGGTGGTGAATTTATTATTTGAACCTTGCCTATAATACTGTCATCCTGTATTAATGACTTCAAAGCATCTCTCTGTCTTGCTGTTAAATTATGATCAACATAGCCCTTCTTTAGATGTTAAATGCATCAAAATTTCTACCTCACAAGTTCTTTAAAAAGTGGCAACTGTTAAATTGTATGGTGGAATAAAAAAGTACAGTTGTGTACACTTACCATAAATGTAGATGTTCGAGTGTATTCACTGTTGCAGCCATCAAACTTGGGTTATCTGCCTTGCAGGTAGCCCTCAGTCAGCCCAAATACCAAAGACTTAGTATTTCTGCGTCGGATGCTGTCACTTCTGGACTGACGTCAGGTCGTCAGGGGTATAATAACAGGCAGCCGACACCATTACATCAGTTTTTCTTGCCCCAAATGTCAGGAGCCCCCAATCAGGGAGCTAGGCTATGGTGGGGAAACACCACCAGTAAAAAAGTAATACAAATACTAGTAGAAACAGCCATAGAGAGAGAGAGAGAGAGAGATAGAGAAAACCGGGGGGCTGGTGGGAGGGAAACCAGGACTGCAACAGTGAATAAACTCGAACATCTACATTTATGGTAAGTGTACACAACTGTACTATGTTCTTTGTGTTTTACTGTTGCAGTCATCACACTTGGGTGGATTCCCAAAGCTGAGGAAGGGTGGAGGCAGTCAAGAAGAGTTAGGGCTGGCTAGTAGACCTTGCAAGACTGCTGTAGCAAAACCTGCCCTGGATTTGGAAAAGACAGGCAAGTGGTAATGCTTGGTGAAGGTGTGTACAGAACTCCAGGTAGCAGCTTCCAGAATGTTGCTGGTAGGGACTCCTCTGAGAAATGCTGTAGAGGCAGATGTTGCCTTAGTGGAATGTGTTCTAACCCCCTGAGAGGTTGGTTTTCCACAGTGCTTGTAGCAGAAATGGATGCAGTGTGCTGTCCATTTGGAAATAGTTTGTTTTGAAATGGCCTTGTCCTCTGTCCTTGTTGCAAAGCTGACTAGCAACTCGTCAGATTGTCTGAAGGGCTTAGTCCTATCAAGGTAGAATCTGAGCTGTCTGTGCATGTCCAAAGAGTGTAGGATCCTTTCCCCTTTATTTTGAGGATTATGGAAGAAGGTTGGCAAATGGATGGATTGGTTGAGAGCCACACTGGACACCACTTTTGGCATAAATGAAGGGTTAGTCATAAGGGAGACCCTGTCAGCATGGAAAATAATGAAGGGTTCCACAGTCATCAGTGCTTGTAGCTCAGATGCTCTTCTAGCTGAAGTGATGGTTAGAAGCAAGGCTGTTTTCCAGGAGAGGAACTTTAACTCTGCTGAAGCAGCAGGTTCAAAGGGGGGAAGCTTGAGCTTTTCCAGTACAAAGTTAAGGTCCCAATCAGGGGTGGGTGCTCTCCTTGGTGGCCTTAAGTTGTTTTCCCCTCTCAGGAATTGTTTGCTGAGAGGGTGAGGGAATAGAGGTGGCTCAGTGTTGTAATGAGCCGAGATGGCAGAGGCATGGATCTTAATGGAGGAGAAGGACAGGCATCTGTGGAGTAGTTCTGCTAGGTAATACAGGATTAGAGGTAAGGAGGGCAGTGCTGTGCCCTCTCCTTTTGACTAAATCCAAGAACAATACTGTTTCCACTTATCAGCATAGGATTTCCTTGCACTGGGCCTTCTGGCTTCAAGGATGATGTCCACCACCTGTTTGCTTAAGGTTGCTGGTGGGGTATTCAAGGAATAAGCCAGGCTGCAAGATTTAGGGTTTGCAAATGAGGATGCAAGATATGTCCCTCTTGCTGAGAGAGCAGGTTTGGGGTCTGGTGTAGGTGCCAGGGCAGCACCATTGTCATGCTGCACAGGAGTGGGTACCAGTGCTGGCGTGGCCAGTCTGGGGCAATCAGAATTGCCCTGGGCCTGTCTTGTTTTATCTTGAGTAATACTCTTAAGAGAAGGGACAGAGGGGGAAAGGCATAGATTGATAGGTTTTCCCAATGAAAGGATAGGGCATCCACTTTCCAGGCCCTGCTGTGAGGATTCCTGGTGAAGAATTTGCTGAGCTGGTGGTTGCAGGGGGAGGCAAAGAGAGCCACCTCTGGGGTCCCCCATTTCTGAATCAGAAGGTTGAAGGTGTTGGGCTCCAGTTTCCACTCATGTGGGTCTAGGAGATTGCTGCTTAAGTTGTCTGCCAGTGAGTTTAGTTTGCCTGGCAGGAATTGAGCTTGTAGATAGACTTGGACGTCCAAGGCCGTGGTCCACAGGGCCATTGCTAACCTGCAGAGTGGGTAGGAATGGGTTCCCTCCTGCTTGTTGATGTACCACATAACTGTGGTGTTGTCTGTTTTTTATCAGCAGTTGTCCTGGAAGGAATAGGGATCTGAAAGCTGTCAAGGCATTTTGTACAGCTAGCATCTCTTTTTTATTGATGTGCAGATGAATTTGACTTGGGCTCCAGTGGCCCTGAATACATTTGCCAGCCATATGAGCTCCCCATGTATAGTCTGATGTGTCTGTGGTCAGGGTCTGGGTGGCATGGGGTACAGTAAATGTCATTCCCTTGTTGTGGTTGCATGCTTCTGCCCACCAAAGGAACTCTGTCCTTAGACAGGGTATGATATGAATGACTGTTTCCAGGTCCTGAGAATGTTGGCACCAAAGACTTTTTAAGTACCATTTAAGTTTCCTCATATGTAGTCTTGCATATGGATTTAGCGGTAAACATGAGGCCATGAACCCTAGGGCTTGCAGTATTTTTCTTACAGATAGCTCGGTTCTGGTGGCCATTTGTTTGAAGTATTCTGTCAGATAAACTTGTTTTTCTGAAGTGAGGAATGCCATCTGGGAAGTTGTGTCCAAGCTTGCTCCCAGGAATACAATCTTTTGACTGGGTACCAGTTGTGATTTCTTTTCGTTGATGGTGTACCCTAAGGAAGTGAGAAGTTTTTTTTACAAATCCCAGGTGCTGAAGTAGCAATTCCTGACTGTCCTCCTGAATCAGCCAGTCGTCCAAGTACAGGTAAATTAGGATATTTCTCTGCCTGCAGTATGCAATGGCTGGAGCCAGGCATTTTGTGAATACCCTGGACGCAGTAGATAAGCCAAAGGGAAGTGCAGGAAATTGATAATGCATAGATCCTGCCCTGAAACGTAGATACTTCCTGCATGACTGCAGATAGGCTTCTTTTGTGTCTAGGGTGACTAACCAGGCATCCTTGGCTAACATAGGAAAAAGCTGTTGCAGGGTAAGCATTTTGAACTTTGGTACCACCAGGAAGGTGTTTAGAATTGAAAGATCCAGGATTGGGCACCAAGAGCCCGCTTTCCTGGGTACCAGGAAGAGTCTGGAGTAGAATCCTTGACCCCTCTGTTCAACTGGAACAAGCTGAATAGCTCTGATATTGAGCAGGGAAAGTACTTGGTTTTGAACCTCTGCCCACTGGTTTGGAGGAAGGTCTTGAAACCCGCTTGGGGTTGGCAGAGAATGGAAATAAAATTTTTCCCCCGGGATACAATGTTGAAGACCCATCGGTCCTGGGTGATGGACATCCAGTTTTTTGCATGAAGTGTAACTTTTCCTCCTAGGGGCACAAGCAGTTGGACAGGGCTGGGAAGTGGATTGAAAAAGTAATTGTGAGCTTTTTCCGTAAGATGTTTGCTTACCACTCCCTGCTTTAGGGGTGGGGGCACTCCATTGCTTAGATCTCTGCATACCCTGAGACTGAAGTCTGGGTGGTCTGTTTCCCCTGGGTCTTGTTTGAGAAGGCCTGGAGGGGGATGTAAAGGACCAGTGTTTTGAAGGGCAATGCCTACTGAATCTATGGGGGTTGCACTTTTAAGAATTCTTTAACAGTCTGCATAGATTTAGCTTTTTCTTCCATCTTTTTAAAAACTTCGTCTGCTTTGGTGCCAAACAAAGAGTCCTTATTCAAAGGAGTGTCTAGTAATTTAGATTTGACATTATCTGACAAGGTCTGCTCCTTCATCCAAGCATGTCTTCTCAGAACAGAGCCAGTGATTGCTGCCCTGCAAGATGCTTCTATAGCATCAAAACCACACTGCAAAGTATGCTTACTGACTTGGTTTGCAGAGTGCATAAGTTCCTGCAATTCTTTATTTTCTGCACGGTCTGGAAAAGTTACCACTTTTTGTTTAATAAGTTCCATAATATGTTTCTGGTACTTCAGCATGTGAAACTGGCAATTCAAAGCCCTGATAGCAAGAGTTGCAGAGGTATATACCTTCTTACCCCATCTGCCCAAATCTCTGGACCCTGTCCGAAGGGGTGGGATTCTTGGCTGTAGTAGCTTTGATACCTTTAGGCCTCCAGGAAATGATCTCTGGGTCAGCAGTAGGATTCTTGAACAGAAACTTGTGAGTATCATGTACTCTGTAGTACCTGTCAGATTTCCTTGGGGCAGGAGGTAAAGTGTCAGGAGTAAGACGAAAACATCATCCACAACATCCAGGACAGGGGGTATAGCTTAAGGTCTGTGCTGAGGCAACTCCAAAAATTCTCTGAGTCACTTTTTGCACTTAGTGTTGGCATTCCCAAAGTATGTAAGGTTTCACCAAAAGAAAAATCCTCTGGAGGGGAGGCAGAGGGAATGGATTCCTCTGCATTTGAATCCTCACAGGCAGACAAGGACATGTCTTCATAATCAGAAATGTCAGAGTCATCGGACTCCTGGTCTGTAGAACCTGAAGGTGACTGGATTCTTTGTCTCTTTGCAGGGGAAGGCTGACTTCCCCTAATCAGTGCAATAAGGTCTTCAGCCTTTCTAAGCATTTGTTTTTGTGGCATCGGGGCCTGAGCATGTGCTTTATTCGTCGGTTTTCTAAGCGTAGTGCGTACTCTGGGCCTAAGAAACTCGGTAGTTTTGGTTAAAAATGAAGTCATCGGTTTAATTCAAACATCAGTAGAGCAAAGAACTGCCTTACAAGCTGGTGCCTGCACAGCGGCTCAGGACCCATCCAAGGTAGAGACATCCACAGGGTCCATAGTCAAAGAAGCAACTCACGCCATACCAGATTCCGAATGGGTCTCAGCAGAGGCCTGCGAATCCATTGAAGCCGGCATCAGGGGCTGCAAAGGCACCTCACTGAGTACTGACGGACTGGTGACTAGCTTAACGGAAGCATTGTCAGCAGTTTTTGACCTATGTGGTCTGTCTCTGTCTTTATCCTTATGTTTTTTTTCGGAAAATCAGTAGTCGGATGGTTTACCAAAGCCTTTTCAGAATACAGAGATGGAGAGTGAAAGAATTTAGAGACAAAAAGAGCCCGACGACAAATGGCTTGGGCGTTAAACAAGGCACAAAACTGACAGCGAGGGACGTCGTGGTCTGGGCCTAAACAGGTGACGCAGTAAGAGTGAAAATCTCTGTGAGGTATTTGCTTTCCACAGGCAAGACAATTGTTAACTTTTTTTTGACATCGGTTAGAGCAAGAAAAAAGCATCCCCAACGGGGTACTTAGCTTTAGAAGGCTTCAGGATTATTCAACGAAAACGAAAAACTTCAGGCCGAATGGCACTTGCGAACTGCTTCTGCTTCAGGCTCCTCCTCGGCAAGAAAGACTAATGTAATGGCATTGGCTGCCTGTTTTTATATCCCTGACAACCTGACGTCAGTCCAGGAGTGACAGCATCCGATGCAGAAATACTAAGTCTCTGGTATTCAGGCCGACTGAGAGCTACCTGCAAGGCAGATAACCCAAGTGTGATGACTGCAACAGTGAAACACGAACAACATCACTAGGTTGTCTTAATGTGTTGTCACTAATTACATTATCAGTGGGACCAAACATTTGCTTTAACAGCAATCCCCGACCAAATAAATGTAGGTCAAGCATAACCTCACTGAATTTCGAACCCACACTGGGAACAAAAGTTAGACCCTTGTTTAAAATCTGTAATTGCTCCTCACTTAACCTGACACAAGATAAAATATTAACATTAGATGTAGCATAAGTAATACAGTCACCATGAGAAGTCAGAATGACGTTTTCTGCCTCTTCACACTACTTTGCTGTGAACGGCCTCTTTTCTGTTCGTATTTCTTCCTGACCGTAACTGGGAGTTTTGGAAAAGATGAACCAGTAAGAGATTTAACTCCCAGGCCCTGTAGACTTATGGTATCAGTCAGAAATGCACTTGATGTACCCATTTCTCCTTGTAAAACAAAAGATGATGAAAACAAAGTTTTTGTCTAACTCCTAGGTCCTTAGAATCAGTAGTTTCAGTAACATTAGACAGACCTGCTGCTGCAGAACCCAACAGTTCTAGACTCCCATTGGGCAGATTCTGTGTAGTAGACACGCAATCCTGGTCCCTCCTACATCCAGATAACGTGATCTCCACTGCTGCCCCATCCCTCTATTCAGACATAGGATGCAAAGTTTGATTCTGACCTCTGGTTACTACCTAGGCTTGTACTAGTCTGCAGACTGATTGCCGAGTATTTTTCTCTGAATCTAAATACTGAAAGCTAAACTTTTCTGCAAGCTACTACTTCTCATTAGCTGCCTACATTTTGCTGAAAAACTAAACCCAAAATCCACTCCAGACTACTACATAGCTGATCAACTTCTCAGCCATTCATACAAAATTTCTTAACCACTCAACCTGTATATCCAGTGCGATTTTGGTAGCAGACCACCAACTTTATAAATCCCTACCATCATATATCATAAACAAACCCTGGATGACTGAATTTAATAGGAACAGCAGGGAACTCATCACTGACTGAATCTCCTATGCAGACCCCCTTTAGTATAATCTTAACATCACAGGTCAGTGGGATGAAATTTAGCATTTCCTTGTGACTAGACATGTTGCATCATCTCCCAGTGCCCAGGTTAAAGTACTGACACTATGAAGCAGCTACCATATTGGAATATACAGAAACTAAAGAAGACATTTTGTTGGCTTCAGCTAGAAATTTCCCAGTAATGCTTTCCATCATCTTACCTTAGTACTTGTCAGAAGTGCTATCAGTAACACCCAAAACTGCAGCCAAATGCAGACTCAACTGAGATGGAAGTCCATCAACTTGAAGGATGACAACACCATCAAACAAAGCAGGTTTAGGACAGCATAAATCAGTAAATGAACCTCCTGATACAGCAGCTAACTGCTGCTTACTGTGTTCATTGTCAGTTTCAACTCCTACACTTCCAGCTGGAAAACAACAGAATTTCTCCATTGTCCTCCAGGCCTAACATACCACAAATATGTAAATACCACCTTGACTGTCTCCTGAAAACTGGCCATAAGTCCCTCATTGCGATGAACGTACCTCATTTGGGATCTTAAAAAGTTCATGTTCCTTAAAGTTCCTTAATGTTCCACATTGAAAGACTCTGTCACACATTCAGTGTTAGGAATTTTTTTAAGTGAAATCCATGGTAAATAGAAATTAATCATATTAATTAATTAAAAGATCATCTTTATAAGCAAAACCAGCATATTTTAACCATCCTATGACTTTCCTAGTTGAAGTTGTTAGTAAGCCATTAGTATGTGTTCCACATTTTGCCCATTTGTTCCACATAATGGGGGCTAGTGTTCCTCATTTTGGAGATGGAAGATTGAGAGCTATGCCTTGACATAGAAAGAAAGAAAAAATGAAAAGCACCACAATTAGTTAAATATAAAGTCATCTTACACAAGAGCCCAACTCAACGACCTAAGACTACCATTAAATAAATAAAGTCCCTGACACATCAGTTTCGTGTTCCACCAAGCAGGTTGCTTTGCTTTCTTTACAATACAGTAATTTGGTGTATCCTCTGACAGAAAAAGTACAGCTATGTAAAATCATGCCATAACGTTTGACGTCCTTGCCTTCACTGCTGCAATATTCTTAACAGATGCGGATTCGCAGTGGAAGCTCGACATCCGGCCAGTCCACCAAATCCTACCATTGCTTTAAGGTACACAGAATATCACCCAATTGCTCCTTGCATAGCACAGGGCATAAAGGTGACGTTCAGGTGTGCCATCTACAGAACTGTTTGCCCCAGTCCAAGGAACCTAAGAGGTAACCTGTACATCCAAGAAGGCAAAGGGGATGGATGGAGGGAGAGAAAACTGCAGAAGTGAAGGCTAGGACATCTACCGTTATGGTAAGATTTTACACAACTGTACGATGTCCTTACATTCACTGCTGCAGTATTCTTAACAGATGGGAGAGTGCCAAAGCTGAAGAAGAAACTTGGGAGGAGGAAGGAGCAGAAGCCATCTAAAAAGCCATGAAGAACGGCACTATCAAAACCAAACCTAGCTCCAGAGATACCATCCAACTTGTAGTGGTTGGTAAAGGCATGCACAGAAGACCAGGTAGCTGTTTCAAGAATAGAATTAGTATCTAAGCCCTAGAAAAAAAGCACCAGAAAAAGCCACAGCTCTAACAGAATGAGTCTTAACTGAAGAAGGAAGGCTCTTGCCATGAAAAGTGTAACAAAAGGAAATAGCCTTAGAAATCCAAGAAGAAATAGTTTGCTTGGATACAGCTAATCCCAAAGATCTAGGATGAAAAGAAACAAACAATTGATCAGATTTTCTAATAGCCTTAATCTTATCCAAATAAACCCTGAGTTGCCTGTGCACATCTAAATTATGTAGCACCCTCTGTCAGACTGCAGAGAGGGGGAAAAAGAAGGCAGATTAATAGACTGACTAAGAGATAGCTCATTAACCACCTTAGGCATAAAAGAAGGATTAGTATGCAAGGGCACCCTGACTTCATGAAAGATCAAAAAAGGAGGACTAGACATATGGGCTTGCAACTCAGACACCCACCTGGCAGAAGTAAGAGCTAACAAGAGAACAGTCTTCCAAGAACAATGCTGCAAGGAAGCTGAAGCAGCAGGCTCAAAAGGAGCCTGAGTCAACTTAAGATCCCAGGGAAGAGGAAAAGGCTTCCTGGGACGTCTAATATTAAGGATGCCTTTAAAAAATTGTTTAACCTCAAATATAGAGGCTAAAGGAGAAGAAGAAGGCAGACAAGCAGAGATAGCTGCTAGGTGGGCCTTAATAGAAGAATAGGCCAAATAAGCATTGAGCAACTCACACAAATAAGAGAGAACCAAAGGAACATCCACAGTAAATGGGTCCAGGTTATGAGAGAGACACCAAACAGAAAACCTCTTCCAGTTGGACAAGAAGGATTTCCAAGTAGTAGGTTTCCAGCAGACCTCTCAACCACCCCGAATTACTCGGTTTTTACCGAGTTTTGGGGTCCCAGTAATGGGGTGCCACGATTCCCGAGTGGCACCCCTTCATTTCCGATTTTTTTCATCTGATTTTGAAACGTTTTAATTTTCGCGCTTTTGGGGCTGACGTCATCACGTGCGCAATGACGTCAGCTCCGTCAGCCTGTCGGAATTAAGGGACATGCGCGGGAGTTCATCGGTTTGAATACTGGTGCGCCGTTATGGATTAATTTAAGCTACTGGTGCGCCATTATGGATGGATGGATTTAAGCAATTTAATGGGTCCGGGCAGAACACAGCTACTGGGTCTGCCGTTTAATTTTGTTGCAGACTGCAGAGTGAGCCAGATGGGTCTGGGCAGAACAGAACTGCTTTCTTTAAGGTACCGTTACACGTGTGTGTTTGTGTGTGTGTGTGTGTTTGTGTGTTTGTGTGTGTGTGTGTTTGTGTGTTTGTGTGTGTGTGTGTTTGTGTGTGTGTGTGTGATAAAAGGGATTTAGGTCTTCAAAATGGATTCTTGTCAGGGAAAGATGAACTGTGCATTGGTGTCGTGAAATGTAGGCAACAGTAGAACATGCAGAGGAGGAGACCACACTGTAAAAGACACAACAACTAGTATGCATGTGTGTGTGAGACAGGTCAGCAGGAGAAATAAAAGAATGTGAGGTGTTGGGTGTGCGAGAATGATAAATGCAGCAATCCAAAGTAATTTTGTGTACTTTTAAGTTTTAAGTACAATATTGCAAACTGTTGACTTATGGAATGTAGATGCATCGTTTTCTTGCATATAAGGGAAGCTGTAGGATTTTGGAAAGTGTGCACAGGAGGCTCTGAAGATTGTGGAATAACCTTGCACAACAGTCACTCTTTTCTGCATTAGTTCTAACAAATTTGCACAGAGGGTAGTTGTGTGTGTGTTTTCTTTTGCTTGTTAATGTTGTGTCGCACATGGAGTTGAGTAAGTGGCAACATAGTAAGTAGTACAGAGGCATGTTTGATTATGCAGTGTTATATCCACAACACACATAATATCTGTTTAGAAGGGCTGGATGATGCATCATCAGACAAGCTTAAACTACTTGCTGATTTTTTCCTTGTTGGTTTTAATAAAACACATCCTAAATCATTTTCATCAGAACTCTTGATTTTGTAACCATTTCTTATGTATAATATTTGGATGTTAAGTACATTGGCTAGCCTTTTTTTCATGTGCTGTTGGGTTCTGGGTTATAGGTAGCATGGTTTATAAAATATCGGATAATTTAGCAATTAGGATAAATAGTTGTATACCACTATTCCTGCTTGACTAGGTTTTCGATCAGTAAATAAAGTTGTGATTTACCACTTCTTGGAATGCATGGTGAGGTATTTGAATGTTTTATAAAGCAAATAATAAGCTTGCCTTTAAACATGATATTTGCTGTTTTTATTTATTTTTTAAATGTTGCCTGCAGTCTAAAGGAGCTGATATGGTTAGCATTTTGGACTGAGAATAATGCAGTCTCTAAGAGTTTTTTTCTAGGTGCTGTACCACACTGTCAGAGTAGCCCTCCATTGTCTCTTGAATGATACTGCTATAATAAATGGGTTTTGCAACTTGAAAACTGAAATAGAGTCATATCATTAATACAAGGAATATAATTTCATAAAGTCAGGAAGGTCTATCAAAGAACACATGTATGTTTCTTGTTTTGTGTGCAAGGGGCCTATGATTTTTTGAAAACAGACCAAAGGTAATCTTTAGCCACCACCGGCCAGATGCATTTTCTTTGGAAGTGGTGTGGGTTTCAGTGCTGTTTCAATGAATGTGAGTTTCAAGGGGAGAGAAGTTTTAATGCCAAGTCTATTTTCATTTTGAGACAGTATTGCTTTGTTTAGCAGATATATTAGTGTTTGTGCATTGTGCTATAAAATGTAAAAATAAAATCCAAATAATCATTGTAGAAGTAAAGCAGCAGTATGCATGCACACATTCGTGTTTATGGTAAATAGGGCAAAATAGCCAAGTAATATGGGACATTGGAATGGCTGCAGGGGAACTCTGGTGCCATATTTTGGTTGTTTGTTCTTCAGTTTGTGTTTGAAAGTTGGTATCCCACAGTTCCATTGGAGTGGGTGTGGTTACATAATTATGTATGCAAATTTTATGTTAATCAGCGTACAGATTTGTACCTATTTTTCATGGGCCTTGTCCAGATTTTTGATGTTTCCAGGTTGAGAGGTATGGTTTCCAGGCGTCCTGTAGGACTTGCAGTACGTCTTCAAAAAAAAAGTATCTACGAGGAATCAGAATCCTGTCACACACAGTGTCAGTTGAAGCATGGACAGGTGGGGATGGACGAGAGATCACTTGTTCTGTGTGAGTAGGTCCACTCTGTGAGGTAACTTGTGACGAATGCCCCTGGCTACGTGCAGAAGTAGAGGAAACCAGTGCTGTCGTGGCCAAAAGGGAATCACCAAAAAATTTTGGGAGCATCCTGTTGAATCTTAAAGATGAATTCTGGAACAAGAGGAAGGGAAGGGTAATGCATAAAGAAACATGCCCTTGTAAGAAAATGAGAGGGAATCCACCTTCCACACCAGAGGACCTGGGACTGGTGCAAAACAGAAGAAGTTGTCTATTCAGAGGGGAGGCAAAAAGATCCATCTGAGGAGTACCTCACTGGTGGATAATGTCCATAAACACATCCCTGTGAAGCATCCATTCATGGGACTGAGTTAAGGACCTCCTCAGAGTGCCTGCCACAATGTTCTGACAAGAAGGGATCTAAACTGCCTGAAGAGTCACTTGATACTTGACAGCAAGATCCCATACCACAAGTGCCAAATGACAAAGAAGGTAAGATCTTGTTACTCCCTGTTTGTTGATATACCACATCACTGTGGTATTGTCTGTGAACACCTTGACAGGCCCTGGAGAGAAAAGAGGAAGAAAGGCCTGAAGAGCCAGCAGAAAAGCTCTCATCTCTTTGACACTGATGTGCTCCTTCTGCTAATGAGGCAACCACACCCCCTGTAACTTTAGCAAGCCTTATGTCACCCCCCCCCCATCCCATGTCTGAGGCATCTGTGAATAATTCCTGAGAGGTAAGGCAGGATGAAAATGGATCCCTGGATTCAGAGACAACTGCTGAATCTACCAGTGAAGTTACTGTCTGAGACAAGGAAGAAGAGGCACTACAAAGTCTAGAGGATGTGTATGTTGATGCCATACTGACTTCAGAAACCACTAAAACTTTATTTTATGAAGTCTGGCAAGAAGAAGCATTGGAATGGTGGATGCCATGAAACCCAGAGCTCTCAGAAACTCCCTGGAGGTAATGGAAGCCAGAGGAAGAAGAGTGATAGAAAGAAATGAGAGTTAAGGCCTTTAGAGGAGGCAGGGATGCAAGCATTGAAGAACCTCTAGGAAAAAGGGAAGTTGTTCCCAAGAAGGCTGAGGAATGCCCAGGAAAAGGAGGATGGAATTTTCACATCATGAATTACACCTGAAGAATGACACACAGAACCCAAGAATCCTCAGTGATCTATAGCCAAATAGGAAGAGGAATGTTGGTGGGAAGAGACAGACAGTCATATACCACTCAGTTTGTCAGGAACTAAAGGCTTCAGAATCCCTGAAAACTGAGTAGCCTTAGCAGGAGGAGCCTGTTTGCCACTCTTTTTACCTTCAGTTGAAGGACGAGATTGATTATGAACAAAGGCTGGCTTGATGGGGTAGTTTCCCTGAAATTTAGGCACAGGAGAAACACACACATGTTTAAGCTCCTGTATGGCCTTACCCCTATCCTGAAAGGACTTAAACAAACCAGCATCAGTTCCCCAAACAAAAGTTTAGGATCTAGAGTAGCATCCATCAACTTAGCCTTAATGTTATCAGGTAGAGGTTGAAGCCTAAGCCAAGAATTCCTTTTCATCATTGAACCAAAAACAGCAGCCCAAGAAGAGGTATCTGCTGCATCATAACTACATTTGATAGAATGACGAACAACTTGAGAGGAAGTCCCTAGCAAGGAAAGAACAGATGTTTTACCCTCAGAGTTTGGAAAATCTGAAAGAAGTTGACAGGCCTGAGACAACAGCCGACACATACATATACATATTGGTCTTATAATCAATAGCCCTAAAACCTAGGGTAACAGAAGTGTAAACCTTCTTACCCAGCCTTTCTGTGGTTCTGCTATCCTTGTCAGAAAGCAATAACTTTGGCAAAGGAAGTAATTGAGATGGCTTATCAGAGGCTACATACACCACAGAGGGGTCAACAGCAGGACATTTATGCAAAAAAAAACAATCTTCAGGTACCCTATAAAACCTATCGGGCTTCTTGGGAGCAGGGGCAGAGAATCAGACACATGAGAGGCATTGTAAAACAGATCCAGCAAATCAGCCAAACCAGGAGGAATAGCAGCAGGTTTAGGAGATTCTAACTGCAGCAACTCATAGTACCTCTTTTGGATCTCAGAGACCTGAGCACAATCCCACTTAAAAAATTCCATCATCCTAGAGATTGTGTCCTCAAAGGAAATTTACTCAAAAGGAACATCTGGACTAATGGATTCTAGTTCCTCTGACCCATAGTCTAAAGGGTAAGGAATTTGAGTAGAATAAGTCAGGGACTCATCATCAGAATCCAACTCTTCCTCAAAAAAATCCTGTTCTCTAGGCCTTCTGAGGGGAATAGAGGACCAAGGAGGAGCAGGAACTGAAACCCCCTGTGAAGGCTTTAACGACATTAAAATAGTATATAGCCCCTGAGTAAAGGCCTGCAACTCACTGTCTGGATACCTAGGAGCAGAAGAGATATGTTTAGCTTTTTGTTTCTTTTTTAAGGGAATATACCCCCTATAAAACTGAAAAGGCTCAGACTCAGGATGGCAATCGAGAACCATAGCTGCAACTTCTTCCCCAACTAAAATTTGAGGAACTTCCATTGGCCCCTCGGTAAAAGATAACAGTGGTTCCCCCTGAACATCCAACATGGATGCCTGCAAAGCCTCTTCGGACATGCTGCCATACAGATCCTCACTGGCCTCCAACCCAGTCATGGCAGAAAAAACTGACAACTCAGCCAGGCGAGCCTCTGGGTTCATAACAACTCCAGAGAAACACCAGGTAGAAGAAGGACAGTGGAAGATTCCGGTCATACCTTTTTCACCTTCTTCCCTAATGCCTGACCCTCGAATCAGGTGATTCCTTCCATTCTATCTTTAGCGAGAAGCTTAAGAAGCTATTTCTCAAAATACAAGGAAAGGAAAGAAAGCCTATTGCGAAGGGTTTTTGGGATGAACACCTGACAAACCAAACAAGATGTATGGTCGTAAGAAGCTCCAAGGCAAAAAATACATTTATCATGGCGGTCTTTATGGGTAATCTGTCTCTCTCACTGGCATTTACCCTTCCTTTATGACATTAACCCCAAAGAGCACAAAAAAGGCAAGAAAAAAACATAAAACCCAATGTGGCACTTATCTGCAACTTGCTAGGATTCAGCAAACAAGAGTAGGCATTATCCATAGCACGAAAATGCATGCAGCTGGTGAAAGATGGACGTAAGTAAACAGGCTGATGGTAAAAACAAACGTCTGGACTGTTGGCAAAGAAGTTACATATGTGGTAGGCCTGAACATCACCTTTATGCCCTATACTATGCAAGAGTGTTTGGGTGATGTTTGCCATACCTTAAAGCAATGGTAGGCTTTGGTAGACTTGCCGGACATCGGGCTTTCACAGTAGGGAATCCCCATTTGTTAAGAATACTGCAGCAGTGAATGTAAGGACATCTACATTGACAAGTGCTACATCAAGATACACAGAAAACCCTGCACTAAGATTACCAACAGAGGGAATTTCAAAAATCACTTAAGCTTTCCTAAGAAACATGGATACCAGTAGAAAATGATTCTACTAGACTGGTAAAGGGAAAATGAAATGTTTGACACTCTGGGAGAGCAGTGGGGTACAGGGTATCTTATATTACCAAAAGGTAACAATAACAACTATCAGTCCCTGTTAAAACCCAGTTCATAATAGCTTAGTAACTATACTTAAACTCCTTAATAGTATACTACTTTCACCCCATGACAATTTTACTATTACATATAGACTACCCTATCTGCAGTAGTTTCAGTATCACTTTATTCTAGGGCACATAATATTTACTTTTTTATTTACTGCTAACTGGGTATGCATATTACGCACATGTACTTTTCTTCAAGGGTAAAATCTAGTGAAGTGATTTATTTAGTCACCCAAAAGGTAAATGGGGGATGAATTAATCAAACTCAGGAGTACAGCATGAAGATCATTAGTTACTTATAGTTTTAATAATACTCTGCAATAAACTGTCAGATAATATAATATACAATGTCCCAGGTCATTAAAACAGTTAATTTTGCTGTCATTTTTACAACTTCTACAGCTATGTCTGAAACCTCAAAGACAGCACACATCAGTGTACCAAACTGGTGGTTATTGATGCCACCTTCACTGAGTAGAGTTTTGTTTGTCTTTTCGGCTTTTCCCGGTTAGGGTTCGCCACAGCGGAACTCCGGTCCGCTAATGATTGGCAGTAGATTTTTGAGTTGCCAGTCCGATGGCCAACCTTCAGCGAAGGCATGCCCATTCACGCATGTCTTTCGGAGGCCACTCGACCACGGGGAGGACATACAGACTCCACATAGAAGGCACTTCAGCCGAGAATCTAACAGGAGAACCTCTTGCTGTGAGGCAAGAATGCTACCGCTGTACCAGCGTGGCTTACCTTCACTAAATAGTGAAATCTCTGGATGACAAATTCAGCTCAAACTTCACTTGCAACTCTCCCCTGCCTCTCCTTATGAAATACCTATTATCATAATCCCCCCAAACTATTAACAGGGAGCAGGTCCTGGTGGTGCTTGCTAAGGCCAAAAAGACAGCCTCAATGGGTCCCAATAATATCCTAATATAACTCCTAAATAGCTTGAAACATGACCTAACAGTACCACTTGAGTCACTTTTCAACTACAGCCTCAAAACAGGCTTTGTACCATAAGAATGGAAAACTGCAACAGTTATCCCACTTCACAAGAGTAGGCCATCAACTGACTCCAGAAACTACAGACCTAACAGTCTGATTAGTCTAATATGCAAAGCCATGGAATGAATTATCATGGAAATGATCAAAAAAGACATAGGCAACTTTCATCCAATAAATCCAACTCAGTTTGGCTTTGCCAAGGGAAGATCATGCCTTCTAAACATGACCTTGGTGAGGACACTAAGGCAAAGGATGAGGGAAAACAGTGCATACTGCCTGTCTGGACCTGGCTAAGGCATTCGTTACAACACTCCACTCGGGTATAGTTGACAAACTCACCAAGCTGGACAAAAAACACTACATAACTTGCTGGATTGCCAGCTAGCTCACAGAAAGGACCCATGAGGTCAAGATTGGTGAATCCACTAAGAAACCAATCACCACTGGGTTACCTCAGGCTTCCATGCTATGACCACTCCTACATGGCATCTACTTCTCAGAGATAAATTTTAATGGCAAGGGCCTTTGGTTAACTAAGTTCAGAGATGACTGTAAATTGCAAGCTATCACAGATTATTCCCCCATGACACAAACATCTTACAAGAGTGTCAAACGCAGACAAATCATCATCATTAACCCCCTTTTTACCATTTTTTTCTACATGGGGTCAGGGTGTCATGTCACCATCTCTCTCTCTCTCTCTCTCTCTCTCTCTCTCTCTCTCTGTTCAGTGCCACTCTCTTACGTTCTTCAACACACATGCCTGATGGTTACATGTATTCTCTCGCACAATCCAGCCACCTATTTTCTGGATGCTCTCATTTCCTTTTGCTTTCTTTCTGTCTGTCCCAAATCTTCTTCAACAGATTGTTTTCTGTTTTTTTGTACGTGCCCAAACCACCATAATCTGTTTTCTTTTACCTTTTCTGCAACTGGAGCTACTTTGGCTTCTACTCATATGTCCTCATTTCGTCGTTTGTCCCACAGTGTGCATCCTACAACACAGACAAGTGACCAGTGCTAAAATCATGGATTGAAAAATCAATGTCAAGAAATGTATTATAGTGCCTTCTGGGAAAGCTGCCATCTAGGCAAATTACTCCATTGATAAGACACCCCTGAGAGTTGACCCAGTAGTCAGGCATCTGAAAGCATATGTAGACAGTAACCTGGCCCTTGACCAACATTATGGCCAAAACAGTAAGAAAATCATTCTATCCCACCCAATTTATAAGTAACAGCATGGCATTCAGGTCAAAGGAAGTCATACTGCCACTTTATTCAGCCCTTATCAGACTCATCTTTGAATATAATGACCCCTTCAGCATGTACCTGACCAGACATATCCAACAGCTGGGATACCCACAGATGTTCCTTACCAGGAGAATCCAGGGTACAAACACGTCATCATAAATAGATCATGTTAAAGCCCCATCTCTATACTCTATCTTCTACAGGTTACTGACATACAAGGCATTGTCGGATCCAGCTCTGATGGACTTCTGCACATCTGCAAAATGAACAGCAGCAGAAACACTAGATCCAAGGATATAAATTTTGCTTGTGACATAAAAAACATAAGTGTACCATAGGATCCCCATGCTCTGGAACAGGCTTCTCATCCATGTGAAGCAGAGTCCATCCCTAACCATATTTAAGTGTAACCTTGACCACAGACAGAGGCAGAAACTATTGCCAAAAACTAACATACCCTCTCCTATTAAAAAACATAATATATAGGGACATAATTGGGTTGCATTACATTGCTAGGCTTATAAAGGCCCTGGTGGTCATTAGCATAGTATATATCCATGAACCTATGAACAGTGACATCCACGAGACAAACAAATTATTGTCCCTCAGAATTTATTGGTTCTGTGTTCAAACATCTGCTGACAACAGGCTGGCACCATAAGATGCTGTTGTGTAAACTGCCCTAGTATTTAAAACTGAGGACTGTGATATCATCCTCCCAAGTCAAAATCAGTTTAAGCCATAAATACATTTCCTTACATCAAACTATAATGAAAATTAAAGATAACCATAAACCTATATGGGATAATGAATAAAAAAATAGATTACATGTATCTGACAATCAACTTTAAAAACATTTTATTAGATACTTGCAAAATGGCAGATCGGACGATAAATTATAAAATGCACTGGAGGTTGATGACTGATCTGCTGTCATGACAAGTGAGCAAAGCTATAATCTGAACACACACACACACACACACACACACACACACACACACACACACACACACACACAGTTGGTCACTGTCTCTTGAAACGTTCCTGATGAAGTCATTTGACTGCACACACACACAAACACACAATCGGTCACTGTCTCTTGAAATGTTCCTGATGAAGTCATTTGACTACAACATCATCTGGGAGGGAGAAGAAAGTACAGTTGTGTGCACTTACCATAAATGTAGATGTTCGAGTGTATTCACTGTTGCAGTCATCACACTTGGGTTATCTGCCTGCAGGTAGCCCTCAGCCGGCTCAAATACCAGAGACTTAGTATTTCTGGGTTGGATACTGTCACTCCAGGACTGAAGTCAGGTTATCAGGGGTATAAAAACAGGCAACTGACACCATTACATCAGTTTTTCTTGCCCCAAATGTCGAGACCCCCAAATAGGAAGCTAGGTTATGGTGGGGAAAACACCACCAGTAAAAAGTAAATACCAATACCAATACCCCAGAAGGGGTTCATAACAGCATAGATAGGAGAGACAGAGGGAGAGAGAGAGAGAGAGAGAGACAGAAAACCAGGGGGCTGGAGGGAGGGAAACCAGGACTGCAACAGTGAATACACTCGAACATCTACATTTATGGTAAGTGTACACAACTGTACTATGTTCTTCGTGTTTCACTGTTGCAGTCATCACACTTGGGTAGATTCCCAAAGCTGAAGAAAGGTGGAGGCAGTCAAGAAGAGTTAGGGCTGGCTAGTATGCCTTGCAAGACTGCTGTAGTAAATCCTGCCCTGGATTTGGAAAAGATAGCCAGGTGGTAATACTTGGTGAAGGTGTGTACAGAACTCCAGGTAGCAGCCTCCAGGATGTCCCTGGTAGGGACTCCCCTGAGAAATGCTGTAGAGGTAGATGTTGCCCTAGTGGAATGTGTTCTGACCCCCTGAGGGGTTGGTTTCCCATGATGCTTGTAGCAGAAATGGATGCAGTGTGCTATCCATTTGGAAATAGTTTGTTTTGAAATGGCCTTGCCCTCTGCCCTTATTGTTGGAAAATAATGAAGGGTTCCACAGCAATCAGTGCTTGTAGCTCAGACACTCTTCTAGCTGAAGTGATGACTAGAAGCAAGGCTGTTTTCCAAGAGAGGAATTTTAACTCTGCAGATGCAGCAGGTTCAAAGGGGGGAAGCGTGAGCTTTTCCAGTACAAAGTTAAAGTCCCAAGCAGGGGTGGGTGCTCTCCTTGGTGACCTTAAGTTGTTTGCCCCTCTCAGGAACTGCTTGATAAGAGGGTGCAAGAAGACAGGTGGCTCAGTGTTGTAATGAGCAGAAATGGCTGAGGCATGTATCTTAATGGAAGAGAAGGACAGGCCTTTGTGGAGTAGATCTGCTAAGCAATCCAGGATAAGAGGCAGAGAGGGCAGTGTTGTGTTCTCTCATTTAGATTGAATCCATGAGCAGAACCTTTTCCACTTATCAGCATAGGATTTTCTTGTACTGGGTCTTCTGGCTTCAAGAATGATGTCCAGCACCTGTTTGCTTAAGGTCGCTGGGGAAGAATTCAAGGAATAAGCCAGGCTGCAAGATTTAGGGTTTGCAGTTGTGAATGTAGAATCTGTCCCTCCTGCTGAGAGAGGAGGGTTGGATTCTGATGTAGGTGCCACGGTGGCACTGATGTCAGGCTGTGCAGGAGTGGGTACCAGTGCTGGCGTGGCCAGTCTGGGACAATCAGAATTGTGCTTGGTCTATCCTGTTTTATCTTGAGCAATATTCTTGAAAGAAGGGGCAGAGGGGGAAAGGCATAGATTGAGAGATTTACCCACTGAAAAGATAGGACATCCACTTTCCAGGCCCTGCTGTGAGGATTTCTGGTGCAGAATTTGCTGAGCTGGTGGTTGCAGGAGGAGGCAAAGAGATCCACCTCTGGGGTCCCCCATTTCTGGATCAGAAGGTTGAAGGTGCTGTGCTCCAATTGCCACTCATGTGGGTCTAGGAAATTTCTGCTTATGTCGTCTGCCAGTAAGTTTTGTTTGCCTGGCAGGAATTGAGTTTGCAGATGGACTTGAATGTCCAAGGCCATGTTCCACAGGACCATGGCTAGGCCACAGAGTGGGTAGGAATGGGTTCCCCCTTGCTTGCTGATGTACCACATAACTGTGGTGTTTTCTGTTTTTATTAGCAGTTGTCCTGGAAAGATTAGGGATCTGAAAGCTGTCATGGCATTCTGTACAGCTAGCATCTCTTTTTGGTTGATGTGCAGATGAATATGACTTGGGCTCCAGTGGCCCTGAATACATATTCTGTCCATGTGTGACCCCCAGGCATAGTCTGATGCATCTGTAGTTGGGATCTGGGCTGCTTGGGGTTGAGTAAATGGCAGTCCCTTGTTGTGGTTGCATGCTTCTGCCCATGAGAGGAACTCTGTCCTTAGACAGGGTATGATAGGAATGACTGTTTCCAGGTCCTGAGAATGTTGGCACCAAAGACTTTTTAAGTACCATTGGAGTTTCCTCATATGCAGTCTTGCATATGGAATCAGCAGTATACATGAGGCCATGAACCCTAGGGCTTACAGTATTTTTCTTGCAGATAGCTCGGTTCTGGTGGCCATTTGTTTGAAGTAGTCTGTAAGATAGACTTGTTTTTCTGAGGTGACGAATGCCATCTTGGAAATTGTGTCCAAGCTTGCTCCCAGGAATACAATCATTTGACTGGGTACCAGTTTTGATTTCTTTTCGTTGATGGTGTACCCCAAGGAAGTGAGAAGGTAAATGTCAGGTGCTGCAGGAGCAATTCCTGATTGTCCGCCTGAATCAGGCAGTCGTCCAAGTATGGGTAAATTTGGATATTTCTCTGCCTGCAGTATGCAATGGCTGGAGCCAGACATTTTGTGAATACTCTGGGTGAAGTAGATAAGCCAAAGGGAAATGCAGAGAACTGATAATGCATAGACCCTGCCCTGAAATGTTGATACGTCCTGCATGGTTCCCTTATGGGGATATGCAGATAGGCTTCTTTTAAGTCTAGGGTGACTAACCAGGCATCCTTGGCTAGCATAGGAAGAAGCTGTTGCAGGGTAAGCATTTTGAATTTTGGTACCACCAGGAAGGTGTTGAGAATGGAAGGATCCAGGATTGGGTGGCAAGAGCCCTTTTTCCTGGGTACCAGGAAGAGTCTGGAGTAGAATATTTGACCCCTCTTTTCTACTGGAACTGGCTGAATAGCTCTGATATTGAGCAGGGAAAGTACTTGGTTTTGAGCCTCTGCCCACTGGTTTGGAGGAAGGTCTGGAAACCCGCTTGGGGTTGTCAGTGAATGGATACAATGTTAAGGACCCACCGGTCCTGAGTGATGGACATCCAGTTTTTTGCATGAAGGGCAAGTTTTCCTCCTAAGAGCACAAGCAATTGGGGAGGGCTGGGGAGTGGAGTAAAGAAGTCATTGTGAGCTTTTTCCTTAAGGCGGTGGCTTACCACACCCTGCTTTAGGGGTGGGAGCACTCCATTGCTTAGATCTCTGCATACCCTGAGACTAAAGTCTGGGTGGTCTGCTTCCCCTGGGTCTGGTTTCAGAAGGCCTGGAGGGGGCTGGATAGGACCAGTGTTTGGAAGGGCAATGCCTCCTGAATCTAGGGGGTTGCACTTGTAAGAATTCTTTAGCAGTCTGCATAGACTTAGCTTTTTCTTCCATCTTTTTAAGAACCTCTTCTGCTTTGATGCCAAACAAACAATCCTTATTCAAAGGAGCATCTAGTAACTTTGATTTGACATGGTCTGGCAAGGTCTGCTCCTTCAGCCAAGCATGTCTTCTCAGTACAGAGCCAGTGACAGCTGCCCCGCAAGATGCTTCTAGGGCATCAAAGCCACACGGCAAAGTATGCTTGCTGACTTGGCTTGCAGAGTGCATAAGCTCCTGCAATACTTTATTTTCTGCACAGTCTGAAAAGGTTGCCACTTTTTGTTTAATAAGTTCCATAATATGTTGCTGGTACTTCAGCATGTGAAACTGACAATAAAATGTCCTAACAGCAAGAGTTGCAGATGTATATACCTTCTTACCCCATCTGTCCAAAGCTATGGAATCCCTGTCTGAAGGGGTGGGATTCTTGGCTGTAGTAGCCTTGATACCTTTAGGCCCCTGGGAAATCATCTCTGGATCAGCAGTAGGATTCTTAAAAAGAAATTTGTGAGTGTCAGGTACTCTGTAGTACCTGTCTGGTTTCCTAGGGGCAGGAGGTAAAGTGTCAGGAGTAAGACTGGATTCCATATAAAACATCATCCACAACATCCAGGGCAATAGGTATTGCTAAGGGCCTGTGTTGAGGCAGCTCTATAAATTCTCTGAGTCTCTTTTTGGACTGAGGATAGTCTTGGCATTCCCAGTGGGAATGCTCTCATAAGGTATGCAAGGTTTCACCAAAAGAAAAATCCTCTGGAGGGGAGCCAGAGAGAATGGACTCATCTGCATCTGAATCCTCATAAGCAGATAAGGGCATGTCTTCATTATCAGAAATTTCAGTGTCATTGGACTCCTGGTCTGTAGAAGCTGAAGGGGACTGAACCCTTTGTCTCTTAGCAGGGAAAAGCTGACTTCCCCTAATCAGCGTAATAAGGTCTTCAGCCATTCTAAGCATTTGTTTTTGTGGCATGGGAGCAGGTGCATGTGCTTTGGTTGTCAATTTTCTAGGCGTAGTGCATACTCTGGGCCTAAGAAACTCGGCAGTTTTGGTTAAAAAAGAAGTCGTCAGTTTGAGTCAAACATTGGTTGAGCAAATAACTGCCTCAGAAGCCGGTGCCTGCTCAGCGGCTGTGGACCCATCCAAGGTATTGACATTTGCAGGTTCCATAGTCAATGAAGAGTCTCGTTGCATACCGGACTCCGAATGGGTCTCAGTAGAGGCCTGCGAATCCACTGAAGCGGGCATCAGGGACTGCGAAAGCGCCTCACTGAGTACCGGCAGACTGGTGACTAGCTTAACGGAAGCGTCATCAGCAGTTTTGGACTTTATGCGGTCTGTCTCTGTCTTTATCTTTACGTTTTTTTGGAATATTGGTAATCGGATGGCTTACCGAAACCATTTCAGAATATGGAGATCAAGAGCGAAAGAATTTAGTGACAAAGAGAGCCTGACGATGAATGGTTCGGACGTTAAATAAGGCACAAAACCAACAGCGTGGGACATCGTGGTCTGGGCCTAAACAGGTGACGCAGTAAGAATGAAAATCTCTATAAAGTATGTGCTTACTACAGGCAAGACAATTGTTAACTTTTTTGACATCAGTTAGAGCAAGAAAAAAGGATCCCTAAAGGGGTACTTAGCTTTAGAAGACTTCAGGATTATTAAATTCGTAAACGAAAATTCAGATAGCGGCCGACCGGCACTTGCAAACTACTTCTGCTTCGGGCTCCTCGGCAAGAAAGACTGATGTAATGGCATCGGCTGCCTGTTTTTATACCCCTGATGACCTGACGTCAGTCCTAGAGCGGCAGCATCTGACGCAGAAATACTAAGTCTCTGGTATTCGGGCCAACTGAGGGCTACCTGCAGGCAGATAACCCAAGTGTGATGACTGCAACAGTGAAACACGAAGAACATCAATCTTTATATTCAGGTCATACCACAAAGAATGTGAAGAATGCATGTTTCTTCACAGCTAGGCTATTCTTTGTCCTACAGGGAACTACATAACATCAGGCATAATGTACCTTTCCACCTTTGTGTTCTTCAAGCCCAAATCAATCGGTCACAAGTAGGAAGTTTCCAAAACTAAGGCTTATGAAGAAAACCTAATCATTCACCTAAAGAAAGAGAGAACAATACAACCTCCAGACGTAGACCACAAATAAATCTTACAATAGACAGCAGCACTAGTAGGATTCCATTAATTCTTATACACACACTGTTTATTTTCAAAACAGGCCACACAAGAAAACTGTCGGCCTTTGATGTGGATTTAGGCTTTATGTCAAGAAACAACAGGCTATCTCCGTTTATACCTTCCCACTCAGGCTCGCTGTCTCCTTTAGACATCTGGGACATACTTATTCTTCCACATTCCTCCTATTATATTCTAAGCAAGTTTTAACTTCCAACCCACAGGAATGCATTGAAAAGCCACGGGCATGAAATGGCAGTGAATAGAAGACAGACAATATGTATAAAAGAGAAACAGAAGCATTACTTTCCTAATGACCTCTCATCACAGACGTCCACAAAAAAAATTCCTCTCAAATATGACCATAACTAACAATGAACACACTCACACAGCATACCCAATTATAGGAAAGGTAGTGCAGTATTAGGGTTACAGCTCTAATTCAAGTTCTATAACATGTCAAGTTCATATTCCATTGTGGCTTAATAGTTGCTGTCTGACCTTGAAGTATCCTGATAATCTTGCTTTGCTCAACCACACAAACATCATTATAGCCAAAATGACAGCAAGTTCCCACTGCTCAGCTAGGTTATCCTGAAGAGGTGTTTATAATTCAGTGCTCTTAGTCCCTCTCTGAAGTACATTTTCTAATGATAACATCCACTGATCCATTTCCAGTAACTGCACTTTCAGTTCAGACTCATGGTGAGCCAGAACATAACCCAGTAAGCAACTGGTACACAGATTTAACTATATAGTCTGTAAATTTATCTTATTCCATGCAGTGCATTGTGACTACAACATCTCTCTTGCTATTTTATACTAGAATTTCTTATCATGAGTTTAATTATTATTTTAAGCTTGGAAAATGTGTGTAGAACTATCCAATACCTGTAATATTTAATTTCCACCCTGGGAATGCAATGTGAGATTTATTATCTTTACAAGCTGTGGGCATTAGGAAACTAAGTTATCAGCAAAAAGGTTGCTGATCAGTAAGCATACATTTTACCACATCATATCCCACCTTCTCTTATTTATAACCAGCTTGTATACACAGAGAAATCGATGTTTATTTTAGCCTCATGCAATTCCAATTCATTCTCTCTACTACTTTTTGTGTTACAAAACAGGAATATCTTCAAATTCCTTCAAACATAATCAATCAAGCTAATTGTTTCCCTGCAAGACAAGAGTTTTCTCACTTATTTTATTCCTAGTTCAGCTGACAACCCTACAGCCCTCAATAGGCTCATTCAATTCTCTCATAGCAATAGCTGGGTGTGAAGGTGGGCCATCACTGTGTTGGGAGTGAGCTCTATCATCCATCCTCAACCCCTTTTTTCCCATTTTTGCACATGGGGTAGGGGTGTCACTTTAATAGTGATAATCATCTTGAGCCAAGGTTTACACCGCTGGGTGACAAGCCCTGGCTCGGTAGTTCATCTGTACCACTCACTCGCACACACACTCGCACCTATGGCCAACTTAGAGTGTCCAATCCACCTACTGCATGTCTTTGGAATGTGGGAGGAAACCGGACCATGTGGAGAAAACTCATATGACCGTAGGGCAGACATGCAGACTCTGCACAAAAGGCACTCCATCCAAGAATCGAACCGGAGAAACTCTTGCTGTGAGGTGCCACCTATACTCCTACTCAGTAAGCCACACCAGGCCATGCAGACGATTGTCTCTGCTATCCATATTCAAACTTATATGCAACATAAAAATGCTGCAGAGGCTGTAACATAGCACTAAACCTTGAAATGCTCTGCTCATTTTTGCCAGTTTTCTAACTAGCTCTCCTCTAAATGTCACTGCCTGCTTCTATGCAGAATTTACATTTTAATATTAGCCTCACCTTTTGGGACTTTCCCCAGTGGCATGTTTTCCCACAACAGTTTACTATGAGACTTAGAGATGAATTTATAAACACCCTGCCTGTTGTGTACCAGTTACAGTGATGAAAACACCTCAGCCACATGTGCAACATCCTTTCAATTCATAGACATAACATTTGTTGAATTTCCTTACTCCATACTCTGTGTCCTGCAAAATGAACTGAATGATATTGTATATCAGAAGAGTGTGCCATTCAATTCTGCCTATGGCACTCTAAGGGGGGGGGGGGTGTACAAAGAAATTCCACCATTGTAAGTGCATACATTCTTACTAGATGTTGCCCCACAAGTTAATACACAAACACTTTTCTGCTTGCCACTTACAAAATGTAACTATCAAAATTCTAAAGATACTGAGTGTAATTCAATTAGACATATTATATTTAAATCAATATATTTATTTATTTTTTATGTATTAACTGTGTAAATGAACTGGTCCTTCTCAGACCTTTTTCTGTAGTTACTTGAGCCACAGAGGTTTAATATAACATATATACAGACAACTTAGTATTGCAAATCTAACAGCATGTTTTTGCAAGGTGGAAGGAAAAATAAATACTTAAATCAATGCAGACATGGGAAGAAAATGCAAAACTTCCAAAAGGCAGCAACCTGAGGTCAGAACTGAACCCTGTAGCTGAAAAGCTGTAAAGCCAATATCTTACCAGAGACCCACCTTATCACCATCCTTCTAAATAATACTGCAGGGAGTTACTCATGACTACAATGAGAGATACAAAAATGCAACTATACGCAATTAGAAATGGTAATTAAAAAGTACAGTGAATATGTCTGGTTACATTAATTTCTACTTAATCAAACTGCATGGATGTGAGAACACACAAAGATAATGGAATGCAGACGTGATGTAGGTCTTTTTATTGGACTAACATAGGTTTTGCAGCTACTTGAACTTTTGAGTTAGCACGAACTCTTCATCAGAAGTTATTCTAACCCTTTTCCCTGTGAACAATTCCCTTGAGCCCCTGGCTTAGTGGAACCTGTATGTTCCCACCATATCTACATATGTTTCCTTCCAAATGCATGCTGTTTAGTTTGCTATTCTAATGTGTCACTACAGCTCAGGTTGGACCCGAAAAGCTTCAAGAAAAAAAATCAGTTTATGTATCCATTTAACACATTATTAAGTTTAAAAATATTGCTTTACATACTAGATGGCACGGTTATATACATATATATAAATGTCTCATGAAACATTGAAAGCTCAAAAGAGTGAATGTAAAAAGAGCAATCATTTTAGAGCAAACCTAAAATGACTGAAAACAAGCATTTTTTTATGCAGGGGGCAAGCACCCTCAACCTCCACATCTCCTACTGATTATATATAAATTATATATACTGCACAATAGCTGGGCAAGGGCAAATTCACTTACCCCGCTGCAATGCACTCTCTCACAAAAAGCAGCCAGCTAAAATTCTAGTATGAAGTGTTTGCTCATATGAGTATTTGCTTTTTGACAGTAGTCAAGTGTTTGCTCTTCCAAACTGTAACCGTACACATATCTGTATGCATGTATGTATGTATATATTTATATAAAGCTCAAAATCAGACCATTTCTGTGTCGAACAACATTCTGTCAGTGAAATTACATACAGAGACAGTTTCACTGAAAACACCAAAACAACAGAAAATAAGTGATTTTGCATGCCACTGCAACTACATCCACACACAAATATTGGTTGTAGGTGGTTGGTCTTCACCATCACCCATGTAAACGACATAATGTCCTCAATGCAGAGAGATGGTCAACAGGTGTGCCAGATCGACAATGCCCGGGTAAAGGAATGTTCCATTTCCCAAGGGACTGTGCAGTCTTGGAGTTACTGTGTATAATTAGCAGGGGTTCTGGAGAACACAGTCTCCACATGGGGCGGGGGGCTTGTCCCACTGCAAAAAGAATTAAAATAAGTATCATTTTGCACTTCTGTTGATTATTTTTAATGTATTTCATAAGAATTTTGTATTATGTGCTACATTTCTTGAACTTCAATCCAAACCGTTTCCACTGCTGCTGTAGTACTTAATTGTATTGTGTCTACTAGTTTTACAGGACTGTAGTATCTAGACTGTGAGGTTTCCCTGCACCTGAGCTCTAAAACCAACATTTTTACATTAAGTAAGTTTTTGACTGTGCTCTTGTGGCAGAAGTATGCTGTAAAAATCTATCTGAGTTAGGGGCTGCTGGCTGAAAGCTTATTGTGTCTTCTTCCAACTGATCTGTAAGCCTTGCTGTTGTAAAACTTGTTTTTTCTGATTTTATATAAGCCCAGTGCTTATGCCAAGCTGCGCTCTAAGCAGGGGCTGTTAGCAGTGCCCTGTAGAGATGCAAAAGGTTTCAAGTTAAAATTTCCCTTAAAATAAGTTTTTCTGCTACCTTCTACAGTCCTTCTGCTGCTCAAGGAGCATCTGTGCTGCGTGCAGAGCAGCATAACCTTGTTGAATAGCTGCAGCTCACACCAAGTATAGCACCCATTCTTCATTTGTGTGCTATCATCCCAGTCCAGTTAAATCTACCCATTCTTCTCCCTGGTTAAACCCATAGTAAAAAAAACTGAAACAATGGATAGGTATTTTCCTGCTATCTCGGTGGCCAGCCTGGTGGACATGGTCATCCTGAGGAAATGTAACAATTATCTCATGCATACTGACAACCACATAATCCTGAAACAGATCTGAGAATGTCGGGTCTATATTAGAGCAATGAAGTTTCAAAACTTTGAATGTTCTAATATCGACCCCTATTAAGCGAACACTTACAACATCGAACATGCAGAACAGCAAATTTTTTTCCTAGGGAAAAAATTTGCTGTTCCAAAACACATACACACAATACAAGCTCACCAAACAAACAGCAATCCACACACATACACCTAAAATCTTACTTAGCTTTCTGTGAAGTTCCAGAGCTGCATCTAGGCATGATGTTGCATAGTAATACCTGTGCTGGCTGCTCCTGCTGTGCCATCTGCTGCATTGCATAGGAGTCTCACGGCAACATTCAAGGATGACCGTAGGGTAGAAAATTGGGTATCCACAGATTTCTGGATATCCGAAGGTAAGTTACCCTCTGCAGTGAATTTGAAAGCTCCTTGATCAAATCCATCTGGAAATGTGTCAGGTGTGTCACATAGTTCAGCGTATGGAGAGCAAAGGTGGCCGAAGAGTAAGTCCGTCTCCTCCAGTCTGTCTATTCAATGACCTTGACCCCGTTAGGGCGATGAATAGAGGAATTTTCTTCAGACAGTTCCTTTTTTGTGCCTGATGCTAACATCATGGCATCTACAGGGGTAACACAATGTTTTATTTCTTTGGGGGCATCTAGAATTTTGTCTATTTTTGTCCTGGATGGACTCCACCGTATCAGGTTCTTTCCAGGCTTTTTAGGTGATGAGGTCAACCAAGGCATCAAGAATAGGGACCACCCAGAATGTTGACCCCAAAAACTTTGTGAAACACCAACTCATCAGAAGAAGGGGTTTCAGTGCACCCCCTCCATTTCCTTAATTTAAGGATGTCTCCAAAGGAGACATCTTTGTGGGAGACCTTGGGGAGCCTTCTCCCTCATCTAAGTCAGTGCTTCAGTGACTGACTCAGGACAGGAGAAAATATGCTTCCTAAAAAGGCATTTTGTGCTTTGTTTTTTGAAAATATGCTTCCTCTTGCAAGTCCTTTTTCAAGGAATGTGCCTTAGGTCTTCTGAGGGAGACACATTGGAATCAGACATGGAGCTCGAATGCTGAGTAGTCTCGAAGCTTATAGGATCCATCTGTCTCTCTCTAGCAGAATGAGAGGAAGTAAGAGCAGTCTTCAGGGGGAGTCTGGATGGATCCAAATTCTGAGCATGTACCAGTTGTCTTGGTCCAGCTAAGACCATCTTCACAGCCTTGAAAGCCAAATCAACCAAAGGAACAGAGGAAGAGCCACCTAAAGCAGCAGAATTGGTAGCTCTCTTGACATCAGGGGCTGATGGGTCTGAAACTGACCTCAGAACAGAGCTGTCCATGGCCATAGCAGCAACTGGTAGAGATGGCTCTGAAAATCTCTGGGTCAGCTCCACTGTTTATGGTCTAACTCCTATGCTCTGGCACCAGGACTCTACTTGACCTGACCTGACTACATCAGTGTTGAGTAAGTGAGGGAAGAAGCTGAAGCCAAAGTCTCCAGGATTACTGGCTTCAAAACTGCTACAACAGGAAGGTTGGATCTAATGTGCACTGGCTCTAGAAATGGATATGGTATTAGAAGGATTACAATCAGGCTCAAAGGGATTGATCCCGGTCCTTTTCTCAGGGATGGAGCTGGGAAGATTCACAGCTGAATATGGATCTTGGGCCAGGATTTTATGCCCACAAGTGGAACACTTTTTGAAGCCTGTAGACTTTTCCAGCATTAGATGTTGAAAATTGCAGTATCTATTGTCAAATAACAAGCTGTCTAAAACTATTTATACTATTTAACTACTCTAAGTATTTAAAGCTAACTCTATGTAATCCTAAGTACCTAACAACTAATCCTAAGAACACACAAACAGCAAAAAAACTTGACAAACCACAATACTCTTAATATTTCACTGTTAGAATAAACCTAGCACTGCTATGTCCTAAAAATGTACTAAATATCTGAAAAAGGGAGAAAAACAGCTTCACTTATCGTGAAATGGAATGGAGCTCTTGGTCCAAAAGTCTGGTTAGGCAGGCGGCAAGCAAGATCTGAAGCAATTCAGGCAGCAGAGGAGAACTGTGGGTAGGGGAGGAGTCACAGCTCTCAGGTCCAATACTTTGGTATAAGGTGCCAAGGTCAGATCTGTCTGGATCCAACAAACCACATGTTGAATCAGATGAAAAAATACATCATCATGTATGTTGAGTGAAGTTTGGTATGACAGTATTCAGACAGGCTGATTAAAAATAACTGTGCCTGAAGCATGTTTGATCCTTGTAGAGCAAGACATGAAGGATTTGATTCTGCAGAGATAGGACATGGTTTGTTTACATACTATCATTGTCAGATCAATAACTTAGTCATCCCTAACCTCCATGCCTGGCTTCTCCACAACAAACCCGATATTCCTTCCATCTCAGAAACCTGGCTCAAATCACACATAAAGGACTGAGAATTGACCCCACCCAACTACTGTATCATCAGAAATGACAGAGCTCATAAAAAAGGGGGTGGTGTTGCTCTCCTGTACTCCTCATTCCTCTTAGTTACCCCTTACTCCAAACCTATTCCCAAATTTGGTAATGCTGAATTAATCCCAGCCCTTCTTCACATAAACAAACATAAATCAATCTGTATTGTCACTCACTGTATCCCTCCTGGAGACAATGTCCCAATCCTCGAGAACATTCTCTCTTGGCTCTCTACTAATATGACTAACAAAATTATAATCCTGGGGGATGTTAACATTAAGTGGGACACAATTCAATCTCCAACTAACTCTCTAAATATAAATCTCTTTAACTTCACTCAACTTACTAACTCCACAATCAGACCTTCCAAAGACTTCCTTTCTGGCAGCACTCTGGACTGGATTCTAGTTTTCCATCCCCGCTTCATCTCCAATAGTGGTACCCTTCCAGACCCACTAAGGGTCCACCTTCCCACTTTTGCACATCGTCTCCTCTCCTTCCTACACTATCCCATACCTACACCTCTACTCGGTACCTAAAACACTTTAACACCAATGCATTCTCAGATGCACTAAAAATAACTAAGTAGAACCCACTAAAACTTTATCCCTGGAAAATGCTATTACTTACTTCAATTCAACCTTCTTAAACTTGCTAGACTCCTTTGCTCCTTGGAAAACTAAACGCATAAAAAGTAACTCCGTCCCTTGGCTAACTAAGAATACCTTAGCCACCATGCGACTCCATGATAAAGCTTGGAAACACTACCATAAAACTAAAACTACTACTTCTCTTAATGAATACAAAATACTCCACAACAAAGTAAAAAAAAACTTAATATCTCAGACCGCAAAGCCTATGTTTCCACTCTCCAAACAAATCACAACAACAACCCTAGGTAATTATGGGATGGAATCTCCTCTTTCCTCAACCCAGGTAAAAAAGAACACCCCTGTCCTGAACCAAATGCCTCTGACTTGGATTTAGCTACCCAATTCAACTCATTCTTTGTTGACTCCATATCTAAACTTACATCTTCCTTCACTAATAATCCTCTTTCCCCAAAACAACCTCCATACTTCCCCTCCTCCCCCAGTACCTCTAGCTCCCAGTCTCCTCCATTCTCCAAAAAACCCTATCCCCCCTATCCCCATCTCTACCATAAAAAAAACTTCTTCTAAAATTGAAACCATGCTCCATTGCCCCTGAAGAAATACCATCCTACTTCCTAAAGATAGCCTCAGAAGCCATTGCCTTCCCTATCTGCATCCTACTAAATCGATCAGATTCAGAATGCCACGTTCTCCAGCTCTGGAAAAAAAGCCTATATTATTCCACTCCATAAAGGGGGGGGGCAACAATAATGACATCTCCAACTTCAAGACTATGTCAAAACGTCTTGAAAAATGCATCCACCTACAACTTCTACCATATGTTATAAACAATAATCTTCTTACTCCCACCCAACATGGATTCTGATCTAGCCACAGCACCACCACCACTCTCCTCTCCTTCCTAGAAACCATAAACAAAGCTTGATACTCTGATCATATTGTATCCACCCTCCTCTTAGATCTCTCTAAGGCCTTCGACACCATCTCTCACAATCTTCTCCTTACTAAACTCACTAAACTAAATCTATCCCACTTCTCTATTAACTGGTTCACTAGTTACCTATCAAATAGGCAACAAGCAGTTAAGTGGAAAAAAGCTGCCTCACTGTTCCTAAACACTCCCACAGGTGTGCCCCCAGGGCTCAAGTCTAGGTCCCTTTCTATTCAATATTTTCATTAATGACTTCTACCATGCCATTCCTAATGCCAACCTCATGCAATACACCGACGGCTTGACTATAATCTGCTCTGCTACCTCCATTTCCTCATTAACAAAACTAACCAAAGATGTTTTCTCCTCTACTGAACAACGGATGCCAGACAACCATCTAGCACTGAATGCTACCAAGACTAAACTAATCATATTTCCCCCTTTTAAAAGCATTGCCCTAGGCAAAAACTCATTCTCTATCACCAGCTGAAATAACACTCCTCTTGAAACAGTCTCCACTGCTAAACTATTAGGAATCCTAATTGATGACCAACTAAAGTATGATACCCATCTACATGCAAACATCAAAAAAATTCACAAGAAACTTGGCATGCTTTACCGCCACAACCATTTAATCTTTCCCTCCACCAGGCTTGTTCTTGCCAACACATACCTTATCCCTTTCCTCCTGTATGAGGCCTCTATCCTTACTAACCTGCAAACCTCCCTCAAATCAAAACTTTCCTCCTGTTACTATAAAATTTCAAAATTCGCAACTGGCCACAGATCAAATACCCATCACTGCATCTCCCTGTGCCAACTGAACTGGCTTGAGCTGCCCAATTATCTTAGGTTCATAGGTTAGTACTAGGCTAACTTGCCTCTGTGGGCCATTTTAAGCCTAGCCAATTACCCCATGTGAGAATCAAACCCTCTTACCTACATTCAACTCATCCAAGCACACAAACTTATTTATAGTCCCTCTCTCTCTGCCCCTCCCTTGCCTCTATCTTCCAAATGCACCTTCCTAACAGATGCCTACGATCCAACTTCCAAAATCTAACAGAACCACATAAACCTGCCCGCCGTCCAGGGAAACATCTTCTATCCTTCTGCCTAGTACGTCACTGGAATTCTCTCCCACCTCTTATCCATACCACAAACAGTCTCTCTATCGTCAAAACTTTACTTCACTCACACTTACTCTCACAATGTGAATGCTCTTGCTCCCATCCTTCATAACTTTCTGCTAATAGCCTCCTATAACCTTGTAATTTCTGCAACAATTATCATCATTTCATAATTATCATAATTTAGTAGTAACTTAATTTGTTTAAAAAGATTTTTCATGCATTTGCCCACTCAAATGCCAATTTTACTGCAATTGTTACCTTGCATTTTTTCTCTCATTTATTAATCTGTAGGTTTTGTAATTTTTGCAATTTTGTAATTTTTGTAATTTACATTTGTATTTTTCTGGAGCTTCTCTCCCCAGGACTCCATTGAAAATGGGCTCCACATGGCCCAATGGACTATCCTGGTAAACAAACTGCAAATAAATAAATAAATGAGTAGTGCTGCCCTGTGTCTTTCTTACATCTCCCATCCCTTCTGAATTGGTGAATACCATACTAAAAATATTATCCATCCTTCTTGCTGAAGTCCTCATCTTCTCAAATCCAGGTTGCAGTAGAGCTTTTGGTAGTTCCCACTATCTCTTCCTTTTTGTACAACTTGTATACACCTCACAGTTCCCCGTTGGAAGCCTGAAGTCTCTCACTACCACAAAATGCAAACACAGTTATTCTATCATACCTTTTTAATTCACTTCCTTGAGTGTTAAAGTTTAATCCAACACTAAAATAATTTACGTCCCTTAAAACTTACCCTTTTCATCAACCCTATTTTAAAATTCATCCCTGAAATTATCTACTCGACTGTTTGCAGCATGACTAGTTTACTGGTTTTATGTAACAGTATTATTTGATTTACTCCCTATCTCCCAGTCCACAACTCGGCAGGATACTGCACAACAGCACCACTACTTGCACCAAATCAGCCCATTTGTTCTGCAAGAATGGCAGCTGGGAATCCCTTGGCCGGCCAATATCTCTACAGCCCTGTCCAGGCAGACTTACTGGAAGATACAGTCATCCAGTAGTGAGATTTTGGTGGTAGGGATCAGGTAAACCTACTGGTACCTCTGAGCAGCCTTTTCTTCCCTTAGGTTGCCTAGTAAGGAAAGAATATGTGTGTGTCCTATCACACACATCTCCTGTTCCCCATCTAAGCAGAAAAGTCTCTGCCTGATGCAGCACCAGCCAACATGGCCAACACAGGTGGACAATACACACATACATCATTAGATGCTGACAATGAGTGATCTTAGCTTATTCTCCCCCTGCCTGATCCTTCAGATGCCTATACCATAAAATGAACACTAGTTGCCTGAGCTGTAGTCAGTTCTATTATTAAATGAAATAATTATTGAATACAAACTGTCCCAGCTGAATGAAATACAGATTGTTTGTCTTAATTATTTTAATTTTAGTTTAAAATGTATGTTTCAAACTTAGGCTTAGGGTTCTTTTCAGGTGCTGATCTAAACTGAAATGGATCACAAAAAGTAGAAGAAGGAAATGGGAAAATGTAGGTGTGTGATACATTTCCTACCTCACATATAGCATACTGAAGCTAACTATATATCTGATGTTTGTCTTGAGGGTGGTGTTAGCAAATGTCAAGTATCTCTGGAACAGCACTGGCTTTCTACATGCGGTAGTACTGGAGGATAAAAATGATAGGTCAAGAACACAGAAATATGAGTCCAAGCTAATGGTGAGTGGAACATGGCATTGCTAGGGTACAGAATAATTACAACATTGCCAGGATTTAGCATAGTTAAATAGAGCAGTTTTCAAAGAAGATTAAAGGATTTGTAATATTATGTAAAAGAGAACTCTGCCTGAGTGCTGGAACAAGAAGGTGAAGCTATCACAAAAGGGCTAATGTTGTACAGGGTCAAGCACCTGGGATGAATGAGGAGGCAGGATGTTGTCAGGTTCAGATGCTGTACAGGGATATAAGCTAAAAAAACGGGTTCCTGATGGAGATGGAAAAGATGCCTAAACAGAATGAGTGCATCTTGATTATGAAGACTTAAATTTACCCTCAATCAAAAGTGCCCTGTCAACATTAAACGATGAAAGGGAGAGGTGTAGCCTCTGTGCGATTTTGGAGAAAGTGCTCATACAGAAGGAAAAACTCCTGATTAGGATGAGTTATTCCTAGACCGGGTGCTACTGACTGCAAATGAGTTGGATTATGTGAATAAGTGAATATGGCAGACCAAGTGTGAAAGTAGCTTTGCTTCTCTATGACTCGCTACTGGGCAAGAGGACTGTGCCAGACTGACACAAAAATGTGGCACTTGAAGGAGTTACCTTTAAAGGTTGACCAGGAAGTAAAGTCAGGTAGGAAGTGGTGGTTTGGGACAAGAGGTCTAAGGCCATGATGGAATTATGGTCATTGTAAAGAGTTTGTGTGCTTTATTAGATTTGGAAATTTTAAGAGTAGTTGTTGGTGTTTGTCTTTTCCTGGTAAGGGGTCGCCACAGCGGAACTCTGGGCCGCTAATGATTGGCAGTAGATTTTTACAAAACGCCGAGGTGCCAGCTCGATGCCCAACCTTCAACGAAGGCATGCCCATTTACGCATGCATGTCTTTCGAACGCTACCTAACTGCGGGGAGGACATGCAGACTCCACACAGAAGGCACTCCCAAGCCAAGCCGAGAATCGAATGGGAGAACCTCTTGCTGTGAGGTAGCAACGCTACCACCGTACCACCGCGGAAGCGCAGAAATTTTAAGAGTAGTATATTCTATTAAATGTGTGAGATGTATAACTGTTCTTTTTTTAATAATGATATAGCTGTATAATGGAACTGTGTTCACTCTCATTGCTTCTCTCACAAGTTGCATTATCTCATTTTGAGCTGAACTCTCAGTGACTTCTTAACAGCTTGATTCAAAAAACAAAAAAAATATTTTGTTTTTCAAAACAACACACACTTCCTAAGAGTTTTGTACTGATTGTGCTGTTCTTTTTTGTTTAGAAGCCTCTTAACTGGCAAAGAAAGTAAATCGTGATTCCCTCATTTTCTTCTTAATTCTGAAGTAGGAAGTCAAAAGATTTCTGTTCAAAACTGAATAAACAAAGTATTTTGAGAGAAACATAAAGAAGAGAAAATACAGCCTGTGTTTATAGAAACTGTAAGCTAAAATGTTATAAACCTGCCTGTCTGACAACTACAGCTACCAAATATTTTTGTGACTGGCAATCAGGTTAGTGTTTTCTAGAAAGTGGTATGAACAAGACAATTAAGATACAGTTACAGTTATTCTGTTTCCAATTATTTGTTTAAAATATTTTCTTTAATTTTTCCATGTGTGATCAATTACCGTATCATATACTTCACTGTCCTTTTTCTATACTTTTTCAAGATTTTCTCTTAAAGATCATGTGAAAAAAATGTAAAATGCCTGCATAACTGGTAGACTATACCTGACAGTACTTCAGAATACAGGCTGATTTTGCAATACGTTGAGCTACCCAAAATACATCTTGTGTGCTTGTGTTATGCAAGCTACAGTCATGCTGGGACAGTTGATAATGCAAACAAAAATGAAAAGCATACAGCCTTGCTTGCCAACATAGGTGCAAACCTTGGAATGTGTAAAATGCAGCACAACAGAGTACAAGAATGAATGATTAGTTATAGCTGGTTTACTATTTACTAACATCACCTATGGTGTAGAATTGCTTTACTGCAATTCTCATCCAAAGTGGCTATATCGTCAAAGCATGAATCAGAAACAACTGTTTGTATCACTCTAAGGTTAGCATCTATAGTTTGTCTTGGAAGTAGTCGTGAATTTGATTCCAGCAGTTTCTATTTGCAGACTGCTTTGGAGCAATTTACTTAATCAGGCAGTGTGTTCCTTGGTACTGCTTGAAAAGGGACAGGTGTCCAAGCAGGATTACTTAATTAACAAACAGAAAAACAATAAAGCTGTTTGGGTGACAAAAGTGGTAGCAATTACGGCAGGGTTGCAGAGTTATTACGTCAGTACTGTCATGCACTGCACTGCTATTTTGCCAGAGGTTGGAGTTAACAGAAGTGCCACAAGCAAGTAAAAGAAGTGGAAGAAAAAAAGTAATATGTCTTGTAGAATAAATTACAAAGTGTAAGTCTAGTGATATACTTGTATTCTAATGTAATATAAAGTCCTGTTTGTGCACTAATGCCTTTAAAGCAGGGGCACTAAGAAAGGAGGGAAGGGGTTAATTTCAACATTTTCTCTTTATGACTAGATTACACTATCATGCTGTTTCTGCTTTTTTGCAAAGCTGATCATTTGTACAACTGTAAAACCCTGTAATCTGTGCCATTGTCCTGCAGAAGCATACGGAAACCATAAATTGAGATTATTTGTCTCGTGTGCTTAGTACAGAATTAAATGTTGACATTTTATATTGTCTTGGCTAGTAGCTGAGCTTAAATGAGATGACTTGCAAGTTTGATGTTTCTGAACTGAAATTGCTGATATGTACTTGGGGAATGCTTGCTGTAACACACCTGGTATGCTCCCCTTCCTTATTAGAATGAATGTGTCTTTTACCAGTGTTGAGGCCAAAGGAGTTGACCTTGAAATTAGCTGATGTTATAAAAACATTGGCAGCTGGTGTGGTGGACAGCTCTGGGACATTAATTTGTCTCTAGATTTTGAACATAGCTGTATCAACATGTCATCACAGTCTGTGTTTTTGTAATTATCCCATCTGCATCTAAATTTTGGCATTCCACATGGCATGTATTAACATAATTCTCTTTAATTTGTTTTTTAAGTGCTAGATTTAGTACATAGCATGGCACATGTGTGTGTGTGTGTGTGTGTGTGTGTGTGTGTGTGTGTGTGTGTGTGTGTGTGTGTGTGTGTGTGTGTGTGAGTGTGTGTTGTCAGTTTCCTCTTCTGCGCTATTGTCAAGATGTTAAATCTTAGCCAGCAATTTGTTTATTCTTTTGCCTACTGTCTGGTTTATTTTGGAATGTGTAGGCAGTATTAATGAATGATTAGCAGAGTGTTTCGCCTATGTATATGCCAAAGTAACATAACTTTGACTACAGCTCATGTTCATTAGGCTGCCTTGATGTTCCTACAGTTTAGTTGGCTACTTGTGCTCTCACTTTTTTCTGTTTTTTTTTTCCAGTTTGTCTCTCTCTATAGACCTGTGCCAGAGTCATTCATCTATCTATTAAGGCACGTGACATTCCTTGGCACCGAGTGCACCCTTAATCATGCTGCAGGGATAGACCCCTTGGATCAAAGGCACAGATTACATTGGCTAGGAAACTTTCACTTACCATTTACAGTAAATGGAGAAAAGTAGCCATTATGGAATAACAACCAGAAAAACATAGGAAAAAGTCTAAAAATAATTCTGTAAGCATGCTGTGCTGCCAGTAACAGAAGAGTGGGAACTTTGTTGCATTCTTTTCATTATTATACATGTAGCCCCTGTAAAAAGGCCATAAAATTCACTCTCTCACTTTCTTACATTTCTACATCATTTTGACTGCTTCTCCGGATTCATACTGTACCACCTTTTCCTGCTAAGATTCTCTGGACCCAGATCTATCTCGTGGGTTGTGCATGTTAAATCTTTAACGCATCCTTTGTATTCCTGTACCCATACTCTCCTTCTCAATTATGGTGCTCTTCTGTGAAACTCAATGTACTTTTAAAACAGTCCTGTAGCATTTTTTATACTAATTTTGATGAAGCCTTATCTGTTTTAAGTATAAGAAAAGAATGAATTCAGGGTCCACTCATTCTATACCTCACGCTATACATCAAGGTACCCTCTTCACCTTTCTCTACCACTTTATACAAAGTAAGTCATTTTTGGTGTGATCATTACTGTCGAGTTCCAACACCTACCACATGAGTGGCCTTTCCTCATGCTCTTCTTGACAATGTTGCATGACTTTTGCACTTTTTTGGCAATGGACCAGAGTTGCCATCAATTTATCAGTTGCATACACTTGTTGTCTTAAAGGAACCATCATACTGACTGTTATGCCTTACATGTCATGTCTAAACCGGCTTGGCATTATCACTCTTTTGATGTCTGATCAAGTATAAAACCCCAAACAAAATATACTGAATCACTAGCCTTCTCAGACCAAGCCGGGAACCTGTCTTGCAGATGCTTTGTCTTTCAACTTCTGTCTTCTCCACCTGTCTCTTATCATTCTGCCAGCTGGTCTCATTCCCTTCTCAATATGAGTGTTACTTGTTACACATAGCTGAAGACCTTCATAAAATCCAAGATAGCTTCATTTTCTGGATTATCTTTGTCCATCTATGTCAAGACACATTCATAATATTGTATGAGGATGTACATCCCCTTCTAAAAGTGTCAAAAATAGATATTTCACCTGTAGGAATGCTCTTGCCTTGCAATGTTCTCCTGTCATTTTACATAGGACTGAAATTAAATTTACCAGCCTGTAAATCCCTGCATCAGAACCAGTGTATCTATCCAGTGGTCTTGCATGTTCATATCAAAGCCTTGACAACTTTTTAAACAGGGATACTGGTGGTCAGAATAACAACTAACTTAATTTCCTCTGTAACCTAGGAGGCAACTCTTGTAATTCTTTATCTTACCTCACCAGTTTACTGTTTTTATCTTGCTGTTTTCTCTAGCAAGAAGGGTGACCACTCATCCATTCATCTCTTACTAACCTGTATGTTCCCCAGTTTTAAACAGAATGTTTACTTGACACCTCACATGGTATTTGATTTCCTTCTAGCATACTAACATAGATTTAAGCCTTTTTTTCATTTTTGTAGTATATCATCTGTATTTTCTCTCTACCAAAGGAATCCAGAACTTATCCTGTCTTGGTTTATGATTTACTATGGAGCTGCCTAATAAGAAAGGTTTTATTTAAATTTACATTTTATTTCTTACCACTGTTTTTCACTGTGTATAGGAAGGAAGGGATAGCTTTCAGAGAAGAAAAATATTTTGATTTATATTTTGTTTTACGATTAATTTTCACTGAGGGAACTAGTCAGATACAAAGTTACACAGACTGCAAACAGGACAGTCCAGAGCTTATCTAAACATCTTGTCTTGGTATGTGATTTGTTGATCTTAACTGTTAAAAACAGGTGTGACTGTGAGCAATAGTGAGCAGAAGCTACTTCGCTGCTGTATCCAGGACTGTTTGTAAGCTTCTGAACCCCCCCAAGCCTTTCTGTGTCGGAGGGAAGCCTTCTAGCTTGTCAGTGGGAGTGGTAAGCATTAGGTAGCCAAGCACTAGGTAGCCTATCTACCACAAGAGGAGTGGTTTCTGGCACAGAAATTGTACTTTATTGGCCGTTTGGGCAGTTTTTCCATCTCTTTCAACTTCCTGGTCCAAAAGCTTGCATTTGCACTTTTCCCGCCTTTCCTGTAATTAGTCAAGTCCAGAAACACATTTACTGTATCCAGGACTGTTTGTAAGCTTCTGAACCCCCCCAAGCCTTTCTGTCAGAGAGAAGCCTTCCAGCTTGTCAGTGGGAGTGGTAAGCACTTATCTACCACAAGAGAAGTGGTTTCTGGCCCACAAAGTGAAGTTTATTGATTGTTTGGGCAGTTTTTTCCATCTCTTTCAACTTCTGGTTTAAAAGCCTGCATTTGCGCTTGTTTCCCATCTTTCCTGCTGTAACTAGTCTAGTCCAGATACAGATTTGCTGTAACCAGGACTATATGTAAGCTTCTGAGCCTCCCAAGCCTGTCTGTGTTGGAGGGAAGCCTTCTAGCTTAGCAGTTGGAGTGGTAAGCACTACGTAGCCTATCTACCACAAGAGGAGAGGTTCCTGGCACAGAAAGTGAAGTTTATTGGCCATTTGGGCAGTTTTTTCCATCTCTTTCAACTTCTGGTTTAAAAGCCTGCATTTGCACTTGTTTCCCACCTTTCCTGTAATTAGTCTAGTCCAGATACAGATTTGCTGTATCCAGGACTGTTTGTAAGTCCCTGAGCCCCCCAAGCCTTTCTGTGTCGAAGGGTAGCCTTCTAGCTTTTCAATGGGAGTGGTAAGCACTAGGTAGCCTATCTACCACAAGAGGAGTGGTTTCTGGCCCAGAAATTGTAGTTTATTGTCCATTTTGGCAGTTTTTCCATCTCTTTCAACTTTCTGGTTTAAAAGCCTGTGTCTGCGCTTGTTTCCTGCCTTTCCTGTAAATAGTCTAGTCCAGATACAGGTTTGCCCTATCCAGGACTGTTTGTAGCTTCTGAGTGGTGTCAAAGTCTGCTCTTCATTTTTCCATTATACCTGTTAGTTCTCTCCTCTCCTGCATTTATACTAGCTTATCAGTCTAGCACTTTACCAAACTTCTTGTAGCAATTACTGTAGCACAAAAAAGTCCTACCAGCACTAAACATTTAAGGAAACAGCTCCAGTACTTATTATTAATACCCAACCATCCAGGCATGTCTAAAGGTCAGTTCCCTGTGCTTTCTCCTATTAACCTGGTGAACTTGGGCATCCTGAGCCAATGTAGCAACTGACTCATGTACACTGACAACCCTCTTCTCTTACCTCCCAATACTCAGACTTGCGAGAAATGCACTTATATATCCAAACTGGAAGCCACGCACTCTCCAGCCAAGGCTGGAATAGCTGGTCAAGACGAGAAGTTCAACACTTGCACCACACCACATGGAACACATAGCCCTCCAAAACACACACCAGCACTGCCTTCACATAAAAACACAAACCACACACCCACCTTTGCAGTGGCTCTCAATAAAAATCTACCCAAACAGCAGAGACCTCCAAGGCAGAAATGACTCGACCACTACAACACACCACTAATCACGAGACACATAACTCTCCTAAACAGTGTGCCACTCAACCAAAGCCCCTAAGGCAGAACAGCATGCCCTAACAGTCAGCTTCCTGTCAGGTTCCAGGATCTGCCACATAACGCAAGCACTCAGGTCCCTCAACAACAGGTACAAATATGACTCTGTCATTGTACATGTGGGTGTGAATGACCTGAGGCGTACCTCCTTGGACTACATGAAAAGAGACATGGAGGAGGTCTCGGATTATGTAGCCCAGGCGGGTATGATCCTAGCCCTGAGCAGCATCCTATCATCACCCAGAATAATACCACAGTACAAGCAGAAAATGATCGATTTCAACAATTGGCTAAGTTTCTGGTGTCATTCTAAGGGGATCCAGTATTTGTCTGCCTGGGATAACATGATTAATAGACCTCGATGCTTTGCCAGAGATGGCCTGCATCTGTCACCCTATAGTACCTTTTTAGGTGGTGTTCCAAAGACCAAATTACCACAGTATAAACTACAAACAAATGCAATCTGAGGGTCATGCTGGTCAACGTTAGAAGTCTAAATCTGAAAATGTACTCACTCGAAGCACTCCTTAAAATAGAGAACGCTGACATTTGTGCTGTAACAGAGGCCTGGTTCAAGGAAGCAGAAAGCATCCCTGCACTACTAGGCTATAACTCATTACACACCTTTCGGCCCCAGAACTTGGATAGAAGCTCCAAAGGCAGTAGTGTTTCCATATTCATAAAGGATGCACACACCTCCAGACTAGTATTCCCAACATAATGCATCAGAGATACTTCAAGGGCAGCTAAAATTGGGTATGACAAAGATTCAGGTCGTAGCCTGCTATACAATGTCCCAAGACTCACACTCCACATTCCTAAGCACATTGGAGAATATTAGGGTCCATCCTAACACTCTCATACTGGGTGACTTCAACTACTCCTCCATTGACTGGGAAAAAATATTTATGTACCAATACACTTGCCCAACGTTTCCTGGAATTCATTAATTCAAATGCCCTGGACCAGCTTGTTCTTACCCCCACTAGAGGTAGCAACATCCTTGACCTGGTCATGACTAATATGTGTAACCATTGCTCTACACCAATAGTTAACTCCTCCCTGGTTAGATCCGGCCACAAATTAATCACCCATAAAGGTAACCACCATGAAAAACTTCTCCAAAGCTAACTTTAGGCTCCTAAAAACAGAGGTGGTTAACTTCATGGTACACATGCAAATGGAGAATAGTTGCATGACCGCTGAATCATACACCAATGCACTGTGCAAACACGTACACAAATGCATGGATCTCGCCATACCCAATAGAACCAAGATGCTCTCCTCCAAAAAAAAAGGAAGCCAATCTGGTGGTCCCCTGCCATAAACAAACTCTACAACAGAAGGAGGAAACTGATGCGGAATAAGGTGAAATCCCAAGACTGGAAAAACTCTCTTATCAGCCTCAACAATAAGCTGAGATCCCTCATCAAATCCTCTAAAGCTAGCTATGAAAACAGAATTGCAGCAGATAGTAAAGACAACCACAAGGCCTTCTATAGTTATGTAAAGAATCTCCATGGCAATACCCAGATTTGCTCTGAGCTACTACACAATGGTACCTCCTATACCGAGCCAAAAGATATTGCCAATATACTGGCCAACAGATTCAGTGCCTACTTTACCCCCCCAAAGGACCAATCACAATACCAGTAGATTGCCAGGCAACTAGTATTACTGCTGCACAGGTTAAAACAGCACTGTCCAAGGCCAAGAATACAGCTTCCAAGGGACCTGACAATATCCCTGGCTGTGTTCTACATGAACTATAGAGTGAACTGGCACCTCACCTGTGTGCCCTGTTCAATCACAGCTTCACCTCAGGCTTTGTCCCTACTGAATGGCACACTGCTACAGCCATCCCTCTCCTCAAAGGTGGAGCGACTACAGTCCCTGGGAACTATCGCCCCATTAGACTGACGATTCTGATATGCAAAGCTATGGAACGCATCATCATGGACCTAATAAACAAGGATATAGGGAATCTCCAAACTCTGGATACCACACAGTTTGGTTTTGTGAAGGTTAGATCATGCCTGCTCAACTTCAGGAATCATAGAAAAACTCACTAAGCTAGGCATCAACCCCTATATCACTAGGTGGGTTGCAAACTGTCTCACAGATAGAACCCACAATGTGAAAGTAGCAGACTCCAAGTCAGACTGCCTACTAGTCAAAAGTGGAGTCCCACAGGGTTTGGTCCTGGGTCCTCTCCTGTTTGGTATCTACTTCTCTGAAGTCCAGGCCAACACAAAGTGTCTTTGGCTGACAAAGTTCGCAGATGATTGCAAGTTGGGAGCTATTATTAACTCCCCAAGTGATGGTGACATCCTACAGAAAGGCCTCACTGAGACCAACGACCAGTGTCAGAACCATGGCCTTAAGCTCAATGGCAAAAAAATGTGTCGTCATCCCCTTTGGGAAAAACCCGGTTCCCATGAATTACCACATTGATGGTAGTCCACTGAACACAGAAGGTGTTGTAAGAGATCTGGGAACACAGGTTGACAGCAGCCTCTCTTTTGACCACCACATTGCCACTGTGGTCAGAAAGTCCTTTTATGTGGCACATCTAATTACTACAGGTTTTGCATCCAGGAAGAAAGAGGTCATTGTTTCCCTCTACTCTTCCCTCATTAGCCAATCATTGAGTACAGTGCCTCATTTGGCATGTACCTCACTAGACACCTGCAACAACTGGAGGGGCCACAAAAGTACCTCACAAAGAGGATCCTAGTCCTTAAACACTTGTCCTATATGGACAGACTCAAAAAAATCCAACTATTCTCTGTCTCACATTAGCTACTTAGAGGCAATCTCTGCTTGACATACAAAGCCATGTCTGATCCAGTTCTGTTAGAAATGCTACATCTAAAGAAATCCCAATCCCTCCACACCACACGCTCCAGTGACCTCAATCTCATTACCACAATCAACAGAACATGCTGGAGGGACAGGTTCATAACCCAGAGACTGCCCTTGCTATGGAATAGACTTCCCATACATGTCAAAATGAGCACCTCACTGGCCCTCTTCAAGAGAAACCTTGATGAGTGGATGGAAAATAGAAAATTCACCCCGGGGTCACTCCAGTGGCGCTACTCCACAGAGGCACTGGGAACTAAGGTCGGGTGGCATGATGTCAGGGTAATCCTATGGACTAGATTTGTAAAGGCTCCAGGGCCAGTAGCCTAGTACACACCTATGAACCTATGAAAGAAATTCCAACTTTTGTCAGACCTTCAGAACTTGTACAGTCAGGGAACAACTTTACTGCACTTACTTTAGTATTTAATTGTATATTGTGTGTGTGATTTTAATCACAGAAGCTGATTTAAGTTATTTAACTGATTTTGATTATTCTTTTCTTTTGTAATTTTTATTCAACTGAGACTGAACATGGATTCCTTAAATGAGTATGCCATTAATGATTTGGTAAAGTTGAAATATCTTGTACACTGTAATAACCACTATGTATATTTAAAGGTAACACCTGATAACACTGATGATCTGTGTTCGTCATTTCAAAAGTTAGATGATTTGCTTACCATTAATAGCAGTAAATCTAGACTTACAGATGACAACTGCAGTTGTGCAATTGGCACGGCTTGGAGAACTGTTGTAACATATATATAAATATAAAGAACTCAGAAATCTGACAAAAAAACACATAAACAAAGATAAAAAGGACTTCTATAACAAACCTCCCACAGCCGTAAAATCTAATCCTAAAAAATTCTGGAACTCTATTAACCAAATATCACATCCCGGTAACCTTAGCTCCTCCAATCCATGCTAAGACAAGACATCTGAAGAAACTGCCACTGTCTTCAATACCTATTTTATCGATTCAGTATCTAAGCTGCTGAACCCTAACCCAAACTCTTCTACTACTAACATCTCCAACTTTTCTGAACCTACTCCTAATACTGTCTTCTCAAATACCTTCTCCCTCAAACCTGTACCTACTAGTTACATCAAAACTCTACTCTCTAAATTAAAACCATGCTCAGCATCAGCTGACAATATTCCTTCCACTTTTCTTCTACTAGCAGCTGACTCTTGCTCTCCCTGTATCTATCCTAATTAATTGCTTTATCTCTGAATCTAAAGTCCCTTCCATCTTGAAACAATGCTACACTCTACCTATACACAAAGGAGGTAACTCCTCTGATATCTCCAACTTTAGACCTATCGCTATCCTCTCCCCTCTCTCTAAAGTACTAGAAAAATGTATTCATAAACAAGTTATGCAGTATCTAATACAGGAAAATCTGCTTACACCCACTCAACATGGCTTCAGACCCAAACATAGCACCACTACAGCTCTATTATCCTTCCTCAACATAGTCTCTAGAGCCATGGACGACCATAAACTTATTTCTTGCCTATTCTTGGACCTCTCAAAAGCTTTCGACACTGTCTCACACTCTCTTCTGCTGCACAAACTGCATAACCTCAACTTCTCCTCTGATACTGTTGCATGATTCTCCAGCTACCTCACTGATAGATCTCAATCAGTGAGACGGCACTCTGCACTCTCCCCTCCTCTCCCTGTCAAAATGGGTGTACCTCAAGGGTCTATCTTAGGGCCTTTACTTTTTAAAATCTTTACTAATCAGCTCTATACCTCCTGTCCTCAGTCATCTTTAGTGCAATATGCAGATGACTCTACAGTCATAACCACAGCCAACTCTCCCTCTAAGCTCTTCTCAGCTACTCAGGCATCTTTTAACTTAGTTGAAACATGGCTCTCCAACAACCAGCTCATCATTAACCCTAAAAAAACAAAGCTGTTACCATTCCTACCTAAAAAGTTCATAAATATTAAACCCTCCTTCTCCATAAAGTCCCTTAATAACACTCCCATTCATGTAGAATCCAGTACTAAGCTCTTAGGCGTAACCATTGACGATTAGCTTAAATTTGACTTGCATGTTAATAACTGTATCAAAAAGACACATTCAGTACTAGGGCTTCTTTACTGTAACAAGAAATTACTTACCTCTGAAGCCAAGATTACTCTCTCTCTTACCTACCTTCTACCCAGTCTAATGTACAATTCTCAAATTCTCACAAATCTTAACTCAGCACTCCTGACCAAACTCAAATCTACCTACAACAAGGTAGCTAGATTTGCTGCCCAACAAACCTACAAATCCCATCACTGTCTCTCTCTAAAACCCCTAAAATGGCTTGAATTACCCCACCAGCTTCTTCTCTCTCAGCTCCAGATCATCCATTCTGTCCTCAGCCAGCCTTCCTACTGCCCAGCACTATCCCCTCTCATCTCCCATTATTCTCCCTCCAGACCTTTCCGAAGCTCTAACCAAGCCCTACTACAAATCTACAAACTCAAGTCTAAATTTGGACACAACATGTGCAGCTATCACCCCACTATTGCCTGGAATAGGCTCCCACTAGAAATCAGGACCCTTATACATCCTAAACAATTTAAGACAGCCACCAAAGAGCACTTTAAAGGTCACTGGCCCTGCCACTGCACTCTCCCTCCTTAACATCCCCTCCTTCTCATACCTTAATCTACTTTCTGCCCTTAACTCACTCTTCTCACTAGCTCTCTCTAATCTTACTTGACTAATCTTTCTACTGTCTTTGAAAATCTATTAAGCAAATTGCCTCAGAGAAACATTCTATTGTAATTGTCTTGCCTTTATGCAACTACATCATGATAAAACAGTTTTTTTAACCACTTACCCCAAAAACTATACTCATCTTAATGACATATTTCTTTTTATACATCTTGAAATAGTTGTGCTATACTCCTGATTATTGGCACAGTATAACATTGTATTGCTACTTAATGCCTTGTAATAATCCTGTAACATTGCTGTTTAATGCTAATTTATAATGAAAATTGTATAACATGTTGAGAGCTTTTCTCCCCAGGCATCCGCTAAAAAAGGGCTCTTCAGCTCAGTTGGACAATCCCAGTCAACAAATGTAAAATAAATAAAATAATAAAAATATTAATGACTGGACTGGTGGAGAAATAATGTTAGACAAACAGCAAATAGAACATTGTCTGTAAAGATATCTCAATCTCTATGAAACAAGATGATGATGCCCCTGACAACTTTGGAATTCTGGATACAAGTATTCAGCAATTTGAGGACTCAGTGTTTAGAAGAAAAAAAAAATAAAGAAAGGAAGAAGTTCACAACAAATAAGGAGGAAAAAACTGATAAATGTTTGTAAAGTAAAGATCGTGAAAACACTGAGATTAATAAGATTAATGGTGATGATCATTCCTTTGTAACAACTGATACAGCAGATATTACTGATTTAGAAGTTGAAAGTTCTTCAGGTCTAGTCAGAAAAGATATTCTTGTAATTGAAGATTTAATTATTAGAGGAAATGATACTTACATTTCTAGAGAAGATAATGAACATTGAATTGTGTTGTATTTGCCAAGAGCAAAAATACAGGATATGAGACAAGCCTTAGAATGCCTTAATGTAAGGAAGTTTGGATCTGTTTTTATTCATGTCGGTACAAATGATCGCATCCATAAGGACTCTGACTGTTGAACTGCTGAACTTACAGTCCTCTTAGATAGCATAGCTTGTACTAGTGCAGGAAGTATTTTTCACAAATTGCATATAGAAAGGAGAGTCAGGTCACCAGGAATGAAAAGATTTTTTGGGTAAATACCTACATGAAAAAAATGACCCATTTTAGAAAACTGAAAATGTGTAGATCATCCAAGCCTAATTTTGGGCACACGTGTTCGGACAGGATGTCATGTATTTGTCAGGATCAGGGAGGAGAATTTTTGCTATAGATATTTTGCAATATCTGACAAACACATGGCAGGATTTTTGCTAGGTCAAAATTTTAACAGTTCACAGATAGCAACATCTGATGTATCTTTGACAGTTGTTAATGCCAGGAGCATTAATTATAAAGTTTTTTCTGGAAATTTGCTAAATTCCCCACAAGATTGATGTTAGTGTTTGTGAAACAAGGTTAAAGAACAATGACTGGAAACCAGTTCTGTCAGGATATAAATGTTTTTACTTTAACAGACATTCTAATAAATAATCACGTGGAGGTGTTATGTTAGGGGTTAAAGATAATTATGAGATCTGTGGTTATAACATGTTCAGTGATAACACCAATACTATAGATTGTGTAACTGTGACAATAAAGACAACTCCAGAACATACAATAATTGTTGGAGTACATAGGCCACCAAAGTCAAGTGCTGATGACCTAAAATAATTCCTATGTTTCTTGCATGAAACACAGGAGGGAAGAATCATAGCAGCTAGGGACTTAAATTTACTAGAAACAGACTGGAATAATATTGATTCAACAACACAACATTAGTAAGGAAAATTTTCACAACATATGTTTATCAACAGCAATTGCTTCAGACTGTAAAAAAAAAAAACACCAGGGAAAGGAAAGTACAGTTGTGTACCTACCATAAATGTAGATGTTCGAGTGTATTCACTGTTGCAGTCATTACACTTGGGTTATCCTGCTGGCAGGCTACCCGCAGTCGGCCCGAGTTCCAAAGTCTAGGTCCGGCGTCGGTTGCTGTCACCTCTTCCCTGACGTCAGTGCGCCAGGGGTATAAAAGATGCAACCGACGCCATTTTCTTCAGTTTTTCTTGCCCCAGATGTCAGGTGCCCCCAGATAGGAAGGCTGAAAAGAATAAATTATGCCAAAAAGCATGCATGTACTAATATAAACATATCCTTTATCTACAAGCAAATACACCACATAGGTTGTATAGAGTTGAGAAGTACAGAGAAGTCCCAGCAAAGAAAAAAAGGGGGATGGTGGGAGGGTAACCTGGACTGCAACAGTGAATACACTCGAACATCTACATTTATGGTAGGTACACAACTGTACTATGTTCATCGTGTTTCACTGTTGCAGTCATTACACTTGGGTTGAATCCCAAAGCTGAGGTTGGGTGGCTGGGTCTAAATTGGATTTGGAGAGGCTACCAGGCCCTGCAGAACTACAGTGGCAAAGCCTGCTCTGGATTTAGATTAGAGAGGTAAGTGATAGTGCTTGGTGAAAGTGTGCACTGAACTCCAGGTTGCAGCTTCTAAAATGTCTTTGGTTGGTGGTACTCTGAGAAAGGCTGCTGAAGTGGCTGCTGCTCTGGTAGAATGTGGTCTAATGCCCTTATAGGTTCATAGGTTCATACTAGGCTATCTGCCCTGGGGCAATTATAAGCCTAGCCCAATTCTGTATGGCTTACGCCACCCCTTGATTTGAGTATACTGTGCCCTTTTTAAGGTTTAGTTTACTGTGCCTCTGTCTAATGGTGACACGGGAGTAATCCCTGGGACAAACCTACGATCCCCCATCCACCTATCGAGATTCTTCTTGAAGAGATTCAGTGAGGTGCTCTGCCTCACATGAACTGGAATTCTATTCCAGAGCGAAGGGAGCCTCTGGGTTATGAACCTGTCCCTCCAGCAAGTTCTATTTATTTCTGTGCTGAGGTTCAAGTCCCTCGAGCGTGTGGCTCTAAGGGATTTAAATTTACTGAGGTGAAGCATGTCCATTAATTCTGGATTTGACATAGCTTTGTATGTCAGGCATAGATCGCCTCGAAGTAGGCGGTATGCAACTGAGTAGAGCTGGAGTTTTTTTAACCGAGCAGCATATGGCATCTGTTTGAGACCCTTGATCCTCTTGGTGAGATACTTTTGGGGTCTTTCTAATTGCTGCAGGTGTCGGGCAAGGTACATCCCAAAAGGGGCATTGTATTCTATGATGGGCCTGATGAGGGATGAATAAAGGGGCACGATTACCTCTCTTGATCTAGATGTGAAACCCTTCGTGATGAGGTGGGCTACGTAGAAGGTCTTTCTAACCACTTTGGCAATGTGGTTTTCAAAGGAGAGATTGCTATCAACTTGGGTCCCCAGGTCCCTAATAACTTTCTCTGTAATTAATGGGTTTCCACCGATGTGGTAATTTGTGGGCACATTGTTTTTGCCAAAGGGTATGACTATACATTTTTTGGCATTTAGCTTTAAACCATGGCGCTGGCACCAGTTATCTGTCTCTGTGAGACCTTTTTGAAGGATGTTTGTGTCAGCTGGAGAGTCGATTATGGCGCCCAGTTTGCAGTCATCTGCGAACTTGGTGAGCCATAGTCCTCCCACGTTTGCCTGTACCTCGGAAAAGTATATACCGAACAAGAGTGGTCCCAGGACAGAACCCTGTGGGATGCCACTTGTGACCGGTTTAGAGTCTGACATGGCTCCAGCAACTCTCACTCTGTGGGTTCTGTCTTTGAGCCAGTTTGCGACCCATCTTGTGACATAGGGGTTTATATTTAAGCTGGATAGCTTATCTATGATGCCCGAGTGGGGTATTGTGTCAAATGCCTTTGCAAGGTCCAGATAGGCTGTGTGGACTACCTTCCCTTCATCTATGGCTTTGGTGACTGTTTTGAAGAAGTCAACCAGGTTCAAAAGGCAGGATCTGTCCTTGACAAAGCCGAACTGGGTAGGATCTAGTTTCTGTAGGTCCCCAATGTCTTTGTTTATGAGCTCCATGATGATAATCTCCATAGCCTTGCAGACTAAGCTAGTCAGGCTTATGGGGCAATAGTTTCCAGGGTCCGTAGAGGCTCCACCTTTGTGGAGTGGGACCACTGTTGCTGTACGCCATTCTGTGGGCACATATCCTGTAGTGAGGCTGAGATTGTATAGCTGTTTTATTTGAGGGATTAGTTCCTCTTGGAGTTCATGTAGGACGCAACCTGGGATGCCATCTGGAAGCAGTGTTTTTTGCTTTAGAGAGGGCAGCCTTCACCTGAGCATCAGTGATGTTTGGGAGGCAGCCCTCTGCTGGGATAGATACTTGCTCTTTTGGGGGGGGGTGGGGTGGAGAAGTTTGCACTGAACCTGTCGGCCAGGATATTGGCGATGTCTGTGGGTTCAGTGTATTTTTTGTCGTTTAGAATCAACTCAGAACAAGTCTGGGAGTTGCATCCCAGGTTCCTAACATAACTGAAAAAAGCCTTATGATTGTATTTGGTGTCCTGTGCAATTTTTCTCTCGAAGCTGGCCTTGGAGGATTTTATGAGGGATCGTAATTTTTTGCTAGTACTGATCAGAGATGCCTTCCCTATTAGGGATTTTGCTCTATCATGTAGTAGCTTCCTCCTTCTGTTGTACAGTTTATTTATGGCAGGGGTCCACCAGACTGGATGCCTGCCTTTGGATGATTGGGTCTTGGTTTTGTTTGGGATAGCATGATCCATGCATTCCTGGAGATGTCCGTAGAATGCATTTATATAGGATTCTGCAGTTTGGGCCGTAGTTTCCATTGGCCCTGGGGCCTTGAAGGATTCCACTTCGGTTTTGAGAAGTGAGAAGTTCACTTTTGAGAAGTTTTTCACTGTGGTTTTCTGGGCTGGGGGTGGGGTCGGGATGTGGACATCCAGTGAAATTAATTTATGGTCTGATCTTACCAATGAGGGATATACTTCTGGTGTGGAGCATAGAGTCCCCATGTTGGTAATGATCAGGTCTAGTATGTTGTCCCCTCTTGTGGGAGTGGTGACTAGTTATTACATAGCATTTGAGTTTATAATTTCCAGGAACCTTTGGGCTAAGGTGCTGGGGCTTGAGTAGTGCTCCCAGTCAATGTTTGGGTAGTTGAAGTCGCCCAATATAATGGTGTTCGGAGAGATCTTCATGTTCTCCAATGTTTTCAGGAAAGCCGAGTGGGATTCCTGACTTTGAGAGGGTGGTCTGTAGGATGCTATAAACTGAAAAGCAGTCTTGCCCACTGTTAGTTGCACATGGATGGTCTCCGATACTTCATGCAATGCCACTAACCTGGAGGTGTGGATATCCTTGATAAATATGGAAACTCCCCCTCCTTTTGTGGTTCAGTCTGGGTTTTGGGGAAAAGCATGATATGAGGTATAGCCTGGTAGTGCCGGGGTGCTCTCTGGAGCCTTGAACCAGGTTTCTGTCACTGCACAGATATCGATGTTCTCCATACTGAGGAGAGCTTCGAGTGCGTGCATCTTGAGTTTAAGACTTCTGGCGTTAAGCAGCATTACCCTTAGTTTCTTGTTCCTTGTGCTGTCTATGGGGGTGGGTTTGACTTTTGAGCCTTGCCTAAAAAAGGCACTATGGGGGTGGCAAGAGCCTTTGCCAATATCCGAAAGCCCAGTGGTGACAGGTGCAAGCCGTCCCTAGCGAAGCAACGTGTCCTGTCGAGCATGTCATCCCAGGCTGACAGACACTGGATCCCCTTTGAATGACACCAAAATTTTAGCCAATTGTTAAAATCGATTATTTTGTCTTTGTACTGTAGCATCATTCTAGGTGAGGGTAAGATGCTGCTCAAGGTCAGGGTCATACCAGCCTGGGCTACATGATCAGAGAGCTCCTCTATGTCTCTTTTCATGTCGTCCAGGGAGGTACGTATCAGGTCATTCACACCAGCATGTACAATGACTGAGTCATATTTGTATTTGCTTTGGAGTGACCTGAGTGCTTGCGTTATGTGGCGGATCCTAGCACCCGACAGGCAGCTCACCGTGACCTTCTCTTTATTCAGCCTGGTGAGCGGGACGTCAGTGTGTCTGACAATAGAGTCACCTATTACAAGAGTATCAGGTGTGTTATTCAGCCTTAAGGGCTGTGGCTGCTTGGCACACTGACTTTGTGGGCTATGTGTTGTGCGTGTTTTGTTTTGAGGTAGCGTTTGCTTGGATGTCTGCTTTGGAGGTCTCTGTTGCTTAGGTAGATTTTTATTTAGAGCCTCGAGTATGTTTTTGTGTATTTATGTGTTTGGTTCGCTGATGTGGTGGGACTATGTGATACTGGAATTGTGTTGTGTGAGGTTACCTTCTCCTCCTGACTGGTTACACCAGTTTTGAGATGAGAGAGCTCAGCCTCCAGTTTGGCTAAATAGTTGCATCTCTCACATATATTTGAACCTGTTTGGAGGAGGACAGGGTTGTCCGTGTACATGAGACAGTTGTAACATTGCCTCAAAATTCCCAGATTCACCAGCTGGACTGGAGAGGAAACCATTGACTGACCTTTGGACATGCTAGAGTAATATAGGGAAATTGAATTTAAGACGGACCAATAGAGGACAGGGTAATCGTAGAGAGTATAAGAGTAAGTAGTGCTTATGGTTTAATAGTGCTAACTTGTAGGATTACTTAATTGGACCAGTGAAGGGCCTTAGAATGAGAATATGGTGTTTAAATTGAGAGATAGAGCAGTTCTAAGGGAAAAAGTGAAGAGCAGACTTTGTGGAGCCAGGAATAGTTTAAACCCAATTAGGCGGTGCTGCCCACTGTTGCGCTATACACAAAACCGCACAAAAGAGGGTTTTAAGAGAGGAAGATGAAGGAGTTTGGAATTGACCCAAAATGGCCAATAAAACTACAGTTTCAAGTCAGTAACCACTCCCACAGGGGCAGGCAGGCTGCTCAATGTTTTTCACTGCCACTGATAAACAGAGAGACTTCCCTTTAGCCCAAGCAAAAAATGGCCTCCAAGAAACTTACAAACAGTTCAAGAACAGCAAGCCTGTAACTGAACTTTTTTAAATCCCAGAAAAGTGGGGAAAAAAGCAAGATTTTTTTTTTTGTTTTTTTCAGAGATAGCAGAGGTTCACAAGTGTCAACAAGTTATAACAGTGCATTAAATGACCCCACACAAGAGTGCTAGGCCAAAGACAGATAAAATGCAAGTTTTGAGAAAAAAAAACGATTTTAAAAATAAGTGCAAAGAGGAAATTCAGTAAACAGCTCTAGGTTGTGCTCTAAATACAGTTACTAATGCAGAAATCAAGTTTAACAAGCCAGAAAATGCTCAAAATAGGCGGCTATGCAGAAAAACTTAGCAAATAAACAGAGGAAAAATACTTAAAATCTCAAAAGTGGCTCCTTTCTTCTCTCAGCGTTTTCTCCTCTTGGTGGGTGCTTCACCAACAGCCAACAAGCCTGAAAAGACGCCAAAACCACGAGGCAACCAAGTTTTAAGAGAGGAAGATGAAGGAGTTTGGAATTGACCCAAAATGGCCAATAAAACTACAGTTTCAAGTCAGTAACCACTCCCACAGGGGCAGGCAGGCTGCGCAATGTTTTTCACTGCCACTGATCAACCGAGAGACTTCCCTTTAGCCCAAGCAAAAAATGGCCTCCAAGAAACTTACAAACAGTTCAAGAACAGCAAGCCTGTAACTGAACTTTTTTAAATCTCAGAAAAGTGGTAAAAAAGCAAGATTTTTTGTTTTTTTGTTTTTTTCAGAGATAGCAGAGGTTCACAAGTATCAACAAGTTATAACAGTGCAGTAAATGACCCCACACAAGAGTGCTACGCCAAAGACAGATAAAATGCAAGTTTTGAGAAAAAAACGATTTTAAAAATAAGTGCAAACAGGAAATTCAGTAAACAGCTCTAGGTTGTGCTCTAAATACAGTTACTAATGCAGAAATCAAGTTAGGCACTGATTTGCCATGTTGTGCATAACAGAAGCGAATGCAGTGTCCTATCCATTTTTAAATTGTCTGCTTTGTGATAGGCTTTCCTTGTGATCCTGCAGCATAGGCTACAAACAGTTGCTCAGTCTTTCTGAAAGCTTTTGTTTTGTCCAAGTAGAATCGTAGCTGTCTGTGTATATCCAAAGCGTGCAGAAGTCTCTCCCCTTTATTCTGAGGTTTGGGTAGAAAGTTGGTAAATGAATGGTTTGGTTTAGAGCCACATTGGAAACCACTTTTGGCATGAATGTTGGGTTTGTCCTAAGAGAAACCCTGCCCTGGTGAAAAATGATGAAAGGTTCCACAGCCATTAATGCCTGTAACTCTGAGACACTTCTTGCTGAACTTATTGCTAAGAGCAGAGCAGTTTTCCATGATAAGAATTTTATATCAGCTGTGCTGGCTGGCTCAAAAGGAGGCAGTGTGAACTTTTCTAAAACAAAATTTTGATCCCAAGTTGGTATTGGTGCTCTCCTTGGGGGTCTTATGTTTTTTGCCCCACTGAGGTACTGTCTTAGAAGAGGATGTGAAAAAATAGGAGGTTCCGTATTGTAATGAGCTGAAATGACAGAGGCATGGATCTTAACTGATGAGAAAGACAGGCCTTTGTCCAGCATCTCAGTTAGGTATTGTAAAATCTGAGGTATATTTGTAACAAGTGGTTCGAGCCCTTGTGCCTGGTTCCAAGCACAGAATATCTCCCATTTTTCTGCATAAGATTTCCTAGTGCTAGGCCTCCTGGCTTCTAAAATGACATCCATAACGAGAGGTGCAGTTTGAGTGGCTACATTATCTGCCATGCTGCCAGATTTAAGGTTCTGAGTTGACTGTGCAGAATCTGATTGTTTTGTTGAGTCAGAAGATGAGGAATTTGAAGTAAAGGCCAGGCTGGGTCTTGAGACAAGATCTTTAGGATTGGGTACCAGTGCTGACGTGGCCAGTCTGGGGCAATCAGGATCATTTTTGGCCTCTTTTGTCTGACTTTTAGGAGCACCTTGGTAAGAAGAGGCATTGGAGGGAAGGCATAAACTGTCAGGGTTTTCCAGCTGAATAACAGAGCATCCACTTTCCATGCTTGAGAGGGATAAGTTCTTGTGCAGAATTTCTGTAGTTGGCAATTGTGAGGGGAGGCAAAAAGATCTATGTCTGGGCGTCCCCATTTCCTTGTTATCATGCTGAACACGTGGATTTAGTTTCCATTCGTGAGGATCCATGAGATTTCTGCTTAGTTCGTCTGCCAGTGTATTTTTTGTTCCTGGCAGGAATTGTGCCTGCAGATGTACTTGATAGGACAGTGCTGTGTTCCACAAAGTCATGGTTTGCCTGCATAGGGGGTAGGAATGTGTGCCCCCTTGCTTGTTTATGTACCACATAACTGTGGTATTGTCTGTCTTTATTAGTAGTTGTCCAGGATGTAGTAGGTCCTTGAAAGCTGTCAGGGCATTCTGTACAGCTAACATCTCTTTCTGATTGATGTGAAGATGCATTTGTTCCTTGGGCCACATGCCATGAATACATTTTCCTGCCATATGTGCCCCCCAGGCATAATCCGATGCATCCGTTGTTATTGTCTGCCTGGCTGTGGGTAAGGTGAAAGGCTGTTCCTTGTTGTGGTGACAGGCTTGGGACCACCATCGAAACTCCTGTTGTAGGCAGGGAATTAAAGTTATGATTGCTTCCAGGCTGTGGCAATGTTGAGTCCAAACACTTTTTAGATACCATTGTAGTTTCATCATATGCAGTCTTGCATATGGAATTAGTACAATGCAGGACGCCATGAAGCCCAGGGCCTGCAGAATTTTTCTTGCAGGGAGCTGGGTCTATGTTGCCATCATTTGAAAGTAATGTGTCAGTTGCCTTTGTTTGTCTGGCATGAGATAAGCCATCTGGGCAGTTGTATTTAAGCTTGCACCCAGGAATATTATCTCTTGAGAGGGCACTAGTTTTGATTTCCTTTCGTTTACTGTGTACCCTAGGCAAATTAGTAATCTTTTTACAAATGCCATATGCTTTAGAAGAATGTCCTTGCTCTCTGCTTGAATAAGGCAGTCGTCCAAGTAGGGATATATTTGTATTCCTTTTTGTCTGCAAAATGCAATTACTGGCGCCAGGCATTTTGTGAAGACCCTGGGCGCAGTAGATAAGCCAAAGGACAGTGCAGAGAATTGATAATGAACTGAGCCTGCTATGAATCTGAGTTATCTTCTGCAAGATTGTCTGATTGGGACATGCAGGTATGCCTCCTTGAGGTCCAAAGTAACTAGTCAAGCCTTCTAGCCCAGCATGGGTAGAAGTTGCTGTAGTGTTAACATTTTGAATTTTGGAACATCCAGGAAAGTATTTAGGATTGACAGGTCCAGTATTGGTCTCCAGGCTGTGTCCTTTCTGGGTACTAAGAAAAGTCTTGCGTAAAATCCTTGCCCCTGTTCTTGCTGTGGTACTCTTTGAATAGCTCCCATGTCCATGAGAGCAGCAATTTGTTTTTGTGCCTCTGCCCATTGGTTTTGTGGAAGGTCCGGCATACCTCTTGATTTTGGAAGCGTGTGAAAGTGGAACCTGTAACCCTGAGAAACAATATTCAGTACCCATTTGTCCTGGGTGATTATGTGCCAATTTTTTGAGAAAAGTGCTAGCTTTCCCCCTAGGAGTGCTGTCAAAAGGTAAGTGCTTGGCATCTGTAGAGGAAAGTCATTGGGACTGTTTCCTATAAGGTTGTGATTTGTCTTCTCCTCCTTTGGGGGCTGAAGCACCCCATTGTTTAGGTCTGTAGGAGCCTTGGGGCTGAGATCTGCCTCTTGGGCATCTGTATCTGCCTCTTTGTGGCCTGTCTGACACCGGAAAGGACCAATGTTTTGAAGGCCAGTTTCTGCTAAACCTAGGTGGTTGAACCTGTAAGAAATCCTTTACTGCCTGCATTGATTTTGCTTTATCCTGCATTTTCTTTAACACCTCTTCTGCCTTAACACCAAAGTATCATGCTGTAGTGGAGCATCCAATAATTTTACTTAACATGTTCAGGTAAACTTTGTTCTTTCAACCAAGCATGCCTTTGAATAACAGAGCCTGTAACTGCAGCTCTACAAGAAGCCTCTAATGCACTGCTTCCCAACCTGTGTGCCGCGGCACACAACTGTGCCGTCGCTACGGTAGTAGTGTGCCGTGGCAAAAAGTAAAAAAATATGTAAAATTATAATGGCGTTGCATTAATATTAATTATAAGTTAAAATAGTATAACCTCATATTCCTATAATGAAATAAAACATAAAATGATGCGGAAATACCATTATTTTCTAAACAAAAAGATCTCACATCATCAGTTCTGCTTGGCGATGGCGCTCCATAACAATTTCAATAGTTGGGCGGAACGGCTAATTTACACTTTACCTAGCACCAATCGGAAATATATGTAAATATTCGTTTATTAAAGTAAAATTTTAAAATATCGCGTAAATTCTAATAAATAAATATAATAAATAACGTATATTAAATATTTATGATTTTAATAGATTGTAAGAGACATGATAATTATAATTATTTCATCAATTTTATTTATTCAAGTGGATACATCATTGCTATCTGTTTGAAACAATTTTTCTAATTGGCCCGGCGTTCTCTTTTTTAAATATATATTCGCATAGGTACGAGAATATAGATTCTTTAATTTTATTCATTGCTTTCCTTTACATTTTCTTGACAGTGCCCCACGTTGACTCAGTTCTATTAGTGTCGTAACCATCAGCGTTGACAAATTCGTTCGCATGTATTACAATTACGTGTAGAAATCCAGGGTCTTCAAGGTAATTATATCCTGCCCATCCTTCTGTTAATACCCGGGATCCTTGTTCAATATTTCGTAACAGAATATCACGAAGAATAGGTGTTGTGCGCTTTTCTGTGACCTCCATAAAAATACGCTCTGCTTCATCGATTCCTCCCTTCTTTAATTGATATAATTTTAAATAAAATATTATTTTATTAAGAATTTATGCTTAGTTTGCTAAAACTGTATAACCATGAGAGTATTATTCCTAAACTCCTAATTTTGGGTTTTATTTTCATTTTTGGTTTAAAGTTTTGGTTTTATAATACACTACCAACATTACTGTTATTGCCCCACATGTAAATTAAATAGTTTCAATAAAATTTATATACTAAGACAATAAAAAATGTAATATATAGGATAATATTTAATAAAAAAATAATATAAACGAAAATTTCCGATTGGTGCTAGGTAAAGTGTAAATTAACCGGGCGGAACTACAATGATTCTTTCGCGGCTGCGACGCTTAAATGTTTACCTTCTGTGGCGTGAATACCGCGTGATGTAACTTGATTTGTGGCTGTAGTCCGCATGTACCGCTAAAACGTGACTATATCGTTGTGAAGTATACTTTTTTATAGAATTTAAAGTTAATTTGATCGAATGGTATTTTTATTCTTTCAAATTTCTTTGTAACTATAAATGGCAAACATCAACGAAAGCCGTAAAAGAAAAAGTACGGATGATAACAGTGAAATATGTATAGATGACGATACGCGTAACAGAGACATTGTTGGTAAAGGCAAAGTCATTCGACGCTACCAAGACAGTTACTTAACTTATGGATTTACATGTGTTGAGAAGCAAGGCATTCCACAACCGTTATGTGTAATATGCGGGGACATTCTTGCAAACGAAGCGATGGTACCAAGCAAGATGCAATGCCATCTACATACAAAGCACAAGACTTACACAGGTAAAAATGAGACATATTTTAAACGTTTATTAGATGGGCAGCAGAAGCAAGCATTTGTTTACTAAGCATCTTACGGTTACAGACAAAGCAGCTAGCTAGCTTTCAAGTCGCAGAGTTAGTTGCCAAAGAATGAAACCACACAACATTGTGGAGTCTTTGATTATGCCTGCATGCAGAGTTATGGTGAAAACAATGCTTGGAGAAGATGCAGAGAAAGTTATATGTAAAATGCCATCATCAAATAACACAGTTGCTAGGCGGATCGAAATGATGTCAGAGGATATCAGCAGCAGTGTGTGCAATTTGCTTCAGACTTGCAAACGATTTGCGCTACAGATTGATGAATCTACAGATGTAAGTGGAAAAGCTCAGTTAATGGCCTTCGTAAGGTTTTCAAATGGAACAAAAATGTTAGAGCAATTCCTATTTTGTAGAGAACTGATAGAAACAAAAGGAGAGGATATCTTCAAATGTGTGTCACAGTTCTTTGTCCAGAATGGTTTACTGTGGGAATGGTGCATGGCTGTGTGCACGGATGGAGCTCCGTTGATGACAGGAAATCTGCGTGGTTTTGCAAGTATGACAAAACGCGAAAATCCTAACATTGTCACAACTCATTGCTTCATTCACAGGGAGGCACTTGTAAGTAAGACAATGGGTACCGATCTTCAGTCAGTCTTAGATGATGTGATTAAGATGGTAAACTTCATAAAAGTTCGACCAGTCAAGTGCAGAGTTTTCGAGATGTTATGCAAGGACATGGGGGCAGACCATTATACACTTTTGATGCACACAGATGTAAGATGGCTATCCAAAGGAAAAGTTCTGTCGAGGGTGTACGAGCTGAGAGATGAACTAAGCGTGTTCTTCCTAACTCAGCAAGTTAAACAGAACTTTGTTCAATTGTTGAGTGATTCCACCTGGTGCAGCAAATTAAGCATCTAGTTGACATTTTTGAAGTGTTAAATGCACTGAATTCGAGTATGCAGGGCAACGAATCAAACATACTCTCTGTTACTGACAAACTATGCGCATTTCGTCAGAAACTTCAAATGTGGTCACATGAAATAGAAGCAACTAATTCAGTAGCTATGTTTCGTGCTGTTGAAGTTGATCCTGGTGCAGTTGTGTTAAATGACATAGTTATTGAACATTTATCACAGTTGCATGACAAGTTGCAACACTACTTTCCAAGTCTAACTCTTTCGGACAAAGATTGGATCAGAAACCCATTTCATATCCAAGTTGATATGTCTGGCTTACAATTACTGGAAAAGGAACAGCTTATTGACGTTGCAGCTGACAGTACACTGCGACTGAAGTTTCTGGAAATGAATTTAGTAGAGTTCTGGATTATGGTTGAAAAAGAATACACATTGATAGGCAGTAAGGCAGTCGGAATACTGCTTCCCTTCAGCACTACTTACCTGTGTGAGAAGGCATTCTCAGCAATGACACTTATCAAAACAAAACACAGAGGGTGTTTACAAGCACTTGAAAACGACTTACGAGTGTGTCTGTCAACTGCCGTTAACGCTCAAATTGAAAAACTTTCACGGTCCTTGCAAAGCCAACCGTCACATTAACACACTATTGGTCACTTGACTAGTAAGTATTAAGTAAATTAGTAAAATAAATCATAGCTTTCGTTCTTCTATATTGACTGTTTAGTTTTTGTAATTTTAATCTCATTTAGAGGTGATTTATTCACTTTCTTTTAGTTACGGATTTACAATTTTACATGAACGACAGGCACTTCTTGCACATCAATAGTGGCATCAAAATACAGAATTTATTTGTCATAAGATTCATTGCTACTGTAATCCTGTATACATGTAGTTAACTTGTATTGACAGAGAACGCTATATAGACAGGTGAATGAGTGGGTTTTTTATATTAATGTTACAGCCTGGCACGAAAACTTTTATTTTTGTAAGATTGTAATAGTGTAGTACTGTAGTTACTGTATGTAACTATAGTTAGTACAGTACTAGTTGAGCATAATACGTCGTTTTAAAATGAAATGGGAGCATTTCAGTTCCGGTGTGCCGTTTACTGTTTGGTACCTGACTAATGTGCCATGGCCCGAAAAAGGTTGGGAAGCACTGCTCTAATGAATCAAAACCACATTGTAGAGTATGCTTTCCCACTTGTTCAGCTGCATGCAATAAATCCTGCATTTCCTTAGTGTCAGGACTTTCTGAGATTGAAACTATTTTCTGCTTTAACAAGGACATGAGGTACTGTTGATATTTAAGCATGTGAAACTGGCAATTTAAAGTCCTTACAGCTAAAGTAGCAGAAGTGTAAACTTTTTTCCCCCATCTATCCAGAGCTCTGGAATCCCTATCCGAGGGGACAGGATTTTTAGCAGTGGAAGCCTTAACCCCTTTAGGACCCCGAGAAATTGTTTCTGGATCTGCAGCAGGATTTTTGTAAAGAAATTTATGAGAGTCAGGGACCCTGTAGTACCTGTCTAGCTTGACTGGTGCAGGGGGTAAAGAATCAGGAGACAGACTGGATTCAGAGAAAACATCATCAACAATATCAAGCACAGGGGGAATAGCCAGGGGCATGTGCTGAGGCAATAAAAGAAAGTCTCTGAGCCTTTTCTTGGATTTTGAATAATCCTGGCTCTCCCAATGAAAATGCTCCCTCATGGTGTGCAGGGTTTCCCCAAAAGAATAATCCTCAGGCGGAGAGGCTGAAGGTATAGACTCTTCTGCATCAGAGTCCTCATAGGGAGGGAGAGAATATCCCTGATCAGAAGAGGAATCAGAGGAAATAGAAACCTGGTCAGAGGAATCATAGTCAGTGTCTTGCCTAGGCCTTTTGTCAGGAGGGGGATGGGAACCCCTGATTAAAGTAATTAGGTCTTCGGCCATTTTAAGCATCTGTTTCTTTGGCATGGATGACTGTTCAGGAAAATGCTGTACTTGTTTCCTTGTCTTTAATGGTGTTTTTGACTTTGCCTTGGCTGCTGTAGTGGACTTAATAGTAAGCTGTGAAGGTCTGAAAACACCCTCAGAAGCCGATGCCTGCTCAGCGGCTCCAGACCCATCTGAGGGAATAGTTTCCATAGGCCCAATACCTTGAGTTTCCGCAGGCCTCGGTCTCTCCACGTGGCTGTCAGATACGGCCTGTGGCTCTGAGGTAGCGGGTGTCAGGGGCTGCGAAAGTGCCTCACTGAGAACCGGCGAACCGGCGAATGGCCTAGAAGAGGCTTTGTTGTCGGTTTTGGACCTCGGATGCCTGTCCTTTTCTTTGTCTTTGCGTTTTTTAGAAATTCCGGTCGTCGGTTGTTCCGACGGCATTATGTAATTAAACCTTCGGCCAAAATAATGTAAAGCAAAATCAAACCAACGTTTAATAGTGCGTTTGTTGAATCTAGCACAAAACCGACAACTAGTAACGTCGTGGTCAGGGCCTAGGCAAGGAATACAGTAAGAGTGAAAGTCCTTATGAGGTATTTGCTTCCCACAAGAAATACAATTATTAACTTTTACTGACATCGGTCTGGAGCAAGAAAAAGTTTCACCAATGGGGTACTTAGCTTTATTGAAGACTTCGGTTCTGAAACTCGATTTCGAAAATCTCAGGAGTCGGCCGACCGGCACTTGCGAACTGCTTTTGCTTCAGGTACCGCGCGGCAAGAAAGACTGAAGAAAATGGCGTCGGTTGCATCTTTTATAACCCTGGCGCACTGACGTCAGGGAAGAGGCGACAGGAACCGACGCCGGACCTAGACTTTGGAACTCGGGCCGACTGCGGGTAGCCTGTCAGCAGGATAACCCAAGTGTAATGACTGCAACAGTGAAACACAATGAACATCATACTAAACATTGTTTGTGCTCCTAAAGAAATTACTGTTACTTCCTGTCAGGTTTTGCCACTGTTGATGTGCAGTGATCATAGGGTTATAAATGTTAATTTGTTGCTAGATAATTCTGCCAAACTAAAATCTAAACCAATGCACAGAAGAGTAATTACAGAGTATATAGAAGCAAAACAGTCACTATGTAAAACTAATTGGAGTGATGTGTTCAGTGGAAAAACTGCAGAAGGTTCATAGGTGTTTACTAGGCTAATGACTGCTAGGGCCTTTTTAAGCCTAGCCATGCATTCCAAATCTCTGACAAGTGTTGATACCCTTGATAAGTGTAAGCATGGGCCTGGGAAATTAACCATTTACAGGTGACGTGCCCATTAGAGACACAGGTGCTAAACCAGGGATGAATTTCCAGTTCCCCATCCAATTGTCAAGGTTGCACTTGAATTGCATTAGGGAGGAACTCTGCTTCACATGGATGGGGAGCCTGTTCCATAGATGTGGTAGTCTCTGGGATACTACATTTCTCTCCTGCTGGTCCTATTTATATCACAGGTAAGGTTTAAGTCTTTAGAACAGATAATTCTGGTACTGTTTGTTTTGTGGATATGCAGGAGGTCCATCAGAGTGGGGTCTGACAATGCCCTGTATGACAGACATAGATCTCCCCTCAAAAGCCTGTATGAGACAGAATACAGGGAAATGGCCTTGAGGCGGTCTGCATAGAACATATTACTTATGCCCTGTATTCTTTTAGTGAAGAATCTCTGTGGACGTTCCAACTGTTGGAAATGCCTGGTTAGATACATATCAAAGGGGGCATTATACTCAATGATAGGTCTGATGAATGCTAAATAGAGTGGAGCAATGACTTCCTTGGACATAGATGCCATACATTTGTTTATAAGGTGTGCAAAGTAGAATGATTTCCTCCCCACTGTAGACACATGATGGTCAAAGGCTAGATTACTATCATTGTGTTTCCCTAAGTCCATAATTACTGGGTCAACTCTAAGGGGTGTGTTGTCCATATGACAATTACCAGGTATGGATGACTTCCCAAAGGATAATATTATGCATTTCTTGGCATTTAGTTTTAGTCCACGACTCTGGCACCAGTTGTTTGTGTCAGCCCCTCCAGCAGAACATTTGTGTCAGTGTGAGAGTCGATTACAGCTCTTAATTTGCAATCATCTGCAGATTTGGTCATCCAGAGACCACTGACATTGGTCTTGACTTCTGAGAAGTAAATGCCAAAAAGAAGTGGTCCAAGAATTGATCCCTTAGGGACTCCACTTGTGACTGATCTCTTTGTATAGGTGAACTCCCCAGTTCTAACTTCCTGGGTCCTGTCTGTGAGCCATTTGACTATCCATCTGGTGACACATGGGTTTGTGCCTAACCTCGAGTTTGTCAACAATGCCCAAGTGGGTATTCTGTCAAATGCCTTGGCCAGGTCAAGGTAGGCAGTGTGAACGATTTTGCCCTCATTCATTACTTTGGTGACCTTATTCAAGAAGTCCACCAGGTTGAGTAGGCATGATCTGCCCTTGACTAAACCAAACTTGGTTGAGTCAAGTGTCTGGAGGTTTACTATATCTCTGTTGATCATCTCCATGATAATTCTTTCCATGGCTTTACATATAAGACTAGTGAGACTTATGGGTCTGTAGTTTCCAGGGTCTGTAGATGGTCCAACTTTGTGGAGAGGGATGACTGTTGCCTTTCTCCATTCATGAGCTACGAAACCTCTTTGGAGGCTACAGTTAAATAATAATTCCAGAGGCCCTGATAGGTCATGTTTCATGCTCTTTAGAAGGCATCCTGGGATATTGTCTGAGCCCAGGAATGTGGAAAGTTTTGAAACAGAAATTGTTTGAGTGCAAAAAAAAAATTTTTAACATCAGGATTTAGGCATACAACGTCAGGGGGATATATTTCCATAAGAACAAGATACCTGACTAAAGTGAGAGACAAAAAATATAAGAAATGGAAAAGAGGTTGAACTACAACTCTGAAAACAGAAATAAAGCTGGACAAACTAATTCAGTGCGAGACAAGATCAAGAAAAAGTTGTAGGAAATTTATATAAAGAGACTGAGCATAACAGAAATCCATTTTATTTATATACAGCAGGTTATAGCCAGTCTTTGTTTAAAGGCAGATGCATACAGTCACACCAACACTGTAAATTAGACTCCAGCAATAAGCTTTAACAAATGAAAATATTTAATGTGCAAAGGCACGAAAAGAAATGCTGCAACTGCATTCTGTTTCTGCCTTTATTTGTAGATCTTTGGTCTCCAGAGGTAACTATAATCTTATTTTACTTACATATTCAATTTTAAGAAAATGGTGGTCTTTGTTTGCTTCTAGGAATGTTTATTTTCTTATTTTTGTTGACCAGGTTAGCCTCACTAGGCTAGTAGCCTTTTTTCAGTGGAGACGTGAGGTGGTATTCATAGTACTAGGGGAAATTTAGACAGGGCATTGGGGAACTTCCCCTATTCTTTTAAATATGTGCCATGGAATTGATCTTTTACATCCACCTACCACCAAATCAAGCAAATGAGACCTCGGTTTAATGTCTTACCTGATGAACAACACATTCAGGGGTACAGCACCCCCCCATATGTGCACTGCACTGTTAGTAATCCATCTTCCTGGTATAGAAATAGAACCCACAGTGTTCGGCTCCAAAGGCAAGAGTGTTGCTGATGCACCACTGACACTGCTAAATGTTACAAACCTGAATGATATACTGGTAGAAATGAAGAGACTGTTTACTAAGCTTAAAACAAAAAAAAAAAAACTAAACTATGATGTAGTAAACATTGGGGCTGAGTCAAACCAGTTCATCAACATGGTAAACACATACAAAGCAAATAAATAAATCAATAAACAAATTAAACTACAGTGTCCACTCACTGTACATTCTTCTATATATTCAAATGCTTGTACTGCTATTTCATCAACCTTGCTAATCTGCCTAATTGCTGGTTTTACCCTTTCCAGTACTTAAGATGAAATAGACCATTTTATGACAAGTTGGAAATAGAGATGCCCATGCATTTCCATGCACATTTTCTTTAGTACAGAACTGAAAGAAACACGACAAATGAAGGCAAGCATATTTCCACATGACACTTTTTGTGGCAGTCCTATTATTAGGATGACTTCCTAAGGAGAACTAGCATATGTGGTAGTTACACCGATGGCGACTCGGGTTCATTTCCAAATAGTGCAAAAATCATACGACGTTGTCAAGAATAATTCTATCAGATCCAGATTCATACAGGCCCATTTCAATACTAAACCATGATTATAAATTATTTATGTCTATAATGACAAAAAGAATGGTGAAAATGATGCCAAAACTGATAGATATGGATCAGTGTGGTTTTGTGGAGGGGAGGCAAACATTTGTCAACATTAACAGAACACAGATGATCCAGAGGGAAGCAGAATATAAGAAAATACCAGTGCTGTTGCTTCTGGGTCATAATGGAGATAAAGCATTTGACAGAGTTAACTGGGACTTTATGAGCAGAGCAATGGACGCATGTGCATTCCCTGATAAAATTATAAGGTTGAATAGAAGGATATATGAGGCATTGGAGGCAAAATGTATATATTTGCAGCTCCAAAAGACATGCAGGGTGTCTGCTACTATTGTAGGACAGAAGGGACAATATGGGGACTGAGTAGGATTAATTTTGTTTAGTAGGACAGGTCTATGATATGCATTGTTATTCATCATGATTTGGGTAAATATTACTTTTTTAAAAGGGGTAAGTTTCATTGAGTGTTCTATTGCTGTTATTTTTTGCTTAGGGGTAATATTGTTGTTCTTTTCATCCCACTATTTCAAGTATAGAACTGTGTTGTGAAACTTAATTTTTATTATTAGTTTGTAAGTACTGGATAGCATTTTGGACTTAACATTTGGTATTAACATTTTTTGAATCAGCTGCAATAAAGTAATATCCTGTTCATTTATTTTTATATTAGAGGTTATCGAATTTACTATGAGAAGTATTTGTCTAATTATTATATTAGACAAATACTTATCATAGTAAACTCAATAACGTCTAATATGACACGTATTTGTCTAATTATTATATTATATTATACTTCTTGCTTACTTTTAGGGTATTTCTAATGTTATCCATCAAAAGGTTTCTTATTTGATAAAAATCTCAAATTGTGCAGTTTTGTTTCATAGGATATTTATCTAGATTTACCATAGAGTTAGATAGTTCACATTCTCCTTTAGGAATGTATCTTACTGACTCCTTGGAAAGAGTCAGTCCTGCATTACACTGTCTACTTCAGTCTGAACCTCAGGCCTAGGAAAGTACACTTGTGTAAAATCTTACCATAAGAGTAGATGTCCTTCCCTTCGCTGCTGCAGTATTCATAACTTATAGAATTCCCTGCTGTGGAAGCCTGTCATCCGGTCAGTCAATCAAAGCCTAATGTTGCTTTAATTTACACTGAACATCACCTAAACATTCCTCACGTAGCGTAGGGCATAACGGTGATGTTCAGGTATACCATCCTCAGAACTGATTGCCCCAGTAGGAACAGCAGTCCAAGGAAAATCAAACAGAACCTACACATCCAGGAAGAAAAGACTAGAGGGATGAAGGGAGGGAGTGAATACTTCAGCAATGAAGGTAAGGACATCTACTGTTGTGTTAAGATTTTACACAACTGTACTACATCCTTACATTAATAGCTGCAGTATTCATAACGGATGGGAGAGTGCCAAAGCTCAAGAAGAAACTTGGCAGGAGGAAGCAGTAGTAGAGCTCTCTAAGAAGCAATGAAGAATGGCATTACCAAGACCAGCTCTAGCTCTGGATATACCATCCAGCTTGTAGTGGTAGCTGCTTCAAGAATAGAATTAGTGTCTGAGCCCTTGAAAAAAGCACCAGAGGAGGCCAAAGCTCTAATAGAATGAGCCTTTACAGAAGAAGGAAGGTTCTTGCCATGAAAAGTGTAACAAAAAGTAATAGCCTTTGAAATCCAAATAGTAATAGTTTGTTTGAAAAGAGCCAGTCCTAAAGACCTATGATGAAAGGAAACAAACAACTGATCTGATAGCTTTAGACTTATACAAATAGAATTTGAGCTGTCTATGCACGCCTAAGGTATGCCTCACTGTCAGACTGCGAAGAGGGGAAAAAAAGTAGGCAAATTAATAGACTGATTAAGTGACAACCCATTAACCAACTTGAGCATAAAAGAAGGATTAGTACGCAAGGACACCCTGTCCTCATGGAATATCAAAAAAGGCGGACAAGCCATAAGCGCTTGCAACTCAGACACCCACCTGGCAGAAGTAAGAGCTAACATAAGAACTATCTTCCAAGAACAATGTTGCAAGGAAGCTGAAACAGCAGGCTCAAAAGGAGAATGAGTTGATTTTTCTAGAAAGAAATTAAGATCCTAGGCAGGAGGAACAGGCTTCCTGGGAGGTCTAATATTAAGGACGCCTTTAAGAAATTGCTTAGCCTCAAATCTAGAAGGTAAAGGAAGAGTTAAAGGCAAATAAGTAGCAAGAGCTGGTAAGTGGGCCTTAAAGAAGAGTAGGCCAAACCAGCATTAAGCAGCTCACACAAACAAGAGAGAACCAAAGGAACACCCACAGTAAGTGAGTCCAGGTCGTGAGAAAGACACCAAATAGAAAACCTCTTCCATTTAGATAAGTAGGATTTCCTAGTAGTAGGTTTCCTGGACTCTTGCAGGACCTTCAGCACGTCCTCAGAAAAAAGGTCTCTATGAGGAATCAAAACCATATTACCCATAGAGTCAGTGAACAGGTGGGGATGGATGAGAGATCCCTTGTCTTGTGTGAGTAGATCCACCCTGTGAGGTAACTTGTGATGACTGCCCCTGGCTAGATGCACAAGTAGAGGGAACCAAAGCTGTCACGGCCAAAAAGGCGTCACCACCAAGATTTTGGATATTGAACAGGACTCTCGGAATGAGAGGAAGGGGAGGGAATGCATAAAGAAACATCCCCTTCCAAGAAAATGCAAATAACAAAAAACGGTAAGGCAGCCTTGATAGAAATGTACTTTAATAAAATAAAATAAAATAATAAATGGATGAGCGCTTTCGCATTGTGCACGCTTCTTTAGATCCTAACATAGTGTTAATACAGCATCTTTTTATAAAACAAACCATCCTATCACAGGACATCTTGTGAATTTACATATTAAGTTTGCACCAACTCAAAGCAGGTCTTATGCTTACATTGGCATTAATGCCTGGACATCTGTGAGCCTGTAATTTCAAGATCCAGTGTAACTCGGCTTGCTCTAAACAATTATTGATGTCACCCCCCCAGGATAGTACTGAAAACACACTGCAGTACCCTAAAGCTGAAGCTATGATCAGGTTGCTCAATAATATGCTTAGCTAGTGCGTTCTTAACATTCTTGGTTCTAATCTCATATAGATGCCTAGTTACCCTGTTCCTTAATCTTTTAATGGCTTTACCCACATAAAAGCAAGGGAAGAGATTGCAAGTGGCTAAATAGACCACTTGTGTAGTAGTGCAGTCAGCATAAAATCTCGGTACAAACCTGAATACCATGTTGGGGTGAATAAATGCTTGTTGCTTAGTTATAACCTTACAGATTTTACAACTTCTACAAGGGAAGGTACCCAACCTATCCCCCTTGGGTTCCTTACATTGACTGCAATCACATAATAACTCCTTTAAACTTCTGTTGTTCCTATAAGTAAATGTGGATACCCCTCCAACAATATCAGCAGTCTGTTGATCTCTCGTAAGGAGATGCCAGTTTTTGTTGATGATAGTGCGTATTGTGTCTATATCATTGGTATATTTGGTAATAAAGGTTACCCTACGCCTAGTAGGGGGCTTAAAAGGAGTAATTATGGTCTGAGTATCACTAAAAGCAATGCTCAACAGATGCTTTCTATTGATTAGTGTTTCACCATGAATCTTGTCTACCAATTTTCCATTGTAACCTCTACTATGAAATAGCCCATGTGAGTGTACATAATTCTCTCTTTTGATCTTCCTCCCTAGTACATAATCTAGACATTCTGTGGAATTGACTTTTGACAATATTAGCGAAAACATACCTGGGGTGCATGCTCCCATTAACTAACAGCCCATTTCTCCAACACTCTTTATAATATAAAGAGGTAGTAATGTCTCCATTTAACTCTCTTTTAAGTAAAACATCCAAAAAATCAATTTCTAAGTATGAGTACTTGAGGGTGAATTTTAAAAAGTTAGTAGTAGATTCTAAGTTGGAAACAAACCTACACAATAAATCCCCCCTGACCATAACAAAAAGACATCATCAACAAAACATCTATAAAATTTTACATGGCCTGAAAGTTCATCACAAAAAAGATGCTTGTGCTCCCAAAAATGTATAACTAAATTAGCATATGAATTTGCGCATGCGGTGCCCATAGCGGCACCCCATTTTTGCAAGTACAATTGTTGGTCAAATATAAAAACATTATGCTCTAGGATCAGATCCAGGAATGTGCAATTTTTTTTTAAATTTCTAGTCTCCCACCAGGACACAAGTGCTCTTCAGCAATTGCATTCTGCTTGCTGAGCACACAGAAGCAAATCTGCAGTCTGTGGCTACCACTCCACCCATACAGTTTAAGAAGGAATCAGTACTGCAAAACTAAACAAGGATATACATTTCAAGCCTCAAGAACAGGAGCACACTCAAGCAAATCTGCAGTCTGCGGCTACCACTCCACCCATACAGTATAAGAAGGAATCAGTACTGCAAAACTAAACAAGGATATACATTTTGAGCCTCAAGAGCAGGAGCACACTCAAGCAAATCTGCAGTCTACAGCTACCACTCCACCCATACAGTATAAGAAGGAATCAGTACTGCAAAACTAAACAAGGATATACATTTTGAGCCGCAAGAGCAGGGTCAGTCCACCCAGGCATTCTACTTGTATTTTTTATGAGAGTGAAGCTATTACATTAGCAGTATTTCTTAGTAGTTCTCAGCGTGCTAATAAAACTGACGGTTATAGCCTTGTGTCCTCCCCCCGCAGCTAGTGCAGTAATCATAACTGTCCAATAGACAGCATACATTTAATTCAGATCCCTGTGACTAAATTAACCATCAAGCAGCCCTCTCAGTGCTTTCTACCTTAGTTTGTATCACTTGGAGGCCCACCTGTTTATTTGTATCTCTATACATTCCCCTTCATTACTAATATATCTCCCTACTCTAATCTGTGCACAAACTGGTTACTAATCAGCAAGTCAAAGTGAGGACACACTCCCAACCTTAATAAAGTTTGCTGTATCTTCTCTCCTTCACTTTACAGATAGTTTGAATTCTTACTTACCCCCTCTAAGGCCTTCACTGATAGTTTTCCACTCATTGCCTCTCTGGTTTCTTTGCATTCCACCTGGTTTACACCCCTTGTGCTGTCTCCCTCCCCCAATACTAAGTCTATATTAGAATCCTGCTGAGCATGGAGCCATCTTTAAATTTCTAGTCTCCCACCAGGACACAAGTGCTCTTCAGCAATTGCATTCTGCTTGCTGTTAAGCCATTAGATCTCAGGAATTTGTTTAAAGTGTTCAGATTTGTAAAGTAATACTTACTTTTTACTCTTGTGTTGGTGGGATTTTCCCCGCTCCGTTCACCCTCGCTAATGCTCAGGCTCTCTCCACTCCTCTGCCCTGCCGCCTATTCCCTCCCACCCCCACTACCTCTACATTTATAGTAATCACAGCCACACCCACAACTCACCCTCACATCACCTCCACCAATCACAGCTCCTCAAGTCAGATCACATTATACCACACCAACTTGCTCCACAAAATATACTCTCAATCACTCTTATTCCCATTAGGCATTTTTTATATCACCCACACTACTTACTCATCCACATATAGTGCATCCCTATAATTCCTATTCAGACCCCCACCTAGTACCATCTTAAACTTTATAACCATTACTATCACACAACTAGGTCTAGTCTGTCTTCTCATAATTCTTAATAACAGCACAAGTTATCACTCTAGCAATATCCCAAAACTTAGTAGCACAACACTACATTATGCACTCTCATATACAGACACCACACATTATAATAATATCTGTCCACAACTGTTCAAGAACTACATAACGGACCAATTCAGAACTAAACACATATGCTCTCATTCCTACTCCAAAAAAACACAATACTTTCTCACACTCCTCACCAAACTTCAACATCTATATCACCATTTTAACACCAGGTTCACCATAAGTGGGGATATCCACCCCAACCCAGGCCCAAATCCATCCTGTCCAATACAAACTGCTCCAAAACAAATGTCAGAAAATAACACCCCCACTATCTTCATCCCAGGGCAAATCAACAACAGCAGCAAAACCAACCATCTTTCAATGCTAAATATTAATATTAGAAGTATCAAAAATAAAATACCTGAACTCCAGGCCACAACAGCACTTACTCCCCAGACACAGTTGCTTTAACAGAAACCTGGCTAAATAAAAACATAGCTAACTCAGAAATTCTCCCTACCGGCTACAATTTCATTAGACAAGACAGACCACTTCGTAAAGGGGGTGGAACTGCCTTACTGTATAAGTCCAACTTAACTGTATATCAATTACCAAACTCCCACCCCTCCCCCAATAACTGGGACATACTTATCTCACAACTTCAACTTCACCCTACAAAGGTCATCACCACAATTGTGATCTATATTCCACCTGGTAACACACCTGGTAGCCTTGAAGAATTCTTAACCTGGTGTTCTTCCACATACTCACAAGAAACCCTTATTCTGGGGGATTTCAACCTAGATTGGTTCACCTGCACATCAGCAGAGCCGGCCTTAGCTGAAACGGCGCCCTAGGTGAAGTACTGCTCTGGCACCCCTTAAGCCTCACCCACACCATACTCAAGGAACACCCATATTTGAGCCATGCCCACAGATAGGTCACTCCCACAAAATCCACTCCAGTTCTTTCAATGTTTAAATGCATGAAATATCAGTCATACTACAGCAAACACCTTGTAATCTAAGGTGGTTGCATAGGGTGACCATCCCCATGACCCAGCACTAGGTGCATTGGCTGGAGCAGTCTAAGGTGGTTGCAGAGGGTGACCATCCCTATGACCCAGCACTAGGTGCATTGGCCAGAGCAGTCTAAGGCAGCTGCAGAGGCTACACATGCTGCACCACAGCTGAATCTGCAGAAATAGGAGACAAAAACTATGATTTCAATTTTACATGCTAGACATTGACATACTGTATGTACACCTCACCACCTGTTGGAGCTGTTCATGTAAACCCCCTTGTCACCTATGCCACTGTACAATACAGTGGTCATTAGTCTCCCTCACCTCCCATTGGTGCTGAAGCTCAGGGTGATACTTGTGCAGGTCACTATATTGATGCTTTTTCACTGCTTACCAGAGCAGGTGTGGCAGCTTTTACGGCGCCCTAGGTGGTCGCCTAGTTCGCCTATGCCTAAGGCCGGCCGTGGGTATAAGATTGGGAAGCTTATAAACATTACAGATACTGCCATCTGAGCATACAAAACTGAAGGAGGATTTCTTAGAGAATGATCTGGAAGTATTGTAGAATGAATTATGAATACCAGGATTAAAGCTCAAAGGTGGCAAAAGCTATTATTTTTGTGCAGCTTTCTGACCACATGGTAACACAATTGTAGGAGGCCACCTAGGTGCAACAATGTGTGACATAATGAATTCCCCTGACCACATGCATATTAACTGAGCATTTTATTCAAAAATGTAAACATCTGGCATATACAGAGACCCGAACCAAATGAGAAGTTAATTTGGCATGTATTTCCTCCACTTCCATGGCTGCCATTGGAAACTAATAATTTAAGTACAGGTAAGTTGAATTTTGCTTTGTGTGGGTTGCTATTCCAAGCATCTGAAGCATTCCATTTGGAAGGCAGTACTGTATAATGAGTCTAACAGCTCTAAAAATCTATTTTTTCAAGAAATGGATTCCCAGAGCAAATGTTATCTAGCAACGCTCCACCATTTTCAAGTCAAGAATTTCAGTGCTTTGTTAAACATTGAGAATTCACACATAATACTTTGAGCTCAAAATACGTTTAGTTGAGTGGTCAGATATGGACAGTTATGACAAACTGTTAATTGCCCTTACATGGATTGGATGGGAAATGGGAAATTCACCCCGGGGATCACTTCTGTGGCTCTGCTCGACAGGGGCACAGGAAAATAATTTTCTTGGGTGGCGAAAGCCAGGGTACATTTTTTGGCTAGGCTTGTATGGGACCTAGGGCCGATAGCCTAGTACCTACCTATGAATAAAATAATACACAAGATTATCAGTAGTTTTACCAAAACAGGTACTTAGAGCTCAAAATACGTTTAGTTGAGTGGTCAGATATAGACAGTTATGACAAACTGTTAATTGCCCTTACATGAATAAAATAATACACAAGATTATCAGTAGTTTTACCAAAACAGGTACTTATGGACATTAGACTGAGACCAAAACGTCCTGCTTCTTTCCCATTACTGCTCCCTGAAACAACAGACTTGTTAAAGAACAGAACTAAAACAAGTGACGGTTTACAATGTCTCCTTTTGCACTGATTGTTGCCTTGTGAGACAAAGGCATGGTGCTGTTGTTGATGGAGTAACCCGGGGAACAAGTAGGTTTAAACTGATTGACTGTGTAGCTTTCCTTGTTTAAATTACACTGCCTTATGCACCCTTCTGCTATTTTAATTGAGTTGCACCCCAAGTCTTCTGCTGTGTCTGTGTTTCAGTAGATGTGACCTTACTACCTATCCATTCTACACCCAGGAAAGTGGAATGATACTGTTATTATTTAAATAACTGTGTTAAGCCAATTAAAGTGCTTTATTTAATTGTAGTATGAAGAAACTCTGCTTTTACACTAAGTGCTGCTATGGAAGAGACAGTAGCTGGCTGGTGCTCTGGGTAATCAGCTAACCAATTGAACAAGTAGGTTTAAACTGATTGGCTGTGTAGCTTTTCTCGACTGTTTAAATTGCAGTACCTTGTGCACCCTTGCACTCTAGTTTTGTTAAGCTGCACTGAAATGTGCATCACCCTGAGGTGGGGACCAGTGATATTCATAAATGCGAGCTACTAAAATTAGCCCTGTTAGTAGTAGTAGTATCTTCATCCGTACCTCTCAACCTCTTAGAGCAAGAAGTCTGGACAAAGCCATAAATAAAAGTGGGACAAAGGGCCAAAAGTACGGACAATTTTTAAATATTGCTCTTACAAACATAGAAAGTTGATAGAACAACAGATTTTGCATTGCAGTAGCAGGAATTTTCTGATGGGTATGAAATCTGGAACTCAAATGTCTTGTCATTAATTTCTAACTTCAGTCTTTAATGATTTGCCACTAATTTGCCAGAAAAAACACAATTGTATGAAAAAAAGGAGAAAAAATATGAGGCAAAAGTCTGGACATTCTGCAAAAATCTGTACAGTTGAGGTATGCCTCCATCTTATTATCCGCTCTGCATTCAAACTTGCTGCTGTCAGTTTTGCTGAGAGCTGCAGTTGCTAGTGGCACTTACTGAAAATCCTGCACTAAAGCCATGTGTACCAGTCAGCTAAGTTGTTAAAATAGTCACACACTGATGCAGAATGAAACACAGCTGTTATTGTAACCCTAACCTACTAAATATTATTCTCTGAACCCCCCCCCAATTAAAAGGAAATACATCTGTTATTGTAACCCTTTATTCAGCTGTTGAACATAACCTTTTTTCTAGCTCCAGGTAGAAACTGACTAGACATTAGGCAGTGACTATAACATTGAGCTCACTCAAAAAATATAATCACCTAGCTGACATGGTAGAAAAATCAGCTTTTTCCCATTCGTAGGCAGCCCATCATAACACTGGGTGGCTTTAGGCAGTGTAACAACAGATGATGAAATAATACTTGACACACAAAACACAATCTGTGAGAGGCATAAGCATCTTATCGACACAGAGTAAACGTCACACTTAAAACAAGCATCTTAACGACATAGAGTAAACCTCATACTTAAAAGAAAGGTCTGTGAACACCATATAACATCATCAACACATACATATACCCAGAAAACCAACATATCATGTGTTTCTCAAAATATCAGTTCCAAATTTACACAGACTGTCTCAGCATAAAAGCACTTCCACAACATCACCACTCACTCGCACAGCAAAGAGTTGCCAGTTTGTGAGTCATAAGCCTTCCACTAACCTATGGAATGCAAGTAGAATGTTCTAATAACTGGTGAGAGTTTTGTCAGACACACACACACACACACACACACACACACACACACACACACACACACACACACACACACACACACACACACACACACACACACACTCCTTACCTCAGCCTGCATAAAAACAGAGCTTCCTTCCAAACCAGCACGGCGTGCATAAAAACGGAGCTTCCTTCCAGACCAGCGCAGCCTGCATAAAAAATGGAGCTTCCTTCCAGTACATGAACACCTCAGCCTGCATAAAAGGGAGCTTCCTTTCCACGCACTTTTGTGTTTGAATGTTAGCGTGCAATGCACGCATGGGTCCTACAGGTCTTACTGCTGTAAAAGTGGGGGGGAGGGGGGGCATGCTCCCTCCCCCTCGCTCTATGGTTCCGGCGCCCACACGTGGTTGGTGAATCGTGCTTTTAATTACGGACGTGGGGGAGGGCGCAATGCTACAGCTGAAAAGTGGAGAGAAGTAAAGTTTAAGTTAACTCAGTTTGCGCCCTTTATGGTGCCGGCTTTTACGGTGCCCTAGGCGGTCGCCTAGTTCACCTATGCCTAAGGCCGGCCGTGCATATCAGAACCACCAAGTAATCTAATAAATCTCCATGGCTACCAGCAGCTAGTCCAAATTCCAACTAGATGTGATAAAAAATCTAAAAAGGAATCCATCCTTGACTGGGTCCTAACTAACAACCCCACATTTTACCCCCACGCAGGCTGTCTCCCAGACACCGTAAGTGACCACAACATAATATACTTTATATGTAGTAGAACAAGCATATGCAAAACCACTAACTATATATCCACTAGAAACACAAACAAATTCTCTCCTGAGGTCCTCAATACTTTACTCTGTAACTGTGACTGGGCCCCCTTAAAAACCTTCCCACTTGACCAGGCTGTAGCATATTTCAACAAAACATTTCTACAACACCTAGACACTGTTGCTCCATTGCGCAAAATCAAGGTTAGAACCTCTACAAACCCCTGGCTCTGTAAAGAAACCAAACAAATCCTCAAGTCCAGAGACGCTGCTTGGCTTTACTATCAAAGAAACAAAGAAACATAAACCTAACTAAGTACCAAGAACTGCGCAACCATGCAAAAAAAATGCATTAGACTGGACAAAAAATCCTACTACACGACATTACAAACTAAATACCAACACAACCCCAAAAATTTTGGAAAAATGTAAACCAGCTACTAAAATCCACCCAAAAGGCTACCCCCAAACCAACCACCCCTGACATTAAAGTTCCCATTGAAACACAATTCATCTCCCACTTTGTGAACTCAATTCTAGCCTTAGTATCACAGGACAGTTCCTTCCTCACTAGCCCCCCCAACACAAATAACACTAATACAAGCTTTATCCTCAAAACAGTTTCCACCACTTCAATCAAAAGCATGCTCTCCAAACTAAAAACCTCATCAACAGCAGCCAACCTACTCCCCAGCTATTTCTTGAAACTCAAAGCAGATGCTATTGCTATCCCAATCTCCACTCTCATAAACAGATCAATTGTTGAAAACTATGTGCCCAAACTCTGGAAAATATCCTACATTACACCCATACATAAAGGTGGGACATCCACTGAACTTAATAACTACAGACCCATTGCTTTACTCTCCCCCCTGGCCAAAATCCTAGAAAAATGCATCCATACCCAGATGCTAAAATATCTCCTAGACAGCAACATCCTGTCACCTACTCAGCATGGTTTCAGACCTGCCCATAGCACCACTACAGCCCTCCTCTGCTTCACAGACACAGTAAACCATCTCAAAAATGTCAACTCTTTTTTTAGATATGTCCAAAGCATTTGACACAGTCTCGCACCAAATCCTACTAAACAAACTAAACCAGTATCACCTATCAAATTCCACTCTTACCTGGTTCCAAAGCTACATAACTGAAAGGTACCAAGCTGTGAAATGGGAAAATTCTCTCTCTTCTCAGCTGCCCATAACTATAGGAGTCCCACAGGGTTCTATCTTAGGACCACCACTATTCACAATCTTGACAAATGACCTCCATACCTCCACACATCATGCATCTATCATTCAGTATGCAGATGACACTACCTTAATCTGTGCTGCACAAAACATTCCCACCCTCCTGCAAACAACTCAACTAGCAGTCACTAGATGGGTTGCAAACTGGCTCAAGGACAGAACCCACATGGTTAGAATTGCTGGAGCCATGTCAGACTCCAAACCAGTTACAAGTGGCATCCCACAAGGCTCAGTCCTGGGACCTCTCTTGTTCGGTATATATTTCTCGGAGGTACAGGCCAACACGGAAGGACTGTGGCTGACCAAGTTCGCAGATGACTGCAAACTGGGCGCCATAATCGACTCTCCAGCCGACACAAGCATCCTCCAAAAGGGCCTCATAGAAACAGACAACTGGTGCCAGAGCCATGGCCTCAAGCTAAACGCCAAAAAGTGTATAGTCATCCCCTTTGGCAAAAACAAAGTGCCCATAAATTACCACATTGGTGGTAATTCATTAAGTACAGAAGAAGTAATTAGGGACCTGGGGACCCAAGTTGATAGCAGTCTCTCATTTGACAACCACGTGGCCAAAGTAGTTAGAAAAACATTTTATATAGCCCACCTAATCATGAAGGAATTCACATCTAGATCAGGGGAGGTCATCGTGCCTCTTTACTCATCCCTCATCAGGCCCATAATTGAGTACAATGCCCCTTTTGGGATGTACCTTACCAGACACCTGCAGCAACTGGAAAGACCCCAAAAGTACCTCACCAAGAGGATCAAAGGGTTCAAACAGATGCCATATGCTGCCCGGTTAAAGAAACTCCAGCTCTACTCAGTGGCATACCGCCTGTTCAGGGGCGATCTGTGCCTGACGTATAAAGCCATGTCCAACCCGGAATTAATGGACATGCTGCACCTCAGAAAATCCAAATCCCATCGAGCTACGCGCCCGAGAGACTTGAACTTCTGCACTGAAATAAATAGGATATGCTGGAGGGACAGATTCATAACCCAGAGGATCCCTTCACTCTGGAATAAAATCCCAGTCCAGGTTAGGCAGAGTCCCTCATTGACTCTCTTCAAGAGGAATCTTGATGAGTGGATGGGAGATCGTAGGTTTAACCCGGGTATCACTTCTGTGTCACTGTTAGACAGAGGCACAGTATACTAACCTCGAAAAAGGGCACAGCAAAATTAATTTAAAATGGGTGGCGAAAGCCAAACACATTCTGGCTAGGCTTATAAATGCCCTAGGGCAGATAGCCTAGTATGAACCTATGAACCTATGAACCTAACCAAAGCCCAACTTATCCTCATTCCAAAGAAAACTCAACTTATGATTATAACCAGTTCTAACAAAAACACTGATAACAGTCAATTCACTATCTACTCCACAAATGCTACTCAAATCGCTCCAGTGGCACATGCTAAGCTATTGGGAATAACCATAGACTCCCACCTAAAATTTGATAGTCATCTCAACTTAACTATTAAAAAAGTACATGCCAAACTGGGATCACTCTACCATATCAAACCATTTCTTACCAACAACACAAGATCAGCCATTGCTTGCTCGCTCCCAACTTCTATCCACCCTACTCTATGCATCTCCCATTCTGACTAATCTCAACAAAACTGAACTAAGCAAAATGGAAGCCTGCTATAACAGAATTGCTCACTTTGCTGCAAATTGCTCATATAGAACTCATCACTGTACTGCTTTGAGACAGCTCCACTGGCTTGAACTGCCCAACCTCCTAACCTACAATCAGCTCTGCCTCTGTCATTCTATCTATTACCTCCCCAATAAGTGTCCTGCCCTCAAAAACCTAGTACAACATCACTCAGCCAAAAGACCTCTTAGACAAGGGCGCCCGCAGGCAGGTGCAAGGGGGTGCACTTGCACCCCCCTGGAACCGGCTGGCCTAGAAATTAATTAAAATAAAAAAAAAATTTTTTAAAGGGCGTTCCTCTTAAAGAACACCCTTTGCATCCCGTCCAGTCGCACAGAAGCAACAGGTGTTTGCGACCTGTTTTCATCTTCTGTGTATGTGCGCAACTGATGGTTTACGTCCTTTTCTTTCGCGCCTACTGGAAATTTGAATTCAAGAGGACGTTTGGACTGCGCAGATGAATGTAGAAGTGAAAGGTAGGTGTGTGGGTGTGTGAGTTTAAGGGTTTAAGAGATGAGTGTGTGTGTGTGTGTGTGTGTGTGTGTGTGTGTGTGTGTGTGTGTGTGTGTGTGTGTGTGTGTAAGAAATAGGTAGGTAGGACTCGGAGTCTGTGGATGTAAAAAGTAGGTAGAAGTGTGTATGCGTGTATGTAAGAAATAGGTAGGTAAAGGCAGGTTTGTGAATGTGTGTTTTAAGTGTGTAGAGTATCTATGCTTAGTCATTGATTAGTATATTGTGAATATTTTTCTATCCGGAACAGGAAATTCATTATCTGTAAGCATTTTAATTGGGACTCTATGAGGGTGGTTTACTGTGCATTATGCCAATTGTGTGATGCATTTTATATTGGCAAAATTTTGTGGAAACTAAAGGACAGGATATATGAACATTTTAATGATATAGTGAAGGGTAGAACCTCCAATGCATTGTTCAGACATGTAGCCTTGAATCCAGGGCACAGTTTTAAGTTTGTGGTTCTTGATTATGTGGAAAGGGATACCAGGGGATATTTTTATTTATGAACATCTAAGTAGGAAAGAGCTGATTTGGATTTTGAGGCTTAATGCTTTGAAAATCCCCAGATCTCAATGATTCTTGTTCTATTTACCCCATATTGAAATTAAGAAATCTTGAAGGATGATTCAGTTGGTCACCTATTTTCATTTAGATCATGGCATTAGTGTTTTACTTTTCAATTTTGTATTTTTTAATGTTTTTTAATCTTTTTATGCATATAAGCTATATATATATATATATATATATATATATATATATATATATATATATCTTATACATACATATATACACATTGTTTCAGGGTGTTGTCAGGTTGATTATTCTTTATAATTATCAAGTGTATTTGGGAAATGTCCCATTGGTGGTTTTTAACATGTGACTAATGAGTTCTGCCTATTTTAATGACTTTCTGCATGTTATTCAACAGTTCTGAAGAAGTCTTTGATTAAGACGAAAGTGCTTAACTGTTGGAGTTTCAGTTGAATAAAGAGATCTGTGGTTGCTATACTGAGCCTATTTGTCTGTGTTAGCCTTTCCTGTATGATATCGGTATCATGGGGGAATTCTATGTTGTTGTTGTTGTTGTGTCTTTTGGCTTTTCCCAGTTAGGGGTCGACACAGCGGAACTCCGTTCCGCTAATGATTGGTAGTTGATTTTTACGTGCCTAGTTACCAGCCCTGACGCACAATCTTCAACGAAGGTACGCCCATTCACGCATGTCTCCACACAGAAGACGCTCTAGCTGAGAATCGAACCAGACAGCGTCTGACTGTGAGGTGACAATGCTACCACAGCACCACCACCGATTTTATGACTGCTCTTATTTTCCAATCATCTACAAACCTGGTCAGCCAGAGGCCCTTGATGTTGGCCCTGACTTCCAAGAAGTAGATGCCTAAAAGGAGTGGACCCAGCCCAGAGCGAGTCCTCTAGTGACCAGCCTCTTTGTGGAGTTGGATTCCACAATCCTAACTTCCTGGGTGTTTTCTGAAAGTCAGCTGGCTATCCAATGCATAACACAGGGTTTTATGCCTAATTCCATTAGTTTATTTACAAAATGCAAGTGAGGTACTGTATTAAATGCTTTATCTATTCCGAGGTATGCAATATGCACTGCTTTGCCCTTATCCATTGCCTTGGTGACCTTCTCAAAGAAGTCTATCAGGCTGAGTAGGTGTGATCTGCTACTGATGAAGCCAAACTGGGTTAGATCCAGTATCTGAAGGTTTCTCTGTCATTATTAATAATTGTCACAATAATTCTTTCCATAGTTTTGCATGTGATACTAGTTAGACTTATAGGTTTGTAGTTACTAGGGTACACTGATGGCCTGCCCTTATGCACAGGGATGACCATAGCAGTTCTCTATTCGCAAGTCATGAAGATTTTTCTGTAGGCTACAGTTAAATAGTAAATCCAGTGGTCTTGGTGGGTCATATTTCATGCATTTTAGGAGGAATTCTGGGATATTATCAAGGCCTATTGATGCAGTATTCTTGGCTTTGAAGAGTGCATTTAGGACCTGCTCCCTAGGGATAGCCAGAGAGTTATGTATGATGGTATTTCCTGGTGGGTTTACAGGGTATGTGTGTGTGTGTGTGGGGTGTAAAACTGCAGCTGAATGTGCTAACCAGTAGATTTACTATATCTTCTGGCTATATGTAGGTTGCTCCATTAACAATTAGGTCTGCACACTGTTGTGTACTGCCTTTGATATGGACATAGCTAAAGAAAGCTTTATGGTTGTCCTTGGCTTGGGAGGCTATTTCTACCTCAAAATTAGCTTTGGTAGACTCTGAGTTGTTTGTTTAGATTGATGAAAGAGTTTCTATCCTGCTGGGCATTGCACTTCCTAACTTTTCTATGACTTTCTTCCTTCTGTTGTGCACCCTACTGATGCTTGGATTCCATCAAGATGATTGTTTTTTAAGTTTGTTCTGAGTTTATTTCTGGTAGGACAAGCTGTCCCTTTGCATCTATTAACACAATTGTACATGGTTCTTGTGAACAGTTCAGCATAGGCAGCTATATTATCAAGGTGTTTTTTGGAGGGGGGTCTTGAAATTTTGCCAGGTTATCACTTAAAGCCAAGCACCAAGCTAACTATGAACTGTGCAGTCAGCATGCTGTTTGCTGTAAACATGTTTTTTCATGCTGTTTGAAGTACTTTACTGGTTACAGGCTATCAATTAATAGTAGAAAATTTACCTTAGAATAGTTCCTAAATGTTATGAGGTTAGCTGTTGTCCCGTGCTTGATTTTTATTTCAAAGGAGACAGCTGTATGGTCTGATTTTATCAGAAAGAATATTACATGGGGGGGGGGTTGCAGCATTCTGCCATTATTGTGAGTACCAGGTCCAGTATGTTTGCTCCCTTAGTAAAATTACTGAGCCTGCAAGAATGGGGTCATGTAGTATTCTCAGTTTATAGTGGGGTAGTTAGTCGCCCATCACTTTAGTATTGGGTTAAATGGTGAGTGTCTCCAGTAAGTTTAAGTATGAGCTATGGGTTTACTGGGTCACAGAAGGTGGCCTATAGCTTGCACGGATATGGTATGGAACTTTGCCTGTGGTAATTTCAATGTGGAGTAGCTCAAGCGTGCCATCCTGTCTGACCAGCCTTGAGGTGAGCTTGCTATCAGCGTAGATTGAGACACCTCCATCTTTAGTCCCTGCTTGTGCAGTAGCTGGTCTAAATGTGCATTAGATATTGTAGTCCTGCACTGCTGGGATGCTCTCCATGGCTATAAACCATGTCTCAGTAATTGCGCAAATGTCTACACTCTCCAGGCTGAGGAGATCTTGAAGGGACTGGAGTTTCTTGCTTAGGCTCCTGGCACTGAGAAGCAACATGTTTAAGTTCCCTTGGGTTAGTTTGCTTATGTCGGAAGGTTTGACAGCTTGGCTTTGCCTACAAAAGGCAGTATGGAGGAGGCCAATATTTTAGCCAATGCTGAAAAATCTACAGGGAACAGGCACAGTCCATCCTTGGCAAAACAACATGATCTGCCTGGGCATGTGTCTGGGCACACTTCCCAACATCTAACATTCCTACACTTAGTACGCAGAGCAGGTAAAGCTCCATGTGGTGCAATGAATTATGATCAGATTTCTCTGATCTTAACTATACAGTTATGTGTTCTTGAAATTAATGTTATGATTCACCTCATTAGCTTCTCTGTTCCATTCTAGAGGTGAATTTCCTGACATCTGGTTCTTGAACATGTAACAGTTTGTTTATGATCAAAGATTTGATCATAATTATTCATGTTTTCTTAATCATGTCCTGAAATTTTTAATCTGGTGTAAGGAGATCCATCTTCATCAAGCAGTATGAGTGAAATCACATTTCCGGTCAGCTCAGCATCTAAACCTTTTCCAGGATATTACTCCATCCTCTTTGCCCAAAATGGCTTGCCATCTCGCTTCCTGTCCAGGTCTCCTGCTGCTCATCATGTTTCCATTGGAGACGGATGCTTTCAGGCAACTTTGCTTTAAAGTTAACTACTTTGTTTAAAACATTGCTGAATTTTGCAATTATCACATCCTTTTTTGATTGGAATTACTATTTTTGCAGCTTTCCAATCTACAAATCAGGTCAGGTCCATCGGATTTCTTTTTTGCACCGTATTGCTTTCTCTCCCTTTGCCCTTTGTATTCTACACAATATGTTTTTTACTTTCTATTAAACTGTTAGTTCATACATTTAATCTGTCATTTTATTAGATGTTAATATTTTCTAGTACTGAAGCTCTCTAGATCAGTTGCTGTCTCTTGTAGATTTTGGGTAGTTTGTTACATTTATTCCTTGGCTCTTGTCTGTACTTTCTAAAAATATTTTGACTGTGGATAGTCATGCATTTAGAAAGTGTATTTAATGTGGCCACAAAAATGCCCAGAACAGATACACTCTTTTTGCTATCTGGCTAAGTGAGGAGCACTTTGAATAGAAATGTGGCATTTGTGCTTCTTTCTATCCCCAGATTACAAAGGACTGAAATAATAACCTTCTTTTGAAAAGTCTTGAGGGTAGTTGTGCATCCACTCCTGAAGGGACTTGACCTTGAGAACAGTCTTTGGGTTGACACTATTGGACTCAAGGACAGAGCCTACCCTTTTGGATTTTTCTAACCACAAAGATAAAGAAATAATAGACAGAAAACACAGCTGAAAGCTATACTTCTAAAGAGTTTTTTTTTTCAATCGGGTACTAAATAATCCAAGGTGGAAGAATTTTCTAAATTTTCTGTAACCACTCCTTTTTAGGGGGGGAGTTACCAGGATGCCTGTAATATTAGTTGAATATCCATTTAGACAGGTCAGATGTGGGTGTTTCCTCTGTTTCTTTTATACAGGTATGTAAGAGTCTGTAATCTGGACCATTTCCAGACAGGCCCATAAATTTCTACTATTGCTGTTCTTTTACATTGGATGTAGACTACGAGATGATTGTGAGGGCTTTTCTGAAGGTGTTGCAGAAAATTTTACTCATGTCATCCAACTCTGGTACCAGTGAAGGCAAAGGCATTTATTTTCTGCTGTTATTTTAATTTTTTCTGCATTTTCTTCTCAGTTCTCCTTAACAGGCCTCTGTTTGGGTGACTGCAGCAATTCAAACTGTTATGATTCTACAGGTCTAAATGTAGATACCATCAGATTTGGTGACATTGGTTCTGCTTCTGGACTCAATGCTATAGCTTTTGTGGTCAATTCCTTCTAAATCAACTATGCCATCTATGACCCCATGAGTTAGGCTCAACCGTTTGGGGTGAATCTTTTTGCCATTTCTTGACTGGGTCAGCATAACAATACTTGGCTTAGACACCCTCATCCTTAGGCTTGGGCTTGATATGCCCATCAACCTTGGGGTTTGAAGTATTGCTGTTGGGGTTTTGGCTTGGTGTCAGTTTTGTCCTTTCATGAGCTTTGGTCACAAATAGTCGGGGTCAGTGCCTTTAGCCATGATTGTTACTTTGATGTTGATTTTCTCAGCCACATTGCAGAGAGTAGTGCATGTGCTGTCCTTGTCACCTATTCCTGTGTTGACATTGACCTTAACCAGAGACATTTTTCCTGCATTCCTTTGTTTAACACCATACCTACCCATCACTTCGTCATCCACTCTGTTCCCTTCACCAACATGCCCATTGAAATCTGCTCCAATCACCACTCTCTCACCCTTGGGTACAGTCATCACCACTTCATCCAACTCACTCCCAAATTTTTCTTTCTCATCCATCGCACACCCAACTTGTGGAGCATATGCACTAACAACATTCATCATTATACCATCAATTTCCAGCTTCATAAACAGCACTCTACCCGACACTCTTTTCAACTCCAAAACACTCTTAGCATACTGTTCCTTCAGGATAACTCTTACGCCATTTCCCCTCCCATCCACACCATGATAAAACAATTTGAACCCACCTCCGATACACCTAGCCTTACTCCCCTTCCATCTGGTCTCTTGCACACACAATATACCAACCTTCTTTCTGTCCATCATATAAAATGCATACTAACATAAATCATGTTATTCTAGCAATGTTCTAAGTTCATGAGAGCAATATTTATAATCTGTCCCTATTTATGTTGGGCTTTGTCCAGATTTCTTGCAGAGGTTGAGGTGTGTGAGAGAAAGTGAAATGCCCTATTTAGAGTTAGCAGGTGGAATTTATTTTCAAGTGTATTTTCAAGGAATTGTGAGCTTCAAGGGAAGAGAAGCTTACTGCTGCTCATGCTAAGTCTGCTTAAAATGTGCAACTGTTTTGTTTAGCAAATGGTATCATTATTGTGGTATAGAAATTTAAAGCAGTGTTAGTAGTACAGCAGGTAGCATACTTGTATCTTGATGCAGAGGGCTATAGGTTCTACTCCCACAGCATGTAGATTTGTATTTTGAGGGGGTGGAGTGCTGCAGTCCTGGCTATGTCCTCCTTTGGATGAGATGCCTAATAACTATGAACTTGTTTTTCAGCTTACCACCCATTCTGTATTGCAAATATACCAGCTTACCATTTTTAATGTAACATAGGCAATATATTCTTCAAGGGCAGCAGGCACTGAATTTGTTGATGAAATGCTGAAATATAAAGTTGTTTTCTAGCAACAACCTCTTCATTAGTTTCAGATCTCTATAATGTGGAATTATTCAGATGACTTTTACTTCTGCAAAGATTGTGCATACTGACTGACATTGATGGATTGTAATGACAAAAGTTTAAGTGGCCTTTTATGGTTGAAATGTTTTGAATTGGGCAGTTTGTCATTATTGGTTCATATGTTTTGTTTCATTGCTTGCTGGAAAAACATTCAAAACTATTAATTTAAAACACAGTCTAACAAGTGGTGCTGTATTATTGAAGGGATATAATTAAATTATTTTATATTATAATTAATACAGTCTGTATATATTATAATCATGCATAATCATATGTATAAATATGTACACTTCTTATGCATGGCTACTCTTGCTTATCACAGTAACAGGAAGGATACTGTAATGGCTGTGTCAAGAAAAAAGATCTAAAGCTTTTAGTTAAGCATATAATGAAGTTGTTCACATCAGTGATAATGCAGCTCCAGTTTCATATAACTAAGGGTCAACCACACAAAATCAGAAAACACCCAGAATTTCCCTTGCACACTCAGTAAAACTAATCTTGAAAAAATAATTAATAATGTGCATATATTAGGGCTATTGCAATTATCTATAAAAAGATGAAGTGATGATTTGCAACTATGTCAATATTGGGATTATAAAGAAATGCTTGATTAAGCATTAATTAAAAGATATACATAATTTAGTGAATGCACACAGTTTAAGTTAAATACAGCTATAACGTGTCGTGCATTCAGAGCACAGAATGCCAGCTTTTATTTAAACAGCAACTTGTGTTACTGAGAGCTAATCTTGGAAGCCAAAGAACACTAGTGTTATAAACTAATCTGTTTAAATCTGTATAATCTGAACAGGCTCATGGGACTCAGTTTAGTGTCCTACATGAAAAATACTGAGCTAATGAACACTATTCCCCAGTAGTTGTTTCTAAGTCACTTACAAATAAATAAATAAAACAAGGGGAAGTATTTTGAGGTAAAACAAATATCTTGTCTTTATGGTAGGTAAAAAGTAAAACTCTGTTAGTACCCAAGTAAATAAAATGATTATTAGCAATGAATTAGAAATTATTCCAGTATAGAGAACTGAACGGCCAAGCCTTCTTGATCAGAATACAAAAGGGCTGCCAGCTGAAAGTTCCCTTGAGTTAGTTGCAATGTACATGGGATATGTAAAACAACTTATCATGGATTCCTAATTAAATCCAGATATCTGTAATCATTGTAGAAGTAAAGCATAAAACAGTATGCACACTAAGAATTTTGACAGTGTTTATGGCAACTGGGGAGAAATAGCCAAGTAATGGGACCCTGTAATGGCTGCGTGGGGGAGGGGGCTGCATGAAGTGAGGGGGTGGGGCTATGTGGGTGGAGGGGTGGGGCTATGTGGGTGGAAGGGGGTGGGGCTTTGTGGGTGGGGCTCTGGGTTTGCACCCCCCTGCAAAAAATCCTGTGGGCTCCCTTGCTCTTAGATCATCAAGCAAGCTACTACTAGAAGTCATCAACAGCTACAATAGCTTTGGAGATACATTATATAGTAGTTCAGTGGCTAGAAAATGGAACTCTGCCCCCATTGCATACAAAACTCATCATCCAAGGCCTCCTTTAAAGACCTCATCAGGCAACATCTCAAGCAAAGTTGGCAGTGCCATGATTGCTCCCCAGGCTAGTGAAAGCAGATAAGGTACACGTACTAAACCTAGAGTACTTGATTAAAATTGAAAACTATTCTCACAAACACAGGCTAATCTACAATGTATGTACTGTACCTGTGTACTATGTATGTATTCTACCTATGTTCCAAATTTCAGCTGTACACCACAAATCTATTAAGTACCTTTATTTTTAAATATGTTTTTGTTTATTTTCTCCACTGTAACTGTTGATGTGCTGCATACCACTGTAAAAACATGTCTTTTGTAATTTGTGTGTATACTGATCATGTCTAAATGTATCTGTAATTTTTCTATGTGGAGCTTTTTACCCCTGGGCCTCTGCTGAAAAAGGGCCTTTTTGGCTCAGTCAGACACCCCCGGTTAGCAAATAATAAATAAATAAATAAAATAAATAAATTGACATTATCATTAGTAAAAACAGATTCAGTATTTAAGATTTCCCTTATGGCTTCAATACCATAAGCATTTGGGAATGGACGTAAAAAGATTCTTCACATCTAAAGTAACCATCAAACATGAGGCATTGTCCAAACAACATAGCCACTTAAATCCTTTAAAAAATGAAGAGTATCTTTTAGTATAATGGGTAGCCTGGTCACACAATCTATTTCAATTTACCCTCTACATATATTATGGGTTGGGAGAGTGGCCTAATGGTTAAGGTGTTTGCCTTACAAACACAAGGTATAGGGTTTTAGTCTCACAAGGGATAATTGGCTAGGCTTAAAATGGCTCACAAGGGCAGTTAGCTTAGTACTAATCTATGAATCTATGAACCTATGAACAAGGGTTCTGTGGCCCAGCCTCCACCTGCAACAGTTGGTCTCATGGGCAGTTTAAGGGAGACTTTGTGAATTTTACGTAGTCCTTTCATAATGGGTATAGCTGGATGAGGTACATACAAAAAATGATACAGTGATTCATCTATACGTCTATGCATCAATAAATCATACAAATTGTTCCTTATGTATTGTAAAGTTCTTTGCACAAAAGAATAATCTACTCTCTGATAAGTTTCAGCATCCTGCAACAACATAGACATAGCTTCTAAGCAGTCGGTCATATTCATTATAACAACCACACCTCAGTTGTGTGCAGGTCTTATACAAGGACCCGACCTAGTTTCAAGTTGACTCAAGGCTTGTCTCTCTGAGAGACTTAAGTTATAAAAATTATTTTTGTGTAGACCACTCAAAGTGTGATATAAGTCCTCTTCACAAACTCTTACAAATAAATCGACGTGGGTGGCAGCTGAGAATTAAACAAACTTGGTCTCCTGTACATTTGCATATCAGTATCTGAGTGTATACCAAACAGAAGCTTTAAGACTATTGTGCATGCAAACATTCTTAGATCAATTAGTGCATCACTTATTTTAGCAGATGCTGCTGGAATAAAGGATAAACCTTAATTCAGAATCTTGAGTTCCATTGTATTTAGCATGTAGTCAGAGAGTTTAACCACAAAGCCATTTCTTTGCTCTGTTGGGCTGGTAAGGTTAAAAAACTGTCCAAATGAAGAGAAGATGAAGTTTTAGGTTTCGCTCCTATTCTCTCAAAGTTGAGTGCCTCCTCATTTAACGGTGGAGTAGAGGGATCAATCACAACAGACGTTACTGTATTAACAGTCTCATGTAAAAGTCTATCCTGGACACCATGGTTCAAAGCAAATTGTGTATCCTCTGATCCTGAAACAGTTGGCTGAGTGGACGGGGGCATGTCAGTGGAAGTGACATTACCTTTGGGCCATACAAATACACTTCCCAAATGAAAATCATTATAGACCCTTTGCAATTTTCTCTGATTTGTTTGTTACAGTCTGGCTTTAAATACCATTACATTAGATAGAGCAGTATCACTCTATTATATTGGTGTAAACATCCCCTTTGAAGCAATAAAGCAAATTATTCTGTAGAGACTCCGTTTGCTGTATCAACTCTTCCTCAACAGGTTTAAAGTGTTCCAGCATTAATCTTACATAACTGAAACCCAGCTCTAAATTAAGTCGTTGCCATTCTTTTAATAAAGCTGGATATGCATCTCCACAGGCAGGCATACATAAAACTCGCATACCCCTTGGTACAATATTGACGTGCAGGCACAACTCCAAATGTAGGCGTTGCCACCGTAATCATTTTAATTTATAAAGATTCTATTCTAGTTCTTTGTCTGTGAATACGTTGAGAGGCACTGGAGAGAAAAGAGGATGAAAGGCCTGAAGAGCCATATATATATATATATATATATATATATATATATATATATATATATGTGTGTGTGTGTGTGTGTGTATATATATATATATATATATATATATATATATATATATATATATATATATATATATAGGGAGAGAGAGGGCGAAAGATTCATCATTGCAGTCTAGTACTGTGCTGATGTACCCATGTCAAACTCTGACCTCACTCTTGGACAAGATCTGTAAGCATGTACTGGGAAACATGGACCTACAAAATCAAAACCCTGGATTATACAGCAAAGCATGTTGGCAGCTCATGGCCTTAATCTCCATTTTCTAAACTGCCACCTCCATTCAGGGTGCACATTTCAATGTATTCACTGCTTAATTATAAGTTTGCATTACAGATTATAAGTTACAAAATTCTTTTACATAAAAAAAAAATCTGTCATAGGTGTAACAGGTAGAGCTGTTAGCATTTTTCACATAAATGCATTGAACGCAATTTTACACAAAAGTTTGTCAACCAATGTTGATAAGGTTTTCCAAATGCAAAACCAGTATGCTCAAGAGTATCTTGAGTTGTCCTGATTCTGCTGTATATTATCTATAGATGGGTCCCTAATTAATGAACAACTTCCCAATCACATTAGAAAATATCAGGGTATTGACTCTATATACGACCAGTGATCAATCGATCAATCTATCTATTTTGAATGTGTTATCCAGGGTAAAGCACTGTTTCCACTGGACCTACTTCATTCTCAGCCCAGGATGTACGTATTCAATGCATACCCTGTAACAAATCTAGGTATGTGTTCTTTTTCCTCAAATGTGCCTTATAACACATACCTTGTGAATACCCTCCACAGTTTGAACAAGCAAATTAGATATCTTGCAAAGTCCTCTAAAGCTAGCTACAAAGCTAAATTAGCATCCCTAGCTAAGGAAAATCACAAGCAATTCTTTATCTACATCTGAAATCTAAAAGGGAATGCCCAACTATGTGCAGAACTTAATAGTGAATAGTTCCTCTCATACTGAACCTGAGGAATTAGCTGACCTCCAACCTGACAAATGTGGAGCAAACTTCACCCCCATGTCTCCACCAGCCATACCCCAAAGCATACCTGACACCATTTGTCTACCTAGTATCTCTACAGAGCAGGTAATATCTGTGTTCTTAAAGGCCAAAAGCATAACCTCTATGGGACCAGATAACATCTCAGGCTGATTACTAAACAATCTAACACAAGACCTAGTGGAACCACATGACACTCGCTTTAACCTTAGCCCAAGCACTGGCTTTGTTCCTGCAGAGTGGAGAACAGCAACAATAATCCCCTTGCACAAAGGCGGTCCATCCACTGACCCTGGGAACTATAGACCCATAAGCCTAACCAGCCTTACCTGCAAGGCCATGGAAAGAAATATCATGGATCATCTCAATAAGGACATAGGCAACCTGCAAACTCTTGACCTCATCCATTTTGTTTTTGTTAAGGGCACATCATGCTTATTGCACCTGGTAGACTTCTTTGAGAATGTCACCAAAGCCCTGGATGAAAGCAAAACAGTACATACTGCCTATCTTGACTTAGAGAAGGATTTTTGACAATCTCCCATTCAGGTATCATTGACGAGCTCTCCCAGCTGGGGATTGTTTTTTTACAAAATCTCATCCAGATGACACTGATATATAGATTATATTTTATATAGCATATATCATGGACAGAAGTAGGTCAAAAATTAAAAAAAAAGATAGCTGGGTGCACAAGACCCAGGATAAAAAAGTGCCCAATCCAGGAAGATGAACTGGTGCCAGGACTGGAAAAAATGACAGTGTAGAATCCTCAAAATATGGAAATATTCGTACAATGGGGCCAGGCCAGGCTCAGGGGAAGGATGGCCCCCTTGCTGTAGAAGGAAGCAGCAGTCCACAAAAATCTCAAAAACTGACAGGCCAAAGAACAGCCATAAGGATGACAGAGTGGACTACTGAGGATAAGAGAGAAATTATGTATTATTACTATTCTGCAAAAAAGTCCAGAATTCCCAGACACAAGACATACAAAAAGATTAAGAGAGAAATTAGAGGACAGAAAAATACTTCCACAAAAAAAACTGTCAGAAGCTTCAAATAAAATTTTGTGTTCACTAATACAACAGATTTGTGAAAAACATTATATAGACCAAGAAACTTTGATATGTCTGGAAAAAGAAGCAGCCGAAGAAGTGCAGAAATATAAACAACAAAACCCAGAGATTTTTGAAAAGTATAAAAGAGAAATATGGACATGGGAAAGAAAGAGAGATTTGACATGGTGCAATATTTACGCAAAGTCGAAAGCCAAATTAATCAACACAAAAAAGGTATCTCCAAAAATTTTCAAAGAGAAATACAGGCAAAGGCATCCAGATATGGAAAATTTCACAATAAAAAAAATTATATCACAAAGAGGGAATGTAAAAGAATATCAGTAAAGTAGAAGTAAAAAAAAAATAGAAGTTGAAGTTATGGCATGCCTACGAAGTGAAGAATTTGGTGTAGAAGGTCTAACACATGTTATGTCACAGCATGATGGAACAAGTCCTCAAAATAAGGAGAAACAGGAAGATCAGGAGACATCTGAAGAAGAAATATGGACATGGGAAAGAAAAAGAGATTTAATATGGTATAATATTTATACAAAGGAGAAAGCATATGAAAAGATATGAAGCATATGCCATATCAAGATATTTTGGAATCTTCCACAGGTAACCAGCATAAATGTTGACTTGAAGCTGGACAGCAAGGGAAGGAACAGGAAACTGTGGCAACTCTGACGCAGTCAATGTTGAGGAGTGATAGGCCAGTGAATTCCCATATGACAGAGCAACGGATGATACAGGATGAAACTGAAGAGAATGTGCCACAGGAAGATGCTATAGAACTTTTTATAGAATGCCTGCAGGAAATGGAGAACAAAAAATGTGCCCTCAGTTTAGAAGAAAATGATCTAAGAGAAGAGTTGCTTGATTTAATAGAGATAGCTAGACATATTAAGATCAATGAAAGAAATAGACTACATTAGGTCAATAAAACCCAAAAAGTCAGAAGTTTGATAAAACAAATGAACACAGTAATTAGGACTGTCCATAGAGATCCATGCAATATAATAGAAGTAAACAGGATATATTACTGTGCAGCTAAATTAATAACAGATAAAATTCTACCACAAGAACACAGGGTAGTGAGGGAAAGGAAGGGGAGAAATCAAATACCATCATGGAAGCATCGAAAAGAGAAAACTATAATGCAATTAAGACAAGAAGTGTCACTGTTAGAATGGCACAGAAGAGGGAACACATCAACAAAAATACGCAGAAATATGTGATAAAAGAAAAGTGCAGTATTATAATGGATCAGGATTTATCATGCAGTATCGTAAATAATAAACTAAAAATATCAGCACACGCAGAAAAACTTAAAATATACACAGATAAATATAAAGGAAAAGTACAAAATAAACAATTTATTGATGACCCAAAAAGTTTTATAGAGAATTGGGAAACCTGGTAAAAGGAATTGAAAGATCACCAAAAAAAAGAAGAAATAGATACATTTTGGAGTAGCATTTATGAAGATCCTATGGAATATAACAAAGATGCTAAATGGATAAAAGAAGTAAAAGAAATAATAAGAAGTTCAAATATACAGAATATGAAATGGAATGAAGTAACAGCTAGAGAGATTGAAGCAAACTTAAGAAAAGCCTCTAATTGGAAAACCCCAGGCCTTGATGCAGTACCTAACTTCTGGTTAAAAGTATTAACATATTTGCATGAAGACTTAACCATGAGTAAGAACTATGTATATGCTCACCCCAAACAGACACCGACTTGGCCAATAACAGGAAAAACAATGCTCCTACTTAAGAGTGAACTTGCATGCTACCCTAAAAATTATGGAATAATAACTTGCCTTCTGACGATGTATAAACTATACACTGCAATTGATGCAGATAGAGTTTATAGTCATTTAAAAGAAAACTCAATTATGGCAATAGAACAAAAGGGAAATAAAAGAAAGTCATATGGAACAAAGGATCATTTGTTATTAAAAAAGTCATAGTGGAGAACTGTAAAAAGGGGAAGAATCTAAGTATGGAATGGACTGACTACAAAAAACATTTGACAGTATCCCACATTCATGGATAAAAGAATGCTTAAAAATGTATTAGATACACTTTATACTGGTAAACTACATCACAGCAATCATGAAACAGTGGCAAACCACTTTGCAGTTAAGCCATGATAAAGGACAAATTAATATTCCAGGGATAAAAATCCAAAGGGGGATATTCCATGGTGACTCTCTGTCACCGTTGCTCTTTTGCCTTTCCTTAACCCATTAAGCTGTCTGCTTAACAGATTAGGTCATGGCTATAATTTGGCTCCCACAAAGCAACAAAGTGTAAAGACTTCTCATCTTCTCTTTATTGATGATTTAAAACTGTATAGATCACCTGATGAGGAACTGAAAGTACAACTGCAAGTAGTCAAAACGTTTTCAGACAATATAAGAATGTCACTTGGTCTTGACAAATGTGCAAAAGCAACCTTTAAAGCAGAAAGGCTACAGCAACAAGAAAACATCAGTTTGGGACAAGAATGTGATATAAAAAAAACTTGAGCAAGAGGGAGTGTATAAATATTTGGGAAGTGATGAAGGATCAGCAATAAAACATGAACAAATGTGAATAAAACTTAGTAAGGAATATTTTGGAATACTTTAATCCTGAAAGCAGCATTGACATCTAGGAACAAAATTCAAGCTATAAACCAGTTTGCTCTTCCTGTCCTCACAGCTTTAGAGTGACTGACTGGCCCCAAAAGGTGATAGATAGATTAGAAAGGAAAACAAGAAGGATGCTTCATGCTAATCAAATGATTTATAACAATCAGTGCATACTAAGATTATATATTCCCCGTTCCAAAAGAGGTATGTCCCTCTTTGAAACTGATTACATGTACAGATCTGAATTCGTAGAACTGCATACATATCTGCTGACTTCACAAGACCAAAACATAGTGAAAGTTTTGAAACATGAGGAGAAAAAAATCTAAGATGACTTACCTTCTTAGTCTAGTAGAAGCATATCGGCATCAAGCAGGAATGGAAAAAAAAAACAGAAGTAGATAGAAATCAGGCAGCAACTGAATGTGCCATAAAACAAAAGAAAGAATATAAGGTGAAGAATCAGATGAGAAGGCAAGAAATGTGGAAAATGCATAAATATAGTTGCAAGTATAGAGAACTCCCAGAAGACCCTCATATTTATTAGAATCAAACACAGGAATGGTTAAGGAGAGGCAAATTCAAACCAAAAGATAAAAGGTTAATATTGGCAGCCCATGACAGTGGGCTATGTACATGTTGGTTTACAGAGTCCACTGAACATGTGGGAGAAACAGACAAATGTAGGTTTTGTAAAACAGAATTGGAAACAGTTGCACACCTTCTTGCTGGTTATGATATACTAAAAGCAGAAGGACTGTATACTGAAAGGCATAATAATGTGGCAAGACTGTTGCACTGGGGATTGTGCAAACTATAATATTCAGTATTATAATACTGAAGTAGCAGAAAGACACTGGAAACATGAGCCACAAAGCATCACAGAAAATGATGACATCTGCATCACATGGGATCACCCATTACCAAGAGTTCCAAAGACAGATGTGAGAAAACCAGGTATAGTGGTCCATCAAAAGAAGACAAAAGTAGCATTAATCACTGAAATTGCTACACCCAGTGACTACAGTGTCTTGCATACAGACAGAAACAAAGTAATAAAATATCAGGATTTGCAAGCAGAAATGAGAGCAATGTGGAAGAAAGATACCCAGACAGTTCCAACAGTAGTAGTAGGAGCAACGGGTCTTAAAAAAAAGAATCTATAATCATATTTAGATATGTTACCAATACATGTAATTCCATATGAAATGCAGAAGGATCATTACTGGGCACGTTGCGGGTGCTGAGAAAAGCACTTCTGGCTGACATCAAAGATTGAAACAATACTAATTTCATTAACTTTAATTATACTTTGGCTTAGGAATGGGGCCCATTCCCATCATGGTATTAGAACCCCAACCCATACGTCACTAGATGGGTAGACAACTGGCTCACCGACAGAATGCATACTGTCAAAGTTGGGGATTCTACCTCTACCAGTAGACCAGCTACCAGTGGCATACCACAAGGATCTGTGCTGGGCCCTCTACTGTTCAGAATGTTGTTGTTGTTGTTGTTGTGTCTTTTGGCTTTTCCCGGTTAGGGGTTGCCACAGCGGAACTCCGGTCCGCTAATGATTGGTAGTTGATTTTTATGTGCCGAGTTACCCTGACGCACAACCTTCAACGAAGGTATGCCCATTCACGCATTCAGAATCTATTTCTCAAAAGTCCAGGCCAAAGTATTACCAAGTTCGCTGATGATTGCAAACTGGGCACATTCACTGACTCATCAAATGATGTTAACTTATTACAAATGGGACTAACACAGACAAATGATTTGTGCCATGCCACTAACTAAAACTAAACACAGAAAAGTGCATTTTTATCCCCTTTGGCAAAGAGGAAGTCCCTGAAAATTACAATATTGACAGCAACCCCCTAAGCTCAAACCCAGTGGTGTGAGATTTTTTTTTTTTCAAATAAGAATTTTTATTATTTTCTCTTGTTATCATTACAACACAGGTCATATGAATATGAATAGGCAGTATTAGCATTTGTCCAATTACAAGTGATTGCAGGAATGACAGTATGCTGACTTAAAGGATACAACCATTACTATATTCATTGATTGAAAGTACTTATTAAACTTATCTTTCTAACTTAGGCAAAACACAGACTTTATTTTGGGGTCTATGTTAAATCATCGAACACTTAAAAAAAGCGAACGATGATTTATCGAACCCATGTAAGGGAAAGCTTACAATCTCGAATGCTTAGAACAGCGATTTTTTCCAAGGGAAAAAAAAAACACACTTCCACAAAAAAAAAAAAAAACAAACATTACATAAAGTAGGGGGCTTTGCCCCCCACACCCCCCTTACTTACATATACCAATTCCAAGATTGCACTACTGTCATGAAAATGGCAAAGTAATGGAAGAGGCCAATCGATTTCTTTCCCAGGGAAAGAATTTGCTTATATGCCATTTCACTATTTTGCCTTTTTGTGCTTTCAAGTTCGATTAAAACGCAATCGAAAGAATGAGTCTTCGATCATTTACTAGGAACCCTTATTTTGTACCCTTGTTAGGCTGACCAATAGTACTACAAAAGTTATAAATCCCTACTGACATACAGTAACTAAATACACTATTTACACTTTGATGTCACCTTGGTTTACAATTTACTCCACTCTGAATTTATTTACGTTTAATTTTATATGTCTTGAAACGATGATTGTTATTCGATCCTTGCTATTTTGATCCAAGGCCTTCTTAGTTCATTGTTTTTAATTTACTTTTATGTTAAAGTATCTAATAGAGTTTCCCAGTATTTCTGGCAGCATGTGAGTTTCTTTTGCCTTTTTGTGATTACTTTACTTGCTAATATGTATTTCGTAGTCACATTTTTGAACTCTTCCCATGAAATTTTAGATCTGTCTAGCCAGTTTTTTGCTATATAAAATTTCAATAGAGCACATAATGTTATTATGACGTGTTTGTCTATATAAGTGAGATTATCTAGAATTATATGGAGTATGGCAGTTTCCCATGACAGAGTTGTCTATGTGTAACCTTTTTTCTCCCATTTAGATCTTAGCGCACACCACAATTTATACACATTTTTGAATCTCCAAAACACATGCAGGGTGTCTGCTTCTATTGTAGGACAGAAGGGACAATATAGGGACTGGGTAGGATTAATTTTGTTTAGTAGGACAGGTCTATGATATACATTGTTATTTATCATAATTTGGGTAAATATTAGTTTTTTAAAAGGTGTAAGTTTCATTGAGTGTTCTATTGCTGTTATTTTTTGCTTAGGGGTAATATTGTTCTTTTCATCCCACTATTTCAAGTATAGAACTGTGTTGTGATACTTAATATTTATTATTAGTTTGTAAGTATTGGATAGTATTTTGGACTTAAGTATGAACATTTTTTGAATCAGTTGCAATAAAGTAATATCCTGTTCATTTATTTTTATATTACAGGTTATCGAGTTTACTATGAGAAGTATTTGTATAATTACTATATTAGACAAATACTTCTCATAGTAAACTTAACCTCGAATATGAGACATATCTGTCTATTTATTTTACTATATTATACTTCTTGCTTACTTTTAGGGTATTTCTAATGTTATCCATCGAAAGGTTTCTGATTTGATAAAAATCTCAAATTGTGCAGTTTTTTTATCATATGATATTTATCTAAATTTAGTACAGAGTTAGCTAGTTTTATGTTTGGATTTAGTGTACGTGTGTCCTTGAGGTGTAGGGATGTTACAGGTTTCTGGAATATTTCACTTTTACTTTTAAGTACTGGGTGTATTTTAAGTGACTTAAGGATCTTTTGATTCATTTAGGGAATAGCTTTAGGATTTATATTTGTCAAGATTGAGTGTTAGTAATACAATTTTATCCACAGTGGGTACCACTCCTTGTTTATTGGATCACAGTTTGTTATTTTTATAATACGACTAGCACTTATGATCTAATAGTATAATTGGAAGTCTGGTAGTCTAAGCCCCCTTTATGTTTAGGCAGTGTTAATCTACATTAACTTATTCTAGTACTTTTTGGATGCCATATGAATTTTGCTAGTTGCGTTTTCATTTTATAGAAGAAACTATTTGGTATGTCAATAACAATGGCATTTAGTTGGTATAAGATTTTTGGGAAAATATTCATTTTTAGAATCATTGCTTTGGATACAGGGGATAATTTTAAGTTTTTCCATCTGTTTATATCAATTTTTATATTTGTCCATGTTTTGTAATGGTTATTTTTTAATATATCCAACTGAGAGTGGTTAAAATTGTATCCCCAGGTATTTTAGAGAGTATTTTACTTTAATTCTTGTTTCCGGGAAATAAAATTCCTTGTGGCTGAGGAAGTTTATTGGGAAGATAGCTGATTTATTTGGATTTATTTCATAATCTGATACTTTGGAGAACTTATCAGTACAGTCCAGGATTTTTCTTATATCAGTATTAGGTAATTCAAAATAAAAATTTAAATCATCAGCAAATGCTGTGTATTTTATTTGGATTTTGGAAATTTGCATGAAGTGGTGATAAGTTCATAGGTAGGTACTAGGCTATCTGCCCGAAGGCATTTATAAGCCTAGCCAGAGTGTGTCGGCTTTTGCCACCCCATTGATTAATTAACTGATCCTCTGTAAAGCAGAGCCAATGAAATGATCCCAGGGGTGTATTTTCTGTTACCCATCTACTTGTCAAGGTTTCTGTTGAAGAGTGTTAGTGAGGGGCTCTGCCTGATGTAATTTGGAGTTTTGTTCCAAAGCATGGGGAGTCTCTGTGACAGGAATCTATCCCTCCAGCATGTTTTATTTATTTTTGTGGCAAGGTTTAGCTCACTAGAGTGCGTGGCTCACAGTGACTTGGATTTCTTTAGGTGGAGCATGTCCATCAATTCTGAGTTAGACATGGCTTTGTAAGTCAGGCAGAGATCACATCTGAGTAAGCGATATACCACTGAGTACAGTCGGAGGTTTTTCAGTCAGGCTGCATAGGACATATGTTTGAGGCCAATAATACTCTTGGTGAGGTACTTTTGTGGTCTTTCCAGCTGTTGGAAGTGTCTTGTGAGGTACATCCCAAATGGGGCATTGTACTCTACAATGGGTCTAATGAGTGATGAGTAGGGGGGCACTATAACCTCTTTATTTCTAGATGCGAACCCTTTAGTAATTAGATGGGCCACACAGAAGGATTTCCTAACTACTTTGGCAATATGATTGTCAAAGGAGAGATTACTATCTACCTGGGTCCCCAGATCTCTTATTACCTCTTCTGTATTAAGGGGTCTGCCACCTATGTGGTTATTCTTGGGTGTTTTGTTTTTCCCAAACGGGATGACTATGCATTTTTTGGCATTTAGCTTGAGGCCATGACTTTGACACCAGGTGTCCGTCTCAGTAAGGCCCTTTTGGAGGATGTCGGTGTCAGCCCCAGAGTCAATTATGGCTCCCAGTTTGCAGTCATCAGCAAACGTAGTTAGCCATAGTCCTCCTGTGTTTGCCTGTACTTCTGAGAAGTATATGCCGAACAGTAGGGGTCCCAGGACCGAGCCTTGTGGGACACCACTTGTGACTGGTTTAGAGTCGGACCTGGAGCCCGCTATTCTTACCATGTGAGTTCTGTCTGTAAGCCAGTTGGCAACCCATCTCATGATGTAGGGGTTTATGTTCAGGTTGGTGAGTTTTTCTGTAATACCCAAGTGGGGAATGGTGTCGAAAGCCTTGGCGAGGTCAAGGCAGGCTGTGTGAACCACCTTTCCCTCATCTATGGACTTGGTGACTGTCTCGAAGAAGTCAACCAGGTTTAGTAGGCATGATCTGCCCTTAACAAAGCCGAATTGGGTCGGATCAAGTGTTTGGAGGTTCCCAATGTCTTTGTTAATGAGTTCCATGATGATGCGCTCCATAGCCTTGCAGACCAGGTTAGTCAGGCTTAGGCGATAGTTACCAGGGTCAGTTGTGGCCCCTCCTTTGTGGAGAGGAATAATCATTGCTGTGCGCCATTCTATGGGCACATAGCCTGTGGAGAGGCTGAGGTTGAACAGCGTGTTTAGGTGGGGGGTTAGTTCGCTCTGTAGTTCGTGCAAGACGCAGCCTGGGACACCATCTGGTCCCACTGATGCTGTGTTTTTGGCTTTTGAAAGGGCTATTTTTACCTGTGCATCTGTGATTTTTGGGACACTACACTTTTCCAGTATTGTTGTGGGCCGTTTTGGAGGTGAGAGGGGGGGGGTGAAGTTTGCACTGACTCTATCTGCCAGGATGTTGGCAATGTCAGTAGGTTCAGTATATTTTGTGCTATTTTGCACTAGTTCAATGCATATCTGCGAGTTGCCACTTAGATTCTTAACATAGCAAAAGAAGGCTTTGTGGTTATCTTTTGAATCCTTGGCTATTTTTCTTTCGAAGTTAGTCTTGGATGATTTCATGAGGGACCTCAGTTTCTTAATAATACTGATCAGGGATGTCTTTCCTTCTTGGGATTTGCTTTTTTTCTGAACTAGTTTCCTCCTTCTATTGTATAATCTGTTTATTGCAGGGGTCCACCAAACTGGTTTCCTTCTCATAGTGAGTCTTGGTTTTGCTAGGGATGGCAGGATCCATGCATCCTTGTAGGTGCTTATAGAGTGGATTTGTAAAGGTTTCTGCATCTTGGGCAGCATTATCCTTTAGCGTGGGGGCTGTGAAACTTACCACCTCTGTCTTAAGTAAGGTGAAGTTTGCTTTAGAAAAGTTTTTTACTGTGGTTTCCTTAGTTGGTGGTGGTGGTGGGGTGTGGACATCCAGAGTGATTAGTTTATGGTCTGATATAACCAGTGACGGGTTGACCTCCTGTGTGGAACACCTGTCACCCACGTTGGTGATGACCAGGTCCAATATGTTTTCACCTCTGGTAGGAGAGTTTACCAGCTGATCTAGGGCATTTGAGTTGATGAATTCCAGGAAGCACTGGGCCTGGGAATTTGTACTCGAGTAGTTTTCCCAGTGAATGGTAGAGTAATTGAAATCGACCAATATCAGGGTGTTTGGTAGGACCTTCATGTTTTCCATTGTCTCCAGAGTGGTGGAGTGGTGGTCCAGGGTCATGGAGGATGGTCTGTAGCAGGCCACAATTTGCATTGCAGATTTGCCCGATGTTAGTTGCACATGGATGATCTCAGAGGTATCATGCTGCACCACTAACCTGGAGGTGTAGGTATCCTTGATGAATATGGATACACCCCTCCTTTTGTGTTTCGGTCCGTGTTCTGTGGCCGAAACATGTGGTATGAGTTGTAGCCCAGTAGTGCTGGGGTGCTCTCTGGAGCCTTGAACCAGGTTTCAGTAGCTGCACAGATGTTGACGTTCTCCATATTGAGGAATGCTTCGAGCGTGTGCATTTTGAGATTTAAACTCCTGGCATTGAGTAGCATAACCCTCAGTTTTTTGTTAATTGTGCTGTTTACGGAGGTGGGTTTGACTTTTGAGCCTTGCCTAAAAAAGGCACTATGGGGGCAGCAAGAACCTTGGCCTGTATTTGAAAGCCTAGGGGTGACAGGTGCAAGCCGTCTCTTGTGAAGCAACGCAGCTTGTCGAGCATGTCGTCCCAGGCTGACAGACACTGGATCCCCTTTGAATGACACCAGAAGCTTAGCCAGTTGTTGAAATTGATCATTTTTTCTTTATACTGGGGTATAATTCTTGGTGAGGGCAGGATGCTACTCAGGGTCAGGGTCATACAAGCCTGGGCTACATGATCAGAAAGCTCTTCCATGTCTCTTTTCATGTAGTCCAGGGAGGTACGTCTCAGGTCATTCACACCAACATGAACAATCACAGAGTCATATTTGTACTTGTTCTGGAATGACCTGAGTGCTTGTGTTATGTGGTGGATTATGGCTCCCGACAGGCAGCTAACAGTAACCATCTGCTTGTCCAGCCTAGTGAGTGGGACATCAGTGTGCCTGACTACAGAGTCACCTATTACTAGTGTGTTAGGTATGTTATTTCGCCTTAAGGGCTGTGATTGTGCGGCACACTGATTTTGTGTTTTATGTGTTGTCTGGTTTGTGACGGGAAGTGCAGGTTGTTTGGGTGTCTGCTTTGGAGGTCTCTGATGCTTTTGCAGTTTTTTATTTAGAGCCTCCGAGTATGATTTTGTGTATTTATGTGTATTTTTTGCCAGTGCCGTTTTAGTAGGTCTGTGTACGGCTGGAGTTGTGGTGCAAGGGTTAACCTTCTCCTCTTGACTGTCTGTTCCAGTCTTGGGTGGAGACAGCTTAGCTTCCAGTTTGGCTGTATAATTGCATCTCTCACATATGTTAGTGTTTTGTGGTAGGAGGAGAGGGTTGTCTGTGTACATGAGGCAGTTGTAACATTGCCTCAGGATACCCAGATTCACCAGCTGGACTGGAGAGTGCACCTGAAGTTGCCCTTTGGTCATGCCTTAATAGTAGGGTGAGCTGCTTAGTCGCTTGGTTGGTGAGGAGTGAATAAAGAGCCTTGTCCTGCTGGGCAATCAGTGTCAGGGTATATTAGTGCTTGCTATTAGGTCTGAGCAAGTGCTGGACTGTAAGATGCTTTTTGAGTGCTTAGGTTGAGAGTTAGACTAGTTTCAAGTGAAAAACTGAAGAGGCGACTTAGTGGAGCCGGGAATAATTTAACCGTAGCTAACCGGCACTGCCCGGTGCGCAAAACCGTGCAAACATGGTTTTTATTGTAGGGAAATGAAAGAGATAGAAATTAGCCCAAAATGCCCAATACATTACTAACGTCTGGGCTGGAACCACTCCTTCAGGGACAGACAGGTTGCTCAAAGCTCTCCTCTCTCACAGGTGAACAGAGAAACTTCCTTCTATTCAAGTAAGGTATGGGTAACTCAGAAACTAGTATCACAGCCCTGAATTCAGCACTAGCCTGAAAACTGGACTATACTAGCCTAGAAAGGTGGGAAACAAGGATTTTTTTTTTTTTTTTTTTTTTTTAAAGATAAGGCAAACACAGAAAAAAATACACGTAAAACAGCTTTGAACGACTACAAACGATCAGAAAAGGCTATCGCACTTTAGTATGTAGCCTACAACAGTTAAACAATTTATTTAAACAAAAACCTACTTTTTAAAAGTGCAGGCAGTCAAATAAGTACAATATGTGAAAAAAACAAGCTTTTAAATCACAACAAATGCTGCAGAATCTGCGTTTAGGCAAAAAACAGTTAAGTACAGCAAGAAAGTACAGAAAATTGATAATCACTCCAAAGTCTCTCTCCTAAGCTAGAAGGCTTGTATCAGTTTAAGGCTTTCTAGTGCTACCCAGTAGGTTAGTTACAGAAAAGATGGGAAACAAGTGCAGATGTGGTCTTTTAAACCAGAAAGAGACGGGCAAACTGTCCAAATGGTCAATAAACTACAATTTCTGGGACACGAACCTCTCCTCTCATGGTAGACAGGCTACCTAGTGCTTACCACTCCCACTGATAAGCTAGAAGGCTTTCCTCCAACACAGAAAGGCTTGCGGGGCTCAGAAGCTTACCAACAGTCCTGGATACAGCAACTCTGTATCTGCACTAGGCTAGTTACAGGAAAGGTGGGAAACAAGCGCAAGTGCAGCTTTTAAACCAGAACGTTGAAAGAGATGGAATAAGAACTGCCCAAACGACCAATAGCTACATTTTCCAGGCCAGGAACCACTCCTCTTGTGGTAGACTGACTACCTAATGCTTACCACTCCCACTGATAAGCTAGATGGCTTCCCTCCAACACAGAAAGGCTTTGGGGGCTCAGAAGCTTACAAAGAGTCCTGGAATACGGCAAATCTGTACCTGGACTAGACTAGTTACAGAAAAGGCAGGGAACAAGTACAAACGTAGGCTTTTAAGCCAGCAAGTTGAAAGAGATGGAAAACTGCCCAAACGGCCAAATAAACTACAATTTCTGGGCCAAAACTCACTCTTCCCATGGAGGATAGGCTACCCAGTGCTTACCACTCCCACTGATAAGCTAGAAGGCCTTTCTCTAACACAGAAAGGCTTGGGGGCTCAGAAGCTTACTAGCAATCAGCAACTCTGTAACCGGACTAGGCTAGTTATAGGAAAGGTGGGAAACAGGCACAAGTGTGGCTTTCAAACGAGAAAGTTGAAAGAGATGGAAAAAACTGCTCAAACAGCCAATAGCTACAATTTATGGGCCAGGGACCACTCCTCTTATGGCAGATAGGCTACCTGATGCTTACCACTCCCACTGATAAGCTAGAAGGCTTCCCTCCAACACAGAAAGGCTTGGGGAGCTCAGAAGCTTACAAAGAGTTCTGGATACAGCAAATCTGTACCTGGGATAGACTAGTAACAGGAAAGGCAGGAAACAAGCGCAAACACAGGCTTTTAAATCAGAAGGTTGAAAGAGATGGAAAAGCTTCCCAAATGGCCAATAAACTATAATTTCTGGACCAGAAACCACTCCTCCTGTGGTAGATAGGTTATTTAGTGATTACCACTCCCACTGATAAGCTAGAAGGCTTCTCTCCAACAGAGAAGGGTTTGGGGGGCTCATAAGCTTACCAACAGTCCTGGATACAGCAAATCTGTACCTGGATTACACTACTTATAGGAAAGGCGGCGACCAAATGCAAAGCAGGCTTTTAACCAGAAAGTAGAAAGAGATGGAAAAACTGCCCAAACAGCCAATGAACTACAATTTCAGGGCCAAAACCCACTCTTCCCATGGTAGATAGGCTACCTAGTGCTTACCACTCCCACTGATAAGCTAGAAGGCTTCCCTCCAACACAGAAAGGCTTGGGGGGGGGGGGCTCAGAAGCTTAGCAACAGTCCTAGATACAGCAAGTCTGTATCTGGACTTGACTAGTTAAAGGAAAGGCAGGAAACAAGCTTAGAATTTTTTTTTGTTACAGAAAAGCAGCTAAAACAGCAGTAAATTCAATTCAAATTGTAGTGCAGGCCAGCATACCCGAGTGTGTAGCAATACTACGGCAAACACAGTTCAAATAAATGAAATTAAATTAACAAATTACTAAAAAATAATGCAGAAGGCAGTAAATTAGAAGGCGACTAACAAGCAGTAGTAAGTGCAGAGTAAGAACGACTGAACAGATAGCATGCAGAAGAGCAACTAAGACAGTTACAGTAAGAGCAGGTGAATGATATATATATATATATATATATATATATATATATATATATACATTTTTTTGAGGGAAGGAACAGAGCAGGATTAAGAGGCTACAGGGGTTGTCCTTCCCAAATGCTCTCTTTGTACACAGTAGGAGTGCCTGAAATCAGAATATGATCTCACTGCATTCAGTTGAGTGAGCAACTGAAATGGACCCAGTAGGAGTATCCAAATACAAATCTACAAGAGGGGCGGACAATTTCAAAGCCACCAACATTAATACCAAAACAAGAACAGGGAGGGTGGGTAGGGAACTAACTGTAGAGAGACAGCCACAACTTCAGTTGAGTTAATATTCAGTAAGAAACACAAATAAATAAATTAAATACAGTACTATATGCAAAAGAGCAGATAAAAGTGTACTTAAATTCACTTATACGTCTAGCTGATTTCAGGTAGATGTTAGCCGGCCAAAGGTCTGATGTTAAGCAAAGATAACTCAAAATGTACCACTCATATAAGGCACGACAGGATGTCAGTAATGAGCTGAAACTACCCCCCACTGCTATCAATGGCTACACGGAAGTTCTAAAGAGTACGGAAGAAGCCAAATTTTGAGTAAATCTGGAAAATAAAAAAAGAATTGATGGAAGGGAAAACTTGTTTTCCCCGGCCCCAAAAAGAAAAGCCCCTTCTAAAAAAATCTTTTATGGGAAAATTTTTTTGGGGAAAACCCAAAATCCCAATGGATAATTGGGGCCTGGTAAAGGGGAATGGGGGAACCGCATGGGTTGGGGGAGGGGGGGGAAAATGACCCGCTGAATAAAAATCTCTATCCCGATTCCCCGGGCCCAAAAGAAAGATGAGAAAGGGGCCAATTGGGGGAGTAAGGACTGGGATTGGGCCCTTTTAGCGAAGTTTTTTATTCAAGTCAGTGGGAAAGGGGAAAAGATCGGTCCCCGGGGCCCTTGGATGGCCCCCTCGGGTTGGCCCGGGGGGAAAAAGGGGGTTCCCGAGGTTTTGGGGGTGCAAAAAAAAAGCAACTGCCCCATTAGAAATTTTTCATGATTTTGGCCATGGGGCTGGAATGTCCTAATTTTCCCAAGGGTTGGACTTTCCGGGGGTCGGTACAAAAAGTGGAAAAATTTCCACAGCTGGGCTTTTCCCCCCAGGGGATGATTGGCCGCTTGTTTTTGTGTAACATGAAATTTTCTGTTGGATTGAAGCTCCCAAGGGGAAAAGGGGTCTTAAGGGCTTGCAAGAAAAGATGCCTCATTCCAAAAATTTAGGCAATGGCTTGCTTGGTTTAGGCCCATTTGCCCCGATAAACCCCCCCCCCCCAGGGAGGCATGTTAAGGGACAAGGGGAAGGGGGAAAAAGGGCCCCAAAAAGGGGGGGGGGACTCCAAATGAGATCTTTTGCAGCAAAAATTAAATTTGGCATAATTCCTGGTTGACCTTGGAAAAAAACTCCAAAGGACCCCTTTGGATCTGGGCCAAGGGAGGGGAAATACCCTGCCATATTTAACACCGAATAACCGGCGGCCTTTTTTTGGAAAAAAAAAACCTGGGGCGAATCCCTTTTGGTTTTGTTCAAATGTTTTTAAATTTAAACCCTTTTAGGTTTAAAAAAAGGGGACAAAAAAAAAATTTTCCAATTTAGAAATACCCCGCTTTACAAAAGGGTTTCTTGGCCATCGGAAAAAATCTTTGGGGGGATTGGGGCCAGTCCCTTGGAAAAAGGGAACCTTGTTCGGTGGGTCCCTGCCCTGTTTGGAAACCCGGGGGAGTTGAACCAAAGGGCACCCTGTTTAAAAAGAGGTTGTGAAGGGGGGAATTTTTCCTGATTTTTTTTTGGGTGTACCCTGGGGCTTAGGAACCAGCCTTTAAAAGGGGAAAATTTCCGTGCCTCCAAAAGTTTTTTTGACTGTTTTTAAGCTAAACCAAAATTTCTCCATCCCCCGTTTTTTTTGGAAAAAAAGCCTTGGGTTCCACCTGTTGGTCCTGGGCCCGGCGAAAGCTCTTTTGCAAGCTTTTGAAATTTCCAAACTCTTTCCCTTTGGCGGGGAAACCCGGGAAGGGATTTTTAGACTTTGGCGAAAAAAGGGTGAAAAAATTCGAAATAGGAGTCCCCTTTTCTTGAGCAGGGATACCACCGGGTTTCCCCCCCCGAGTCCCAAATAGCGGGGAAACCCCAGGGTGCTGAAAGGGCTTTTGGGGCTTCTCATTGCCCTGGCGCGGATTTTTAGGGGCCACCTTTTTGTTCCCCTTTCCCCCGGGGGGCCCCCTTTTCCGGGAATCCCTTGGTTTTTACAAACCCCTTTTTCCCCCGGTTTTGGGGGAACCAGAAAATGAAAAGGCTGAGGAGAAAGGGGTTCCATTCCCCACCTGCAGGGGGCTTTATTGGGCCAAAAAGGTCCTCGGGAGGAAAGCCCGAAATTTGAAAAAATTCTGCCGCTAGGGTGGGGTCCCTGTTTTGGTCCTGCCCCCCCAAAAAACCTGGAGGGGGGAAAAAAAAGGAACCAGGGTGACGAAACCCCAGGGGTTTTTCATTTTATCCCCGGGGAAGCCCTTTCGGGGAAAGGGGAAATTTGCAAAAGAAATTCCGAGGGAAACCCTCACCCATCCTGGTAGATTTTTGTTAGGGGGTCCCTGAAGGGCCTTCCCCTTTTTGGAGAAATAAACCCCCCCCCTTTTGAAAAATTCCTTGCGCGGAGGTGATGAATTTGGGGGGCTTGGGAGTGGGGCCACTGTGGAGGCCCCGCCTTTTTTAACCCCCTCATGAGGGGGGGGGGAGGGAACCCCGGGGGTGGGGGGGAGCCAAACCCTCGAACACAGTTTCCCCCCAAGGGGAGGGGGGGCCAATTTTCCCCAGGCCGAAGCCAAAGGGAATTTTGAAGGGGCGGGGAACCCTCGAACCCAAATCGGCGCGGATCTCAGGGAGCGGCCCCCCCTTTCCCCCGGGGCCTTCTCCAAACGGGAGGCCCCAAGAGGGTGAAAAAGGGGTTGAGGAGGGCCCGCCCGGGGTGAGGGGGTGGTCGAACCCCGGGCAGCTGAAGGGGTGACACCCTTGGAGTAGACCGGTTTAAAACCCCGATGACCTGAAAACCCCTGTCGGCAGACCCGAGGGCCCGGAGCAAAGACCCCCCCAGAAGGTGGCTGACTTCGGGCCGAACTCCCCCCGGGAAGGGGGAAATCGGCGGGCCCAGCCACCACCCCCGGACCGAAAAGTCCGCGCGAACCCCCGGGAAAACGGGGCCCGGAGGAAAACAAGCTCGGCCCTGAAATCCGGGTTGACAGACCCGCCCAGCTCAAAGGTCAAAAAAGGGTTTCCGCAGGACCCGGTGAGCGGGCCGAAGCACGGGAGTCCTCGTTTAAACGACTCACCATTGAAAGGGCTGTCGGGAAATCTGACCAAAAATAATTTTTCCCCCCAGACCGGGGCCTAGAATGAACGGGAAAAAACCTAACCCCGGGGTTTTCCCCAAATTTTAGGAATACTAAAGCCCCAGCAACCCCAAAAAACTTACTTTTAGGCCCAGCCAGGAAAACAAAGGGTTCAAGAGGCCGGTAAAGTCGGAAAGACCTGATCCTTAAGGGCCCTTTAACAAAGGGAACCCAGGCTTAAAACCCCCAAAATACCCTTTCCCCAACCCCGGGGCTGAAACCGGCGAACCAAAGGGGTCCTGCAGGGAAAGGCCCCCGAAAACCCAAAAAGTTGAGGGGGTCGGCATTTTTTGCGACCATCACCTTTAAGGGGGATTTTTTTTAACATCCCTTAACAAAAAAATAAAACCCAAGCCCTTGAAAAAATTTAGGAAAACAAAAAAAGTAAAATTTGTCTAAAAAATCAAACAAAAACCCTAAAAAAAGGCCCGGGGAAAACAAAAGTTTTTTAAAGAAAGAAGGTATTGTTCGGGGAAAGAAGAAAACAAAGGGAAATTTAAAAAAAAAGGGGGGGAAAAACTTTTTTTAAAAATTAAAACACCAGGAACCGGGGAAAAAAAAACCCCCGGGGAAACGTCATAATTTTACATTTAATAGGGGGGGCCCGATGGGAACCAAATTCCAGTTTAGTAGTCGGGGGAGGCGGCCCAACCCATAGCAAGAAGAAGGGGGAAAAACCTTTTTAAAAAAAAAAATAAAATAAAAAATAATAAATTTAGGGAAAACCCACCCCATTAGAGGCACCCGGGCCCTTTCCCAAAGCCTTTCCCACAGAAAAGGGTTTCAGAATTTCCCTCCTAGTAAGCAACTGAATTTTTTAATTAAAAAAGGCAAAAAAAATTAAATTTTTACAAAAAAAAAATTAAAAATTTTTTAAAAAAAATTAAAATTAAAAAAATTAAATGAAATTAAATTAACAAATTACTAAAAAATAATGCAGAAGGCAGTAAATTAGAAGGCGACTAACAAGCAGTAGTAAGTGCAGAGTAAGAACGACTGAACAGATAGCATGCAGAAGAGCAACTAAGACAGTTACAGTAAGAGCAGGTGAATGATATATATATATATATATATATATATATATATATATATATATATATATATATATACATTTTTTTGAGGGAAGGAACAGAGCAGGATTAAGAGGCTACAGGGGTTGTCCTTCCCAAATGCTCTCTTTGTACACAGTTGGAGTGCCTGAAATCAGAATATGATCTCACTGCATTCAGTTGAGTGAGCAACTGAAATGGACCCAGTAGGAGTATCCAAATACAAGTCTACAAGAGGGGCGGACAATTTCAAAGCCACCAACATTAATACCAAAACAAGAACAGGGAGGGTGGGTAGGGAACTAACTGTAGAGAGACAGCCACAACTTCAGTTGAGTTAATATTCAGTAAGAAACACAAATAAATAAATTAAATACAGTACTATATGCAAAAGAGCAGATAAAAGTGTACTTAGATTCACTTATACGTCTAGCTGATTTCAGGTAGATGTTAGCCGGCCAAAGCTTTGATGTTAAGCAAAGATAACTCAAAATGTACCACTTATATAAGGCAAGACAGGATGTCAGTGATGAGCTGAAACTACCCCCCCCACTGCTATCAATGGCTACACGGAAATTCTAAATAGTACTCTGTAGAGAGATAGCCACAACTTCAGTTGAGTTAATATTCAGTGAAAAACAAATAAATAAATTAAATACAGTACTATATGCAAAAGAGCAGATAAAAGTGTACTTAAATTCACTTATACGTCCAGCTGATTTCAGGTAGATGTTAGCCGGCCAAAGCTCTGATATTAAGCAAAGATAACTCAAAATGCACCACTTATATAAGGCAAGACAGGATGTCAGTGATGAGCTGAAACTACCCCCCACTGCTATCAATGGCTACAAAGAAATTTAAAAAGTACTCTGTAGAGAGACAGCCACAACTTTAGTTGAGTTAATATTCAGTGAAAAACACAAATAAATAAATAAAATACAGTACTATATGCAAAAGAGCAGATAAAAGTGTACTTAAATTCACTTATACATCCAGCTGATTTCAGGTAGATGTTAGCTGGCCAAAGCTCTGATATTAAGCAGAGATAACTCAAAATGTACCACTTATATAAAGCAAGACAGAATGTCAGTGATGAGCTGAAACTACCCCCCACTATTCTAAAAAGTATTCTGTAAAGAGATAGTCACAACTTCAGCTGAGTTAATATTCAGTGAAAAACACAAATAAATAAATTAAATACAGTACTATATGCAAAAGAGCAGATAAAAGTGTACTTAAATTCACTTATACGTCCAGCTGATTTCAGGTAGATGTTAGCCGGCCAAAGCTCTGATATTAAGCAGAGAAAACTCCAAATGTACCACTTATATAAGGCAAGACAGGATGTCCGTGATGAGCTGAAACTACCCCCCACTGCTATGAATGGCTACACAGAAATTCTAAAAAGTACTCTGTAGAGAGATAGCCACAACTTCAGTTGAGTTAATATTCCATGAAAAACACAAATAAATAAAATAAATACAGTTCTATATACAAAAGAGCAGATAAAAGTGTACTTAAATTCACTTATATGTCCAGCTGATTTCAGGTAGATGTTAGCTGGCCAAAGCTCTGATATTAAGCAAAGATAACTCAAAATGTACCACTTATAAAAGGCAAGACAGGATGTCAGTGATGAGCTGAAACTACCCCCCCACTGCTATCAATGGCTTCACAGAAATTCTAAAAAGTACTCTGTAGAGAGACAACCACAACTTCAGTTGAGTTAATATTCAGTGAAAAACACAAATAAATGAAATACAGTACTATATGCAAAAGAGCAGATAAAAGTGTACTTAAATTCACTTTTACGTCCAGCTGATTTCAGGTAGATGTTAGCCGGCCAAAGCTCTGATATTAAGCAGAGAAAACTCCAAATGTACCACTTATATAAGGCAAGACAGGATGTCCGTGATGAGCTGAAACTACCCCCCACTGCTATGAATGGCTACACAGAAATTCTAAAAAGTACTCTGTAGAGACATAGCCACAACTTCAGTTGAGTTAATATTCCATGAAAAACACAAATAAATAAATTAAATACAGTTCTATATAAAAAAGAGCAGACAAAAGTGTACTTAAATTCACTTATATGTCCAGCTGATTTCAGGTAGATGTTAGCTGGCCAAAGCTCTGATATTAAGCAAAGATAACTCAAAATGTACCACTTATATAAGGCAAGAGAGGATGTCAGTGATGAGCTGAAACTACCCCCCACTATTCTAAAAAGTATTCTGTAAAGAGACAGTCAAAACGTCAGTTGAGTTAATATTCAGTGAAAAACACAAATATATAAATTAAATACAGTACTATATATGCAAAAGAGCAGAAAAAAGTGTACTTAAATTCACTTATACATCCAGCTGATTTCAGGTAGATGTTAGCCGGCCAAAGCTCTGATATTAAGCAGAGAAAACTCCAAATGTACCACTTATATAAGGCAAGACAGGATGTCCGTGATGAGCTGAAACTACCCCCCACTGCTATGAATGGCTACACAGAAATTCTAAAAAGTACTCTGTAGAGACATAGCCACAACTTCAGTTGAGTTAATATTCTGTGAAAAACACAAATAAATAAATTAAATACAGTTCTATATACAAAAGAGCAGATAAAAGTGTACTTAAATTCACTTATATGTCCAGCTGATTTCAGGTAGATGTTAGCCAGCCAAAGCTCTGATATCAAGCAGAGATAACTCAAAATGTACCACTTATGTAAGGCAAAAGAGGATGTCAGTGATGAGTTTAAACTACCCCCCACTGCTATCAATGGCTGCACAGAAATTCTAAAAAGTACTCTGTAGAGAGACAGCCACAACTTCAGTTGAGTTAATATTCAGTAAAAACACAAATAAATACATTAAATACAGTACTGTATGCAAAAGAGCAATAAAAGTGTACCTAAATTCACTTATACGTCCAGCTGATTTCAGGTAGATGTTAGCCGGCCAAAGCTCTGATATTAAGCAGAGATAACTCAAAATGTACCACTTATATAAGGCAAGACAGGATGTCAGTGATGAGCTGAAACTACCCCCACTGCTATCAATGGCTACACAAAAATTCTAAAAAGTACTCTGTAGAGAGACAGCCACAACTTCAGTTGAGTTAATATTCAGTGAAAAACACAAATAAATAAATTAAATACAGTACTATATGCAAAAGAGCAGATACAAGTGTACTTAAATTCACTTATACATCCAGCTGATTTCAGGTAGATGTTAGCCTGCCAAAGCTCTGATATTAAGCCTGACGTATTTGTATTAGTAGTGCTTCAATGTATACACTGAACAAATAGGGGGGAGTGGGCAGCCTTGTCTTGTCCCATTAATGATTTTGATAGTTTCTGATTGTCTTTTGTTAATATAGAGTATTGTAGTTGCATTGCTATAGAGAGTCTTAACCATATTTGTATATACCTGTGGTATATTAAACTGCTGTAATAATTTAAAAAGAAAGCTTAGATTCACTCTATCAAAGGCTTTGGAAGCGTCTACTGACAGGGTGTATCTAGGGTATCTGTCTCTTGTTAGGAGGTGGATTAAAGAGTCAGTGGTGAGTGAGCTGTCCTAAACCTGTCTGTGACTGATAAAGCCCAATTGCTCTGAAGAGATCATAAAAGGTAGCATTTTTTTTATTCTGTTTGCAAATATTGTTGATAATATTTTAATGTCTATATTAATTAAGGCTATAGGTCTATAATTGTTAGGGTTTGAGTTATCTGAGTTTGGTTTTGTAATGAGAACACTCTTCGAGTTATTGATATACAGGTCAGAGACACCAAATTCTATTATGTAATTGTACACGCTTATTAGGATAGATGCGATTTGCTGCTTAAACGTCTTGTAAAATTCTGCCACAAAGCCGTAAGGGCCTGGTGCCTTGCCAGGTTTCAATATATCTATAGCTAATTTAATTTCTTCTACTGATAAAGGGGCTTTTAGACTGCTGGTTTGTACTTCATTTAGAGAAGGGAATTTTAAATCTTTAGTAAATTGTTGGTCGAGAGCTTCTTGGAATTGTTCCTGTGACCCATACAAACTTTGATAAATCTCTTCAAAACCCAAAATGATTTCATTATCTGAATATAAGGTTTTATTTTTGTATTTTATTTCCCTTATTTTGGTTGGGGCGTTTTTTGCATTAATAATTCTTGCTAACATTTTTGATGGGGTTTGAGCCCATTCTGCATATTTGTATAATAGTTTTAGTTCCATGATAGAATATTGTTGTGTTTGCAGCTCATATAATTGTTTCTGCAAGTTTCTCACTTAGTTTTCTAGGTCAGGGGAGTGCTTATTTTTGTAGATCTAGCTCTGTTATTCTTAATTTATTTTCTATATTACTTATTTTCCCATTATTTAGTTTTTTATATAGTAATGCCTTTTGTATTAATATTCGTCTGACAATAGTTTTGGTTGCTTCCCAATGAACATCATAAGGTATTTTGGTTGTGATGCTATTTTCTAGTTGAGTGAGGATATTTGTAATTTCTTGTATAACATATTTTGTCTTGATTATATTAGGATTTAGAGACGGGATACTTGGACTTTGCTTGTTTTATTACAATACTGATTTTTGAGTGGTCTGAAATGGATCTGGGCTCAGATTTATACAGAATTTCATTACTTGCTAAATACTGAGACATTAGGAATAGGTCTATTCTGGACCATGATTTATGATATGAAGACAACCCTCTCCTCCTCCCAAAAAATTCCAACAGATGTGAGAGATACAACCATATAGCCAAACTGGAGGCTAAGCTCTCTTAACTCAGTACTGGCGTAACCAGTCAGGAGGAGAAGGAAACCACACTCACTACAATTCCAGTCTCACAAAGACCTACCACGACAGCAAACCAAACACATAAACACACAAAAACATACTCGGAGGCTCTAAATAAAAATCTGCCTAAGCAGCAGAGACCTCCAAAGCAGACACCCAAGCAACCGCTACCCCAAAACAAAACACGTGCAACACATAGCTTACAAAGCCAGTGTGCCGAACAGTCACAGCCCTTAAGGCTAAACAACACACCTGATACACTTGTAATAGGTGACCCTTCCGAAAGGCACATTGACGCCCCGCTCACCAGGCTGAACAAGGAGAAGGTCACGGTGAGCTGCCTGTCGGGTGCTAGGATCCGCCACATAACACAAGCACTCAGGTCACTCCAAGGCAAGTACAAATATGACTCAGTCATTGTCCATGCTGGTGTGAATGACCTGAGACGTACCTCCCTGGACTACATGAAAAGAGACATAGAGGAGCTCTCTGAGCATGTAGCCCAGGCCGGTATGACCCTGACCTTGAGTAGCATCTTACCCTCACCAAGAATGATGCCACAATATGAAGACAAGATGATTAATTTCAACAATTGGCTTAAGTACTGGTGTCATTCAAAGGGGATCCGATGCCTGTCAGCCTGGGATGACTTGCTCGACAAGCCACGATGCTACGCTAGGGACGGCTTGCACCTGTCACCCCTGGGCTTTCGGATATTGGCAAAGGCTCTTGCTACCCCCATAGTGCCTTTTTTAGTCAAGGCTCAAAATACAAACCAACCTCGATAGGTATCACAAGGGATAAGAAACTAAGAGTAATGCTACTCAACGCCAGAAGTCTAAACCTCAAGATGCATGCACTCGAAACTCTCCTTAGCATGGAGAACATTGATATCTGTGCAGTAACAGAAACCTGGTTCAAGGCTCCCGAGAGCACCCCAGCACTACCAGGTTACACCTCATACCATGCTTTTCGGCCCCAAAACTTGGACCAAACCGGAAAAGGAGGGGGAGTATCAATATTCGTCAAAGATACCCACACCTCCAGGTTGGTGGCACAGCACGAAGCATCAGAGACTATCCATGTGCAACTAACAGTGGGTAAAAGTGCCTTCCAGTTTATAGCCTGCTACAGACCACCCTCCCAAACCCAGGAACCCCACTCGGCCTTCCTGAGAACACTGCAAAATATGAAGGTCTCTCCAAACACCATTATATTGGACGACTTCAACTACCCAAACATAGACTGGGAGCATTACTCTAGCTCCAACACCCTAGCTCAAAGGTTCCTAGAATTTATAAACTCAAATGCTATGGAACAACTTGTTACCACTCCCACAAGAGGGGAAAACATACTGGACCTGATCATCACCAACATGGGGACTTTATGCTCCAGACCAGAAGTGTATCCCTCACTGGTAAGATCAGACCATAAACTAATCTCACTGGATATTCACATCCCGACCCCACCCCCTGCCCACAAAACCACAGTGAAAAACTTCTCTAAAGCAAATTTCACACTCCTCAAAATCAAGGTGGAATCCTTCAAAGCCCCCAGGCCTGTGGAAAATACGGCTCAGACCACAGAATCCTTTATAAACACATTCTATGAACACCTTCAGGAATGCATGGATTATGCAATCCCAAATAAAACCAAGACCCAATCCTCCAAAGGCAGACGTCCTGTCTGGTGGACCCCAGCCATAAACAAACTATACAATAGAAGGAGGAAGCTACTACATGATAGAGCAAAATCCCAAAAAGGGAAGGCATCTCTGATCAGTGTTAGCAAAAAACTACGGGCACTCATAAAATCATCTAAGGCCAGCTTTGAGAGAAAGATTACACAGGACACTAAGGATAATCACATGGCTTTCTTTAGTTATGTTAGGAACCTGGGTGGGAATTCCCAGATATGCTCAGAATTAGTCCAAAATGACAAAACATACACCGATCCCACAGACATTGTCAACATCCTAGCTGACAGGTTCAGCGCAAACTTCTCCCCCCCCTCCCCACCAAAAGGGCAAATATCTATCCCAGCAGAGTGCTGCCCCCCTGACATCTCAGATGCTCAGGTAAGAGCCGCCCTCTCCAAAGCAAAAAACACAGCATCAATGGGACCAGACGGTGTCCCGGGCTGCATCCTACATGAACTCCAAGAAGAGCTAAACCCAAACATAAAACTACTGTTCAATCTTAGCCTTACCACAGGATATGTACCCAAAGAGTGGCGTACAGCAACAGTGGTCCCTCTCCACAAAGGTGGTGCCTCAACGGATCCTGGAAACTATCGCCCCATAAGCCTGACTAGCTTGGTCTGCAAAGCTATGGAAAGGATCATCATGGACCTCATAAATAAAGATATTGGGGACCTACAGACACTGGATCCTACCCAGTTCAGTTTTGTTAAGGGCAGATCCTGCCTCTTAAACCTGGTCGATTTCTTTGAAACAGTCACCAAGGCCATTGACGAGGGGAAGGTGGTCCACACAGCCTACCTGGACCTCACAAAAGCCATCGATACAATACCCCACTCGGGCATTATAGATAAGCTCACCAGCTTAAATATAAACCCCTATGTCACTAGATGGGTTGCAAACTGGCTCAAGGACAGAACCCAAATGGTTAGAATTGCTGGAGCCATGTCAGACTCCAAACCAGTTACAAGTGGCATCCCACAAGGCTCAGTCCTGGGACCTCTCTTGTTCGGTATATATTTCTCGGAGGTACAGGCCAACACGGAAGGATTGTGGCTGACCAAGTTCGCAGATGACTGCAAACTGGGCGCCATAATCAACTCTCCAGCCGACACAAGCATCCTCCAAAAGGGCCTCATAGAAACAGACAACTGGTGCCAGAGCCATGGCCTCAAGCGAAATGCCAAAAAGTGTATAGTCATCCCCTTTGGCAAAAACAAAGTGCCCACAAATTACCACATAGGTAGTAATCCATTAAGTACAGAAGAAGTAATTAGGGACCTGGGGACCCAAGTTGATAGCAACCTCTCATTTGACAACCACATGGCCAAAGTGGTTAGAAAAACATTTTATATAGCCCACCTAATCATGAAGGGATTCACATCTAGATCAGGGGAGGTCATCGTGCCTCTTTACTCATCTCTCATCAGGCCCATAATTGAGTACAATGCCCCTTTTGGGATGCACCTTACCAGACACCTGCAGCAACTGGAAATACCCCAAAAGTACCTCACCAAGAGGATCAAAGGGCTCAAACAGATGCCATATGCTGCCCGGTTAAAGAAACTCCAGCTCTACTCAGTGGCATACCGCCTGCTCAGAGGCGATCTGTGCCTGACGTATAAAGCCATGTCCAACCCGGAATTAATGGACATGCTGCACTTCAGAAAATCCAAATTCCATCGAGCTACGCGATTGAGAGACTTGATCGTCAGCACTGAAATAAATAGGACATGCTGGAGGGACAGATTCATAACCCAGAGGCTCCCTTCACTCTGGAATAAAATCCCAGTCCAGGTTAGGCAGAGTCCCTCATTGACTCTCTTCAAGAGGAATCTTGATGAGTGGATGGGGGATCGTAGGTTTACCCCGGGTATCACTTCTGTGTCACTGTTAGGCAGAGGCACAGTATACTAACCTCGAAAAAGGGCATAGCAAAATTAATTTAAAATGGGTGGCAAAAGCCAAACACACTCTGGCTAGGCTTATAAATGCCCAAGGGCAGATAGCCTAGTATGAACCTATGAACCTATGAATAGTACGTAAATTTACAGACTTGTTTGTCTGATTTATGTATTTTGAAAGGATCAATCAGGTTAAAGTCTTCTATTAGTTCTGTTAAAAGGTTGGTGACTTGGTACGATTGTTTGCTATTTTTATTTGTTCTATCATATTCAGGGTTAATTTCCAGTCACCCCTATTATGTACAGGTGATCAGGTATTTTTGTTAGTAGGTTATAGATCTCATATAAGAACGCATGTTAGTTCATTCACGGACCATATACATTTAAAAGTAATAGTGTTATTTTGTATAGTGGCTGAGTGCATGTGAAGTAGCACCATCTCCCATTTGGGTCTGTGTTACATTTTAATATGTTACCTTTAAAGGATTTTTTAACTATTATAGCAGTCCCTTTGGATGTTGTGCTGTCCCCTGCTGCTATGATTTGTTGTATCCATTTTTTATTTTTATCAATTTCCCATAGTTCCTTAGTCATATGAGTTTCCTGTAAGAAAGTTACCCCTGATTTAGCTTGGTAAATCAAATCCATAACTAGATTCTTTTTCCTTTTGTTTTGAAGGCCTTTTACATTCCATGAGTCAATACTTATCATCTTTTATGATTTACTTAACCATTCTAGGATATGTGTATTTTAACAAGCATAGACCTTGTTATAACAGTAGTGTTTTGCTTGGAGTTATTTGACAGCATCAGAATTGTTAAGGTGACATCATACTCTTTCAGTAATCCCCCAGTGCCTATCCACAAACATCTCCTATCTGAAAGAGAAAAGTAAAAATGAAAACACTTTAACATAACTAGTGCTATAATCATTATGTATTCTGTGACTAAACAGATACAAACTATGTTAAAATCCCCTTTTGTTGTTCCAAGACTCATCAGACTAATAGCTAACATCCACTCTTCCTAAACAGCCTACCCAAATGTAATAGATTAACTTGAGAATGTTACTAACCATATGTGATTTACAGTTAAGTTTATTTGTGGTGTAGGTGCGTGTGTGAATATCGCATTATTTATGTTTAGGATATTAGTCTGTACTTGGTTAATATATCTTATTATGCATCCTTTTATCCTGTTTACACTGCAAGGAGTTCTTACTGTCTTTAGGGTTTCCCTATTTAGAGTAGAAACTTGTAGTTAGCATAGTTATGCTTTTCTGATTAGACAGTGTGTTTTGTTTATTATAAATTTAACGTGTTAATCCTGTCCCCCTTTATTACTGATAGTAGAGAAAGGAAAGCACTAACTGATACCATTAATTTCCCTTCCAATACAAAATAAAAGAGTGCCATAAATTTTCCTTCCTCTTCGAAATATATCTCATGCCCTCGCTGTCATTATCTTCCCCTCCACCTCCTTTTTTCCATCATTCTTATTTTAGTCAATTTTCCAAAGGTTTCAGGTTTTTGTAGAATTGCATGACAATGGGTTATACAGGACAAATTAAAGCTAAACATGTCACATGTTACTATATGTACAAAGGTATGTTACATATTGAAATAATATCAACAGCAAGTCAAAAGAAAAAATAATTGTCACAGGTTTGTTTTCCTTCTTTCAGGAAATAATGTCCAAGTGACCTTATTGCTCATATAATTACATGTCATGTAATTAGGCACTTTTTTAACTGTGTTTTAAATTAACCGCCTAGTATTAGCTGTAGACATGTCACATTGGGATTAAATATGGTCTAAGATGAGGTTATCACTGTCTCTTTTCTTATAGTTATTCAGATAAATACCTGCCCTTCCACGTTATGATTGTTCCATTTGTGTCTTTCCAGTCCATTAGGTATTTGAGCTTGCATCTGTCTTTGTCAGCTGGCTGTTAGTTTTGTTCTTCTGTCTTTGCTGGAGCCATATTACTTTAGGAAGTCTGAATGTGGTGGGTTTGAGACACTTGGGCTACCGTATTCAATACTCTGACCTTTAAACTCTCACAGAGCTAATTTTTGAAGGAAGCATGCACTTGAAGGGTCACAGGTCAGAGTTAATTGTGGACTTCCTGTTCTGTAATGGTTTGGGAATATTACAATGGAAAGGAAAAGGACCGCAGTCAGAAAGGTACTTAAAATATTTATACCTTTTGTTTTAGTTTAGGTTGCAGGATTTCATTTTGAGGAGGCATACTGAGATATGCTTTTTCTGAGTTGGTGCTCAATAGTAGGTAGCGTTCATTCATTTTCTGAACACTTGGTTGAAAGCTTTTAAGAAGGCGGTCTTTGCTTCTTCAGTATTATTTTGGTAGGAGTTTCCATTGCTTTGGAAAATAAGCATTGCTAGATATTTCATCTGAATCTTGATTTTTTTTTTGTTCATCAAATAAGCGCAATACGGAGAGAATGCTTGTCTTTGTTGTTTAATAGGTAGAGGCAAGTCCTGGGCTATGGTTATTCTATGCCCTTTCCAGATTATATATTTTTAGTTTTTTGTTGCCTGTATGATTAAGTGAGCATGTGAGCCGTTCATAACTCTTACATAAATCTGCCTGGGGGCCTCTAATATTTGCAATTTCCTCAGCGCACGGTGAGTTCACTGTTTCCTAGAAGTAGCTCAAAGATTTCTTTAATTATAGAGCGTAGCTGTGCTTGCTTGAAGTTCTCAGGGATGCCGCTAATTAGGACATTGTTTTGTCTTCATCTGGCTTCTAGGTCAGTTGGCTTCTATAGGATTTCTTTCACTAAGCTTTCCATGCTACTGGCCGTCTTCTGAATTTCATCTATTTTTATCTCATTACTTAGGGTTTTTGCTTCATTTTTTTCCAGTCTGATTAGAATTTGTTCCAGATTGTTTCCAAACGAAGTTAATTTTGTAGAGAAGGTCTTTATCTCCACTTGGAGCAGAGTTAAGGCTGGTTTGAATTCAGCCATGAAAAAGGGTTGTTCCGTTTGGGATTTTGGGTTTGCTTTTGCAGGTCAGCTTGCTGTTTAGTAGTTTTCTGTCTCTTTGTGCATACCTCTTTTTCTGGTGATGTTAACAGTGATAATCTAGTCTTTGTGTTTTGAGCTTCCATTTGTTCCATTACTTTTGGTTTTAGCTTTATTCCTCTTTCTGCTTTTTGTAGTATAACATTATACCAAATGTCAAGGTCTGGATGCGTGGGTCGGAATCCTCATTCAGCAATGTCTACGTTACTAATAGTGAGTAAACTGTTTATGATTTTTGAGATATATTCTTTTCTTTGGTTGGTATTTATTTAATCTTGTGGAAATTACTTATTTGGTGGTTTCTTTTGAAGCGCTGACCCTCTGATTAGGTTATATTGATAATTTCTTTTAGGAGCTGTCTGAAGTACATGCTATCTAGCTGGCGACCATCTTGGAATCATCCCAGTGGTATGAGATTTGGGAACACAAGTTGATAGCAATCTAAATTTCAATCACCATGTGTCCATAGTGGTAAGGAAAGACTTCTACGTTGCGTATCTCATAAGTAATGGCATCACATCCAAGACTAAGGATGTTATAACTCCTCTGTACTTGTCCCTCATCAGACCATTAATAGAGTACAACTCTCCCTTTCGCATGTACCTCACCAAACACCTGCAGCAGCTGGAGAGACCACAAAGGTTCCTCACCAAGAAAATTAAACGCTTCCGAAACATGACCTACATGGAAAGACTGAAACCCCTGTCACTGTACTCCCACCATAAATTCATCCTGGGGGAGGCACCTATATCCCTCATGGACAAGGGCAGTCAGTGCTGATCATAGACTCACTCTGCAAATAACAACCATCCAACCAAGTTCAATTAAAGAACATGGGTATAACATGGCTAAGCTTGTAAAGGCCCTAGACCTAGTAACCTCCACTGAACCTATAAGTCTATCACATAGATTGGTCATAAACATACTGCATAAAAGACTGGCAACAAAGTGCATCAATGCTTATTCACACCTGCATGGCCTGGAAATCAATCCTTACTTCCAGACACTGTCACTGTATTGTTTACATGTTCTCCCTTTGTGTGGGATTTTCTCTGGGTACTCTGATTTCCTTATACTATATATACTATTCACATTTGCCCTTGTGGTCTAAGTTGTGACTCTAGGCCAGCTCACTTACCCTTTTAACAAATGCTAAGTAAGTAAATCATATTAGTATTTAAGCTGTTCTCACATTTAACTGGCTCAAATCATGGTCATAACGCCTTTCCTTGATTCTCTCAGATCATCATCAGTGGTAAGATGTCTCTGGTGTAAAAACTGGCCTTAGGTAAATTTCTCATAAAGCACCATGGATGATCACACTAGTATGTACAATGTTACAGACAAAGGGTTTCCCATTAAGGAATATAAACAAAGTGTTTCTCTGCTTTATTGCTACCACAACAAAAAAAAAAATAACCTGAAAAATATGATATACTAAATAAAATGTATTAACAGAATATAAATGCTGTAGGAGCATTCTTGAAAAAAGACCTAGGGCTTCAAGAGACATATTCCTTGAAAAGACATGATCAACATCTAGCACTATAACAAACTCCCTATTATATCTAAGGAATGCATAAACACAGCCAAGAACAAAACTTTGGCACACGAGTACACAGACTAAAGTAGAGCATGCTGATATTTATCAGTTTAAGCTATTTCTGATTAATGGACTGCATTACATCTGACAATGCAGGAAAAAAGCTTCAATTTAGTTTTACAACTGGACCTAGCAATGACATGACTGAATAGGTGTTTACAATTCTAAGAAAATGTCAATGCAGTTTAACAGATAAGACATATAAATATGCAACTATAAGGGTAAAACTAGTAGTCAATAGGGCAGGCCATAATGATGGGTATGGTGGAAGACAGACTGAAGAATCTTATGGGCAGGTCTCCTTCAGGAGAGGAAGAGATTATACCAGCTACTGTACTTAGGCCAGAACGGAACCTTTATATAACTGTATCACACTCTTACACTTAAGCAGCTGGACTGGGAGGGAAGACTCTGCTCTCCTTTGCATGATGCTGCCCAATAATCTGTAGTCAACAGTGCTTTTTCTGAAGAGCAGAATGTCTGGTACCCAGCTAACAACCCATCATCTGCAGCAAGTAATGAAAGTAAGCAGGAACACAAACAGGGAAGGTACAGACACTGAACAACGCATCTAGGATTGTCAGTTAACATTAGGAAAAATCGATCAATGTATCTATGAATCAAATAACCAATCAACAAGGATGCAAAAAACACATTTAGTTAAAATTCACTTTATAAGGGATAGAAAAAAGATGGTGAGACTGCATGTAGCCACACTTGCTAAGAGATCTTCCAGATACAAAAGACAGCAGGTCATAAACAAGTCGAAGTGCATAAAGCTCTAATGCTGCAGTGTAGAAGAGTGAAGGACATTGACAAAGGAAACGCCAATAGAATATCACAATCTACCAAGCATATTAAAAACTACAACATATTTTGGACAGGGTAGAGATAAGTACCCTCTTAGCTGCTGTTTGCTGCAAAGTACAAACATAAAACATATAACTTTGCAATCCTGGAAATCTTTGAAAAAAAAAACAGAAAATAACAATGACATCTAATGCCTGGCTGAACATATCTGTTGTACAAACAGTTTAAGTAGTCCCTACAAGAACACAAATCAGCTACATTTATTTATTTTTATCTAACCAGGTAAGTCAGCTGGAAACAATTGTCCATTTTTCCTGGGCAACCCATGAATATTTACTGGTTAAGTGACTTGCTCACTGTTGTACAGTTGACAAATGGAGGCTGACTGAATCAAACCTTAGACTACAGGAAGTAACTTGCTAACACATCAAAGCTTTAAACCTTTTCTCCAGCAACCTAAAATGCTCTCTGAGCAAGCTGACTCCATTTTATAAAGGGATAGAGCCCTGGCTACACTCTAACCAACCTCTGTTAAAAAGTGTCCTGAATGCTGGAATACCAGGATGTGGAAAGAATGGTGTGATGGGGTAGTGTTTGCTTGCTAATTTCCCAGTGGGAGGGGTGGATGCCGGTGGGGCATACTATCATTAACTTTTCTAGATGGGGGCTGGTAGACTTACAGGGGAATCTTCTTCGAAATTGGGAGAAGGGCTGTTTGTGGGTTTACATCACTAGTGAAAGCATGTACCAGGCCCCCACTGCACCAGCTACATGCCTATCCACTAGAGTGTTAATGGGCATGCATGGAAGTAATAGACAGGGCTCAAGGTAAAAACCCTCTAATGAGTGCCTGAATGACTGCTATACAATACTTTTGGACTCTTGGATGGGCACAAAGCAACAATGACTGGGAACTCTATTATCAGCAGGTGCAAACGAGCAAACAACTGCATCAAGAAAATACACATTGACTCAGGTCTGTTTAGCATCTCAGAAACTGAAAGGACTAGGGCAGGGGTGGTTGGGAATGAGTTGCAATTGCTGATTATCCCATCATCGTGAATTCAAAGGCTGTGTGACTGCTGCTTTACTGAACCCACAACAGGAGAGCTTGCATACTGCAGGTTTTAGTAGGTAGTAGCTAGAAATTCTGCAGAGCGTAAATGTGGACAAGTGTACTCTCAGAAATGAAGCATCAGGCAAAATCCAAACTGCTGTGGTGAGTTGGAGAGAGAGAGAGAGAGAGAGAGAGAAGGAGAGGGGGTCCTACATTGTTGGCATGATACAGCTAGTCCATAATGTCCAGCCTTCACATCTGAGGGACCAAGTAGACATATAAGACTCTTGCCCAGCTGGGAACAAATGGGCCATATGGCTATCATCTGACTGGGGAAAAAAGGGCCAGGCTCTCACCATCAGAGGAGGAATGAATTGCCCAACTGGGTGAAGTAAGGGGAGAGTCATTAGGTGGGTCTTAGGGGAAGGCTAAAACACACTCATCCAGTAGTTCTCACTAAAATGTGCATCAGTTAAGAAGTTGTGAGATATAGACTCTACTCCAGCTTGTGGAAAAATAAATAACAGACATTGTTGACTTAAACCATCTAAATTCTAGATCACTAGATCGGCAGTGAACCACTGAGGGTTTCAACTGAAGATAAGTTAAAAACAGTAATAAATGATCACAAGCTATAATACATGAGATAGAGGAATAACCTGTTTTATTCTCATTCTAGCTTTGTTTATTTAGTTCATTTAAGTATTTAAGAGACTGGGCCTAAGCAGACATAAAAATCATACAGAAAAGTACAGTTGTGTAAGAACATACCATAACAGATGTCCTAAGGATCACTGTCGCAGTATTTTTAACATATGTGTTTTTGTCCTTTGCTGTCTGGTCTGAGTACCAAAGCTCTATCTTCCCAAAGGGAATATCTAATGTGTAACCTCAGCATGTATGCATTAGGGTAAATAGGAGGAAGTATGTATAAGAACCTCAGACTATCTCCAAGCTAGTGGCCTGAAGACAACTGAGAGAGGAAAGAAGTCAGCTAGAAGGGGGTGTAGCTTGAAGAAATAAGTAAATCTCCCAAAAGTAGTCTATTAAGAGATAGCTTATAACAGAGGGAAAGAGAAAAATAGGAGCAGAAGAAGAGGGAAGGAAGGAGGGAAGGAATACTGCAACAGTGTTCAGTTGGACATCTACTGTTATGATAAGTCTTTACACAACTGTACTATTTCCTGACTGAAATCGCTGTAGCAGTATTCCTAACATATGGATGAATCCCAGAGCTGAAGGAGGCAGAGAAGAGGGAGGCTGGCTAAAGGGAGGATGAGCTGTCTAGCAGACCACAGACGACAGACCTAGGAAAGGTAGCCCTGTATCTTGAGAAGGCATCAGTCTTGTTATGCTTGGTGAAGGTGTGCACAGAAGACCAGGCGGCTCCTTCCAAGATTAACCTGGCATCTAGACCAATGTGGAATCTCCCAGAGGAGGCCACTGACTGAGTGGAATGTGATTTGGGGCAGAAAGGCAATGTTTTCCCATGTGGTGTGTAACAGAAAGAAATAGCATTTGATATCCAAAATGCAATGGCTTGCTTAGAGACAGGTTGGCCCAGTTTGGAATCCATGAATGAAAGTAAAAATTGGTCATTTTTCTGGCAGCTCCTGTTTTGTCCTAGTAAAACCTTAGCTGTCCATGAACATCTAGTGAGTGGAGAATTCTTTCCCCCTTATTTTGGGGATTATGGAAAAAGGAAGGCAAGTGAATAGCCTGGTTGAGGGATATCTCATTCGCTACCTTGGGCATGAATGACTGAATGGCCCTGAGAGTCATCCTGTCCTTGCAGAAAATGAGAAAGGGTAGAATTGCCATAAAAGCCTGAAGTATACTCTGTTGGCAGAGGTAAAATCCAGCAGAAGGATTTTTATTTTTTATTTATTTATTTAACATTTGTTTACCACGAAAGTCCGACTTGAAACAAGCCAATTTTCAGTGGAGGCCCAGGGAGAAACACTCCATACGCATGTCTTTGCAATGTGGGAGGAAACCAAAGCACCCTGAGGAAACCAACATAAATGCAGTCTTCACACAGAAGGCACCCCAACTGAGAATCAAACTGGAAAACCTCTTGCTATGAGGCAACAATGCAAACCTCTGCACCACCGCACCACAGGGTAGTCTTTTAGCTGCAGAATTTAAAAGTGGCAAAAGCTGCTTGCTTGAAAGGGGCAATGTACATTTTTCCAGCACAATCTTGAAATTTCAGGTAGAAGAAATAGGCATCCTAGGTGGCTTAAGATGAAAGACTTCCCAAAAGAAAAGTTTGACCTCTGTCCTGGACATAAGAGGAGGATCAAGAAGCAAGCATGAGCTAATGGTATTCAAATGGGCTTTAACAGAAGAGTAGGCCAGCCCAGAGATTAATAATTTGCACAGATATTTGAGGACAGAATGAGTATCTGATAAGAATGGGTCTTGGCTATACTTCAAGCACTAAACAGAGAATCTTTTCAACTTAGCTGTATATAATTTTCTAGTGGTAGGTTTTCTGGCTTCTGGTAGAACCTGAACCACCTCTTCAGGGAAGAGATGTCTTTTAGGGAAAAAACCCTATCCAACCACAGGTTGAGACTAAGAGGCTAGATTTGGATGGAGAACCAGACCTTGCTCTTGAGTGAGCAGATCTGGCTGCAATGGTATTTCCAGCAGTTTCCTTTGGACAGGTGGAGCAGGAGAAACCACTGCTGTCTTGTCCAGAAGGGGGGCCAGGAGTAGGAGCTTTGGCACTTCCTTATGAACATTTAGAAGAAGTTTTGGAAGTAGTGACAGAGGGGGAAGGCATACAAGAACCTCCCCAACCTCTGGAAAGAGAAGGCATCTGTTCTTCAAGCTAAGGGAGAAGGACTCCTTGTGCAGAACAAGGGAAGCTGGTGGTTTTTTGGTGATAAAAAGGTCTACTTGTGGTGATCCCCACTGATGCCTTCTACTTTTGAAGACTTGTTTGTTCAGGCTCCACTCATGAGGGTCATCCAAGGACCTGCTTAAGGAGTTTGCCAGTACATTCTCCTGTGACGGAATGTATACAGCTGTCAGAGTCATGCTTATTTATGTGTCTCACTGCCTTGCCTCCTGTGCTAACTTGCACAGTAGATAAGATCTTGTGCCCACTATTTGTTCAGATACCACATAACTGTGGTATTGTAGGTACACACCATTAGTGAGCCTGGTTTCCACAGATGGTAGAATATATGCAGTGCTTGCAGAAGTTACCTCATTTCTTTCAGGTAGTTGTGTTCTTTCAGTATGGTGGAAGGTCACCTCCCCTGCACTAAGTGAGATCATGTCCAAGACCCTCATGCTCTGTCAGAGGCATCTGTGGGAAGAATGTGGTTGGGTGGCACTCAGGTGAAAGGAAGCTCCAGGCTGAGCAGTACATCTTTTTCCCACCAGAGTAGTTCCTTTCTGAGGCAAGGTAATAGGGGGAGCAGGGTTTCTAGGAGATGGGAATACAGAGACTAGACTGATTTCAGGTACCACTGAATTTTCCACAAATGTAGTCTGGCCAGATAAAATGCTGGAATGGCAGCTGCCATGAAATCCAAGGCCCTGAGTATCTCCTTTGCTGTGCAGTGAGATACTGAGTAGTAGTTTCTGAAAAAGTGGCCAGAATGAGAACTTTTTTTCTTGAGCAAGGAAGGCAAGGATTTTGCATGTGCCTAGCCTGCAACCCAGAAAAAACAGGTCCTGAGTGGGTATGAGATGGGATTTTTGAAGATGACTGTGAACCCTAGGATGGATAGGAGATGTACTGTAAAATATACATGCTCAAGGAGGAGTCTGCGGAGAGAGCTTGAATGAGTAGGTCATCCAGGTAAGGGAAGATATGAGTTCCCTGTGTGGGACAGAAGGCTACCACTAGAGCTAGGCACTTTGTAAAATGTCTTGGTGCCATAGAAAGACCAAACGGCAAAGTGGTACACTGAAAAAGTGACGAGTCAGAGAAAAGTTTGAGGAATTTTCTGTAAGAAGGTCAAATGGGGATGTAGAAGTAGGAATCTTTTAGGATTAGTGATACAAGAAAGGTGTGGGGTATAATGAAACACTGAAGTTTGTGCAGAGACAGCATTTTGAAAGTGGGTACCTTTAGGAAGGTGTTTAGAAGAGAGTGATCCAAAATGCGTCTCCATTGTCCTTCCTTCCTTGACACAAGAAAGAATCTGGAATAGAACTCTCTTCCTATGAAGATGGATAGCATTCTTTCTATGGTGCCTTGATCTAGAAAGTCCTGAAATATAAGCCTGAGCAAAGGGAGATGGTTTTGCAGAGGAGGAGGCAAGCCCTTTAGACAGGAGATGCATTCTCATGACATGGCATAGCCTTCCTTGATGATAGTAGGAACCCATTTGTCTGTGGTTATCATTTTCCAGAAAGGAAGGAACAGAGAAAGTCTTTTTAAAAGAGGACTGGAGGGATTGAGAATGGGAGGGGGAAACAGTTATTTACATATTTATTTATTGACATTTGATTAGTTGAGAGTTGTAGTTAGTGGTTTTTGCCTCGGAAGGAAGGCCTCCCCAAAGATGATTCCCTGTGTGGTTTATCTGAAAATCTCTGGCGTTTTTCTTTGTTTGTGAGTGGGCTGAAGTTACCTCTTAACAAAGGAAGTGGATTTAGCTGGGTAGTTCCTGTGGTATCCAGGGACTGTAGAAAGTAAAATTTGCCTGCAGTCCTTCATAGTCTTACCCTGTTCTTGAAGTGCTTTGAAAAGTTTTGCAGCTTCAGGGCCAAACAGGAGGTCTTTGTCTGGAGTGAATCTAGGAATTTAGATTTGACTGATGACTGAACCTGTGGCTGTAGCTCTGGAAGAGTTATCCACAACATCATAAATGCATTTGATGCTGGCCCTAACAATATGAGTAGCTTCAGACAGTAAGGTCTGCATTTTCTGCTTAGAATCTGCAGACTGTGGTCTGACATGACCTTATTCAGAGACTGTAGGGAAGATAGCAAGTACTTAGTCATCTGTGTCTAGTAACTGATAGATCTGAATGCAAGTGTGACAGTGGTGAAGATATTCTTCCCCACCTAACCACAGCCCTACTATCATGTTTGTGGGAAGGGTGTTAGCACTGCAGAGAAGTTAAAAAGGCTTATCCAAAGAAAAGGAGTCAGCAGCAGGGTCTGCCAAAGCATTCTTACAGAGGTATTTTAGCTCATCAAGCACCTTGTAGAATCTGTCTGGTCATTTATGTGCCAGTGGTTGAGAATCAGGAGTTGAGGATGCACACTGAAAGGCATCCTGGTATGTATCTAGTACTGGAGAGACTGGAGAGGCGACTGGAGTATATTTCCAGGAGATTATAGTATCTCTTTTGAACATCCAATATTTGCTGTGATTGCCATTCAAAATGCCTACTCATGTACTGAATAGATTCCTGAAAGGAAGACTCCTGAATAGGGTATTCAGCAGACAGGGAATATCTTTCATCAGAAGAAACTTGTTCTAAGGAATACATCTCTCAGGAAAAGTCCAGGGGAATGATCTGAATCAAGATCCTGTTCCTTCACAGAGGTGGTGGAATCTTGAATGTGTCTTTGTGGTGTTGCCTGTAAAAGCTGGGAGACAAAAGAAGGTTTCAGGAACATGCATGCTTTAGACAAGTCGTTGGAGAACTCTATCCATTCTTTTTCTTTGGAAGCTGTAGGGGAGGCCACATGCCTAGTTTTCTGGGGGAGGTTCTATTTTGGTGTGATGTCCACCTGAACGACTCTCAAAGGTTCAGAACCATGGAAAACTTCAGTCAGAATGCCTGGAACCTCTTCATTGACTAGAATTTGATGAACATGATGTGGTCCCTCAGAAATAATAACACATGGTTCGTCTGAGATGTCCACTGCCTGCAAAGCCTCAGGAGCCATACCAGCCTCAATGGGGTCTTGGCAGTGGGCAACTGAGAAGGTATCTAATGGAGTGAGGGTTCTGCAATCTCAGTGGTGTGTCAGACTCAGAGATGCAAAGCTGCGGGTCATCTTAGGGCCTTTTAAGTTTCTTTTTTGGCAAAAAGATGACGCCAGATGCAGGGGATTCTGCCATTTTGGCTTGGGCCAGGCATTTTAGACATTGAGTTTTGAGGAATGTGTTAAGGAAGGAAAGCCTCAACATAAGGGTTTTAGGAACAAATGATAAGACACTTAGTGTGCAAGTCCCTGTACAGGATCTGCTTACCACACTTGTACTTACCTCTCCTAGATGACATCTAACAAAAATGATCTACAGAATCAAAAAACTCAAAAAAAAGAAGGTTCCCCAATGGGGCACTTATTTGAATAGTGAAAAAGCAAAGCAACAGTACCAACAACCCAACAAAGAATGGTCTGACAGATGCATAACCCGCACTTGGGCTGCTGGTGAGATAGTCTGAGGTTCTCATGGGTACTTCTACCTATATACCCCGATGCTTATGAGCTGAGGTCACGGATCAGACGTACACCTTTGGGAAGGTAAAGCTTTGTACTACAACTGAATGTCAGTGGATGAAAACCCATATGTTAAGTTACTGCAACAATTATTTCAGTCATGACATCAAGTAAATCTTATAAGGTGTAGCAATAACTTAAAAAAAAAAAAAAATTAAAATCAATATATCTTTTTATATTTAGATAGACTCTCCTATAAAGAAGGAATTTTAGAGACCTAAAGAAGGAGGTCGTAGGCCCTAATTCTTTGAGACTAAATGCTTTATTTCTAGGATAGGACATGAATGTTATGCTGATGCCATGACTCAATAAACAATGTGGAAAGTCTTACGAATATATCCCATGACAAACCATGCAATTAGGAACACAATGATTCTATCCAAAGCAATGTTAACATTGGTCATGAAAGTCACTATGTAGAATTTGCTTTTTGCAAGTACACCTATGTGCATTCTCTAGGGCAGACACACCATATGAAAGACTGCTACTTTGCCAATCCAAAAACCACAAATGCAATCAATATAAAACAACAGGAGCAATTATCCCTGATTGGGGTACTTAACTATTCAGTCTGAGCTGGAAGAGGCAGACTAACAATGGACTCATAAATGCTCTACAATTTGTAAACAGATATATTAGTACCATACTAACAGCCACTTTTGTGTTATTATAGGCTAGCTAATTAGCCCATGTGAGAATCAAACCCTGCACCTTGTGTTTGTAAGGTAAAGACCTTAACCATTATGCCAACCTCACAACATAAAGAAACATATGGCAAGAAAGAAATAAAGATAGCACAGTTAGTCTCTACTTCATAGCAGGACCTGCCAGCATCACAGGGAAGATGGCATTAACCATACGAGAGGAGGAAAGGATGCTCAACTCTGAGAATCAGGTATGATGTCAAGACACAGCCTGTGGCAGAAATCCAGTGCATAATGGTTACAATAATGAAGCACTCAAATCAAGAAAAATAGCAATTTTTGTTCCCACTATGCACTTTTATACAATGGTCCATTGTGTGCATCTATTTATATATGTGTGTGAATATGTGCATATACAGATAGATAGAAAGATAGATATCACATGCACACATATATAAATATATGCATGAATCTCAGTCAGTTTGTTGAACAGTCAGATGTTTGAACTTCACAATATTGAATTGAAAGCTGAACAAGGAACACCAAAATCACTGAAATCATCCATTTTTGCATGGGGGCAAGCTCCCCTGTACCCCTATACCCCCTGTTATTATATATAAGGCCAAGAATACAGCTTCTATGGGACATGACAATATCTCTGGCTGTGTTCTACATATGCTACAGAGTGAACTGGCACCTCACCTGTGTGTCCTGTTCAATCACAGCCTCACCTCAAACTTTGTCCCTACCGAATGGTGCACTGCTACAGTCATCCCTCTCCACAAAGGAGGAGAGACTACAGACCCTGGGAACTATCACCCTATTAGCCTGACAAGTATGATATGCAAAGCTATGGAATGCACCATCATGGACCTAATAAACAAGGATATAGGGAGTCGCCAAACTCTGGATTCCACACAGTTTGGTTTTGTGAAGGGTAGATCATGCCTGTTCAACCTGGTCGACTTATTTGAGTCAGTCACCAGAGCTGTGGATGAAGGCAAAGTCAGTCATACAGCCTACCTCGATCTGGCCAAGGCCTTTGATACCATTCCCCACTCAGGAATCATAGACAAACTCACTAAGCTAGGCATCAACCCCTATATCACTAGGTGGGTTGCAAACTGGCTCACAGATAGAACTCACAGTGTGAAAGTAGCTGACTCCAAGTCAGACTGCTGACCAGTCACAAGTGGAGTCCCAGAGGGTTCAGTCCTGGGTCCTCTCCTGTTTTGTATCTACATCTCTGAAGTCCAGGCCAACACGAAGGGACTCTGGCTGACAAAGTTTGCAGACAATTGCAAGTTGGAAGCCATAATTAACTCCCCAACTGATGTTGACTTCCTACAGAGAGGCCTCACTAAGACCAACAACTGGTGTTAGAGCCGTGGCCTTAAACTTAATGCCAAAAAATGTGTCGTCATCCCCTTTGGGGAAAAACCCGGTTCCCATGAATTACCACATTGATGGTAGTCCACTGATCACAGAAGCCGTCATACGAGATCTGGGAACACAGGTTGACAGCAATCTTTCTTTTGACCACTGCATTGCCACTGTAGTCAGAAAGTCCTTCTATGTGGCACATCTCATTACTAAGGGTTTTACATCCAGGAAGAAACAGGTCATTGTCTCCCTCTACTCTTCCCTCATTTGGCCAATCATCAAGTACAATGGCCCATTTGGCATATACCTCAACAGACACCTGCAACAACTGGAGAGGCCGCAGAAGTACCTCACAAAGAGGATCCTAGGCCTTAAACACTTGTCCTATATGGACAGACTCAAAAAACTCCAGCTATTCTTTGTCTCATACTGCCTACTTAGAGGCGATCTCTGCTTGATTTACAAAGCCATGTCTGACCCAGCTCTGTTAGAAATGCTACATCTAAAGAAATCCCAATCCCTCTGCACTACATGCTCCAGAGACCTCAACCTGATTACCACAATCAACAGAACATACTGGAGGGGCAGGTTCATAAACCAGAGACTGCCCATGCTATGGAATAGACTTCCCAAACCTGTCAAGCGGAGTGCCTCACTGGCCTTCTTCAAGAGGAATCTTGATGAGTGGATGGGAAATAGAAAATTCACCCCGGGGTTCACTCCAGTGGCTCTACTTGACAGAGGCACTGGGAACTAAGGTCGGGTGCCATGATGCCAGGGTAATCCTATGGACTAGACTTGTAAAGGCTCCAGGGCCATTAGCCTAGTACACACCTATAAATCTATTATAGTTAACAAACTTAATGGCATGAAACATAACATTACATTACATACCAGGCAGTCAGTATTGATGAGACCACCTCCACTAACAGACCAGTCACCAGTGGGGTACCTCAGGGTTCTTTGCTTGGCCCACTCCTATTCAGCATCTACTTTTCGGAGGTCAACACTAATGTCAAAGACCTTTGGCTGATCAAGTCTGCAGATGACCTCAGATTGGGAGCTATCATAGATTCCCCTCATGATACAATCATTTTGTAAGAGAGTCTAACACAGACAAATGACTCAGTGCCAAAAATGCATTATAGTGCCTTTTGGGAAAACAGTAACCCAGGTTAATTACTTTATCGGTAAGACACCCCTAAAAGTTGACCCAGCTGTCAGGGATCTGGGAAAATATGTATACAGTGATCTGGCCTTTGACAAACATGTGGCCAAGCTAGCAAAAAAAAAATCATTCTATGTAGCCCAGTTTATAAGTAACGTTCAAGGAAGTCATAGTGCCACCTTATCAGAGACATCATTAAGCATATTGCCCCCTTTGGAATGTACCTGATTAGACACATGCAACAGCTGACATGTCCACAAATGTTCCTCACCAAAATACAGGGTATATAAACACACTGTCTTATACAGATCACCTTAAAGCCCTACCTCTAGACTTGTCTCCTACAGGGTACTGAGACGTGATCTATGACTGGCATACAAGGCATCTTCAGCTCCAGTGCTGATGGACCTTTTGCACATTCACAAAATGAACAGCACCAGAACCTCTACATGCAAGGATTTAAATTTTGCTTGTGACATGAACAGGACATGTTGGCAAGACAGATATGTGTCTCAGAGGATCCCCTTCTAATAAATGCCCATGATACAAAGGGACACCATTGGGTTAGGCAGCATGGCTATACCTATAAAGTCCCTGTGGAGGGTGTTAGCCTAGTATTTATCTATGAACCTATTTACATACATATATATATATAGATATATATATATATGTGTGTGTGTGTTTGTGTGTGTGTGTGTGTGTGTGTGTGTGTGTGTGTGTGTGTGTGTGTATATCTGTGAAACATATTAAATATTTGGGTTCCTGCTGTAATTCTGGGACTAACTGTAAATGTAATCTTTGAAATGGAGAGACTGTGATTTTTAATCTTGGGAATATATACAAAGTCTGAAGCTGTGTTTCTGAGGGTATTCTCTCACCTCTAACAACAGCAATCTTGGAGTTCATATTAGCAGGTGTGTGGAGGTACAGGGCTGTTGCACTCCTTAGAAAAGCAACTTAAGGTGCAACAGTGAAATTTCCAAACTGCTGCTGCATTGGTGGAATTGTATTTTTTTTATACAGTCAGGGCTTGGAGAAATAGGTCTAAGAATTGTAACAGGGAGCCAGACATTTATACATATTAAATTCCCAGGTATGTTTTTATGTAGAACAATGGATTACTTCAGCAAAAAGACAGAAATGAAAGTTATGTATTCACCATAATGATTGATCCGTGTTGTAGTTCTACATCTGATTCAAACTGCAGGTATTTGATGATACTCTGATCCGAAGCCAGCCATTTCTCAAAGACTTCAGCTTGCCAGAAACTCCCCTCCATCCCACAATCCCTCACTCTCCTAAGAATACCTCAGATTGAGTTTGCCCCACTCTGTCTAAACTTATGTAAGATACTAGCCTAACAGAAGATAATCTAGGACCCCAGCAAAAAGAGAAAAATAACCTCTTCTACTCGATCATCTTATGACAAAAGACTTGCCATACAGGTGGGGATAAGAGGGAGGGAAGGTTGAACCATATAGAGAAAGACAACTCAGGTATATTATTATGGTGAGTACATAACTTTTGTATCTGATATTGTTTTTTTCCATCTGGCTTCAACCTGCAGGATACAGTCCCCAGCCACATAACACCCCTGGGAGGTTCTAAGGAAGAACATTGTGCAATACAGTAAAACCAAGTGAAGCCCTGGACCTACACTAAATGTCCAGCTTGTAGTTAGACACAAATGTGTGAGGACCTAGCAGCTTCACACACATCATCTAAAGACACTCTGGAAAAAAGTGTGGAAGTAGCCATAGCTCTGGTTTAATGAGTTTTTGGTTTGCAATGCAAAGTTTTACCTCTCAAAGCATATGTGAAGGAAATACAGTCTGACACCCACTTGGACAGCATAACTTTAGAAACAGGTTTACCTAATCTAGACCTTGAAAAGGACATGAACAACTGGTCAGACATTCTGAAAGACTTTATCCTGCCCAAATAGATCCTCAGTTGTCTATACACATCCAAATGATACAACAAGTATTTGCCCTTCTTAGAAAAATTGGAAAAAAAATGCTAGAGGCTAAAAAGACTGGTTCAGGTTATTTTTAGTAGCCACCTTTGTAAGGAAAGAAGGGTCTGGGTGAAGAGACACCCTATCTTTACAGAAAACCAGATAAGGGGGAATAGCAGAAAGATCCTGTAATTGAGGCACATGGCTAGCAGAAGTGACAGCCACCAGGAATCATGTCTTCTAAGATAAAAGCTTCAAATCCAAGGTAGCAGCAGGCTCAAAAGGAGGGCCTTCAAGGACCTACAGAACAAAGGCTAAATCCTGTGGAGGTATGGGGTCCTGTACATGAGGCCACAATAGAAAAGTACTTTTGAGAAAAGCTTTACAAATTTTCAAGGCAGCCAGAAGTACATTACCCCTGCCAAAAGGAAAATTAGATATGGTTGCCAACTGCACTTTAATCGTGGAATAACTGGAACCTGTGTTGAACAAGTCCACAAGAAAGTCTAGGACAACCTCCAGGGGAGCTAAAAAGGGGTCCAAGTTCCAATAATCAGCTCAAATAGCAAAACCTTTCCACTTACTAGCTTACACCTTCCTAGTAGACATCTTTTGGGAAGAGGACAACATATGTACAAAGCTGTCGGAAAGCTTGGGATTTCTGGCCATCAGGGGAACTGTAAATTAGGTGGTTAATTTCAGGGTCTGAAGGTCAAGTGGGTCCAGGCCCGCCAGATGGAAAATGAGATCCAGAATGGGATCTAACACCCAGGGTGAGCTTTTCAGAAGAGGCCACAGAAGGGGGAACCACACCTGACAAAGCCAAACGGGAGTGATGATAATCACAATTGCTCTGCAGTGGGCTGCCCTCTGAAAGAACTTGATCATTGGGGGGACTGCTGGATATACATACAGGAGACCCAGTGACCAAGAATACAAGACAGCATCTCTGGGTGACTGTCTCTGGTGAGGGACTAAGGTGTAATAGCTGCTGCACTTAATGCTGGAGAGAGAGAAGCAAATAGATGACAACACTGAGTGTCCCAACCCTGAAAAATCTGAGCAACTACCCTAGGATTTGAAAACCACTTGTGAGGAAGAAGAATGTGCCTGCTTAAACTGTCTGCCAGAATGTTGGACGTTCCTTGCATGTGCAGTGCTATCTGAAACCACTGAGACGAAATCGCCTATCGCCAAACTCTCATGGCGTCTTGACATAGGGAGTAAGATTGGGATCCTCCAGTTTGTTCAGATACCAAATGACGGACATATTGTCCATCTGGATCAAAATCAAACCATTGGGGTGAGCTTCCTGGAAAGGCTGTAATGCTAGGGCAGCCATCATTTCCAAGAGAGTGATGAGAAGTTTGGTCTCCAAGGAAGACGTGGCCCCTTGAACTGTGCTCACTTTGAAATACCCCCCCCCCCCACCTGAGAAGGGAAGCATCCATAGTGACTGTGGCTAGTGGAGGGGGAAGAACAAACAGTCTCTCACTGGCCACAGATGGAAACTTCAACCACCAGTTCACCTGAATGCAACAAACGTTCATCAACATTATGGGGAAACCAATTGGATGCATGAAATAGAACCATTGCACTGTGAGAGCTCACTGCAGAGCCCTCATGTGGTACCTCTTTAGAGGGGACCAGACTGATGGAAGCCACCAAGTGACCCAAAAGTTTCAGAACAGCACGTGCTGGTTGTGTTTCATAACAAAGCAAACAGACTTCCTGAGATTGAAGGATAGCTATTCCTGAAGCTGGAAGTTTGGCAATTTGGAATATAGTGTCCAAGTGTCAGCTTATAAATTCCAGTGTATTTATGTGATGTAAGCCTAATTTCTGATAACTGACCGTGATCCCCAAGGAATGGCATAGCTGGAGTAAGGTATCCCTTTCCGTGATAAGAGATGCTCTCATGGGGTCAGTGAGGTTCCAATCATCCAGGTAAGGAAGAGCTGAAATTCCTGCAGCTGGAGCCAGGCTGCTTCAATTGCCATAGACTTGGTGAACACCTCAGGGGCAGTGGGGTGACTGAACTGCAGTGCCCTGAATTGGTAATGATTGGATCCTGGCCAGAAGTGCAGGAACTTCCTGGAATGTCTCTCTATCTTTATATGATGATAGGCACCTTGAGGTCTGCTGAGCACATCAAGTCATCACTCCTCAGCACAGGTATAATGGACTGCAAGGTGTCCATCTGGAATCTGGTCTGATTTATAAAGGGGTTTAGTTTGCTCAAATGCAAGACTGGCCTGAAGTCCTCATTCTTCTTTGGTACCAAAAATAATCTTCAGTAGACCCCATATCCTCATTGGTATGGTGGGTCCTCTTGGAGGACGTGATTTGCCAGCAGCTTCTGAATTTTACAGATGCCTGCTGTTTCTGATGGAGTGGAACATCCTGGCAACATTTGGAAATGAAACTTGGAATTTCTAAAAATGGAATTGAATAGCCTCTGAATATGACAATGTTCTCCCAAGTTTCTGGGTGTTCAGCTAAGTGACCCCCAACTTCCTCCACAGCAGGACAGTGAGGCAATTGCTTAGGAGCGTTAAAATAGCCTCATGGAAAATGCTCTGTTGAAGCCCTGGTTCTGCATTATGCCCCACTGTGAAGGCGGCATCCATTGTGATTATGCCCCACCATCACCACCACCTTGGGGAGAACCTTCAGAAGAAGCATCCTGGAAAGACTGATGTGACTTCCTGAAGAACAGACATTTGTCCCCCATGAAAGTGTTTGCTGAGCAGTAGCAAAACATACTCCAACAACAGACAGTGTCTTTACATCTTGCTTGTTGCTAGTCAAAGTGTCTTTAATCTTAGGTGCAAAGAGTGAGAAGCCATCAAAGGGGGCATTGATAAAGGATGCCTTGAAGCAGTCCGCAAAGTTGCACATCAAATAGAACCACTGCATTGTGACAGCTCATTGCAGAGCCCTCATGTGATACCTCTTAGAGGGGACCAGACCGATGGAAGTCAAAACCAAGTATATCCATGCATGTCAATGCTGGTGCCAGGGGCTTGGGATGTTCCATCGGCCACACTGGAAATGTGCCTCATGGAAACTCTGGCAATAGACTGCAGAGTAGAGAACGGGGTCTCTTCAAGTCTCCTCAAGTGGGAAAGATACCTAAGAACCCTCAGAGTAAATGTAGCTAAGGCATAGGTGTGCTTCCTCAAATGGTCCAGTGCCCAAGATTCCCTACTTGGGGAATGGATCAAGGAACTCTCCTCTGAAATGTCCTTTTTCATGGCAACTACCACCATGATTACGTCCACAGCTGAACCCTTACTCTACTAAGGCCGATCTTCGGTTGGGGGGAGGATTTTGTCTAGCTTCTTGGGAATCAGTCCCATCATATCAGGTTCCTTTCACTCTCTCTGAGATATCAGGTCAATAAGTGGGTCTGGAGGAGGAACCAGCCAGGACACGGATGGGCCCACCCCAAAGGCCTCCAGAGAAGAGGCTTCAGAGGTACAGCCCCTGACTGGCAAAGAAGCTCCAAAAAATCCCCAAAGCAGAGACTTGGGGGACCCTTCCTGTTTCTCAAGTTTAGTATTCTCTGTGAGGGACTCCTTGGAAGGGTCCAGGTGCTTCCTCTTGCACTGTCTCTTACTGGACACTTCCCACTCTGGAAGAGGAAGAGGTAAGGGGTCCAGCAATGAGGATGGATTGGAGACAAGCAGGAGTGAGCTGTTCTGGAACAGACTGATGAATGGTTACAGGGCTAGATGTGTCTCTGTGTGTGTGTGGGGGGGTGGCACTGGCTGAATTTGACCAATCCTTCTCCTTAGCAGAGAAAAACCTCTCCACAATGTTGAAGGTGGAACCAGGCTGACCAGAGCTGATGGTCCTGTGATCTGAGGAACCCAGAGGTGCACCACAGTCTGGGCCAGCTAGACCCTTCCCCAACACTGATACCAGACTCAAGAGCAGACACCCCAAGTGGAAGGGATGAACTCAAAGCCGGGATAGCTGAAACTTACCCGGAGGTACCAGTCTTGACATGTTGGCTCCGATGCAGCTAGAATTGAAGAGACTAAGGTTGGGGTCAGAGCTGAAACTGGCCATGCCATCAGATTCAACCCTATGGATGAGAACTCAGCTGAACTCAATGACCTCAGATCCATGGGGGCCTGTGGGAGGAACGCAAGATGATGGAGCCAAGGCTCTAGGGAGGGAGACCAGAGTGGAAGGAAAAAGGGATAACTGCCTGTGCTTTTAAGAAGTAACTCCTCAGCTGCTCTAGACTGGATGCTTTTACACTGCCAACAAACCTAATAACTGAATGGACAAAGCCACAGTAGGGGGCATGGAGCTTCATTTGGGTGGCAATGGATATGCTGCTCAGGGTCAAACTGGAGAAGCTCGGACCCAGGGCAGAGAAGGGGAAGACTGCTGCAGGTTGGAAGGTGAAAAAGGGGAAGCCAAACACTCTAAGGGAACCCCCTTAACCAAAAAGGAGCTGGGGATACTGATAGCCAGAAAGGAAACCTTTCCCAATGCAGGCACCAAAAGTGATTGGTTCTGAGGAGCGGGAGCTGCTAAGGCAGAGGGGAACCTGAAGATCTTGGGACTTTTGTGTCCGGCAGGCCAGTGGAAGAACAGGAGTTGATAAGGAGGCAGACCTCTTATGGTCCTCTTCAGCAAGTTTGGGGTCCTTACATGAATTCTTGTGACTCCAATCAAACTGTTCCTTGAACAAGGAAGCTAAAGATGAAGAGGCATCAGCCAGAAGGAGGCCCTTGAGGACCAGCTTATCTCTCCTTTTCATGATGGCCTGAGTACCAACGCCCTCACAAATGGCACAGGGGTACTTCAGATGGGCAGACTCCAAGCAGTAGATGTACTACTGGTCATGGGACTTTTGTGGGGGGGGGGGGGGCTTGTGCCCGCATACTATGCATTTATTGAATCCTTTTTTTACCTATCATTGCAAAGTGAATGTAATAAAAAACTACACCTGACTATATGACCCTGAGATAAAATCACACTAACATTTTAACAAACTACTACCTAACCAAACTAACACTATTAGCAACAACTAAAAAACATGATAAATAAGGAGCACAGAAGCAGAGAAAAGCACACTCTAACGGTGAGAGCTCATGTCAATAAAACACACTAAGTCCAAAAAGCACACCTATTCTAACAAATTACCTACACCTAACTAGACTAAATTCCTACAAGGTAGGGGGAAAATAGAGAAGAAAACAGTGCTAAAATCCTGTTCAAAAGGATACACTCCACAGGAACCACGATTAAGCTGCTATCCTGGAATAGCATCAAACTAGATCTGAAGTATTCTTAGGGGAGTAGGGGATTGTAATTAGGAAAGGTGGAGCTTGGCGAACTGAAGTCTTTGAAAAATGGCTGACCTCTGATCCAAGTTAAATCCAGTAACCCGCAGGTTGAAGCCAGAGAGAAAAAGACAACATTGTATCAGTATTTATATTCACTTTTCTGGTGAGAAAAAGGGAAAATATTGATTCTCTTTGTAATCACTATTTTTTAACCTATAGGACTAACAAGTAATTAAAACTCACTTCTGTTGATAAGTTACTTCTCTTTCAGTAGATTTTGGCCACACTTGCATGGGCTAATTCCATTTATGTGGTCATCTAATTTCCAGAAGCAATTTACCCTGCCGGGGAAAGAGGGAGTTGAATGTCATTATATTGTTTTCCAGTTTCCTATTTCTCTGTTAATGATTCAGTGAGGATGTCTGACAAGATCACACGTATTCAGTTATTACATTTTATTGGAACTCACATTGTTTTTCAGACAGACTGAAGGGATATGTGTTACAGCCTGCACACTAGACTTACAGTAGGAGTCATTATACTTGGAGGGCCAAGGAGCATACATGAAGTACACAAAGGAGCTTTACATCCCAGCTTACATCTGTACCCCTCCAAGATACATTTTAGGATCAGAGGTTATCAGAAATTAGCACTTCTCAGATGTTTGACCTTATGCAGCTAGTTTGCCCAGAACCACATTATCCTTCCAAGCTGGCATCACCAGCAGAAGTTATGAAGCACAGCAACTACTGCCCTGATGCTGTATGTACCTGCTACATTAAAGTTCTACTGTACTATTTGTGGCATACAGGCTATGTCTCAGAGACCTTTGTCTGATTAGCAGCTCAGGTGCTGGAGAAGCCAGGTAAAGAAGGCTGGGAGTGAGCAGCCAGTGCTGCCTAGCTCTGTCAGGAAAGCTTTTCTAAACAGCAGGCATTCAGTGTGCAGCACTGACTGAGGATGTGTGCTTAGGTTGGCCAACTCACTCTTAGCAGATTTCACTGTGTATATACAAAAATATGCACGCATGGTAGGTGGTACTGCAGACCCCCACAGTGTTGTGTGCGCATACATCAGCCATCAGGGGAGAGAGTAGGGCTACACACAATCTCGCCTTAACACTATGGCATCATCATCATCATCAATGAGGTAGGCTATGTGGTGCTGCACCATAATGCAGTTCTGGAACATGGGAAGGAACTCAGATGGCCATGATAAGTCAAATAGTCTGCTGGGACAGAATGTGTTCTGCCTCTGTAGAAATCATAATGTATATCTGGATGACTGACAAGTGTCTCAGGTTGTCTCCAACCCCCATCCAGAAGTAGGACCCCACTGAATAGGGCACTCAAGACCTACGGAAGAAACGAGTTTATGGCAAGCAATCGGGGAAGAAAGGTATACTAAAGAAAACGTTATAATGTACCACCCACTGGGCTGTAATCTGGCATGCCTGATATTACTAAACACTGAAGCCCAAAGGGGTTAAGCTAAGGGGATGAAATATATACAAGAACAGTTTTGATCATAAAGCTCAGAGTGTTGCAACTTCAAAATATTGTTATAATGAGAAATTACTTCTTACTGTACATGCTCTGAAGTCAAGAAAACAATTTCCTGAAAGGAATAGAAGAAATACTTCAAGAAAGTGATCCAAGAAAGGACATTCTTTCCTGTTTCTGTTATCATAATCAATGCAACTGACATAGTATTGGGGTCTGTCACTCTTTACCACCAAAGCATGCTGACATTGCACAAAGTCGACTAGTAGTATGTGTGTGCGTGCATGTGCGTGTGTGTATGTGTGACAGTGCCGTGTAATAAAGTCAGAAGCAATTAGATCTGATCAGTGCTTATCAACTGTGAACACAGACTTCTCAAGTTTTACTCTGTGTCGGTTGCCATGAGCTAAGTAATGGGGTGTCCACAGTCGACTGATGTGAATACGGGCTTAGAACAGCCAGTGCTGGTGGGGAATGCAAATGGAGACCTGAAGTAAGGCAAAGGTAGTGGTATAATGAATACATGGATGAAATTCATAACAAAGAAACTAAACTTCAAGCGAAACTGAGCTTGAGCACTATGTCTTTCAACAATTTTCCCAAAGCTTCTTATTCATTACATCTAAATCTGTCTGCACTTACTGTGCAACTGTGACTCAGCCAACACACAAAATGCCAAGGCATGCAAGTCTGCAAAACACAAGGCATTTAAATGTTCTAATACAGCACACATCCTTCCATCCAGCAAAAGCAAACTAAAACACATATATGCACTACACTGATTATATTTATTTGTTTATCTGTATAGTTTGTTTTATGACAACTGGCTGGTCTGCAAGGGTCCCTTTCAGCAGCTTTGTAGGAAACTGAAATAAGTAAGACAAAACATTTGTAAACATAATGAAAAGGAAATATAGATGGTCCATAAGATAATATCATACTATGAAAAGTCATAATTAAGTTACAAAAACAAGAAGTAACATGCATATCAGATAAGGAAAGCACACAGTAGTGTTTATACTTTGCACCTGAATAAATTACTGCCTACATTAAAGCATACTTTCTGTTCATATCTCAGAATTTTTATAATGTGCTGAGAAAACAAAATGCATGTTGTTCTACAAAGCAGAAGGCATAAGACCACACAATATACTAAAATGCATGGTCTTTTTTGTGCTGATGCTGTTCTTTGGTGATACCGTTTTATTTAATCAGATTAGTTACACTGTATTGTCCATATTAAAAAAAGAAGACATTCTGGATTACATTCAAAGTTACAAATGTACTGAATATTTCCTTGTTTCATTTTAATGATTTTATACTCCATAATATATACACGGCATTATTGGCATTATTGATTCAATCAGTCCTGGAAAAATAGCTTGCTCTGAGCTATTCTAATTATGATTTATGTAATCTGATTTAATCAACTGCCAAACTTTTTGGCAAATCAGGAAAACAAAGGAAAAAACACGTACCTGCCTGCTGATCTGAGGTTCGACTCACCAAATAGCCACTATGTCCCAGAAAGCATGTATAGCAGTTTCTACGATGATACCGGTAGTGCACAGAACCAGTGACAAATGCACTCAATGAATTTAAACACCCAAGTAGCACCACTGAATACCATGCCAACCACATTGTTTAAAATATTATCACCACCTCACAAAAATTATCACTATCTGCACCTTCACAGAATTTTATTCTGAAATTAAAAAAAAACACCAATGACACTGGCTCCTTGCAATCAGCGTCCAGTGCTAGAAATCCAATGTGAGATACACACTAAAGATTGTTCTTTTCTTGCACACAGATGCACACGGCTGTAAAATGACAACAGCTACTGATGTCTCAGAACCATATGCTGCAAGGAACAGAGCAATTCAATGCAGCCCTCCCATTCTTTTAATGTCTCAGGTTTCATCCCACCCCCTT